>NC_066618.1:190832173-192032173 GCF_025201925.1 Gopherus flavomarginatus
GAGGGAGACAACTGCGACTCAGTGCACTAGTTCTGCACTCACACATTACTGTGGGGTTGTTTATGAAAGAGAAATAATCTAAAAGAAATTGCAGGGGGGGAATCACACAAAAGAAATAGGAAAAAATAGTAATTAAACAAAAGTATTTTTATTTTTGGTGGGGGGAAGAGTGGTTATCACTGAGGAACCTAAGGAGACCAAAAAAAAAAAAAATCCAAGAAAACATGACCTTGGTTAGGTCTGTGAAAACGGGTCACTAGTGCAGTGTTAGCAGTGGAGCCCATGGTGTCTCACATCTCTCCAAGTGGCCTCATGTAGATGTTGAAGAGGGCTTTTGGGGAAGAGAACAGTTCCAGCTCATCACCATCCTGTGTCCTGTTGAAAATGAGTGATTGGGCTTGGAGCTACTGTAACTCTGAGCCATTTACTCCAACCATGTCCTGTAAGCAGGTCCCCAGCACCTCTTGGTAAACTATGTTACCTGTGTTGAAAAAGAGTGGAGAGAGTTGAGTGGCATGTACATTGGATATAGTCTCTATCCATTGCCATGTGATGATCATTGTTTAGTGCTAACAGAACTATAGATGTACTGTTCATTCATCTGAAGCCAGGATATTGGCAGATGTCACATGTTGCTCTACCTGAGATGGTGAAGTGGTTAATGTGATCTAGTATAGCGATTTCCTCCTCAGCAATTCTGGTTGTACTGGACTTCTGTCTTCTGTGAAGTAGGAAGAGATCTCTTGTTAGCTGTTTCTAGTTGGGTGTAGCCTTTGGATTATACAGCTGGGGTTGGTTAGCTGGTTTGCCATGCACAATATCGCTCTCTGTTGTGATTTATGAGCTGTGATGGTGGAGGAGGAGAAGGCTCTCTTTTTGCTTCTTTTATTGTGGTGGCATAGTCCTCTAGGAGATCTTTGCAGTGCTGGTGGATGGTCTCAGAGTTGGTTTCTGTCACCAATGTCCTAACATTCTGCCTGTGTACTTCATCAGTGAGCCCGGGTGATTTTTATTGTCATTGAAGAGAAAGTCAAGGTGGGGGCCAAGGCATTGATGGTAGTGGTCATCAAATGATTATTCTGTTCTCTCAGTTTGTTGGCATCCCATGCTTGTAAGTGCATATTTTGCTTTTCAAGAGCATGCTGGAGACTTAAAGCATTCAGGAGTTTCAAAATGTGGACCATCTTTGTTTGTAAATTTCCCTGGTGGAATGGAAGGAAGGCTGAGATGGGGCAGTGGATGGACCAGTACAGTGGTATGTTGATTATGTTCTTTATTGTCCAATCCTTTGCTGAAGATCAGGGACAGTGGCAATGTTCCCTCTAATTTTTTCCATTCTTGTGTGGAATAAATGTTGTTATGGCCACAGAGGTAATGTGCAGATGTGCGCCACCAATAAAAACAAAAAACCTAGATACAATATATATTTTTTAAAAGTTACCATAGGGATAATTACTCGAGCCAGGACAGGTTAGGCATTTTAGAACTCACTACTCAAAGAATTTAATTTAAGTGTAAGAGAAATAAAAATTATGAAATGCATATGTAACGGGTTGGATCACAGGAAACCCCTTGGGAACTGCCAACTGATGTGCTGAGACTACCCCTGAGCCTGTTTCCTCTGGAAGCTTGGGACTTCAGTGCCCTGCCTGGTTTGAGCCAGACATGCTAGCCTGCTGCAAACCCAGACCCAGGTCTGAATCACGTCCCCTAAACACTGCAGGCTTAATTGAAAACAGCTTAAGAAGTGTTCCTGTCTTTAACACGCAGATGCCCAACTCTCCATGGGGCCCAAACCCCCAAATAAATCTGTTTTACCCTGTATAAAGCTTATACAGGGTAAACTCATAAATTGTCTGCTCTCTATAACACTTATAGAGATATGCACAGCTGTTCCCCCCCTCCCCTCGCCCCCGGTATTAATATATCCTCTGGGTTAATTAATAATAAAAGGTGATTTTATTAAATACAGAAAGTAGGATTTAAGTGGTTCCAAGTAGTAACAGACAGAACAAAGTGACTTACCAAGCAAAATAAAAAAACACGCAAGTCTAAGCTTTGTACAGTAATAAAACTGACTACAGATAAAATCTCACCCTCAGAGATGTTTCAATAAGTTTCCTTCACAGACTGGATGCCTTCCTAGTCTGGGCACAATCCTTTCCCCTGATACAGCCCTTGTTCCAGCTCAGGTGGTAGCTAGGGGATTTCTCATGATTACAGCCTCCTTTGTTCTGTTCAACCTCCTTATATATCTTTTGCATAAGGCAGGAATCTTTTGTCCCTCTCTGGATTCCCACCCCTCCTTCTCAATGGAAAAGCACCAGGTTAAAGATGGATTCCAGTTCAGGTGACATGTCACTGTAAGACTTCATTACCCACTTGCCAGCACACATGGATACAGGAAGACTTACAAGTAAAACAGAGACATCTACAGTCAATTGTCCTGGTTAATGGGAGCCATCAAAATTCCAAACCACCATTAATGGCCTATATTTTGCATAATTATAATAGACCCTCAGGCTTATATTTCATATTTTTAGTTTTAGCTGCAAGAATGATACATTCATACAAATAGAGTGAATACACTCAGTAGATTATAAGCTTTGTAAAGACACCTTACAAGAGACCTTTTGCATGAAGCATATTCCAGTTCCATTATATTTGCACTCATTAGATTGTTTTAATAAAATCATATAGGGTGCAACGTGACAGCATAGACCAGTCAAAATACTAAAATAACACACTTTGAAAGAATAAAATTACAGAGACTATATATGCATTGCAGGGAGTACCAGGAAGTAACAACAACAATAATACAGGTGTGTGTTGGGAGATGAGTGTGACACAGAGAGTGTGTGTATGACACAGAGACTCTGTGTGTGTGTGTGTGTGTGTGTGCGCGCGTGTGTGTGTGTGTGTGTGTGTGTGAGAGAGAGAGAGAGAGACTGTGAGAGCTGGCTGCTGGGGAAGTCTCAGAAACCATGTGCTGTCTTTTTAAGAAAGGCACTCACTCACCATTCAGACCACAGCAGCTCTGAGTCCTCCTGAGCTAAGCTGTCCCCTTTCCCCTGCTCTGTGGAGATGGGGTACAGAGGTAGGGGGAGGGGGACACTTTGACATCGCCTCCCACCCAGCACCCCAGCCCCCTGCTCTGCACAGCCAGCAGGAGGGTCCCTGGAGCAGCTGCAGGACAGAGCAACATGGCTTCAAAGCAGTGGGGGGAGGGACACCTGAACACACGCTGCTGGATGTGCGCGTTCTGCTAATCAATTGGGCGGCACTTGAACTCTCCTGGGCAGCCACCCAACCATGAAGCTTACAGGGAACACAGAACAATGGGCTGGATGAGTGTGGGAGTCTAGAGATAACCAGGGATGGTGCTGGTCTTAGTAAAGGAGCTGTCTGCATCACATGCATGCACATTGTAAATGGCACCTTTTTTGATGGAGTCTGTAGAGTGGATGCCGCTCACTTCTGCAAGGATAAGACACAGTAGTAGAGTACTGTAGGGTAGCTTGCACCGCTACAGCTGCTGTTTGGTGTACCTTTCCTTTTGCTAAGCAGGAACCGTGCCTGTTGCTAAACATGGACCACTGAGTTTACTTTTAAAAAACTTTCTACAACTGCAACTTTATAAAGGAGAGAGTACAAAATACTTAAATGTAAATTAAATGTTAATAAGAAAAAATAATTTAATTTTCATAATGTACAAAATGAATCTAGCTCCTTTGAAATTAAGTTAGAATTATTTAAGTTCTCAATATGCAACCAAAATCAAAACCATATTATAAAATATTATTTTACAAAATAATATTTTAATTGAATTGCTTAAAAGGAATGCTTTGGTGTACTCAACTGGCAGATAGATACAGTATCACTACCTAAAGAACATGGCACTCTAACTGGATAGAAATTAACTTTTTAAAGTCAATTAGTATTATAAATTGTTAGTTGCCTTCTAAGAGAGGAGTGGGAAGGCTAACTCTTTTTGGTCAGATGTAATAGGAATATATTAGTGTTCAATATAACTGAAAAAAATTAGTAAAACCTTAGGATTTGTCTGTATGGTGCATTAGTTGACTCCAGGGGGGGCTGTAAATTCCATTGTGCATCAGCATGTCACACACTAACTGGCTCAATGGACCCTGCTGGTGTGCACTAAAAGTTCGCTAGTGCACATGGTACTGTTTGAAACGAGACTATGTTAATGTGCACTAGGGAACTTTTAGTGAGTGCCCGCAGGGTCCAGTTAATGCACCAGATGCTGGTGTGGACTAGTATTTACATCCCACTGGCACTAATGCACTAATGCACCGTGTAGACAATCCCTTACTCTATTCAAACTCTAAATATCAAAGATAATTAGTCATAAGAGATAAAACTAAGGAGGTGGTATTTGGATCTGCAGGAGGTTTAGATTAGGGTTCAGGTTCTGGACTGAATCATGGCTCTCATCAGATTTGGCTTCATGCAAACTGTTAAGTAGACAATAAGACCCATAGATTAATCAATTCCAAGAAGAGAAGAGACCACTGTGATCATCTAGTCTGACCTCTTGTTTAACATAGGCCATAGACCTTCCCCAAAATAATTCCTAGAGAAGATCTTTTAGAAAAAACATCCAGTCTTGATTTTAAAATTGTGAAACAAGGCTGTTTGTCCATTTATCCCAGTCCCAAAAGGAATGCCAATAATGTGAAGTAGAATGTCAGGCATTTTGCTCCACTCTTTCTTTATAGATCTTGAATATTTATGTAAGCCACTGAATAGAATGCAAATAAAAGGGTGGATGGTTAGCATATTTTTGGAGCAACCATTTCCTTCTGAAGCATGGACCAAAGGTCAAAGCTGCTAATAGAAATCAGAAAACTGATGGGAAAATGTTTTTTTCTTTCCCTTTTTCTTTTTTCTATAGTTAACTTCATATAACATATAGGAAATGATGAGTAGCTGGCCAAATGAAAACATGCTCATATAAAAAGCCTGATTATTTTTGTTTTTACCAAAAGTGAGTATACAGTAGGACAGTGGAGAAGTGGGTAGAAAAGAGGCAAAGAGAATAATTATTTTTCTCTGGCTGTGCATTATTTTAGTTAATAATTTCCTATAAGAAAACTATTCACCTTCTTATTAATTGGGGAGACAATTGGATGGCTTGTCTTATGAAAGCAGAATTTTCATATTTTTGAGTTTAAAAGACATGTGTGCGCCAAGGGGCTGAAAATGGGTTTATTATCTAGTGTAAATAACTTTCCAAAACTTTTGGGAGCATAGTATCCTTTGGGAATTGAAAAAACAGTCATTCCTGATTTTCATACTATTTCAAATCAATACATTCACAAACAAGTGTCAAATGAAATTAAGATTCACATAAGCCCCAATCCTATGGATTTATACACATGCTTAACCTTACAGTGTGACCTAGTGGAGAGAGCGCTGGACAGGGACTCAGGAGTCCTGAGTTCTATTCCTGGCTTTGGCTCAAGTGTGCCTGGTTACCTTGCCCAAGTTACTTCACCTCTCTGTGTCTCAGTTTCCCCATTTGTAAAATGAGGATAATGATACTGACCTTCTTTGCAAAACACTTTGAGATCTACTGATGAAAAGTGCTAATAGAATATGTATTATGTGCATTATCCAAATGAAGTCAGTGGGACTACTCCCACTGGGTACGTCTACATGGCTGCTGGGAGCATGCTTCCAAGGTCAGGTGCAGAGAGAGTCATGCTAGGTCTGCTTGAGCTAACTTGCTAAATACAGCTGCCTGAAAACATACTCATGTGGCTACCCCAAGCTGCTGCCTGTGCTAACCCCAGCTTCCCGCTAGTGCATGGCTCTCTACCCAAGCTGGGAAGCACACTCCCAGCTGCAATGTAAACAGACCCATTGTGTAATGTTAGGTCTGTGTTTAAATCTTTTCACAACAGAGTCATAGCAATTTAACTCGGCCCTTTGTGTTTATCATAATAATATACATTAGAAGTATGGTTAAGAAGTTCCTACGTCAGATATATCATTAGGAAATTATCCTAATATGTGATGTTTACTTCCAATTCATGAAGTATTTATGTGGTAAAGTTCTGTTTTATGTTCTATATGTAGTGGATATGCAAATATGAGAGAGAGTGTAAGACTATAGACCCTGATCCTGCAAAGCCTTATTGATATGTTTAGCTTTACATAGTATGCATAGTGGGGCTACTCACAGAACGTAGAGTTAAGCATGTAAGGATATTTCTCCATTGCAAAGAAAACCCCACTGCACTGAGTGTGAGGCCAGGTCAATTGACTTGGGACTGCAGGGCTAAAAATGCAGTATAGACATTCCCACTCGGGCTGGAGCCCAGGATCTGAAACCTGGTGGGGTGGGTGGTTCTTGGATTCTGTGTTCCAGCCCAAGTGGGAATGTCTACACTGCATTTTTAGCCCTGCCACCTAAGCTCTGCAGTCCTGAGTCAACTGACTCGGGCTCTGACACTCAGCATCATGGGTTTTTCTTTGCAGTGTAGACATACCCTAAGTAAGCAAGCATGGCTTTGCATGACTAAGGGCATAGTTTTTAAGAATGTAGAATTCTTCAGAAATGGCCTAAATTATTTATAAGTATATACATATTATATTTTTTAAGTTGACTTAATATTTGCTCTGATTAGAGTTAAAGTTGCCATGTGAATTTTTATATCATATTTTAATTGACATTTATATTGCATAGCATCTTAAGCCCTCAGCCAGGATTCATGATTCCATGAGAATGTATTCATTCAAATATTAGGTACAAAAGAAGTGTTCAATTTTGTAAAAAGACTCTCAGCTGAAGAACTCCTGTGTTTTTAGTGTATGCACTAAATGGGTCCCAGCTATCTTGATGCATACTTAGCAGATTTTTGTGTTCGAATATCTGATTTAGGCCCAATCTTTTGGTCTGTCTGAGCTGCACTTGGTTGCAGGACCCAGAGGCAAAGATGTACATCTCCAGCTTTCTACATCCTTGATCACAGGATTTGCTGGGAGCTGATTTATCTCCAGGGCCATTTAGAGCAGCTTTAGGGCTGTTCAAAGTTATACCAGCTGGGGATTAGCCAAAACACAGTGGGCCTCTGCCATGCACTCTTCTCCCATGCGCATGCCTGCACCTCATGCTCTCAGGCAGTGCTAGATCTATACCACTCAGAGGTTTCCCCAAGCTAGCGAAATTCTCAACTGCCTAGTTAAGGCAGTTTTACAGCCATTTAGCATCACTGGAGCAGCACGAAGAGCTATATCAGAGACCCTGTTTTAGGGGACCCAAGGAAAATATGTTCCTAAGGGAAGTGTGCTACTTTCAGTGTGCCATGGTATTGAGTGGGGAAGGCCTAAATTTGAAGAGCTTTGAGAAATCAGTACTGAGTTTCTTATCAGGAGATGTTTTTGCATGCAGTAGTCACATGATGAGGTGGTCATATGATCCTCACCCACAAAAGACCCACGTTCTTGATGTCAAATTGAAGAGCTACAAAGTAACATAATTCTCACTGAATACCAGTCCCAAAGGTAACACTTTCAGGAATGACAGTGGCTATGTGGTTGCATACCTAAAAAGCACAAATACTTTGGTGGCAAATATTTGTAGAAAGGGTTTGGCAGGTACCCTCAATGTTTGGAGTACTTTTATCCACCTGATAAGGATACCTGAAAAGAGTTTTCAACATCCTTTACTTCTGTGAGTATTGCTCAGATAGAGAGGCACAAGATAGAGAGTGAATAATTTTATTTTCAGGATGATTTTAATTCTGCATTTGTTTAACAATTCATCTGATTTACAGTTCATACTAACTCCTTTTCTTAAATGGCAGGAAAATTTTCTTATGAAAATAAAATGAAGTGTTCAGAAAATACAGCCTTCATTTGGTGGCCAATTCTGTAATACTTGTCAAAGAAACTGCTGCTTTTCCATGATGTCTCAACTGACTTACTTCAGAAGGGCATTCTTCACCAAAGATACTGGGGGTGGGGGAGAGGGGAGATGATGATGGAAATACCCACCTTAGTTTGGTGTTCTGGGGATAATTATCTACTTTGCAAAATCCAAAGCTACATGCATATTTTTATACCAGAGGCTGGGAGCAATACAAAACCTTTCAAAAGTTCATTTCTGAAATCTTGTGCTTTATTTTCATGGAAGGACATTGGAAACACAACACAGTATTATGCTTTATTTTCTTGGAAGGACATTGGAAACACAACATAGTTCTGAGCTAATTTATTCTTCATTTTGCCTGGTGATCACTATCCTTCCCCAACGTTGTCCTGACTTCCCCAAGGTCTGACAGTGGGAATGCTGCAGTTGTATCTGATGCATTAAAGCCACTGAGGTCATTTTATAAACAATCTGTGTAAACAAACCGCTATGAGAGGGTAGGAAATGCAGTCTCACCAAGGGTTTGCCTAGTGAAAGAAAGCACTTTCTCATCGTATACAGAAATTCAATCAGACGGTCTGTTGAGTTGAAGGTCAAAATAGAATTCATTTCCCACCCTTTTTCATTTTTCCAAGCCGAACATTTTATTGGCTTTCTTACAAAAAATAATTAAAAAAACCCCTGTCTGGCCCAGGGCTAACTGTTATTTTTCTTTGATATAAAAACGCCTTCTATCACGTTTAGCTTTTTTATTAAAGAAAAAAATCCTACTGCCAGTCTAATTCACATGATTTAATTACCCCTGAATTTACACCACTTATGTTGCAGAGGCTTCTGAGACTGGCTGATCCTCTGAGAAGAGCAAGACAAATCCTCCACTGACTTCCCCCCACCCTGAAATCCCACTGAAGCCAATGCACATGTGCATGTGCGTACAGAGAATGCGGTTCAATGAAGCATAGTCCCTGTGTCCTCCAAACACATGCACATACATATGTGCACATATTATTTTCCCTTCTTCCAAGCTTTCAAAAATTCACAGGTACTGAGAGCATATCCTATTCCAGTGCATTTACCACCCTCACACTCAACCAAAAAATTGCAGGAGTCAATGGCAGAGGCTGATTGAGGATGCATAGGTGTCGGAGATGAAAGGTCAGAATTCATGAACAGAATGTTATTACTGATAAATGAAATCTGCTCCTGCCTCCATTTCTCTGTGGAAAGCTGCAAGTCTTCCTGGACTGTGCGTGCAGACTGGCAGGACACCTGCTCTCTGAATGATAAGGAGAAATGAATGAATTTCACACTGACAGCTCGTTAATCCATTACCTGGCAGTCACTGCACTGAAGCCCAATTACAATTTACAAAAACTCACATATGGCCACCTGAAGTCTTATTTAGTAATATCTGTGCAATCTGTGAATGAATCTGACCCAGAGTCATATGTAATAATCATAATAGGATTCACTGACCGATATTAGCTTTCTCTCTGCTAACGCAAGGAAAAGATTTCGATTTTTCCTTCCAGCACCATGACTATTATTGAATGTAACACGTGTCAGAAAAGTAAATACTTCTTCTTGTTTCTACCAATTGAAACATATAATGCAGATGAAACACGTGAGCCCTTGGTATTTATGCATTACACTGAATTGCAAATAGCTATCTACACTCTAAAACTTAAATGTGTATTGTGGGTTAAGTAAGATTGTTAGACTTTTTTAATATTGTTAAATTCAGAATAGTTTTATTTTTAAAATACAGTGAAACCCCGCTATAACGTGACCTTTGGGGTCCAAAAAAATCCCATTGCACTAAAGGCGGGGTCGCGGTATAGCCGGGTTTCAAATCAGTCAGGTGGTCCCCTAGTGCCCCTGGTACCTAATGCCCAGCAGGGGAGAGACCTGTGGCCTCCCGCCTGCCGGGGACACAGAACTCCGGGGCTGCGGGTGCCAGTGCTCTCTGTCCCCGACAGGTGCGGGGCTGCAGCTTCCCTCCCACTTCAAGAGGAGCTGCAGCTCCCCACCTTTTCTCTTTTGCACTTCCGCGGTACTTCAGCTGCTTTATTTATTTATTTTTCTGAAGCTTTAGGGGCGCTCCAGACACTTTTTATTTTATTTTATTTTTTTTTGCGCTTTGGCGGCACTCTGGCAGTTTTTTTCTTTTTTCTTTTTTGCACTTCCACGGCACTCCAGCCGCTTTTTTTTTTTTGGCCTGGGGGCAGCCGGAGCCACCTTACAATCGCATTATAGCCGAATTTGCGTTACTGTGGGGCGCATTATAGCAGGGTTTCCCTGTACTCATGGTCATTCTTTATACATTTCTCATCAAAACCTATATAGTCAAATCCCGGTCCTTATTTAGGGCCTGAGTCTTACTCCTATGAGTAAGTACTCATAGGACTACTCAATGTAAGTAAGGTTGGCACTGTCAGGTCCTTAGTTTTTATTTAGTCCTTACTCAGGCTAAACTCTCCTTGATTGCAGTGGGTGCCTGGCTGAAGAAGAATGAATAAAAACCAAGTAAACAGTGGGTACAGCTACACTGCAATGTAAATCCAGGGCTTGAGCATCTACACTCATTTGTAACCCACAATTAGGAGTTACTGAACCCTGGGTCCCAACCTGGGGCTCCAGAGGCTAGATTGCATTATGCAGTCCTGGGTCCAACCACGCATATCCTAGACTTCCTAGCATGCTCCGAAAATTTGGCTGCTCTAGCCCATTGTTCGTGATGCCGTGTGGGAGAACTTGACTATCCACTAAACGTGACTGTCCAGAGGACAAAGAAAGTTGATCCATGGGATTGTGGGATACTTTTTGTGGACTCTCAGAGCATAAGTCCAGTAGGGCTTTATCTACAATGTAAAGCAAAAGGCCTTGATCCCTGGGTACTGGCTTGACTCAGGCTCAGACCATCCACCCTCCCCCCTGGGGGGGGGCGGGTGCAAGCCTTGGAGCCTGGATTCAAGGCCTGAGTTAACACAATTTTTGTGTAGATGGAAGGGGGATTAAGCATGAGCCTGAGTTTGAATCCTGGGCTTATATTGCAATGTAGACATACCCATTCAGGTCTGATTCCTCTGCTGCCCTTCACGTGATGTAACTGTTCACACCAGTGCACAGTGGGTATAAATGCTGCCTTTACAATTTAGAGAATGAGACCCAGAGGGTTCAACTGAGCAGTACTCACAAGAGCACCATGAGGTATATTTACCTCAAGCTCTCGGGCAGCCTGGTAGACCCTTTCATGGGTTGCAGCTTACACCCTCATAGCTAGCCAGCTTCAGGGCTGGCTTCTGTCCCCTTTGGGGTATGGTGTACGTCCAATGGAGTAGGGATGGAGCAGTGTCTGTACTCCCCAAGCACAAGAATAGGAGGGAGGGACCTTCTTCTGTGCCCTTCCCTCACCGCACCTGAAAGGACCAAGCAGAATCTGATGTGTATCTGTATAAGGGAACCAGGATTTGGCCTGTTAACAATACTAGAAAGTTATGTTGATATAAGTCCACTTGCACTGATAGAGTTATGAATATGACTACCTTAAAATTTGTTTCCTGCAGACGTAAGCAGCCCTTTCAGTGAGGCAGTAAAACCACCTCTCCGTCATGCAGAACCACAGGTCAACCTACTTAGGTCAATGCAGTGCAAGTGTAGACAGCATTAGTTGTGTCATCCCTAACAATCCTCCAGCTGGTGTTCTACAACACCCATGCCCCCATGACAGTGACTGCTCTGTTTACAATTTTGAAATCTATGGCCCAGGGTCACAGAGACCGGAAGACTCCCCTACCTCTAAACCTGCTGAGTGTTTTTGAAATGCCTTTTCCTGATTACCCACTTTGGTGAGCACACATACCCACTTACCCTTGTTATGTGTCACTGACTGCTCAACAAACCATGCTGGTTCCACACACACGGAGAGCTACCAGACACACTCCTGCCTAGAGCAGGCAGGAAGTGCTGGATGGCTTGGGGCTGTGGGGAAAAGAGGCTATTCAAGCACAGTAACAGACCAGCTATAGAAACAGTGACATGTACAAGCAGATTGCATAGGGGATGCTGGCAAAGGAGTATGACAGGGATCAGCAGCAGTGCCATCTGAAAATGAAGGAACTATGCCAAGCATACCACAAAGCAAAGAGAGGTCAACAAGAAATCTGGTGCAGTCCTGCAGACTTTCCACTTTTACAATGAACTGCATGCTTTACCTGTCAATGACCCAACCAAGATACCACTGACCACTGCAGATACCTTGGAGGAGACTGAGACTCCTACCATGAAAGGTATGGAGGGTGGGGGAGACTGGCAGGGAACTCAAACCATGACATTTGTCGATAACCGAGTCTCCATTGGTGTCTAGCCAGCCCCACCAGGTGAGCACAGTTGAGCTTATTAATGAAGGGGAAGGGAGATGGGTAAGTGTGTACATGCATTACACCTTGCAATTCTTTAAAAACTTTTTTTAAGTTTCCCTCAAACTTCATCTCTGGCCATCACTAATCACCTCCACCTTGGTTCAGCCATGTAAAAATGGCTCCCAGCCTCTCCGTAAGTTAAGACAGAAGTGTTTTCATCACTTTACTGGTATAATGTTAGAAAAGAAAAGGATAGGGAATAAATTCCAAAAAGAGTTTGTAGAGGCATGGCCATTTATTGAGTGCCCCCTTGCCTTTGCAGGCATCCCAGTCCTTTTAGCCCCCCTCATGTAGGCCTCTTAAGAACTGCATACAGGCTTTCACCTGGATAATAACACCTCCTTGCATGGGGCTGGTTTAATAACAAAAACAGTTCTTGACAATCCTCAGGGTCCTAAAATAAAGTCCATTGGCCCATAAGAATCCCTATTTAGCTCTGGTGTCTGCTCTTTCAGCCAGAGCTCTTCTGCTCCTAGTCTGTTCTCACAGCCTGCCCTCCTAGCTCTTCCTAGTACACACCACACATTATAGCATTCATAGCAGCAGACAAAGACCCAACCACTATACAAGCTAGAGGCCACAAGACTGGCACTATTTCATGAAAGCAACAGATAACACTACTGTGGCTGACTTTGAAAATACTAATTTAAAGCCTTCCTCAGCCTCACAGCTCTCCACACTTGCCTCTTTTAATAGCCCTTGTGTCTGGGTGTTCAAATTTAGTAGACAGCTGGTCCACCTCACCCCTCCACCCTGGTGCTAGCTTTTCCCCTTTTGCCTCACAGCTACGCAGTACACAGCAGGGCTAGCAGCACTGGAATGTTTTTCTCGCTGAGCTATAATGTGATAAGTAAACAACACCAGCAGCCCTTCAATGCACTCAAAGCCCATTCAACTGGCATTCTGCATCTACTGAGCTGAATCTTTCCTTGGCGCTATAAAGGTGACCAGTGTATGGCTTCATGAGCCAGGGTTGGAAGGGGTATGCTGGGTCCCGCACAATCATTATTGGCATTGTAACATCTCCAGTTGTAATCTGCCAATTTGGAAAGAATGTCCCTGCTTACAGCTTTTTGAAAAGGCCTGTGTTCTTAAAGGGGTGAACCCCATGCACCTTCCCAGCCCAGACCACACTGATGTCAGTGAAGCATGCCCAGTGATCCATTAGACCCTAGTATAACCATAGAAAAGTGGCCCTTTCTGTTGATGTACTCTGTGGCTAAGTGAGCTAGTGCCATAATAGAGGTATGTGCGGTCTATTGTCCTACCACAGTTTGCAAACCCCAGTGCTGCAAATCTTTCCACTATTTCCTATATGCTGCTGAGAGTCACAGTCCTGTGCAGCTGGAGATGTTTAATGGCCTTACACTCTTGGAGCAAAACAGCCCCTCCCGTGGATATTCAAATTCCAAAATGATTGCCCATTGACCAGTAGGAATCCGGTATTGCAAGTTTCCAGAGCATGATTGCCACTCATTTCTCCACTGTCAATGCAGAGCTCATTTTGGTGTATTTATGCTGGAGTACTGGGGCAAAGTCAGCACACAGATCCAGGAATGTGGCCTTTTGCATCCAATAATTCTGCAGCCATTGCTCATCATCCTAAACCTACGTTACAATATGATCCCACCAAACATTGCTCTTTTCTTGGGCCCAGAAATGGTGCTCTACCATGTGGAGGTGATCCCCCAACGCCAGCAGCAAACTGAGACTTTTTTTTTTAATTATGTCCACCAGCTTTCAATTACTGTAGTCAGTCAGCTCCATAACTTCCTCACCACAGTTATGTTTGTATTCCCTCAAGCTCTGCAAATCGGGAAAATTGTAAGGCCTGTATCAGCAATGCACATGAAAAGTGGGCTGAGCTCTGCTGGGTCCATATTTCTGCCAGAGAGATGGAAAAGTAGTGCGCAGGATTGCTGGAGGCTTTTCTTTTTTATTTTTTTAATACTAAAAAATTATGAAAAGTGGAAAGTATTATGGGATGGAGAAAGTGGCATGGTGGGAACATGACCCTTAGCTCCCAGAAATTCCTGGGTGAATCTCTGACAATCCACAAATGCTGCAAAAATGTCCCAAAAGGCATTGCACTGGACAGTGATGCAGGGCACACTGGGATGCCTACCCATGGTGCACCACACTTTGTATTGATGCAAGCACCCAGGGCAAGTATATGCAGTGCCAATGCAAGCAGTCAGCTATCAGTGGCTGTTCACTGGCACAACTTGCATCAATTGAACTTTATAGTGTAGACATGGCCTTACTTCCTTATGTGGTCTGAGATGGTAATTCTTTGACCAGCATTAGGTGTAGGCCACCCAAGGCACAGATGTTTGGGGAGATAACTCTGGCCCAGCCTCCTGTCTGACTCCTTTATGCCTCCGCACTTGGAAGCCTCACTAGCACTGCTGTGATGGTTGTCGCTCCAGCCCAGCTTAATGGTTTGGTCTCCTTCTTTAAGGGCATCCAGCCCTAGCAGCCAGGAATTGTCACACCAGTGCAGCTTTGGCTGCCTGCCCATCTCTCCTATCCTGAGAAATTTTCCAAGGGGAAGGAAATGTCTAGCATGGCAAAATGCCTAATGATGGTCTTTAGCCTGGGAAAACTCCAGCTGAAACCATGAAAAAAATGGAGGAACACAACAGAATGAACTTGACACACTTTTGATATGGTATTGAGCTAGTAGGCAGAGCTAATAAGTATCTAGCTCCCAGACTGAGTTTGGATTAAATGGTTACTAAGGCGAGGTGCTGTTGGCAGGGAGATACGTGAAGCTATAAACCAGGGATTGATGACCTTTGGCACGTGGCCCACCAGGGTAAGCACCCTGGCAGGCCGGGCCAGTTTGTTTACCTGCCACATCCGCAGGTTCGGTCAATCATGGCTCCCACTGGCTGCAGTTCATTGCTCCAGACCAAGGGGGATGGCGGAAAGCAGCAAGGGCCGAGGGATGTGCTGGCCGCTGCTTCCCGCAGGCCCCATTGGCCTTGAGTGGAAAACCGTGGCCACTAGGAGCCGCGATCGGTCGAACCCGTGGATGCGGCAGGTAAACAAACCGGCTCGGCATACCAGGGTGCTTATCCTGATGGGCTGCGTGCCAAAGGTTGCTATAAACTGATCGCCTCTGCATAGAACTTTGTGCATTGAAACACATCCACATTTATTGGCACCTGCCAAAGTTGGGTGCAAATTTGGTGGCTGCTTCTGGAAGTCGGGTAGAGGGAGGAAGGGAGGGATATATGTGTGTGTGTGTGTGTGTGTAAAATAAGAGACCCTTGTAAGAAAGGCTGATCAGTATATTATGTGTCCTTCTCTACCTGATCCTCATAGAATGTGAGTCCATTACAGCTCACAGTTTGATAGCCTGGATCTTCAGCTCCAGCTGTACAGACTCATGCTTTGGAGGTCCCCAGTTCAATAACTATCATGAATAATGTGAAGAAAGTGACTAAGGAAGTGCTATTTACTCCTTTACCCAACATAAGATCCAGGTTCTCATGAAATTAATAAGCAGCAGATTTACAATAAACATAAGGAAGTACTTCTTCAAACAATGCACAAGCAACCTGTGGAACTCATTGCTGAGGATGTGAAGGCCAAAGCTATAGCTGGGGGGTTCAAAAAAAGAAAAAGATAAGTTCCTGGAGGACAGACCCATCAATAGCTATTAGCCAAGATGACTAGGGATGCAACCCCATACTCTAGGTGTCCCTAGTCTCTGATTGCCAGAAGCTAGGAGTGGTGTAGGCTACAGTCAGAAGTCAGGATAGTGGGCTAGATTGACCATTGGTCTGACCCAGTATGGCTGTTCTTAGGTTCTTAATTCTCAGTGTCAGCCAAGAAGGCAGTCATTGCATATGGGCTAGACCTGGATATTTCTCTGCTTTACATATTAGAACAGAGCATTAATTTAGCACACTGCTATCAAAAAGGTGCATTACCCACTGTACCACGGAATTATAGATTTGACATACATAGTGCACAAAACCCATAGTAAAGCTGACATTTCTGTCCTGTACCCCCATCTTGCTAGGTATCACATTATAGTTAATAGCAGTAGATCATGTTGTTCCTTCTCTTAAGTTAAAAAAAAAAAGCCCTCTGTTGGCATGTACCCTCTCAATGAGCTCTGGGTTCCCCCAGAGCTTGGAGTGAAACCTCTTTCTTCAGAGCTGGCCAGCACTTTGCTTTCACTACCCTGAAACATTCGGTCTCTGCCAAACTAGTTGGTCTTTGGCAGGCAAGCCATCCAGCATTCCCTCTTCGTTGCACTCCAGGTCTGGGAGAATGCAGACTTCTGTAAAGCCATTTGACCTTTGGCAAACAGGCCAGTCTCCTCCAGACTCAAGGAAACCAGCCAAGAGATTGTAGTGTCAATATACTTCAATGATGGGGGGGACTATGAGCACACAATTCACCACCTTGCTTCTCTTAGTTTTCAAAACTATTATTTTCTGAAGCATTTGAGTGTCTCTGCTCCCCAAGGCCTTCAGAAATTCAGTTATACTGTGTAATTTTAAAATGTAAATGTCTTAGAAGGCCTTATTACCTAATATGGCATACTGCTGTCTCCACACATCACCATTTTAAAACACAGATATATACAAAAAGAAAAATGGAAAGGAAGCTGATGTGAACTAACGTAATAAAATTCTTTGGCTGGTTGCCAACGCCCAAGTAAGTACCAGTATGCTAATGAAATGGACACTTAGCCAGCTGCTTCGATACACTGGTTTCATTTCAGAGTGGGCTTTTGTCAGTCCTGAAGAACTCTACCGGAGCGCTTTACATTCTAATCGCCATATCACATTTTGTTGCTTCTTAAATCACATACTATGGCAGACCCCTGGGTATAATAATTTGATGTAACATTTAAGGGAAGGCAGCATGATAGGCTGCAAGTACTTGGACCAAAAGGATAAATCAATACCTTTGCTTTTGAGCCCTTATGATGAATATCCCTTTGATGTTGAAAACATAAACACAATTCAGGAGACCAAAACACTATTACTTTTTTAATAGTTGCAGTATATATTCACTTAAGAAGGGATTTTTTTTTCCACACCTGAACAATCTTACACCAGTCATGCACTTTCCTGGCAGAAACTGAGCATTCAAGTTTCCTACAGTTGCAAACAAGAAAAGGTCGGCCTGACCCAAAAGACTCTACAGTTGCAAAGAGATGTGAAAAGGAGAATATAGAATTCAGGTATGTGGAGCTGACTTTGTAGCATTGCCCTGGTACTAAGTATTTGTGGCTTTTTCTGTTTATTGAATGCTGTGTGAAAATGTCAAGTGTTTCATGAATATTGTGATGGGGTGCACATATACCCCACCCTGGCTAAGAAGAGATTAAGGAAAGCCTGTGGCCTCTCTCAGCCCTTCCCAGCTACACCTGTAGTAGGTGTCAAGCTGAAAAGAAGAAGCTGAAAAGGAAGAGCCTAGCTCAGTTGGTGTCTGACTGGGAGGGAGAGCAACCTTGAGCTAGTGGAATGGGAGTCAAGGCTGGCTGGGGCTAGGACCTGAGAGAAGACTGCTGCCTATGAGGGCCTCCTGAGGGCAGAGAAGAGAAGAATTTATTTGTTTGTGTTTATTTTGGACTTTGCATACCCTGGAAGGGGTGGAACTTTTATGTGATGTTCCTTGAGGGGCAAGTCACCTCAAGCCAGAAGGTGTTGGAGTCTGGGTGCAGGGCCGGCTTTAGGCTGACTCCCCCGAATTAGGCCCTGTGCGTAAGAGGGCCAGGGGCCTAAGAGGGCCCACGCCCTAAAGAAGAACGCCTTTTTACCCACCCGGAGCGAGTGAAGGACCCGCTGCCAAAGTGCCGCTGAAGATCCGGACCTCCGCCGGGTATTTGAATCAGGCCTCACACTTCCTAAAGCTGGACCTGTCTGGGTGGATCAGCTGAAGGCCTCGAGGGAAACTGAAGCAGAACCTCTGCAGCAATGATCCATGCCATAAGGAGGTGTGTAGGGAAGGTGTGGAAGCATAATATTTACATGTAAAATATCTTTTTATAAAACCTGCTTCTCATCACTGAAAATATTAAAAACCATCTAGCTTTTTCACAAATTATGGAAATATAGGCTCAACTCATCCCTTGGTGCAGGGCTGGCTTTACCTCTAGGCGACAGCCCAGGGTGCCGTTGTCAGGGGAGGCGTTATGACCAAGAGGCAAGGAGTGGGGTTGACCTGGGCTGTGAGGCTGCAGAAGGGAACTTGGGGCAATGAGTGTGGGAGACAGCAAGGCCTGAGGAAAATGGGGCACTGGGGAGCCTGTGGGGCTAGGGGAATAGGTGGAGAGCTGGAGTGTGTGGAAGCAGTGAGGCCCCGGGGTGATGGTGGTTGTGGGGAACCTAAGAAGGCAGTGGGGACTGGGGTGATGGATGGGGAGGCAGCAGGGGCCAGAGACACCAAAATACAAGTTTGCCCAGGGTGCCATTTTCCCTAAGGCTGGCACTGCCAGGGTAGCACTGAATGCAACAGGGCTACTTGTGATTGACAGTTGCTAGGAGGGGGAGTACAGGTGCTCAAGTAGCTGCAACTCCCCTTTGCCTGGTGGCCAACAGGTAGTTAGCAGCACCCTCCAGTGTATGGTGCTGGTTGGTGAGGGGATATGGCCAGGAAAGTAGGGACTTTGCATGGTTGCTTCCAATGAGTACTGATAGTACCACACTACTACAAATAAAAAGTCTCCAGCAAATCAGTTCTATCTATGACAGCTTTTCCTAATTGCCATCTCTTTCACCCTTAGCCTATGAACTAAGAATTGCACATACCTCTACTTGGAGGAGTCTGGACCATACACTGATTTGAAAAAGCCACACAGAAAATGGGAACAGAGGCAGATGGACATGTAGGTGGGATCCCTCACAGAAATCACTCCCACCTTGTTGTAACCTCTCAGAGCAGCATACTTTCACAGGCTTGTCTCAAGCTCAGTCACCCTAGCACCCCTTCCTTTCCCTCAAATGTTCTAAGCTCCCCTACTGTCTAGGGGAAGAGGAACATGAGATTGGTAATGAGGATTATTAATAGCACACTGCAGTCAGCCACAGTGCACCTTAGAATAACGGCAATGGGTAATAGAAAAGGAAAGTACACACATGTAACTCTGTGGCCATAGTTCTAATGCAGTCCTGTGTTTACAGAACTGCTAAGCCCCATCCCTTTGGACAGAATTCAGGGAAAGAATCTAATCTCGGTAGTATAAGGAAAAAGGAGATAACATAATATAAAATAGCCTGTTAGATTACTATCATCAAATAGCACCACTTAATTGGTAAACTAATGCATTCCCAACAGAATTTTTGCATTTTTCCCTTCAAATAATTTTTTTCAAATACATGTTTCCACTATATGTTCAGCTGTACTTCATATATGATCTCTGATTTGGATGCATGTTGATCAATCTACTTGGGCAAACAAGTGAAATAAATTCTCCACCTTTGGCAGGATTTCAGATGAGCCCCAACATCAGATTGCCCTTTACTGATTGGAGGGTGATTGTCCCTTTTCCCTGGCCTTTGATTTCACTCTACAAGTAGAAAATACCCTTCCCTTTTCATTTAATAATTACAGTAAATTATAACAGCAGCTGATAGCTAACATAGGTTAATATGCAGTGGATGTTTTACCCTTCTCCTTACCTTCTTCTGGTGTGATAGTAAGGTACTGCAAGAGGTAGTTATTAAATAGCTGAGACACAGCTAGCAGTGCTAGAAGGCACGGACATATTGTTCATTTTAAAACATTGCCTAAGACGAAAAAAATACTGAAGAGTTACAATGGAAGACTGATTGACATATTTTTAATATTATTCCCATCATAATTAGTTTTTAGTGGGTTTTTCTGTTTGTTTCATTTCCAGTTCCACATATTCTGAAAAAAAAACTCAGTTCAGAACCAAGAACTTTCCACTAATTATCCAAACTATATTAATAATACCCAAAGAATTGGTTCACCAGTGTCTTTTATACATTGTTGATATATATATATATTTCAAACCAAGCAATCTATATTAGCTCTTGTATTACTCATGAGACAGCTTGGTGCACTAGGAAATGCTGTTTAATTGGTTTACATTCCTCTGCTGTCTATCTGTCTGCAATATCTATCTAGCTAACTTGACCATGCTGGGTTGAATAACTCAGTGTTAACAGAATTTTCTCCTAATATTATTCAGCTGATGGAGCCCAAAGCCATGTGACTCAGGATTTCCACGCAGCTGGAATGGAGTTATAACAATGCAACCCACTGGAACAGTTATAGCTGATAAAAATAATATCAGCATGAATAGCACCACTTATAATTAATTCCACTGACATTATTTCATCTAATAAAACAAGAGCTCAAAAATGCCAAAGGCAGCATTTTTGCTGATGTATGTTTTTCCAGTTCCCCACCACATTGCCCCCCTTCTCATTCCTTTCTCGTATACCTTCTTTCCTGTTGAAGCTCTAACACTGTGAGGCATACCTCAGAGGGCTGAAACAACCTTCTGCTTGTTAATTACTTCTGATGTTCTGGCCTTTTGTTTCTTTCATCATTTGCAGAAAGAATGATGGTAACAGGGCAAAGGCCAAGAAAAGGAAACATTGCTTGGAAGGAAGATGTTACAATGGCCTATATGTATGGAAATAAAGGAGGAGAGCAGCTATAACAGAGTCTCTGTGTGGGTTAAGCCTACAGATCTATTCTTGCAGCTCCATGCTACCATATGCACCTGGGAATCTGACAATGTATACAGTATATATATTTTCTAACCTCATTTACATTCTGTATTTGGCACTGTCTGGTAGCAAATCATGTGATAATGCCCTTTGGGATAGTGCTGTAGAAGTTATACTGGTACCCAGTTTATGGTCTTGATTCATGGCTGTCCTTGTGGTAACCCTATGGAAACAACAGAAAGAATTCTGGATGAGGTAGAAAAGATGATGCTAGCATAGTCTCCTGCAGCTTGTAGTATATGTGCCAGAGAAGCTGTGAGCAGTGATGTTTTAATCCCAAATAGTTCTCCTTCTCGCTATCTACATGATGTATATTCTCTCTATATTGTATGTACACTCACAAAAACATTTCCCATACACCAGTTGGAAAATCAACAATAGTCTTCTATTTATATACACATGTAAATCAAAAACTCAAAGGCACTACGAAATCAAACACTGCATATTTGAGATGGATGGTAGTACAGCCGTTGGGGCAGAGGACTGGGAGTGTGGCCTGACTCTACTTTTATTGCTGACTCTGCCACCAACTCAGTTGATGATCCTGGTTGGCTCGGAAGGATTGGTGTTTTATTGGTAAGTGTTGGTATGCTGATTTCACCGAATGCACACAGACATACTAAAAAATATTTCCACTGATAATAACAGAGATTTTACAGATAGGCACAGGGAGAAAGAGGCTGCTTGAGAATATATGAGAGTTTAAGTTAAGGATAATTACTTTGTGCATTCTGACATGTGATATTGATCATTTGTGTTTTAACAGTTATAAAGCTTTAACTTTTTATATCTCAATGTCTACTGTCGTTACATAATTCTTGTCTGATCACCCCATTGTCTGACACCCCCCCATAATTTCCCACATGTAGCAGGAGTGGCTGCCAGCCATGCGCCCCCTTGTCAGCAGGGGTGCCTCTGCGGCACCCTGTTAATACTTTCTCCCTCAAAAGGCTCCTTACTCGACTTACACCCTCCACACTCTTTTCAGAAGTCAAAATGCCCGCTCCTTGGGGTCTGGATTTATTCAGAGAAAACAACTCTCTAAGTCTCAAATTAAGATTTCTCTTCCTACTCCCAGCCTCCTTGACTGGAGAACTTTAGCACTCTTTCCCTTGCTTGCCCAGGGTATCACCTGCCTTAGCAGGCTACTCAGAGCTCTTCCTGGCTGGAGTCTTAGGGTACACCTACACTACACTAAAAGATCTGCAGCAATGAGTCTCAGAGCCCAGCTCAATTGACTCGAGCTCACGGGGCTGATGCAACAAGACTAAAAATAGCAGTGGAAAAGTTTGGGCTCTAGCCTTTGAAACCTGGTGAGAGGGGTGATCCTCAGATCCCAGTTTCCAGCCCAAGCTGGGACATCTACCCTGCTACTTTTTAGACTCATAGCGCGAGCCTCACCAGTCTGAGTCAGTTGGCTCTGAGTCCCCACTCCCCCCAGGACTCTGCTGGAACCTGCTCACTCCTTGCAGTCTCTGTTCTTCCTATGCATCTCCCCCTCACTGCAGCCACCTTTATAGGGAATTCCCTGATCCCACTTATTCAGAGTTGGCTCACCCTCAGGCTGTCCAGCCCATGGGGCAAGCCACCCTATTACCACACTACTGTGAAAATTTAAATTGATAAAAGCATAAAAATGCTTAAACCTCATATTTTTGCAGAACTGTGAACCTTTAAACCGATAAAAATTATAAAATATGCTTAAAAATAAAACATTCATATTAGCTGTTGAACTTATAAAAAATCAAATTCTGCCAAGCCAAATCATAGGCACGTTATCTAGGGCTAGATTTTTTAGAACTGTGCACACAAAATCAGATGTGCAAAAATACATTTCATAGCGTTAGTACACACATCATCATCATAACTATGTGCAAATAATGTGCTAGATGCATAAATGGCCATCTACGCATGAAATTATATGCACAATCATGGAAGATTGTAAATTAGGCTTAAAAATGCTTGTGTGCATTTCTAAAAACCTGGGGTAAAATCCTGGCCCCGCTGAAGTCAATGACAAAAGACAGAGAGGGCAACCCAAGGAGAAGTGGTGGGATGTCATCAAAAAAGACACATTAGTATATGCTGTGATACAGGATATGGCACTGAACAAATCTCCTTGGAGGGAGAGAACTCATAGCGCACGTCCAGACTAACCCGCGGCATCGGCGGGTTAAAATCGATTGCTCGGGGTTCGATATATCGCGTCTAGTCTGGACGCGATGTATCGATCCCTGAGCGCGCTTACATCGATTCCGGAACTCCAGCAACCCGAACGGAGTTCCGGAATCGACACGGAGAGCCGCGGACATCGATGCCGCGCCGTCTGGACGGGTGAGTACCTTGATTTTAGAAATTCGACTTCAGCTACGTTATTCCCGTAGCTGAAGTTGCGTATCTAAAATCGATTTTAATACTTAGTCTGGATGTGGCCATAGACTGGACCCCATCTGAAGGGATTAGTGCAAGGAGGAAGAAGACTGAAGTCAGTGACAAAACTGCCACTGACTTCAGTGGAGCTAGGATTGCACTCCTGATCTTCAACCTGTCACTGCCTCAGGTAGTAAAGTGCTTTGAGATATTATGAGTGCAAAGGGCTTCCTTTAGCAGTTAGTACATTTTCCACCATAAGATTAATAGGTTGGTACACCTGAACTGCAGCCCTGGTGCAAAAAGGACATTTCTGTTAAATGTAAAACAAATAGCTAAAGCCTCTGAAAGCCACTGAATGTCACTAGAAAATGTCCCGTGATGACACAGTAATGCTTTACATTGTTGGGATGATAACTGCAGATGGCCAAAGTTACTCCATAACAATTAACAAGACTGAACAGACAGCATCCTTTACACAACCCTTTTAAAGATTTAAAAGGTTCATCGGGACTCACAGTTGATGTTGTTTCTTCCAACCTTTAACCCAGATTTCTGTACCCATAAACATTGCCCTTGCACTTCTATTTTAATCTACTTAGTGGAGGCCTTTTATTTGTCAAGTTTGCTAATGAAAAAGAAAGTTCCAAGGAGCTAACAATGTCAGAAGTACTTAGTGCATGATGGTGCTGTATTAAATTTACCTGGCAGAACTCATTAGAATTGTGAACAATTGACTGAATATGCTGTCTATCTTTAAAACAAGCTTATTTCTGTTCAGAATATCTACACTGCCTGCCAGTTTTGAGGCATTTGCAGCCTCAAAAAATCCATGCCAAACCAAGAAATCAACTAGTTCAGATTTGGGTCTTGTGATATTTCCAAGGGACATTTTGGCACACAGAATATGGGGCATGTGTGTGACATCATGTTGTACCTGACATCAGTGAAATTTGACCACACTTCAAAGTGAAAGCTCTGTTAGAATACTGATAAATCATGTCAGTTTGCTAAAGATCAGAATATATAACTGAGTTTGAGAGTACACTCGCACTGGGGACAATGTTATAATATACTGTCAAATTTAAACAGGAATCAATGTAATGTACTTTTCACATATTTCCTTGTCATTCTGGCTCATTATAAGTGTAAAGCTAAACCTTAAAACCCCAAATAATTCTGCATGCCTCATTTTATAAAAACAATGAGGAGTCCAGTGGCACCTTAAAGACTAACAGATTTATTTGGGCATAAGCTTTTGTGGGTAAAAAACCCACTTCTTCAGATGCATGGAGTGAAAATTACAGATACAGGTATAAATATACTGACACATGAAGAGAAGGGAGTTAGCTTCAAGTGGAGAACCAGTATTGACCAACAAAGGGCCAATTCAATTAGGGTAGATGTGGTCCACTTCCAATAATTGATGAGGAGGTAGGGTGACCAGATGTCCCTATTTTATAGGGTAAGTCCCAATTTTTGGATCTTTTTCTCATATAGGCTCCTATTACCCCTCTTTCCCCATCCCAATTTTTCACACTTGCTGTCTGGACACTGTATGTGGAGGTGTCAATACGAAGAGAGGGAAAATTGCTTTTGTAGTGAGCCAGCCACTCCCAGTCCCTATTCAAACCATTATATAAGGTCTTCTCTTTCTCTTTCTTCTGCCCTACACCCCAACATTATCTCTTCATTCTCTGTATCTAACTAGCGTCTTCTCCTGTCCTTGAAACCTGGTCTCTGATCAAGTTTCCCTCATTCATGCAGGATAGTTCCCTGGGATGATTCTTGCTTACATCTTCCTCTGCTTCTCTTTTCTGTCCCTCAATCTGGGACACGCACACATGCATGCACACACTTTTTATATCACCATATTAAATTAATCAGTTGGCCTGGCAGCTTTGGTGAAATTGTACATTATCAGGTTTTCCTGAGGTCCAAGGCCTTGCAGAATGTATTGCGCACCTCTAAGCCCAGGGAAGCCTTAGAGCCCAAGCCTTCAGAGACTCTCTCCATATGAAGATCTGCAATTAATTTGATGGCCTTTAGAAGTAACACAGACTTGGGATCAGGTACACATGTGAAAAAGTGATTACCCAAAAAGATCTGAACCTTCCGATAAATCCAGCTTGATGTTAAGGCTGGTTCTCATATTTCCCAAAGTCCATGCCAAATTAACACTGTGGCTAATTATTAAACACAGTCACATGGAAACAAAGTCTCTTTCTTTCATTAAAATGCCCCTTACATCTCTTCCTCCAGCTTGCTCAAATGCTATGGTGATGTATTCCACAGAAGCGCTGATAAATATAAACAAACAAATCCTTCAGTGAAGTCATAAGGTAGCTATTTCTAAAGCAAAAAGATTTGAGGGAAAGAAAGAATTATAACTTTGCTGCAAAATTACATAGATCTAGATTTGTGAGGCAGGAAGATCTTATTTCAAATGAAATCTCTTTAGTTAATATCAAAAGGCTATAAATGATAGTGAAGTACAGAAAAAGCACATTTTCACTTCACACATATATATTTCCTTTTTACAGCTATGTCCTTGTAGAAATCCCCTCCTTTGAGTTTAGTGTCTCAAGTGTGAGCTTCATTTAAAAAGAAACCATAAATGAGAGGATCTTTTTTTGTCAATCTGCACATGAACAGTAGTTTACCCTGAAAAGAAAGCATTTCCCTTAGCACCTGAATAGCCTTAGGACAATATAGTTGTGGTATTTTCATATTCTGAAACTGCTTGACCCTGCATGATGCAGGTGTGGGTGTTATGTACATTAGTGCAAGGTAAAAAGTGGGGAGTGGGACAAGTGAACCTACATTAGTGAGAGTATTGCTATCTAGTTCCTAAGTTACTTCTGCTTGGTAGTAGGGGCAAAGCCTAAGAATAGAGCACACAGCTAAACCCCTCATTTGCATGAGGAGGATGTTTAAGACCGTGGGCCAATTTTTTTAAAGGTATTTAGGTGCAAAGCCCCTCTCATTTCAATGGGAGTTAGGCATCTCAATATCCTTAAAAATCTGGCCCCAGGTCTCTTAACGTACCCATTCTTGGCTTGCCTCAATCCACTCCCCATTTCTAGCCAATTTACTCTTGAGAGTAAAGAAGGAGGTATTTGCTCAATATTTACTTCTCCTCAGTGTGGTGGACTATACGTATTGCTTAACTTTACTTGAGCTCATTGATAGTTCATCACCATCCCACTATAGGGCCAGTGGCCTAAAGGTGATATCTATTTATTAGTTCATTACAAGGATGCGGTGCACCAGCAAAAAGGAACTGGAAGCCAATGCTTTAGCTACTTCCTTACTGTCCTCTGGTGCCAAATATTTTTCTAAAACATTCCCTCTTCATTTGCTTTTAAGAACCATCTGGAAAAATGCCCCTAATATGCATTATATATCTGCATCACTGAACCGCAATATAATTCGACTTCATAAAACAAACAACATACAGCAGAATGAAGCTGCCTCTAGAAAAACCATTTTGAACTTCCGATGGAATGGAGGATGGATAAAGGCCACAGCAGATATTAAATCATCTACATAAATTAGGCAATGTGATAAATAACTTGTGTGCGATGGAGCAATAAGTAAAATTATTCAGTGCTTACCTTGCAAGTGAAAGTACAAATATTATTCCTGTTTTCATATGTTATTTGTTTTGCTTGTTTCCCTTCTTTCTTTTCCTACAGCACATTTCATGGGAGACAGTGTTTACAAATTAAAATGTGAATTGAAATGCATTTTAAATACCCAAGATGTCAATTCAGGAACCTGTGTTTTCTCTGCAACAGCTGATGACATGGTTAAACCCTGGGATAGAGACGAGGCGTGTTATATCAGATGGACCCAAAGAGTCAAAGGTGTCAGCATGACTCTGAAACTGCCCAACATTAAACAGTCTTAAACAAAGTGCAGGGAGGTATACAGAGATCTCAGCCTACTTAGTGCCATGGCAAATACACAATGAAAAATGCTTTTAACTTTTTATTAAATATACAGAAAAAGTTAAAGCCTTTTGAAATATAAAGCTTAAAGTAAGGCTATCATTTTAACAACATTTCTTGTTCTCTTTCCTTTTAGCTAAAGAGAGTTTGTAGAAAGAAAAGCCCCTTTGTTTAAATCTTTCACATGGTATTAAAGATGGAAATAACTGACCTTTTGGGAGAAGAGAGAAGTTTGTTGATATGGACTGGAGATGTTGCTGCTGTTGTTGTTACTGAAGTCCATTTCCATTTCCTAGAATACTAAACAAGACGAACACATCAAAAAGAGAGAGAAATGATCGGCAAAGATAAAAAATGCAGTTTCTGTCTCTGGTATTGACTTACCTGGTTCACTTACAAAACTCACTGTGGTAAAACTAAGGCCCTGCAAACAGCCTCATCAGCCACTCCAAGACCTGGCAAACTTGTACCAGCATTGGTCTGTTTTGGGCACTACTTTTAGCTGCAGCTTTCCGGTCACAGGCTTACAGCAATGTTGCAAAATATATAGTCTTGGCCATCTATGCCAGATTCTTATTTGACAGAAAGCAAAAGGAGAAAGACAGAAAATAAATAAAAAAGAGGAAGGAAAAGGACACACTGGAGGGAATGGGGAGCATGTGACAGTCTCACATCCCAGATGGTTTTAGCCAGACCTGGTGGGGGTGCAATGTCATCTAAATCCCTCTCTCTGGCCTGGTCTTGTCAGGACATCTTTCAGGATTAGGCTGAAGAAGATCTGGGGTCCCAGGAGATAGGGGTGGTAGCAACTATGCTGGTGAAGCTGGTCCAGTAACCAATTTTTCTCCTAAAGTCTTTCGTTAAGGTCCTCCAAAAGGAGTGATGGTTGGAATAGCCCATTCCTTTATTATTTTGTCCATCAACAAGCCTAATTTCTGACACATCAATGTTGGTTAATTGATTTCTATTTCTTTACTTCTCTGGTTTGCCAGTTATAATCTTAAGTAAAATGCATAAATGAGATGATGGTGTTTGGAAGAGGAATTTACATTTATTAGGAACAGGGGAATCTTTTGGGAGAGGAGGAGCCTATACAGGAAGGATGGGCTCCACCTAAACCAAAACAGAACCAGATTGCTGGCGCGTAAAATTAGAAAGGTTGTAGAGGAGTTTTTAAACTAAGGGTTGGGGGAAAGCTGACAGGCTTGGGGAGGATTTATTGAAAGGGATTGTCTATATATCCTAGTAAAGAGGAGAGGCTAGACCAGGGATCGGCAACCTTTGGCACACAGCCCATCAGGGAAATCTGCTGGCAGGCTGGGACGGTTTGTTTACCTGCAGCGTCTGCAGGTTCAGCTGATTGCGGCTCCCACTGGCCGCGGTTCGCCATTCCAGGCCAATAGGGGCTTCGGGAGGCGGCGTAGGCTGAGGGATGTGCTGGCTGCTCCTTCCTGCAGCCCCCATCGGCCTGCAACGGCGAACCGTGGCCAATGGGAATTGCGATTGGCCAAACCTGCGAATGCTGCAGGTAAACAAATCATCCCGGCCCACCAGCGAATTTCCCTGAAGGGCCGAGTCCAAAAGGTTGCCAATATTGATAAAGTGCAGGTAGGAACTGAAGAGAAACAGTCAAATGAAAAAAAGAATACCATTCAATTACATCAGGTGAAGGCAGACAACTAAATATTGACAAATTTTATGGTTGCTTGTATATAACTGCTAGGAGTCTACTAAAATGGGTGATCTTGAGTGTCTGGTATTAAATGAGGATATTGATAAAATAGGCATTAGAGAAACTTGTTGGAATATTGATAATCAATGACGTGCAATAATATCAGGGTACAAAATATATAGGAATGATAGAGCCAGTTGGGCTGGTGGGGGTGTGGCATTATATGTGAAAGAAAGCATAGAGTCAAACATAGTAAAAATCTTAAATTAATCCAACTATCTCACAGACTCTTTTTGGATAGAGATTACATGCTTGAATATTAAGATTACAGTAGCTCCTCGCTTAATGTTGTAGTTATGTTCCTGAAAAATGTGACTTTAAGCAAAATGATGTTAAGCAAATCCAATTTCCCCATAAGAATTAATGTAAATGGAGGGGGTTAGGTTCCAGGGATTTTTTTTTCACCAGACAAAAAAAGAAATCATATTCTCTCTCTCTCTATCTCATACAGTATAAGTTTTAAACAAACAATTTAATACTGTGCACAGCAATGATGTTTGTGAGGCTTAGTTGAGGTGGTGAAATCAGAGGGTGGAAAAGGGTGGGATATTTCCCACAGAATGCCTTATTGCTAAATGATGAACTAGTATTCGGCTGAGCCTTCAAATGTTAACACATTGTTTTCAATGTAGCCTCACACCCTACAAGGCATCACGGATGGAGGGAGGGGAGACAGCATGGCAGACAGAGACAGAGACACACACCCTGTGTGTGGGGAGAGAGAGAGAGAGATGCACATTTCTCCTTTAAGTACACTGACATCACTCTAAGTACATTGCCTTTAAAAAGATCAGGAAGCTGAAACAGCAGCTGCAGCCAGCAAGCTCTCTCTGTCCTGAGCCCTGTTGTGTCCTGACCCTGCTCTATATGGAGAAAAGGTAAGCGATGGCAAATGGGAGCATTGCGCAACTTTAAACGAGCATGTTTCCTCATTGATCAGCAATGTAACAACGAAACATTAACCAGGATGACTTTGAGGAGTTACTGTATAGCAGTAGAAATTCACTACTGATCACATTACCAGGATGACATTTTTGATTATGAAATGCTGAGGGAGACTGGAGAGGCTATGAAAAAGAGAAAACTCAATAATAATGGGGCTTTTCAGCTATCCTCATATTGATTGGGTACATCTCCTTCAGCTGGGATGCAGATATAAAACTTCTAGACACCATTAATGACTGCTCCTTGGAGCAGCTAGTCCTGGAATCCACAACGGAAGAGCAATTCTTTATTTAGTCCTAAATGGAGCACAGGATCTGGTTCAAGAGATGAATATAACTTAACAGCTTGGTAATGGTGACCATAATGTTATTAAATTTAATATCCTTCTCTGGGGGAAAATACCAAAGAAACCCAACACAGTAGCTTCAAAAAGGGGAACTGCACAAAAATGAGGAAGTTAGTTAGACGGAAATTAAAAGGACAATCACAAGAGTGAAATACCTACAAGGTGCATGGAAACTTCTTGAAAAACAACAACATAGAGGCTCAGACTAAATGTATGCCCAAAAAAACCAAACCAAAACAAAAAAACCAACTAACCAAACAAAAAAACAAACAGTAAGAGGACCAAAAAATGTCACTATGGCTAAACAAAAGAGTCAAAGAGGTAGTCAGAGAAAATATTACATCCTTTAAAAATTGGAAGTCAAATTCTACTGACGAAAATAGCATAAACTCTGGCAAGGCAAGTGTTAAAGTATAATTAAGCAGGCCTATAAGAATTTTAAAAATAACTAGAAAAAGACACAAAAACAAACAGCAAACAAATGTTTAAGTACATCAGAATCAGGAAGCCTGCCAACAATCAATGGAGCCACTGGACGATCAAGGTCCTAAAGAAACACTGAAGGAAGATAAGGCCATTGAGGAGAAGCTAAATGAATTTGTTGCATTTATCTTACTCCAGAGGATGTGAGGGAAGGTCCCACACGAGTCATTCTTTTAGATGACAAATCTGAGGAACTGTCCCAGACTGAGGTATCAATAGATGAGGTTATGGTACAAATAGATAAAGAGTAATAAGGCACCGGGACCAGAGAGCATTCATCCAAGAGTTCTGAAGGAACTCAAATATGAAATTGCAGAACTACTAACTCTGGTATGTAACCCATCACTTAAATGAGCCTCTGTACCAGATGACTGGAGAATAGCTATTGTAAAACTGATTTTTTAAAAAGGCTTCAGAGGTGATCCTGGCAATTCCAAGCCAATAAGCCTAACTTCAGTATAAGGCAAACTGATTCAAACTATAGTAAAGAACAGAATTATCAGACACACAGATGAACACAATGTGTTGGGGAAGACTCAACATGGCTTTGGTAAAAGAAAATCATGCCTCAGCAATTTATTAGAATTCTCTGAGAATGTCAAAAAGCATGTGAACAAGAGTGATCTAGTGTTTATGTGTATTTGGACTTTCAAAAAGCCTTTGACAAGGTGCCTCACCAAAGACCCTTAAGGAAAGTAAGGTGTCATGGGATAAAACTGAGGGCCCTCATGGACGAGTAACCAGTTGATAGGAAAGAAAGGGTAGGAATAAATGGTCAGTTTTCACAGTGGAGAGAGGTAAACTGTCAGGTGGCAAAATTTGCAGTGATACAAAACTACTTATATAGTTAAGACCAAGGCTGACTGTGAAGAGTTATAAACCGAGTGACTGGGCAACAAAATGGCCAATTAATTCAATGTTGATAAAGGGAAAGTAATGCACATTGGAAAACAGAATTCTAACCACATATGCAAAACGATGGGGTCTAAAAGAGCTGTTACCACTCAAGAAAGAGATCTTGGAATCATTGTGGATAGTTCTCTGAAAACATCTTTTGAATGTACAGTGGCAGTCAAAAAAGCTAACAGAATGTGAGGAACCATTATAAATGGATGGATAATAAGTCTGAGGTATAAAGAGAAATTAAAAAGATTGAGACTATTCATCTTAGAAAAGATATGACCATGGGGGATATGATAGAGCAGTGGTTCTCAACCAAGGGTATTCATACCCCTGGGGTACGCAGACATCTTCCAGGGGGTACTCAACTCATCTAGATCAGTGTTTCTCAACTTGGAGGTTGCCGCCCTCAGAGGGCTCATGTAACAGGATTAGGAGGATCGCAATTGCAAGACTGGCAATAAGGGGTGGCAAGCAGGGCAATGCCCAGGGTCTCACACGACAAGGGGCCCCACACAGCTAAGTTATATGCTTCAGCCCCATCACCTGGGGCTCAGGCTTCAGAAAAGGCTCGCAAGTAAAAAACAGGCTCAATTATCACACTGAAATGTAAGTACAATATTTATATTCCAATCAATGTATTTTATAATTATATGTTCAGAATGAGAAAGTCAGCAATTTTTCAGTAACAGTGTGCTGTCATGCTTTTGTAAGCAAGTAGTTTTTAAGTGAAGTGAAACTTGGGGTATGCAAGACAAATCAGACTCTGGAAAGGGGTACAGTAGTCTGGAAACACTGAGAACCACTGCGATTTATAAAACCATAAATGGCTGTGGAGAAAGGAAATAAGGAAGTGCTGTTTACCCCTTCAGCTAACACAAGAACCAGGAGTCACCCAATGAGATTAATAGGCTGCAGGTTTAAAACAAACATGTGGAAGTAATTCTTCATGCAATGCACAATCTACCCGTGGAACTCATTGCCAGAGTATGATGTGAAGGCCAAAAGTATAACTGGATTCAAAAAAGAATTTAGGTATGTTCAAGGAGGATAGGTCCATCAATAGCTATTAGCCAAGATAGTCAGAGATGCAATCCCATGCTCTGCATGTCCCTAGGTCTCTACCAGAAGCCAAGACTAACAGATGATGGCTCACTTGATAATTCCCTGTTCTGTTAATTCCCTCTGAAGCATTTGGGTCCAGCCACTGTCAGCAGACAAGATACTTGGCTAGACAGACCATTGGTCTGACCCAGTATGGCGATTCTTATGTTCTTATGCTGAGTGATATTAGTAAAATACTTTCTGTTTTAATTAATGTAGTCTGTCTTTTTTTTTTTAAACATTTTTAACACAGTTTTATAGAACTGGTCATTGTAACAACTTATGAACTTGCATTCACTTCTTACAATTAAGCTTGCAATTAAGCCCAATTATTACAGAAGGCTTCCAATCTTAACAGGGCAGTACGGGAGGAAATGGTTTTCATTCTTTTAAAGGTGTACTTAATTGTAACATTAACAGTATACGAAGTAGATTCATTTTCACAGAGAACTGGCTAATTCTTTGAGCTTGAACAATGCAGCTTGGTATAAGAATATTCTGAAAAGTCAAAAGTCATGTTGCAACATAATCTGTTTCCTGATAAGAATAAAGGTCAACAGGGTTTTTTTTTCCTGTTTCTCTTTGATGTCATAACTATTCTAAGTGATGACTATCATTTTTAGAGAAGCTGACATCTTTTGTTTTCTAAATCAGATCACAGATCATTAGCCACTTCTCTATATGAAACAAAGGTCTATTTCAGTAGTCTACATCCCAAAGTTCATATGTGCTTAAGGAAAACATGACTTAAAAATCACATATGTAAAATGATTTGCATAAGTAAGTTTATTTTATTACAACATTTGTTTTTTGTTTGATTTTCCCATTATTTCTTTTACAAAGTGAAGATATTACTCTGTTCTCTTTAAAACAGCCTTCTGTGAGGAATAAGCTTAATTCAGATTTATATGTAACAGGTTTGAAGTATCCAAAGAAAATGTTCATTGAAAAAAAAAGTAAAATGGAGTCTCCTGTTGATCACAGAAAAGCCTGTTTTTATACAGTTTCCATGTGTGCAATTCCATTGTAAACAAATTTAATTCTCTGAAGGAAAGAATAGGTATCTTACAGTTGGACATCAAGAAAAAAAGCTTGTCAAATTAGTTTTTGAACATTTTACTCTATGCTTTGCATTCACTGACAGCAGGTAGTGCAACGTGTCCATTAGGGACAGAACTGTGTAAATAAGTCATAACTGATACGTTACTCAAGAAATTTTGTAAAATGTTTGAAAGGTGATTGCAATTTCATCTAATTGGTTCATTAATCAGAATTATTCTCCGAGTACTTAGTAATAATTCTTAATTTGTAGATTCTGAATGATTGATTGCAAGTCTCTGACATTTGAAATTCAAGTGCTGTTGGTTACCTGGACTGGACACATAAATCACATGATGTGTCTCTGTTCCCTTGTTGGATGAATGTAACTGTCAGGATCTGGTTTCCAGTACAAATAGTCTTTTTATTCAATCAAAATCAGCTGTTTTTGGTACATCAAAATCACTGGAAAATGTGCATTGTGACTTGTAGGTATGAAACTTTAACAAAAGAAAAAGAAGAAATACCTTCCATTTAGCTTTGCGTAGTGGTTGATTTTTAGTGTCCTGCATTCTGCTTGGTGGGGGAGAAAAAAAATCAGTAACTTACATCATAATTTCTGCAATGGAAATAGGATCCTTTCAAACCAGGCTCCATATTATTTCCTTGAGAATAGCTGTAATGTTCACAAAAGATTTTTAACTGTGTCTCAGCTCATTAATTTTGCAAAGAGAAAAAAGAGAGAGCACTATTAATCCATTCTTTCCCTTTGTACCTACTCTTGTAACACCCCTAATAATAAGGAATATAGGTAATATGGTATGAGTCATAGATATGCCTTTGAACTGAGAGAACAGGGAGCATTTGTGAGGTAAATGCTAATGATGTCCTCTATTTTCTCTTTTCCAAAGTAAATTCCCAACCGGGATTGGTCCAAAGCAACAGAGCAAATTAAATACCTAGAGAAAGAGAGTTCTGAATTATTACACACACAGGCACGTATGCACACACCCACAGTGCTCCAATTGCCCTTTTCTGCCATACAGCTATAAGCATAGTACAACTGTGGTTGTGCACATTACAGTCCCCACTTTAAAAATGGGGACAGTGAATTGCAGTCAGGCTTAATGACTTGCCTATGGTCATTCAGCAAGCCAACAATGGAACCAGCAATCGAACCCAGGTCTGACTTTCACTCGGTCCCGTGGATCCACATTGCTTCCCTTTGTGTCACTTCCTGTTTCGAAAGACAATGTCAAACGTGGACAACTTTTTATGTTAAAAACTTGACTAGCCAAGTCTTTTTTTTTTTTTAAGGCACCTCTCCATTTTTGGGAACTTTTGTGACTATTGTGCTTTTCTGACATAACAAATATGTTACTTTGAGCGCCCATTATAAAACATGATGGGTCTGCTCTGGTTATGCCACAAGGAGGGACACAATGTAATTTGTTTCAGATTGTAGTGCATACAGGGCCTTCTCCAGCCAAGTCCCAGATATATTTCAGCAGTGTGAATTATCAAGATTTAAAAGAGTCCATGTAGAACATGGCACTAGCACAGCATTGACAGATATTGACTGCTATTTTATTTTTGGAAAGTAGCCTACAGCTATTATGACTGGCTTTCTGACAGACATCATGTATTGCTATTTCAACAGACAATGTTAACTATAAAAAGTAAGTCGCCTGAGGGTTTGGAATCATACTTAAATTTTTAATAAATTTTCAGAAGAACACTTTACAGTATTCATTTAAAAATGGACTGAACAGGCTTACTGTCACTTAATATGCACTTGCCCACTGTCACACCAAGAAGGGGTTTTAATGCAGACATCATCCGTGAGAAGAATGATTTATACTTTCTGTTTCCTTATTTCCCATGCTGATTGGATAGGAATTTCTAAATGGTCAGTTCTGACTCTCATACGGACCTGGCACATTCATTAAAGTGCACTGCTGCATTCAGTTTATTCACAGCTTTCTTGCACGGCCAGGCAAAATAGTACCTCAGATACGTACAGTCCAAAGTTTTTTCCCTCTCACCTCTCTTCTTCATGTATGTTTATTTACTCCTACCCCCCCAATGGCATTCTTTAAAATAATGCAGCGAAAACGTGTAGTCCTTTCTTTGTGCTATGGATCCAATTGGAGCACTTCTTTGGAAAGGGAAGCCTATGTGCCAAACAGGACCAAGGCTTTCTATGATGCAGTCTTGTCCCCCAAACAAGTTCCAATACAAAGCTGAGCCCGATGGAGCTTACAGGCTCCCCATGCAATGTTCCATTTTGTTCTGCTCATCCAGTCACTGGATTTCAGGAATTGCAGAATGTGCGGCCTGCACTCTTGTATTAAAAGAGAAAGTGACTGCAACCTGCTTTGTTCTAAGACTGCTCTATATTGGTATATATGCACCTCATTAGCTAGCAGATATTGTGCCAGTAGGCAGGACGCAAGAATATATAGGCATTATTGATGTGTTTTGTAGGACTAATAAAGTTCATTGTTGTTGTGCACTGCCAATCGCTTTCTTTGTTCAGCTCTTTACATCAGCTCTTACAATAGTTCATTTTATTCAAATTAGGTGTGGTCTTTAAACTCTTTGGAAGCTACCAATGCAGGTCTCCGTTGGGCAAAGTTTTGGCTCCCTGGGGATAGATTAATCTTACTCTCACACCCCCTGTGCCCCAGTGCAGTCTAGGTCACAGTAGCTACACTATTCGGTTGTCTATTTACAGAGTGCAGATGAGAGGGGAAAAGTGCCAGCAACAGCTGAAGAAATAAAAGAGGTTACAATGATGTGCTACATTTCCATAAAAATGTTTATGGGATCTGAGCCATTTTGCAAACCATACTAAAGTGCACCTTGTAAAAACAGAGGGGGAGGTGGGGTGGAAAGAGGATGAGCCAGGTAGCCAATTGCTTTAGCAGTGGTATTGTATCCTTGGCGAGAAGAGTAAAGATTATGGAATTTCAAGGATTTCTGACTGCAGCCACTTCACCTTGGGAAATGCCACTGCCACAAGTATTCATCTTTCCTGCCTCTTTGTTTTTTGCACAGGATGCAAAGCCAGAGGAGCTGTTTTGATTGTAATGACATCTTGTTAAGTCTCTATACAAACAGTGAAAAATCTTCTTAAGGAATAATAGGCCCTTGAGATGAAGGCACTGAAAACTACACACAGGTACCAATGGCTCTGTGCAAACACATCTGAAATACACACATCTCACTAGCATGACATACCTGCCAGAATTTGATGTTTTCCAGAGAAATAGGCTACTTTCAGAAATGAGTTCTCAGCACCAGCCAATTGTTTCTAATTCTGCATTCTCAGCCTAGGAATTACAACTTTCAAAGTTAGCACTCAAGTGACACCAAAACATCAGAATGCTTCTGACCCAGCTCAGAAGTGGGGTGGGAAGCAAAAGACTATCCGCTGCCTACATTCCTCCTGTTATGAAAGACATTCCAGTACCTTAAAAAACTTTCATCTCACCTCTAGTCTGTTCACGTGAGTAGTGAATTATTACACGATTTCTTGAAAATTTCCAGTCACCAGGATACTATAGTACACCAAAAGTTATAATAAAGTATTACCTTGAAATAACAAAGTCATGTGCACTCTGCACTGAGACAATAGGCTATCAATATAATTGTGGATACAAATGGCAACATTTCAAGAAGAAACGTTCCAAGCTATTATTATTAACTCTTCTCCTCCATATATGATAGCATCATGTGATATTTTTCCCTCCTGCACTCTCAGAAGTCCACAAGAAGGATCCCATCTCCTGCAAATGTTAGGATCTGAGCATATTTTACTATGCAAATTGCACAAAGGGTCAGGATCTCCTGCAGAGCTCTTGCCTTGTTTACTGTACATTCACTTCCTCCTTGCACAAGTACATTAGTTATGCATGCACAGTGGCATTCCATCATTGTTCATATTTAATTATTAGTGATGTCGTTACTAAACAATTACTGTGCATAGAGAGTGCAATTTTCAAAACACTCTCCACACATTATAAGCAACACCAAATTTCCAACAGGCCACTCAAAGGCACTTGGCTGCCACACAGATTATTTCTATGGCAAATTTCTAATTTCTACAATTGGCAATAGAATGGTTAAAATTAAAGTGGATTTATCATTTTTAAATGATATGCAGAGTGTATTTTTTCACGCATACTAAAAAATGGATGAACATTTTTTGCTCCAACTTAAAAAGAAAGTCTCCTGCAGGCAGAGAACAAGGCTGGAAAATTTCATTCTAAAAAAGGTAAAAGACTCAGAAAATTAAGAGCTAGTGAAGAGCGAGGTTATAATAGGAACAGTTATCAGAGGGGTAGCTGTGTTAGTCTGTATCAGTAAAAACAACGAGGAGTCCTTAGGGCACTAAGAGACTAACACATTTATTTGAGCATAAGCTTTCGTGGGATATAACCCACTTTATCAGACACATGGAGTTGAAAATACAGTAAGCAGGTATAAATATACAGCACATGAAAGTTGAGAGTTGCCTTACCAAGAGGGGGTCAATGCTAATGAGGCCAATTCAATGCAGCATACCATAATGGTATCACTGTGGTTTGCACTGGAGTGAGAAAGGTAAATTTGTTTGCAAGATGCTAACTTCAGAGCTCATAGGATTTTTTGTCACCAGATTTCCTGGATGGCATAGCATGATAGTTTTTGTTACTTCTTTAAAGCACTCACTTTTTGTTTTATATTTTGGCACAGTGTGCTGTTAAAAATCAAGAAACATAATGGCACAGGCCTAAGGAGGTTCAAAAAGTGTGGGAGCATTTGCTAACATGCAAGATAGTCGTCTTATGACTCCTAAAAGTTCTTTGAAGCACTGATCTATCTCGAACAGTTTGAGGTCATCTCTACAGCCCTGGACAAAACTAAGGGAAAGAAAGAGGAAAAGGAAAAGGTGGGATGGAGACTGTTATCCCAATGCACTAATCGCAGATAGTTCAACATCCTGTTTTTATCATGTGGGTGTGAAGCAGTGAGAACAAAGCCACTGCAGCAAATTGGCACCCATTCTTTTCAAATTTCACATGAAGTATTGAAATTCTCCAGACAAACAATCAGACTGGAATTACCACCTGATAGCTGTAAACCCAGTGATGTGCTAAAGGGGACTTCTAAAGGCCTCTTAGTAATATTCTTCTACCAAACTGAAGTGCAGGTTTGGAGTTAATTCCCTGCCCCTGATGTACATCCTCCTCCTCCCTGAATAAAGTAAAATCTTCCCTACCAGAGATGATTTATCTCTGGAGCTCATAAAAGCACTTTTGAAGAACACGTATTTATTTATTGCTTTTTGACTGTACCAGCTTTCAACAAATGCCAGAAAATCCCCAGTGCATCCTCCCCTGCAGGGGCTTCATTTTCCTTACCATACCCTCCCCACACCCACTCTCCCACCACAGAAGTTGAACAGTGCATTATGTTATCAATAGATTCACTTTTAAAAGCCAAACTAGTATTACAAGGGCAAGGAACATGCAGTCCAAATTAAGTGTACTGACTGCATCACATTCACCCTCTGCAGAATGCAAGGAAAAAGCAGTGTACGCTGGAGAGGAACTGGAGCAACCAGGTACAATTTCCAATATGAGGGAGGGTCTTGTACTGAAAAAAAATGAAGAGGTTATCTATCCACACATGGTAATGGACAGACCATGGTTACATTTGAGAGGCAAGAGCAGGTCATATCATCCTGGAGAATAATGACATGCATCAGGTCAGAGGAATCAGAGTCTACAGAGCAGTGGAGCAAGAAGAGAAGGTAAAGAACAGTGAGATGGGCTCTCTGACTCTGCTGAGGCTAATGTATCCTTTGGTGATTGATACAGAGGAACTGTTGGACTCCCTTGCTTGTTGTTTCAACCAGATCAAATTGCTACTGTTGCCTTCATACCACACCCCCTTTTGATTTATTTTCCATCATGAGTCAGGCCAGCACAGCTTTACGACTGTCCTAGTGCAAGGCCTCCCTATATCAACACAGAACACAAGCTGGAGGGCCAAGATTATATCCTGCAGCTAGAGCACTGTAACGTGCAGCTAGTTCTGGGGCCATGGGGCTGAGCTATGCTGTACTCACTGGCCCAGATTCCCAGCCAGTGTAAATCAGCTGAAGTTCTGGCCCACTTTAAATGCATATATCAGATAGGGGAACATAAGACGCGCTTCTAAGTGCTAGGTCAGTGCCTCCATTTATGGAATCCTCACCCTTTTCCAGAGATTCCCGCAGGATATGCAGCCTGTTAGCATAACATGTGGTGCATGCAGGAGAGTTCTGGTAAGTTACTTACATTAGCTCCATCAAGGAGATGATGGTGAAAAATCTCCTGCCTTCCCTAAGGGAAAAATAAATCAACCCTCCAATTGATCCCTTCCACCTCACCAAATGGATTGGCTTATTGATTGGAAAATAACTTTTTTTTTGAGTCACTGCAGTGTGTTACATCCGTTTTGCTGTTTCCCATTGTTTTTCACTGCATGACATCATGACCCAACGTGATACAATATGCACTTGACCCAAATATTAATCAATGGGACAATGTCAGACATGTAAGGAGTCATTGATCATGCCCAACAAAGTGTTTGCATTTTAGAGCAAAGTGAGTGCTTTGAATTACTCATGGTCTACGCCAAGGAATGAGTCCAGATCTGCAACCTTAATTAGGAGTAATGCCTTCACAACACAGTCAGGAATATGACTGCAATTTCCCCTGTAAGTGGGCTGGGCCTAACACACACTATAAGGACAACACTACTGAACCAGAGTGCGTATTGTCAAACATTGTGTGGTCCTTCTTATCAAATACATAGAGTCCTGTTTTATACCATATTCATTCCAGATAATCATGGATAAAAGAAAAATGCAGCAAGCATCTCCTGCTAGATATATAGTCTTGTTGCACAGATGGATGCTTTTTTTAAAAAAAAATTATTTTATTCCTGAACTTTTTTAAAAAATCTGTCTGTGAATTCAAGTGATCATGAAAGTGAAGGCTTAACAAAAGCATTATCATGTGAGCCAGGCATAACACAGGCAAATATCATGCAAGCTATGCGCAGGCACGGCCGCTTTACCTTAAACATTTCAGTCCTGACTTGTGACACTCACCTTCTCTTCCAGCACTAGAATTTGCTTGAGCAGAGAATGAATTGTGTCAAATTTTGTGAGTATTTATATCCACTAACAGGGACTTACAATTATGCACTATTTATACTGGAGGAGCATCTAAGAGCCTTAGTGACTATCACCCTGTTATGCTAGGCACTGTACAAAATGATGTAAGACAATCCCTGAAGTGAATAGCTTATGGTGTAGATTACACAGAAGATAAGTACCATACAAAACAAATGAGTGCAGGCTCTGGGGCTGGGTTCAGACATTTCCCAAATGCTGATGCAAAACTTGTCTAAACTTTTTGTTTTCACCCTTTTCTTGGGTTATCTGCTTTTGCCATCCTTCAATTTTCCATCTCTGTATCACTGCCTGCCACTTCCTCCCTTTCTCCAAGCCACAGCTCAAAGTTAGGAAAAAAGGACTTCAGCACAAGAGCAGAGCACAGAGTAGGAGTGAGTTTGTCAGAAATCTGAATGTGCTGTTCTCTGAAGCTTTTGTTCCCCTTTAAGCTTTCATTTCATTATGTAACGTTAGAATCATAGTTCCTTAAGCAGAAGCAATAGCAAGAACTAATGTAGATTTACTTCAAGGACAAGGTTGCTGGGGAAAAGGTTCAAGAACTCACTTTCTCTATACTCTTGCTCTGCTTCAACACTCAGCAGCACTTCCTGTTCCAACCCCAACACATGACCTGACTACCCTTGTGCTGAACTACTTCTCTTTCACACCTCCCCTGCCAAAGACCTTTTGTGATATCACAACAGAAGGCTCCATCTCATTTCCAGAACTCTACAGTCATCCTTTGGTCAGCTATTCAATATAAACATTGCAGATTCCAGGGCTTTCCTAAATCATAAGTACTGCTCTGAGCATGGGCCTCTTTCTGTCACATGGAGCCCTGGAACTTGTGAGACTGCTAAAGACACTGGTGCTGAGAACTACCTGATTTCCAAAGATGCTGAGAGGGATTTCAGCAAAGACATCTCCTGGTGATCAGTGAGAGACAGGCCTGGGTAGTGCTTATGTTTGTGTTTTGTAGAGACCTGAGATCTGATGGCTGTCAGGACAGTAAGTTGCTGTTTAATTTCATTTTTTGTTCTTGTAATTCATGTTAGGGGTACCTGGAGCCTCAAATTCTTCTCTCCCCCATTTATTCTTCCATGAATCCAAAGAAATAAAATTAAAACTTCTCCAAATTGTTTTTAACTCAAATCATTATGCAGATTTGACTGGGATGATGACTTGGGCTGGCTCTGATATTTAACATCTGGTTTATTGAACAAATGAATAAAGCTTACTCTCCTTCCCCCAATCTCTTCAATCCTCTTCTTTCGCTCATTCTCAATAATGGAATTGTTTTCTAAGTAGATTTGATAGGTTGCCAGTATCCTGAGATTTTCTTGTTTCCCATTTTCACTATTGGGGAAGAATTCTTGTAACGAACTGGCCCGAGGCATCTCCCATCATTTGGAACCCAGCCATCTCCTCTATTTCTCAATAAACCAAATCTCTCTTCTCAGCCTGCTGCCACATCTAAATTAAGTGACTCTAAATACATGTGATTAGGTCTCTAAAGAAAAAAAAAAGAATGTCACAAACTGTGAGGGCCTAAATTAGGGTGCCTGTTCTAACATTGTTAAATGTTCATGTGAGAGGCAGGGTTGTCACCACTTGTATCACTAATTTAAGCATCCAAGTAAGGTCTTCATATCTGAAAATTGTGCTTCCCATCTTCCAGACTTAGCTTTTTAGTCAATAATCCAGAAGGGGAACACCCACCTAAGCGCGGTTGCTCAAATGCTTATGGCCCAAATAGACTGATACTTGAAGTTATGCATTAAATGTGGCAGCAAGGTTTTTCTTTGTTAGGTATTAGAGAGACTGATACACAGATGTGAGACTACACAGGAGCAGTGTCAAGAAAACCATTTTACCCATGGAATCTGGCAGCTGAACACACCAAAAGCATTTTTTTAAACAATTGAAAGCAAATTTTAAACAAGCCTGTGGATCATTGGTTCACTTCACGATGCAGGTGTAGACCTGAACATTCTCCAGACAAGCTAATTGATTAAGAAAAGTCATTGCTTAAATCCCTGGAGTTTGCTAACTGGAGACCTGAGGAGTTTAAAAGCATATCAGGTTTCTAAGAGATTGACTCTGGCCTGCATTTCAAAGTACATCAAATGCAGCTGTACCTAGACTGGATACACGATACATACAGCCAACAGGCAGGTCTGGATTAAGGCAATAGGGGGCTGCATTCACATCCTGTCACAGGCAGGGCCAGCTCCAGGGAAGGAGGCAGATGCTTGGGGCGGCCAATTCAAAGGAGCGGCACTCCGTCCGGTATCGGGGTGGCACGTCCAGGTCTTTGGCAGCAATTCGGCAGCAGTCCCTCATTCCCTCTCTTCTCTACTGTAGGATACAATCCTGCACTGCCCACCCGGGAAATGGATTCAATGACCTAATAGGTATTTTCCATCTCTAATCTTCATTACACCCAGCAACACTGGATGAGGATAAAGCTGGATGTTTCTACTGAAATGATCAACCACCCTCTGGTTAATAATGTTGATATTTAAATTACCATAATTAGACTTCAGCACCAATGCTCCTCTGAGACAAATGAAGTTGTTCTCTCTTCCCCAGAAGTTATTGTTTCTGGCTGTCTGCAGATTTTATTACAAAACATGCCTCAATTCCGATTCAAAAGGTTCTCTTTGCGGTCATACCATCTAAAAACTCAACTTCTAAAAAATGGAAGCTTAAATTTTGCAGGAACTTATGAAAATATGAAAGATGCTGAACTGTTGTTTGAACTGATAGTATCATGGCTTACTTCAAATCCTGATCAGACAGGCTTTTGGCTGATGCTGAGGTGAAGCTTAAATGTCTGTTTGGAATGTCTGAGCGTATGCACTGTAGAGATTTCATAGACGTGCTGTACTTTCAAATACTCTAGCAAATGCAATACACTTCTACAGTCTTACACAATAACTTTCCTGTCCATAAGCTTTTGCCTTAAAAAATTGGTACCATCCATCTTCCAATTACAAGACAAATTGACAACCCATGCTATAGCTTTTAGAAATGAAAGCCTGTGTTTTCACCTCAATACATTAATCCTTGGGTAGCAAGGTGAGATTATATCCCCTACTTTCTTCAGAAGCGAACATAGTATCAGAATATGGCATTATACACCAAAAAATAACATTTGTGTTTAGTGGGTTTTGGGTGCCAGTTATGTTTTCAGCAAGAGTTTGTCCCTTTTCCATAGTAGTTAAGAGAAGTTAGGATCAAGAAAAGTAATGCTCAGATATCAAAAGATTTGGTTTCATGTTGCTTCCTTCTCAAGATTCTACTGGGGTGAGTGAAAAATGTGACTAACCACTTGAGGTGGCATCGGGCATGGAAAGAGAGTGGCGTAACAGGACACATGTAGTTTACTAAGGATTTCAGTATTCCATGTGAGAACATAGGAATTGCAATAGTGAATCAGACCTGTGGCCTAAATCAGTGGTTGTCAATCTTTATTTTGCTCAGGACCCATTTGTAACCCTTGAGGGACTGTCACAACCCAGAGATGTGCCCACATCCTATGTCCCTCCTATGTCAGACATGGGAGGGTCGAGGGGGTACTCAGAGCCAGGTCCGGTGCAACCATTTAGGCGGACTAGGTGGTTGCCTAGGGCGCCAAGATTTGGGGGTGCCAAATAGTGGCCCCCCCAAATATTTTTTTAAATGGTTGAGCAGCCGCTGCTGCTGGGACAGAGAGGGAGTCTGAGCTGCTGGCGGCAGCGGCAGCCGGCAGCCCAGGGCCCCCCCTGGGTCAGGGCACCGCCATGGCAGCCGGCAGGCCGGGGTGTCCCCGGATCAGTGTGCCGCCATGGCAGCCGGCAGCCCAGGGCCCCCGTGGGTCAGGGCACCGCTGCGGCAGCCCAGAGGTTCGGGCTGCCCGCGGCAAGCTGACCCTGGGCTGCAGGCAGGGGCTCAGAATCCCTCTCCCTCCCAGAGCAGGGGCTCCAGCCTATGCCATTTTTCTCAGTGCCGGTGGGGGCACCGGCGGCTGGGCAGAGCTGCGCAGCTCTGCTTAGGGCACGTGGCAGGAGCCCTGCAAGGGCAGCACGATACCAGGGCTTCTGGAGGAAAGCAGGGGCTGCCCCCTGGCTCAGCCTCCATGTCAGCCCCAGCGAGGGGCATGGAGAAGAAAAGAGCCTCAGCAGTGGTCTGGTGGAGTGGAGGAAGAAAGAGAACCCCGATGCTCATGCGTTGGGCAAGGTAAGCAAATGTTTCCTCACAGCTTGGCCTCAGGTGCCTGTGCTCCTGCCCCCTTGTCCTTGGCTGATCCCTGCTGCTGCTCCCCTTGTGCCTCGATGGCTGGAGAGAACAGCAGCCTGCAGAGCTGAGCTGCCCCAGTGCCCCCAGGCAGCCCCCTGACCCCATCCCCCCACATCCCAGTCCCTCTGAGCTGGAAACCCCCTCACCTCATCCCCCCCACAGCCCTGACCCCCAGCTCCGAGCCCAGTCCCTCTGAGCTGGAAACCCCTGACCCTATCCTCCCCACAGCCCTGACCCCAGCTCCGAGCCCAGTCCCTCTGAGCTGGAAACCCCCTCACCCATCCCCCCCACAGCCCTGACCCGCAGCTCTGAGCCCAGTCTCTCTGAGCTGGAAACCCCCTGACCCCATCCTCCCCACAGCCCTGACCCCCAGCTGACAGATAGTGTCCCTAACACAGTTATTGCTCTTTGCATCCTCTTGACTCTCCCAGTTTCTGTGGCCAGTGGTGAGCGAAGCTTCTCGAAGCTCAAGTTGATAAAAACATACATGCGAACATCAATGTTGGAACAAAGACTTGTTGGGCTATCTACCTTGTCACTAGAACATGACATTGCTCACAGCATTGACTTGTTTCTAAATTTGCTAAACTTAAAGCGTGGAAACATAAATTCTAAATTATAACATGTTACTCTGTGACCATGTATTGCCTATAATGTATGTGATGGGGGGGGGGCGCAAGATGGAAGTTTCGCCTAGGGCGCAAAATATCCTTGCACCGTCCCTGCTCAGAGCTAAGAGTCCAGATATGCTGGCCAGATGTGAGCAACTGTGGGCAGGGACAGTGAGCTGAGATCCTCCCCAGAAACAAACAGCCCCCAAAGAAGATAGAGGGCAAGGGGTGGGGTGATCTGGGGGCCTGGAAGTGAAGTGGTGAAATAGGGGGTATAGTTAAGAAGGAACTGGTGGTTCTGGAAGGACTGGTCTAACAGTTCAATAGCTTGTCTCCAAAAATGGCCAGCACCAGGTGCAGAAAACACGACAGTAGATAAATATGAGATACTCTGCCTCTCATGAAGGTCTCATTTTAATCCTTTCTAGTAAGAGACTGATGTACAACCTGAAACTTGAGGTTTTAAATTCCTTTCAATACTGCATTTTTAGAATTAGCCATTGTAACTCAGGGTATTCTTGTTATCCATATAAATGTTCAATCTCTCTTTGACTCCTGCAAAGTTACTGGCTACAGTGATATCTCGTGGCAATGAGTTCTACAGTCTGATTATGTGCTGTGTGGAAAGAGTATATAATGTTATCAGTTTTCAATTTGCCATCTTTCAAATTCATTGAATGTCTCCTTCTTCTTGTGAAACACAGGGCACCAAAGCTCATGATCTACTTACATCATTCATTATTTTATGTACTTATTTGTCTCCTTCCTAAGGTAAGTCTAGTAACCCAGTCCTTTCAATGACTCTTCATATGAGATTTTTTTCCATGCCCCTAACCATTGTGGTTACCTTTTCTTAAACCCCTTCTAATTCTGCAATATATTTTTTAAGATGGGGTTACCTAGAATACCTATTGATTCAACATACACCTCTATCTCGATAGAACGCTATCCATGGGAGCCAAAAATCTTACTGCGTTATAGGTGAAATAGTGTTATATCGAACTTGCTTCGATCCGCCAGAGTGTGCAGCCCTCCTCCCCCCAGATCACTGCTTTGCTGTGTTATTTCCAAATTCGTATTATATTGGATTGCGTTATATCGGAGTAAAAGTGTATTTTTTTTCTGTAGTATTGTCCATCGCATTCCTTGTGAATCCTAACACCTTCTTGAGAAAACAATCTTGGAATGTTACAACAGTGTTATCCATTGTTATGTGAGGGCTCCATAAAGGAGAGATGTCTATATATTTAAATAGTGAACAGAGTGCCAGTACATTTTGCTTGAGAATATGCAGCATTGTTCTTAGGATTTGTATAAAACCAATAAAGCTTGCTATTGTTAAGCACTGCAAATGGCTTTTTGTAGGAAGCTCCTTAAATGGAGATTTTAACACCCTTCCATTACTACCATAGCATTATCTACACACACATGCATGCACACACATTTGATCAGTATCTTCAGTTAGATTCAGAACATTTCCTTAAACCTTTAGAAAAAAAGAGTAAATTAACTTAATACATTAAAATTATATTGAAGTTAAAAGAAAAAAATCAATTTTTATAACTGAGGAAATATGAAGTTATATAGAAGGGTTGGATTTTTTTTAAAATGTCATTCAATTTAGTGTGAATGTAGCAAGCCAATTAGATAACATTAAATTTCAAGCCTGATTGATTTTTTAAATATTCAGTATAAGCACTGCATTTGGTGTTTATTGCATTGCACAAGAAATATCTTGGAATGGCTGTTGAATCAAGGAATTAAATGAAAGCTACACTGTCAATAATCTAGCAGGGCTTTTGAAAGAGTATTATAGCATTTTATATTATTCAACACCATAAAATGCTAAACATACACAGAACACAGGACTATAAGTTTAAAAAAGCACACACAGGCTTCTGGAGTGTTTTGGCATTTATAGCCAGATAGCACTGGAAGATAATGAGTAGTTTGATACTTTGGAAATCATAACTATGAAATATATAACAATAGCATCCCATCAAGATGGAATATATATCATGAACTATTGGAGGATAATTCAAGTCTGAAATACAATCTGCTTTTCATTTCAAGTGTCGAGCCGATGTAAGCTATAACTTATGTAGATATTACTCATGTGGGAAATAATGACAAATTTAGAACAACCCATGGGAAAAAAATTCTACACAGGAAGAACATGAAAGATGTTGTGTCCTTTTCCTCCCTACCCCCACTGTCTGTAAGATGGAAAACTACTTCTTTTTGTAAAATATATTCACAGCATATAGGAGAAAGCATATTGCAGTTGTTAAGGGCAAAGTCTGCTAGAGAAACTAACAATGATAGGAGGAAAGAAAGCCATCTTTTTTCACTAGCACAAACAAAAATGATTAGCCCATGATTATCTGGAAAAAGCTACCTGTCCTAGTCATTGAACACTAGTCTGAATAGAGGCAGAAAATGATGTTACACAAAGTGCTTCATTGTGGTCCACGTCAACCTTGACTTCTTTCCTTGGGGTTAAAGGTGCCATTACTGCCTTTTATGTAGTATTTGATGCTGTGGGAAATGGGTTTCAGAACACAGGGAGCTGGGAGGAAAGGCAAATGGTCTCTGGACTGAAAAGTTGAAACCACATGTCATATGAATATCGTTTTTCATGCTCTTTATGACAATCCTATTCTGGGTCAAAGGTCAGAGTTTCCTCATCATCCTGTTTCACCGTTATCATAACTGTGGTAAGAAAATATCTGAATGAAAAGCTACCAGTATGTTTTTTCCTACTGATAAAACACAAAAGCTCCAGGAAAAAAAAGAAAAGAAAAAAAGAAAGCAATTTTCTCCATTCTTTCATTTTCCTGCTACAGCAAACTTCATACTCACTTCCTTCCTCATCTCCTGAGGCAATCTATTTCCTTGTGAAATGTACAGGGATATAAATGTTAAAACTAGAATGGCCAGAGCAATTGGAGCTCTAGATGCTCAGCACCTCCAAAACCCAAGCTCCGAGTGCTTCAGATTGGGCACCCAAAAATAGAGGCACCCGAATGTAGAGAAAACTTTTTAAAAGGTAGGCGGTATGTGTTCATGTGCCAGCTCACAGAAAGGCAAGAAGCATTGCTCTCAGTTACATGGGTGCAGCTCCCATCAACATCATGGGGTTCTATACAGATAAGTGAGAGCGGGCGGTGGGCCAGGATTTTTAAGCTATGTCAAAAATGGCTTTTTCATTTCTTCCTTCCTCTGTAAACAACATCACAGACTTTCCACTAGGCTGTTTCTTTTTGGCACTATCTAAAGATTTTTTCTTTCTTTCATCCCATTGGTAAAAATATGCACAGTCCCAATAATGGATCCAAAAACAAATGAAGAGCACTAGGTTTCAAAATGGTTTTGTAGAAAATAAATTCTTTCATTCAAGGTAGTTACTGCTAGAGCACAGATGAAAGACATACAGGCCAAACCACCACAGCCAAGCGTTTGCTTTTTCCGAGATCTCAGACCCAAATAACCCAAAGAGCATTCGGGATAATGGCATACAAATGAGCATATCAGGCAGCCAACTTTGCTCTGGCAAGTATCTTATTAAATTGGACCATGATTTACTCAGGCTAGGTTCCAAATTCTACTGAAAACACATGTGCAACTAGTATATGCTGCAAAAAGTACTAATGTTCACCTGTATGTGGGCCAGCAGCAAACCCAAGTACATCCCACTCCACTCACATTTTTTTTTCTATAAGCACAGATAATCCGTATGGAGAGAGAGAGTGTTGCTGGGGCAAGGAACATTTGTGTAAAATAACGCTGACTGTGCCCCCTCAGTATCTAGGCCTGGTGCTAGGAAGATTCTTCCATAACTTCTTTCACAGAAGGCCATCAGAATGACCTCTCCATGGTATCTGAAGAACACAGCATTGGAGCAGAGAACATCTGTCCTGTGAAACCCCAGTGGAACACACATTTTACCTGTTTTGCAGTTCTGCAGCATATTCTGCCTAGTGTACATATTTATAAGGCAGCTACCACATTGCATTTAAATGGCAGGATTCTCTATTCAAGGTTATCAAAGCTCTTTACAAATATTAGGTGAGCCTCACAATCTTCCCAGCATATACACAACGTGCCTCAGGTGGCATGTGATCAGGATTCATCACCGAATTTGGTCCACTGGTTGGATCATTGGCTTCCCTGGCTAGGGCCGGATACTGATGGGGAGCGCAACAAGAATGCAGATCCATGTCCCCCGAGCCTCATCATACTCTGTAATATCATTCCCATTCTACGTCTGGGGACACTAAAGCACTCAGATGCTTTCTACATTCTAAATTCTGATGAAAATCAGTTCAGCTTCACTGCTGGCAGGCATGGTGGGGCATTAGTAGAGACAGGGCACTGTTGACCACTGGCTGGCATTTTTACCTTCTTGTCTTCCAGGTCTTCTCTGAGCTGGGTTAGGTTACACAGCGGTTCAAATGCCATTGGCCGGCCTACACTTCTAGTCCTACATTGCTCACTCCAGTGGATCTGCACTAATGCTAGAGCAATGGTTCTTACTGCTAGGTTCTCAGCTGCAAAGGCTTCCCTGCACTGAACACATATTTATTACAGAAGGAAACACTGGAGGAAAGGACTTCTTTCCAGAGCCACTTTTTGGAATAGTGAATAAAAATCATTTCTCTCTCCACTTCCAGGTACACATTTCCATTTCCATCCACCACCCTTTGGCATGTCATATACTCACAGAGTTGGAAAGTTTAAACAAAAATTACGTTGATTCTGCAGAATTAGCCCAGTCTCAGACTCACTTATAATTGTGCACAGATGTAGCATAAGCCAAGACAAGCCTCAGAGCTGTGTGAATATTTCTGTGCAGCATCAGCAAGGGGCAGTGAGTCCAAAATTAGCAATTTTCCTTTTAGGCCTAAACTGGCACTTTGCCACTGAGACATGCCTTTTGCCTTTGTTTTCCCTCCCCCCTGCAATGCTCAGCCACGATTGCAGGGATTTTGTTTTTTTCCAAAGTTCCACTGGATTCTTTAGTACCTGAGGTGGTTTTTTAAATTTAATTTTATTTACTTAGAAGCCTTTAAAGGCTGGTATCTACTCTCAGCGAACAGAGACATTCTCTTTGACAGTTGAGTTGCGTACACTGTGGCAGCAAACTTCGAATGCAAACACAAGACCTGTCTGCTGTTGTGTGTGTGGTAGAAATGATGACATGAGCAAACTTTTGAGTGCTGGTTGGAGGAAGCAAGAGTGTGTGATCCATTCCTTGCAGAAACCCTCCAATTTTGAAGCTCTAATATTTTTACTAGATTTTAAGTGTATGATGGGAGGTCAGGACCAGGAACCTTCTTTGAGCAATAGATCTGCTTCGCTCTTTCGCAAGTTACACAAGTTGCTTGGAAGAGTGAAGGCATGCAGGCTCTGTCAAACATTTACCTTGCCTCAAAGTATCTGAACTCAAGGCTTTGCCTGGGAAGGGATAACAGAGAGAAGGCCACAGGCGTCTATTTTAGAAGAAATTTGCATTTCCCTTTTCTTTCCTATTTGGGGATGGAACCTTGGTTGGGTCACAGACAATGGAGCATCTATCTTGTAACTGAATATGTTCGCTGTGGATTACATCCAAATAGGAAAAGGAACACAGCTCATAGAAACCAGTTGTAAACTCTTCAGAACAGAGATGGTCTCTAAATAGGTCTATGTACTGTGTTCAGAAAAATGGGGGTCTGATCTTGGTTGGGACCATTAAGTGTCACTGCACTATTACTAATAAATAATAACATTCTGTGTATTACAGGGATTTGTTTGGACAACTCCCATTTTAATCATTATACTTGAATCATCTGTACATCCAGATCCATAAAATGATGAAATGCGTAAATCAGAATTTCCACATGCCCAGGGGGGAAGATCTCCATCTTGCAAGGAAAGCATGAGTTTTACTAGCTATTTTAATGCTAAGGCAGCTCAGTCAGGCTGTAACTGGCTCTAGCTGGCCCTCCCAGAAGCTGTAACATTCCTTGCCAGTTTATAAGCAATGGTAAGTATAGGGGAGTTGCATACTGACTCAGTTTTGTTTTACTGACTTTCAGTAAAAGTGGGAAAATTGCAACAAAAAGAGCGTATTAGAGAAAACCCAAAACTTTGTATTTGCATAAGGGTAACTAAACATACACTGCAAGACTTATGGACTCATAGACTTTAAGGCCAGAAGGGACCATCCTGATCAACTAGTCTGACCTCTTGCACACCACAGAATCTCACCCACCCCCTCACTCACTCCAGTAATAGGCCAACAACCTCTGGCTGAACAACTGAAGTCCTCAAATCTGGATTTAAAGACTTCAAGTTACAGAGAATCCACCATCTACACTAGTTCAAACAAGTAAGTGACCTGTGCCCTATGCTGCAGAAGGTGAGATAACTCCAGGGTCTCTGCCAATCTCACCTGAAGGAAAATTCCTTCTGACCCCAGCTATGGCAATCAGTTAGACTCTCAGCGCATGGGCAAGACCCACCAGCCAGACACCTGGGAAAGAATTAGCCCTCCCCATCCAATGTCCCATGCCTGGCCATTGGAGATATTTGCTAATAGCAGTCATGGATTGGACATATGCCATTGTAGGTAATTTCATCACACCATCCACTCCATAAACTTATCAAGCTCAGTCTTGAAACAAAATAGGTTTTTTGTCCCAACTACTCCCCTTCAAAGGCTGTTCCAGAATTTCACTCTTCTGATGGTTAGAAACTTTAATTTAATTTCAAGTCTAAACTTATTGATGGTCGGTTCATATCCATTTGTTCTCGTGCCAGCATTCGTCCTTAACTTAAATAACTCCTCTCCCTCCCTCCCTGATGTTTATCCCTCTTATGTATTCATAGACAGCAATCATATCTCCCCTCATCCTTCATTTGTTTAGACTAAAGAAGCCAAATTTATCAAGTCTTTTCTTGTAAGGTAGGTTCTGCATTCCTCTGATCCTAGTAGCTCTTCTCTGCACCTGTTCCAGTTTGAATTCATCTTTTGTAAACATAGGAGACCAGAACTGCACACAGTATTCCAAATGAGGTCTCACCAATGCCTTTTATAATGATAAGGATAACACCTCCCTATCTCTACTGGAAATACCTTGTCTGATTCATACTAGGACTGCAGCAGCCTCTTTCTTGGCCAGTTCACACTAGCAACTCATAGTTATGCTGTGATTGACCTGTACATCCAGGTCTTTCTCCTCCTCTGTTGCTCCAATCTGATAAATTGCCAGCTTATAGCAAAAATTCTAAAAGAACATGACCTTACACTTTACACTGTTAAATTTCATCTCATTTCTATTCTTTCAGTTTTCAAGGTCATCCAGATCTTCTTGTATGATATTTCAGTCCTCCTCTGTATTGGCAATACCTCCCAACTTTGTGTCATCCGCACATTTTATTAGCACTCTCCCACTTTTTGTGCCAAGGTCATTAAAGAAAATGTTAGGTAAGATTGGTCCCAAGACCAATCCCTGAGGAACTCCACTAGTAACCTCCCTCCAGCCTGACGGTCTCCCCATTTAACCAGTTCCTTACCCACCTTTCAATTCTCATTTTAATTCCCATCTTCTCCACTTTAACTAATAATTTCCCATGTGGAACTGTATCAAATGCCTTACTGAAATCCAGGTAATAAGACATGAAATATTTCCTTTGCCTAGAAAATCAGTTATTTTCTCAAAGAATGAGATCAGGTTGGTCTGGTATGATCTCATTTTTGAAAAACCATGTTGTATTTTATCCCAATTACCATTCACCTCTATATCCTTAACTACTTTCTCTTTCAAAATTTGTTCGAAGACCTTGCCTACAGCTGAGGTCAAATTAACAGGCCTGTAGTTTCCGGGGTCACTTTTCCCCCTCTTTCTTAAAGGTACTATATTAGCAATTCTCCAGTCATAGGGTATGGCCCCCAAGTTTATGGATTCTTTAAAAATCCTTGCTCTTAGACTTGCAATTTCATGTGCCAGTTCCTTTAATATTCTCAGATGGAGATTGTCCAGGCCCCCAAATTTAGTCTCATTAAGCTGTTTGAGTTTGGCTTCCACCTCAGATGTGATAATTTCTATTTCCATATCCTCATTTCCATTAGCCACCCTGCCTCTGCCCCCAAGCTCCTCATTACCCTTATTAAGAACTGACGCAAAATATTTGTTTAGGTGTGGGACCATACCTAATCTCCACCCCAGACTCAGTTCTTAGCAGTTCCACTTCTTTCCTTGTTTTCTTTTTATTTATATGGGTAAAGAACCTTTTACTGTTGTTTTTAATTCCCTTTGAAAGGTCCAATGCCGCTTGGCTTTTGGCAGCTCTCACTTTTTCCCTCCTCTTTCTGACCCCAAAAAGGATACTTTTGTTGCTAATCCCTCCCATCTTCCGTTCCTTGCTAGCTTTCTGCTTTCTCTTAATCACCTGTCTGAGATGGTTACTCATCCAGCTTGGTCTGCAACCCTTCTCTAAGAATTTTCCCTCTTGCTTGGGATGCAGGCTTCAGATAGTTCCTGCAACTTTAACATAAAGTAATTCCAAGTTACTGGCACATTCAGATCCTGGAGTTCTTCAGTCCAATCAACTTTGCTAACTAATTCTCTTAATTCTTTAAAGATAGCTCCTTTTGAAATCAAGGACCCTAGCTGCAGACCTATTTTTATATATCCTTTCATTTAGTTTAAGCTGAAATAACTCATGGTCACTCGAACTGAGCTTGTCCCCTACAACTAGTTCTTCTATAAGTCCTCACTACACACCAATACTAAATCTAAAATGTCATCACCTGTTGTTGGTTCAGTGACTCTTTGGTGAAGAAATCTGTCAATCAGCCATCACATCCAGCAATATCTGGGCCCTACCATTATTAGTAGTGCTTGTCATCCAATCTATACCTGGGAAATTAATATCTCATAATCATACCAAGCAGAGCAATAAGCAGCTCTTATATGATATTGCAGAATAAGTTGAGAACCAGGTCACAGGGTGCCTCTGTCACTACCTAGGATACTGTCCTGCCTGGACAGTTCATGTGGCCTCTCAGTCACAAACATACACCAGGTTGGTACTATCATAACCTTAGTCCCAGATTTGGACCTTAGCGTCCAAAATATGGGGGTTAGCATGAAAACCTCCAAGCTTAGTTACCAGCTTGGACCTGGTACTTGCTGCCACCACCCAAAAAATTAGAGTGTTTTGGGGCACTCTGGTCCCCCTGAAAAACCTTCCCTGGGGACCCCAAGACCCAAATCCCTTGAGTCTCACAACAAGGGGAAATAATCCTTTTTCCCTTCCCCCCTCTCTGTTCCCAGTCCTGGAAACAAAAGTACTTTCCTATTCCCCCAGAGGGAATGCAAAATCAGGCTAGCAATCCAACACACAGATCTCCCCGATTTCTTCCTCCCACCAATTCCCTGGTGAGTACAGACTCAATTTCCCTGAAGTAAAGAAAAACTCCAACAGGTCTTAAAAGAAAGCTTTATATAAAAAGAAAGAAAAATACATACAAATGGTCTCTCTGTATTAAGATGATACAATACAGGGTCAATTGCTTAAAAGAATATTGAATAAACAGCCTTATTCAAAAAGAATACAAATCAAAGCACTCCAGCACTTATATTCATGCAAATACCAAAGAAAAGAAACCATATAACTTACTATCTGATCTCTTTGTCCTTACACTTAGAAACAGAAGACTAGAAAGTAGAAACTACTTCTCCAAAGCTCAGAGAAAGCAGGCAGACAGACCAAAGACTCAGACACTGAATTCCCTCCACCCAAAGTTGAAAAAATCCGGTTTCCTGATTGGTCCTCTGGTCAGGTGCTTCAGGTGAAAGAGACATTAACCCTTAGCTATCTGTTTATGACAGGTACCCTTTCACCATATGAGTATTTATTCTTTCCTTACACAGCAGAACAGTGAACTGCAGGCTTACAGCAAAAGGAGGCTTCTGCACAGTCTTCACTCCTCAGCCCAGGCTTATCCTCTGAGCTCTCTGTGATGCTGGCAGACCAGGTGCCAGCTCATGCTGAGGGCCTCTCTGATCACTGACAAATGCATAGCTGGAGACCAAGCTGGCTCACTTGTGGGTTAGTATAGTTAAAATAGATATTAGCATTATAAGAATACTTTTTACTGTTTAGACTTTATGGAATGCTTGTAGGATGCTGCATGCAGTAATCCTACTTATAATATCTGCACTCCATGTTATAAGGCAATACTTAAGTGTTTGCTCTATGACTGTGAAAGGTTTGTTCTGAAACTCTGTAACTCACCAAACAGGAAAAAAAAATCTTCACTCATGTAAAATTCTGGATTCCTATGGAAGTTGTTATCTCCTGCCCATCAAGAAGAGCTACTGAATCTAAATGGACCATTGTGGAACAAAGACTTTGTCAATTGCTCCCCCATGCCCCCGACAAGGTTATGTGCAGAAGCACTTGTCCTATCCTCCTAGACTATGCAGGGTGGGGGAGGGGGTCAGATAAAAATCCCCGACCAGAAGGTATTGGGTTTTTTTTTATGATGTTTGGACTCTAAGCAGCAAAGATTCCTAAAGATAAGCAAGAGATCCTCAGGACTAACCGGGTTAGCCCCAATGGACATATACAGCTGGCATATTTTAGCAGCTCTATCACCATCTGAAACGTAAAACTGAAACTCATTTGAATGTGTGTTTATCTGTTTTAACCTTGTAAACCACTCATTTCTTTCCTAGTTAAGAAACCTTAGTTGCTTTGTTACAGGATTGACTACAAACGTTGTCTTTGGTGTGAGATTTAAGGTCCAAATTGACCTGGGGCAAGTGACTGGCCCTCTGAGACTGGGAGTAACCTGAATATTTTGTGATCTTTGGTGTAAAATGATTATCTATTAGAGAGGCAAGCTTGTCTATGTAGTAAGATAGATCAGAATGCCCAGGAGAACTGTCTGACTACATCTTAAGGCTGTATAGTGCCTGAGGAATTTACACTTGTTACTTGATTGGTGAAATCTAAGTATAGAACTCACTATCATGTTGGGGTTTGTGCCAACAGACTGCTCTGAGGTTGGTATTCTTGCATATGAGCCACTCCAGGCAGCATGACACTCTCACCTGAGCTTTCTCTTGCTTCCTCTTCCTCCCACTTATAGCTTCCCAATTATTGAGCCAATTGCCCCATTAGCCCAGCAATCATCATCCAAGTGCCAGTAATCCCCAACAGCAATTGATTAATTGGCTTCAATTAAGCCTGCACTCTTCCCAGTGCTGCGGCAACCTCAGTGACCAGGGTGCTACTAATGTCACAAACCATTAATACACTTTGCATGGATGCAAAACTTGGATCTAATTTCCCCAATGGGACATGCTGATGGCAGAGTTACACAGCAGAAATAATGAGTTAGCAGCATCCAGAAGACCCAGACGAACTATCACACACCTATGGAATTCATGAACTAGTTTTCTTTCACTCTGACATAACAATGGTAATGCTACTAAGTAGGGGTGCAACTGAGTCAGAGATGAATTCCTTGGTGATAAGACTGGTTCTAATGAGTTACTGCAATACAAAAACCTGACATCAGTGTTATATTGGTAGAATGAACAAACCTGACCGGTTTGAATACAATGATAGAATGGTGCAGTGGTGTTTTCTGCTTTTTTAATGTACTAATCTTCCCTCTTCTCCTGAATTCAAGTCCATGCTGTAAATTCAAATGTCTGATCTTCAGCTGAGGCTTTTTCTCTATAATGACACAGTGTCTAATCGCTCTTAGGGAGAATGCAGCTTGAGAAAACTTTCCTTGTTTTCCTTGTTTATCCATGAATATAGTGCTGACTCAAAAATACAAGCAATGTCATAGCTCTAAAATGATATCATAGCACACATGATCACTCATGACAGATCATGGCTTGAGAAAGCACTAGGAGGTAGCACATAGCCCAAATACAAAGAAAGAAAAATACTTAGCATGCCAATGTCACTTTGCACCTCTCATTCTCAGCAGCTACTGCGGCAACCACAAGCCTATTGCATCCAATTCAGCCTTGTGTAATGCCATTGGCTTCAGTGAAGCAGAGATTATTTTTTTCCCCACTTGCTATTATTTATTTTTGAATTGTTTTCCTGATTGAATTCTGGTGTTATTATTTAACTTGGGCTGTACAGTGCCCTAAATGGATGCTGCCAAGTCATATTTCGCCCATAAATCAGATTTTGTAAAAATCATCTTCTACTGAACCTAAGAACCATTTAAGTCTTTCCATGCATCTTTTTAGTCTAACAGAAACATGTGTTTTTAAACATTCCCCTGGAGCATTTGGATCCCAAGTTGTGGCAGAATTAGAAGGTCAACAAGCACTATATACATTGGAAAATAAATTAAATTTAATTTGGTGTTTTTTTCCCCAGTTTAAATAGCCTAAGTCTAATTAGTAATATAGGTACAATTCCATTTCAGAGCTATTACTGGCCTGAGAACCATGATCCTGAGAAGCAGCATAGTTTAGTGGATAGGTCACCGACCTTGGAATCAGGAGACATAGGGTGAAATTCTTGTTCCTACTGAAGACAGTGGCAAAACTACCACTGAGTTCAGTGGAGCCAAAATGTAACTCCTGGAGTCTAGTGTAATCCCAGCTTTGACGCTGATCTGACATGTGACCTTGGGCAAATCATTCTACCCCTCTATGCCTCTGTTTACCTTCTTCCATCCATCATCTATCTTGTCTAATCAGAATGTAAGCTGTTTGGGGTAGGAACTGTCTCTTAGTATAGCTCAGTCAAGGCCCTTTGTTTTCAGTTTTTATGTTGTTTAAAATTTTGTGGGAATTTCTCTGTGTTTATTACAAAAATTAAAAACCAGGTGAAAAGTTGGATAATATTGGTTTAATACTGGGGAATGGGAGGACGGAAAAAAAGCAACAAAGAGAGAAAATAAGAGGACTGAAAGTAAAAGCGGATTAATATGGTGGTTCATTTCAGGAACTGCATATTAATTGTATGCGCACATGCATGTATGTGTGTCTTTCGCTACAGTGCTTTATTTTAACAGTCTTGCATTTACACTGAGACAAATTTAGTGCTAACAAACACATCCACTTAACGTAACATATTGGATTTTCTTAACATAATGAATATTTTTATGGACCTGAATGATCCAAAATTTGGGCATAAATCGGTAAATACCAACTAATAGCTTTTGTAAAACTCAGGAAAATTTCAGTAAAAACTGAAAATGAAAGGCCTTCAGTACAATGAAAGTAAGATTGGAGCTGCCATAACATCAGGGCTCTCTAGATATTACTGTAATAAAATAAAATAATCATTGTAATTAATACATTTCAGTGGCAAACTCTCTCAAGCCAGTAAATCTTTCTAAGTGGAAGACACTTTTAAAATGTGAAGACTGTAAGGAAATTTGATTTTTAAAAATATGAATTTTAAACTGACAGTGCCCTTTTAAGCTCTGTAGTCCATGTATTATCATAAAAATAATAGATGAGCAACCATTTAATACAGGCTATAACTCCATCACAAGGTTTTGTTGGAACCATAAACCACGAAAGCAGCATGAGAACAGAATTTGCATAGCTTGTGTTCAGAAACCCAATACGGAATTTCCTCATTTGGAAATTTTTTATTATATGTGGATACATATTGTCTATTGCTGTATGGGAATGGTCAGAAAATCTGTTTAACACCTCAGGAAATATGCCCTTAAAATCAACGGCTCTTCATTAACAACCCACAGTTAAAGTCCTGTTACGTCTGTCAAATACATATTTGAAACAACTTACAGAGGAAACCCTTTCCCCCTGATTGTGGAATGGATGGAAAACCTCAACGGTTAAAAATATTTTCGTTAGGTTTAAGTCTCCATAAAACATTCAATGTTCAATAACTTTCATCAGACCTGGAGTGATTTAAACACCAAAAGTTTAAAAGTACTCGTTGGGCAGCCTGATTTTGTGAACTATACAAGGCCTTGCTCTGTTTAAACATGACAAAGCAGATGTTTGTTTGTGAGCTTTATTTGCTGTTGCTTCTAGGTCTGGCTCCCTTCCTGCTTGTTCTACCCTGTCCTCCCTTTCCAGCCGTCTGGGTTGTTGAGAGGCAGTGAGCAGTGAAAATAGGTCCAAGGCTCATTTCCACTCAGGTTTTATTCCTTCTCTCTCTTGCTCTAGATTTTGCTACAATTGGTGATATTTACTTTGCTGGCAATTTAAGAATCTGCAGAACGCTTGGGGAAAGAGACAGTGAAAAGAAGTCTGGCTCACCAGGAAATATATAGGGTTACACAGCTGACAGGAGAATTGAAATTGCTTTGGGTAGCAGCCAGCGACACACAGAAAAAAAGTGCAGGCTTCTCTAACTTGAAACCCACCCTAGAGAGAAGTGGGCAGCAGGAGCCTGGCCTGCATTCTTGCTCTGAAAGTCAGTTAAGGATTTGATTGTTACTATTACCTGCACAACTAGAAAGCTACCCGTCTTATGTATCACAAGGAATCAAGTCCTCCCAACACAGCATCTTCTCTCAGTTTGCGGGGGGAAACCTTGCTTCTGGAACAGCAGACTCAGTGAGGTGTGATGGCTGGACAAGAGGTCCAGCTGTGGAGGAAGACTAAGTCTGGAAAATATTTTGTTATTAAAGGTTGGGAGAGGCCAAAGAGGGGAGAATGAGACGGAGAAGGGGAAAAGGACAAAGACAATTGGTAGGTACTCACTGCATACAGAACCTCTCAGTAGAGGTCAGAGATCACAATGGCCGCTCAGCAAGGATGTTGGCTCACTCCAAGGTAGTAGGCTGGTAAGTAGCTTGCAGTGGCCTTAGAGTAATGTGGATAGCGAGGGTGGCAGCACTCCCTACAGCTGTGAAATGATGTAGTGTTTTCCCCCAAATCTAGGAACCTACAGCTCTGTTTATTTAGAACCCAAAGGCCAGCTGTCAAGACTGTGAATAACTTGGATTTTTAATGATGAGCGTTCCATCCTAATGATCAGTTAGAATTAGTTTCCATTTTCAAGGCTATATTTTCAAGAAAAAGGGCTGTAACTGTCCTTTATATATTTATGAAAGCTGAGATTGTCCTTTACATTTCTACATCCCCCCAAAAGGGAGACGCTCACCATCATGAGCTCTGCAGCCCCACACAGACTGGCTTTGCTAATACTGTGCAGCACCCCTCACTTGCCCATGGTTTTTTAACTGAGTTTTAGCAAGCATGCAAATTGGAGCATTTCTGATGCTGGCAATGAAAAGAAAGGGAGATCTGGGCCCAGCTTCAACAAAGGATTTAAGCATTTGCTTAACTATAAGCAAGCGAGGATGGGCTCAGGAGACCTGGGTTCTATTCCCAGTTTTGCCACTGGTCTGCTTGGGCAAATAACATAACTCTCTGTGCCTCAGTCTCCCCATCTATGAAATGGGAACAATGATACTTACCTCCTTGGTAAAGTCCTTTGAGATGTCTGGATGAAAAGTGCTATAAAAGAATCAGGTACTATTATACATGTGCCTCAAGTTAATTCTGGTTTTGCAAACAGGGCATTTTTTGGTCAGATAATCATTCTGGCTAACAAATTTCATCTGCCTTCAATAAAGAGTCTCTACTATAAGGCGGACTTGAGGCCACTGTTAGTCCAAGCTGGTTTCTTACTGCACAGAGTTCTTTTACAGTCACAAGTTTATTTGGCTGGGTGACAGGTTTGCATTTTTTTCTTTCCCCCTCTTTTTTCCTTCCCTTTTCTTTTTTATTGTTGCTGAGGAAATAGAGTGCAAGAATGTGAAATGCTAGCAGGATCTTTTTCTGGGTGATCAAATAGTGCAAAGACAATGACTCAGAGAAAGAGAGAAAGAACTTCTGATCACTTAGACTGAAAGACAGACAACCTGCCAATCATGGTCACCTTAATGTGCTGCTGCCCAATCAAGTGTATATACACACACACTCATGAGCTTTGCAGGTCACAAAGGCAAGAGCTCAGGGTAATCTTCCGCCTCACCTCCCCACCCCCAGAGCAATAATCTGTTCAGGTGACCGTGACAGCAGATACACCAACTTGGTCAAACTCAGATGGGGGGAATGGAGAATGTGTAACTTGATACAGTTGTTTTGGAAGTAACCAAATGAAGAAGTGCTATAAGCTAGGTTATATGCAGAGTAATGGAAAGATTGGTTTTGTTAAAATCTGAGTTTTCTGGCAACTGGCTCAAATAATTTCTAGCTACATGATGTCACCTCACAGATTCTCCAAGAATTCAGGGACGAAATCAGAGAAATAAGAATAGATGATTATGTACTTACCAGATGCTATTGCTCAGCAGGTAGTTGCAAACCTTAAAAGCTATATTTTTCTGACCAACCAAACTCATTTCTGGTTGGTGGCCTTTAGGATTTTCCCATGTTTCTGCCTAATGGCGGTCAGAGAAACAATAATATTTTTTGCGTCTGTGACATTTGAACAAAAAACCAAGCTGGATTTCGACCCAGATTCTCTTCTTCCTCAGCTTCTCCTCAGAGTCTGAAACAGCATTTCTGTCATCTTTAGATGGTTCTCAACAATTGGGCCAATGCACTCAATAACTCTGCTCTACCTTGCATCAAGCCAAGCTTATTCAGAGAAGAAAAACAGAGACTCAGTGAAAATAAAAGTACATTGCAAATCTTCATAACCATAAGCTAAGGTTACTTCCAACCTCACCGGTGAAACCAAAGACTAGTATGTGCTATCGGTAAAATGTAAGCAGAAGAGTGTACGTGCTGGATCCAGACATCTCCTTGATTGTCCTCCTAGCTAGCCTGCCTTTTTTTTGTTTTTTGGGGGAGGGGGAGAGGCTCATCTTGCTCCAGGCTCACAAGCCTCCTCTTCTCTTTCTCATTAATTATCCTCATTGCATGATCTTCCTTGCTTATTAGCTTTTTTTCAAAAAATCCAGTTTCAAATAAACATTTCCCTCTAAACCTACGGGGTAGATGACTAATATTTTTCTCCTAAAGCTTTCATACATTTGAACCATGTTATCTCCCAGTGTGTATTCATTCCCACCTGAGCTGTTATCTTAATGACTGGGTATTAGGCCCATTAGGTTCGTCTTTTGTTCGCTCAAGTTACCATATTACAATCCTGTTGACTCTTTGAGCACATTAACTTTCTCCCCAGACTTCCACCTAGTACACGTTAGTTATATAGGCCATGTCTACACTACAAAATTAAGTCAACCTAACTTACATTGGCATACAGTCACTGCAGTAATTACATTGCTTGTGCATGTCTACACTTTGCTCCTTCTGGCAGCAGTTGTGCATCCTTACCAGGAGCGCTTGTACCCATTGTACTGTCAATGTGGGGCAGCTCCTGACAGCCAGTGACAGTCAACAGACACAACACAGTGTCTACACTGACACTGCATCAACCTAACTACGTTGACCTTGACTCCACACATCTCATGGAGGTGGAGTTGTTAAGTCAGAGTAGCAGGACAGTTATGTCAGCAGGAGCAAAATTTAAGTGTAGACCCTTCCATAGGCAGGTTGATGTAAGCTGCCTGGCATTGACCTAACTTTGTAGTGTGGAACAGACTGAAGTGTTATATCAAAATACGGAAGTATCACAGCCCAAAGCATTGCTTGTTTCTTTGCTATTAAATGGGATTCTTTCCGGAGTCCAACTCAGACAATCACACAGCCATTTTTGCGTTAGCAGAGGTGTAAGGCAATCATTATGTTACAACAATAAATGAACTCTGAACAACTGAGAAAGGCAAACTATGAAAACCCTTCAATTTTAGGGTCAAATTTTCAAATCAACTTCTAAAACGGTGGGTGCCACTTTCTATAGCTTCACTTTTGTACATGCAATTTTCTCCATCTCAGCTTTAACAAGTGTAAAATTCTAAGTATTGATTGAAGACGGCATTTCATAGAATCGAAGAGACAGATCCATCTCTGTAGGTAAAGGGGAAGAAATCCTGGTAGAGCCAGGATGGGGCAAGAAAGAGGGGAGTGCTGCCTTCAAGACATCATGCCTCCTTTCCTGGTACTTGGCAGCTGGACAGGTAAGTTTCAGGACTGAGTTCCACAGGGTAGGTCAGGCAGAATGTGGCTATAGCACTGACATTTTCCCACCACCAATCCCACAGGATAACCGCTGTCAGCATTTACTTCTTGGTAAAGTGACTGACCCTATGTCCCGTTTTGCCTGGGACAGTCCCCTTTTTAAACCCTGTCCTGGATGCCCCAACTTTTTTGGAAGAACTGGGCATTTATCCCAGATGATTGGTTGTCAAAAGCAGAGAGGACAAATGCCTGGTTTTGCCAAAAAACAGGGGCAAGCCCCCACCCCAGAAGGCTGTGGAGGAAGGTTGAACAGTGATGTCAGCCTCGCACGGTGAGGCTCAGGTGAGCAGCAATACCGAACAGCTCAGGTCAGACCCACGTGGGAGGTGGGGAAGGGCTGGGGGGAGTGACTCCCGCCAGCCCCATGCAGGGGGGAAGGAGTGGGCTTGCTGATAGCAGCCCTGTGCAGGGACAGGGACCTTTGGCCAAACCTGTGCCAGAAAGGAGCTCAGGCTAGCCCACCACAGTGTCCCGTTCTGAGAAATATGGTCACCCTACTTCTTGGGTCTCTCTTTTCAGTACTCTAAAAAGGGTGGGACAGGGGCAGTGAGAGGGGAACCCATGAGAGCTCTATTGCTATAGCCATCTGCTCATCAGGATCCTGAGAGACGTACGCAGGAGGGGCGGTGGGCATTGTGGAGATACAGAGCAGCCTGGCTGCTCATCCCGTGGCCAGAACATTACAATTTCTGCAAGGCAGGAAAAGCCAACCCCCATCCCACCCAGGCACAGAAAACATTAAATGAAAAATGCAGAATGGAAACTGTCTGAGTTTCCTCTTCCCCTACGAGGAAAAACTCTGCATAGGGAATGATCTGGTCCATAGAAATTAAAGACTGAGAAGAACAATTAAGTCATTCAGTCCATATCCCTGGGGCCAATTTAAGATTGTTCCCTCCACTACATTCTCTGTTGTTTTTTCCAGTGTAATTTCAAAAGTCCCAAGCGATGGTGCTTTCATTATTTCCCCAGAGAGGCTATTCCACAATCTAATACATTTCACCGTCAAGAAGTTTTTCTTCAGATTCATCTTAAATTTCCCTCTTAATTTCATTCCATTTACTCATAGTTTTATCGATTATACTATACTGAATTAGTTATTAGTTATACTATATTTAAAAGAATCTTCTCCCCCCTTTAAATATTTGTGGTGTTTCATCCTGTTCGCCCTTCGCTTACCCAAGCTACACATTTTTATTGTAGCTGGTTTTTAGTTCAGCCTCCTGAAGATTTTTGTTGATTTTCTCTGACCTCCCCTTTGATAACGTATCTGCTATAGTGGTGTCCACGAATGGATGCAATGTTCCAGGGGAGACCAAACTATGGCTTTTAGACAGGTATTATTGTCTCCCTGCTATATGAAATGATGCCTCTACCTATGCAGCCCAAAATTGCACTGGTGTTTTCTTTGCTTGCTGCCATATCATACTCAAATCTCATGCCCAATTTGCTACCTGCTCTCAACTGTAAGTCTCATTATAATGGATTCCCTGTTTCTTCCTTTCACTGAGTAATTGTGTTTGGGATTAATTTGCCTTGGACGTTCTCAGCATGTGTTTTGCAAAATTCAGTCTCGTTTTGTTACATACTGCCCAAGTTTCCAAAATCTCTAGGTGCAATGGTGCTATTTCTCTGCACTGGGCAGTGTTAATAGCACATCCTTATTTAAGGTCCTCTGCAAATTTCATTAACACACTGCCTAACCTTCCAGATCATAAAACAGGATGTAACACTTTCCTGTCATATTCTACTAGACACCTCCTAACAACACAGTATCTTGCCATTCATCATTATCCTCTGTTTAGTCTTTTACACAATTTTCCATCAACATTACACTGTTTCTATCCAAAACTACATGAATTATATTTGCAAAAAAGAGGTCATGAAACAAGATAAAATGCATTACTAACATCCAACAAACTATGTGTCATCCACTGCATTCTATCGAAATAAAGCAACTGTGCAATTACCTGGCATAATTTATTTTTTATACTCATGCTGTTTATAGTTACAGACGTGTATTCTAGATGTTGAGCTTTTCTTCTGTAAATATATTTACATAACCTTGCCTCATTTTATTTGGTGCAGAATGTATGGAACACTAATTGTCAGGGTCTCTCTTCTTTTCATTTCGGAAAAAAAATCAGTGTTGCATTTGCTTATTTTCCCCCTGAACACTTTCGGTACCTCCTCCAATTGCTGATGACTTTTTAGTTATACACTGACATTATTAGCTAATTCTCTTAAAATCCTAAGACACATTGTTTTCTGGACTGACTGAGTTCTGTACAAAAAAATCTTAGATTCTTTATATTCATCACATTCCCCTTTTTGGCCTGAACAGCTAGTTAAAGTTTGGGGAGCTAGGACATTCCAGTTGAAAGTAGAAACTGCGGGAGTCTGGCATTATCTTTGATGCAATCTTGTTCATTTACAAGGAATATAAGAAGTCCTGCTTCATAGGAGGAACCAAGAACAAAAGGAGCAGTTTCTTAGCTGACGGTCCTAAACCTCTTTTGCCAACAGACCCAAAAGCTCTCACTTTTTTCCAGAGTCATACACTGTGTTCACACCTTTCTTGCTTTTTGCATCTGCCTTCTCTCCGTGTTCTGTCTTCCCACACCTCCAACCCCAAAACGCAAATGATATCCAGCAAAACCATCCATCCATTCAGTCCAAACTCTTGGGTGGGTTGGTTCACAACATCCTTCTACCTCGGGGGATAGGAAGGGGGCTACTAACTAACTCATCCTGACAGTTATGTTAATTGCAGGGTGCATTCACAATTCAAACCCAGTCAGAGAGGTTTGTGATTCATGCAGTCACCAGCATCTTACAGCATTACAATACTCCATATCCAAATGAACTTCAAAACACTTTTCTGGCTTTGTTAGCTGTACAAAATTCTGCTCTGTATTTGCCCATACTTTGGCCACCCAAGGCCTTAATCCTGCGAACACTTTAACATTAATCATGTGAGTAATGCTAATGGATGTTGGCACATTTATAGAATCAGGATTTAAGATTATGCGCACAAAATGAGGAGTCTGTATGTTGCAGCTTTGGTTACAGTATAGGCAGGTCCTAAATGAAATATTTTGGTAAAAGAACAACTTAGATTTGTCAACCTGTTCTATTTTAATGAAATTCTTCTATGGCAAAACCTCTGTCTGGCTAGCGAATGCATAGTCCCATGCTGGCAGTCACTAGAGACAGATGGGGTTAATGTGAGTTTCTTTACCTTTTGTAAATGTCACCTGTGTTATCAATATTGATTTGAAGGTAATGTAGTTTTTGTGTAAAATCTATTAGTTTTGTACATTCTTGGCAAGCAACTCTGTTTTGTTGATTAGATACAGTAACTGTGTCTATTTAAACAGGAGGCTTAAAATGCTTGGTTCTCTGTGGGTCTGTCTGTGTTGCAATGTAAGTCTGGGCTCAGACTTAGGCTTGATCCCAAGCCCCCCTCTGCCTACACACAATTCTGTCTGACTTGGGTCAGCAAGTCCTTTGGGCCAGAACCCTGGGATCTGGAGGGATGGAGTAAGGGGTTTGAGCCTCAGTCTTGCATGGGTTCGGGTCCAAACTCCATTGCTCTTCAGTGTGGATGCAGCTCAGCCCTGTGGCCTTCAAGTCTGCCAACACTATCCCACAATCCCATGCTTTGTCCTGTCTTGACTGGCCAATCTCCTCCCAGGAAATGAAAGGAGTCTCCTTGTTTTAAATACAGCTGCTTGGTATTTAACCCTCCATTTTAGTCTGACTGGTGAGCTGCAAGCAGAGTGAACCTTCTCCTGCATTTCCAAGGGCCACCGACAAGAAGTTGTCCTTTGCCACATGCACTGCTACCTGGTCGTGGGCGCACAGCCAGCTCCTGGTTAATCTCTGGTGTGAGAGGAGCAAACAGTTCGACTTCAACAAGAATTCCAGGAATGACCATGCCTACCAGGAAATAGCACAGGAACTGGCAGCACTGGAGACTCACCTCACCAGTGACCAATGCAGAGAGTGGATGAAGCGGCTGGAGAATGACTCCCGTAAAGCCGGGGATGAGAACCACCCTTCTGGGAACTCACTGTCATCCTGCCTCTTTTACAAAGAGTTTCACCAGGTGCTGCGTACAGCACCGGGCAATGAGCCTGGTCTGTCAGAAGGAACGGCAACCTTCTGAGCCCAGAATCCAGTTTAGGACTGGTGGGGAGCCAGCAAGCACTGGGTCAGGCTGCCAAAGTGACTCTTGTGCTCGCAGGGGTCTATGAGAAGGCTTTGCCGCTGGACCAGCTGCACCACATCCTGGGTCCCTACTTGGAGGAGCCTTTTGCTGAAGAGCAGCCACACTGAACTGGCAGCAGAAACACCAGAGGCAGAAGTGGCCCTTTAGTCTGGTAAGTTTCTGGCTCTGTGTTTGCTGTTATTAATATAAGGATAGGAGGGATTTCCAGCTAATAACCCAGTGAAAAATGTATTAAGAGCCACGGGCAGCAGCGTGTATCCACTAATGGCGGATTGCATGTCAGCACCTTGGGCCACTAATCCTGGGCTCATAATGCAGCATAGACATACCTATATTGGCTGGATAACAAAATATGCAGTGGGTACTTTAATTTAAGATTGTGCTAAGTAGCTATTTAACACTTCTCTCTGTTTAGCCATTAATAATCATCAACACTTGAACTATGATAGTTAATCACCAGTATCTACAAAAGACATTGTAGGTGATGCTGTCAAATAGAATATACATGCTCCACACTCTTTAGAAGGCTTTTAGCATGGCATGCTCCCTTTGATAGAAGGGTATTGGCTCTGGATTCTGAACTATGTTAAACACCATTATTTGTGTTACCACCGTCCCTTATTAAAACACCATCTCCATGACATTCAGAATATTTGGCTCTCAAAGAAATTTGCAGGTCACCCGTACATTTTCTGGACATCAGATATTTCTATCAAGTTCTATATTTGATCTAGAGTAGCATCTTCAGGACCCATCCAAGAACAGGGCTCCTTTACCCCCAAAGAGCTTACGGAGTAAATAGACAAGACAGAGGAAGGAAGTATAATTTTCCTTTTATAGATGAGAAAATTAGGTACAGAGAAATTAAATGAGTTGCTCAAGATAACACAAGTAATTTGCCACAGTCAGGATTGTCCTGTTTGGTTATGTTTCAAATCCAAAATCTCCTGTCTCTAGTGCCTTCTTCCTCACTTCCTCATCATTCTTCCTCACTTCTAACAAGCATGACAAATCATTAACATAGCTAGATCGGACATTTTAAGACAATCACTTGGATCATTTCCTATCCTCCTTATTCATTTTCAAACAAATGTATTAGCTCGTACTCTAATCACCCTTACCTTACCTTACCCACTCCTGAACCTTTTGTCTAAATGCCTCTTTGGTGATCTGAGATAAGTGTTTAAAATGGTCATAATGCTAAGCCACTGATAGAGTTGACCCCAAGTGTTTCTTACCTTTTTTGTTTTAAAGAGGAACCAACATTTGCAAATGCTTACAAACAAGTTGGAAAAGCTAATTAATCCAGGCCTACCTGGCTTCCTAAATCAAATAATATTCCTGCTCAGTTACTCTCATACTAGGGCTTTTTTCTTTCTTTTTCCTGTAATGAATTGAAAATCTATAGAAGTACCATTTTTCTCATTGCTTGTTAAGGAAATGTTATACAAACATTTTTGCCAGAGACAAATCTGAGAAGGGATTCTTTATGTTTAAAACACTAATTCTATTGCAGCCTTATGCAGTAATTATGTTATCTCTATGACATGACTTCACAGAGAAGCACTATAAATGCATGCTTTTTAATAAAAAACAAACAAACCCAATCCCACTACATTTTCTGCTATTTCTCCTCCAATTGGGTTTATAGGCTGACACTTGCTTGTGAGATATAACAGGGAACAGTGGGCTTCATACTGAGCCTACTGTAGTCAATGGTAGTTTTGCCATTGAGTTATCCAGGAACAGATTGGGTCCTATGTTGCAAACAGCATATATGGATTCTATGGTGATTGGCACATTAGAAATGCACAACTTGAGAGATACTTTGGGAAGTTGACCTTTACAACAAAATATTCCTTTAGCAAGATAAAAGATAAAACAAAGACACCGTCTTTTTCATGTACCTCCCTTTACAATCACAATTTTTAAAAACTGAAGTCTAACCAGAAGTGTCCTGAAAGATCCTATTTAACTGGAAATTGGGCAACCCTGCAAACATGGCTCTCCTCCTCATTACTGCTTTCATCTCATCCACTGGAATCAGAAACTTTTCAAACTGAAAGCAAGTATCTGATCCAGAAGAGTGAATTTGCCATTAAATGCCATGAAGCCTGATGCAACTACACTGGGTACAATTGGGCAGAAGAAATGAAAAGGAAAAGGCCAATCTTCAGATCAGGTGCTACCTATTTAGTATGGATAGTTCAAGGTCTGGATTGTTAGGGGAGGAAAAGGCAATCAATTGCTATCACTGCAAGCACTTGACAAACCTAAATACTTTCCAGCCTTTTCATCATTATGTATTAAAGATCGGAACAGAATCAGGTCTCTACTAGAATTGTTATTTTAATATAGATTGACACATGTTTGGACAGGAAACTGTTTTTGCTTTTATTTGTAAGCACCAGAATGCCCTGTACTATGGGCCGGACGCTGATTTCACTTGCACTGGTGTAAGTCAGGAGTAACTCTGCTGAAGTCAGAGTTATGCCTGTGTAAAACAGGTGTAAACAAGAGCTGAATCAGGCCCTGTTGCGCAATATAGGTCACCGCAAATTCTGCTTCTTCACATACATACTACAAGATTGACGTGGTCTAATTTGCTGATGGTAAAACACCATCATTCATGATGAACACCTTGATTACTTTAAGCATTCAGTACCAATTTTTTTTTTAAAAAGCCTAATATTCTTTTATTGAATTCCAATTCAAACAGCAGCAACCGTCACCATTCCTAGGAATAGAATCAGCTGTTTCAAAAATTAATTACTGCAAACTTACATGTTTATTGATAAGTCTGCATTCTATATTGAGCTGCAATTTGATAGCCAAGACTGTTGTGCCACATGCCCTTTTTAAAGTGCTTGGAACACCCCATCTCCCCCATTAAATATCCCCTTGCCTTTGTTAAGTTTGTTGCCTATTAAATTGCATGTCTAGCTTTGGAGCTTATGTTGCTGCCTCCCTGCTGCTTTAGCTCCTTATCTCCATAGGATTTACTGTAGCATACAGAGAGCTAGTGGATGTATTTGCACATATTTGCAATGTGGAACCTTGACTTTTACTGCTTCTATGTAAATGGAAAGGAAAAAAAAGTAATTCCCTTTTCATGATCAGCAATTCATCATCGCTAAAGCTCTGGGAGGGAAATAGTTATCAAGTTTCCATGTTATGTTGTAACTTCAAAGAAAATCTTTGATTTGACTGCAAAGTCTGAGAGCTGGGAGCAGATGACTCATCTCATGGTGGTGGCAACCACCATCTCTCAAGGAGAAAAACAGCTCGTTAAAATACTGTAACAGCAGCTGGTATCCCACTAGCCTTGTTTATGCTCTTTCAGGGACTGAGGGAGACCATACATGAGCCTGTCCCCAAAGCTATCCCTAACCTCAAAACTACTCTGGCTCTGGTGAAATGGTTTGCCTTTAGGGTAACTCTTTCTTAACAAGTAGATTTAAAAAAAAATCTATGGTAGCTTACATTATTAGAAATCACATTCAGTCTTGCCTTGTTTTATGCTGTTTATAGAAGAAGCACTAAAGTTATAGCAATCAATCAATCAATCCACTTAGGTCTGAATTAAACTATAGTCCATCAGAGCCATAAACAGCCCATTTTATTGCCACATGTTATTACAGAAGGCTACAAAACTTCCTTTTATTTAAAAGTCTGTAAGGGCCTACATCAGCCCACATCTCTCTTTTAGGAATCTATTTTTCTGCTGGCAGTAGAACAGTCTCACTTGATCCCTTTTTATACCATTATTCCTGCTCTGCTGCTAGGATACTTAAGTCTGTTTATAAAACTGACACTGCCTCACATTATTGCAACCCTGATATACTTCGAAATAATCACAGGAAGCAACTCACCCTCCCACCCCCTGGGTCCTTTATGCAGCATAAGCAAATTCTATCAGGCTGAAGGAAAAGCGGATGTACTGTATACAAGTTATTTCCAGGCCTTGTAAATGTTCTATAAAGGTGCCTTTGAGGACTTTACAGCTCTTAGGCCTATTTTTGTATCAGACTAATAAAACGATCATATCAAAAAACATGTTATTGCTTCACTTCAGACAGGACACTGCAGGAAAAGTTGCTTAATCCATTTTTTCTCACAAGGGGCTTGATTTTTACTTGTATAAATGATTTTTTTTTATCATACTGTTAAATAAAAATACCTATTCATATACATGAATTTGAAACACATCAGCAGAACTGTGCAAGGTTATCCTCATTGAAGGCCTGATCCTGACCTACTGAATTCAATGAATATTTTGCCATTGACTATAGTGGGAGTGCAACTGAACCATAAATTACTGCTACAGACAGCTTGTATGCTGCAAGAAAACATTATTTAGAGGTATATTGCATGGCTTACACTTCAAAATGCAGGCTGTCTAAATCCTTAAAAATCCCATTTAGGTCCCCTAAATAGTTTTCATATGATGCTATGATTAATTTAACAAAAAATAATTCCTTCCCTTGTCAGCACAATATTATCTCCAGCCCTAAATGCTGAGGGATAATTAAAGGAGTCTGGCCCAGATTCTGCCACCCTTTCTCAGGCTGAGCCATATCTTAATCTGTGACTGCTCCCAATGAAACCAGCATAAGTAAGGCTGGCTCTGTATGTCTTTAGAAGATGAATGGGTTCCAGGACAACATTCACCTGCCTTTCTGGTGCTGATCTAACACACTGGCTTCCACTATCATACAGAACAAGATAAGAGCTCCCCCTATGTTTAAAAGTGTAGGCTTCCCCCTGGAGAGTGCCTCTGGGATGCATCTCTCCCATTGTTCCTGAAATCCGTTTTTAATTTTCAATTGATAACTATAAACCTTTAAGGGTGATGACAGGACATAATTGGTTTAAATAGGGCCCATAAGCATCCGTTGTCCATATACAAAAAGTTACTGTTTTGTCAGAGCCATTTAAAAATTAGTGAGCTCATCCAAAGCTTTTATTCAAATAAATCAATTCAGAACATTCAATAGTGTAGGGTGCCTAATCAATATTAATCCATTTTCAGAATTGTCATCTATTATACAAGCTATGAATGGCAAGAGGTAAATCATGGCAAGCCCTGCACACACAGACAGATCCATTATATCACAGCAGGGGTCATGTTGGAATCACTTCATCTGTTTCAAAGGTTTGAAAGCTCAGGATGCAGCGGATTTTCAAGCAGTCCCATCTGTGTGATATTTCGGGCCACAGCTCTCTGTTTTCCGCACCAACAATCATAACTAAACCTCTGTGATGTGCTCCATGCTCTGGGATGGATTATTTGCATTAAGCATAATCTTCTGGTGGCTCTGCAGGTGTCTGTGGCACAGAGAAAGAACTAGGAGGTGATGTGCATACAAGTTTGCTTGAAACAGTATTTAAACATAAAAATACTACAGAAAGGTAGGTGAACGTTTGGAGCTGTAATCCTTTCCCTGGGGCACATTCACGGGTTGACTTTTTGCTCAACAATATGCGCAAAGGTGGCATAGACCACTGATTCTTTCACTAAGACTTCTGAATAATAATGATAAAATAAATAATATTAAACAAAGCCCACCTCATTTCTGCTTTGCCTTCCCTAATAGTCACTTGAATGGAATTGTCAAACAATACATTCCAACTTATTTAAAGTTAAGGTTTTAATTCTATTCATAGACGATTGTGAGAAATTCACTTTTATGGGTTGGAGATGTTCCACCTGGAAAAAATTAATGCTGGAAAATTTTATTCCCATCTGTACAAAAAAAAAAGGGAGGAGAGAGAAAGAGCAGAGAATAGATGTGTGGATTACGGTAGTGCAAAGCACTATGGACATTTTCAAAAACAGGATCCTAACGTTAGCCTCATAGGTCCACATTTAGACACCTAAACAGATGGATTTTCAAAAGTCGACAGCACAGTATCTCCCAGTTTTCTTTAGTTTGCCCTTAAGGTGAATGCTCATCACTTTTGGAAATCAGGGTATGTCCCACTGCAGTCCAACTTGTGATTGCAAAAGGCATAGGCATACCCACTCTAGCTTTAACTTCACTAGCAGGATAAAAATAGCAGCACAGATGCAGTGGTGCAGGCTACAGTGTTGGCTGTACAAGCCTGCCTTGGACCCTGGCTATGTATTTGTATTGTTGAAGCCTGTGCTGCCAGGTCTATGCTGCTATTTTTAAGTCTCGCGAGAGGGAGTAAAGCGAGCATGCATCTACCTGAGCTGCAATCACACCTCTGATTAGAGTGTAGACATACCCTCAAGATACGCAATGAGAGTATAGTCAGGCCAGGGTCCATGCATCTGTGTTTGTGCACCACTGAGCACAAGGGTGGGGTTCTACTAGAAAAAATAAATATGCCAGCACAGAGAAATGTTTAGTTCATTTGACGGCAGATTTCTTAAAGTTTTTCAGCAGCAAAGTTACACATCCAGAAAAGAAATTTCTGCTCAAGATTTTAATTGTGTAAATGGGAATGTACAGCATGTAGCTGGAGCAGGGTTTGCAATCAGAATACATAATAGATAATGAAATAACTAAAGTAACAGCAGGCATAACTAACGCAGGGGCACTTAACACAGGAAGAGTGTTCTGCTGATATTAAGTGATCGCCTTCACAGTTTTCAAGGGACACAGCCATACTTTAAATTAAATCTCCTCATGTAAAAAGGGGATTTAAAGTGTTATTTTACTTCAGCTTTTCTTCGAGCTCGGCTCCTTTTTCTTAAACCTCACAGCACAATTGCTGCCTTAGTTTTCACTACTTATGCTTTCCCTCTTCTGAACAAATGCACTAATTATGTGCTATACAATTTCTTTCCACTATAGTTTTCCATCTATTATAACATACTCTATCCACCTCTCAGATTTTTCAACTCTAAAGTATTCTGGATACAGCTGTAATTAAAGGAACTATACAAAATTACACCTTGATTGAAGCCCATGTCTAACTTTACTCACATGAATAGCCCTTAGTGTTCAATGAGGCTACTCACATGATTAAAGTTACACACATGCTTAAGTGTTTAGAGAATCAGGGCATAAATCTTTATGGTAAATTTTAAAAGGATAAATTCTTATCCTGGACTTTTTATTCAGGCAAAATTCCTGTTAAAGCCAATAGGAGATTTACCTGAGAAAGCATCAGACTTTAAGGAGTATAAAAATGTATGTTAATCAGACTACACGGATACAGTGACATTATCTGTGGATTTAAATGCATACTATAAACATTAACCAGATCAACCTAATAATACCCACGTATACAGGTAAAATATTATTCCCATGTAATTCCTGCTTCATAGTTTCCAGAAGGGACCATTGTGATAATCTAGTCTGACCTCTTGTATAACACAAGCCATAGACTCCCCCCACAAAAAATTTCCTAGAGCACATCTTTTAGAAAAATATCCAATCCAAAAAGCAGCCTATAGCAGGATGATGACTCACTACTGCGGTGCCTCCTGCTGGTTGTCCAGGGAATTAGCTCACCTCCAGAGCACTCTCTGCAGGCCGTTGTCTTGCCTTGCCACTGGCCCCGGTGTCCCTCCTGGACCCTGGTGCCCCTTCTCTTGGGGTTCTGCCCCCTGCAGTATCCCACAGTCTCGCTGGGTCTCCCCTCCCAAGGGAACGCCCAACTCCCTCAGTCTTGGGTTACTGCCAGTCACCATCTAGCCCCCACTCACTGGGGCGGACTGCATCATTGGCAAGGAGGGTTTGGACCCGCTGCCTCTGCCTACCCTTAGGCTGCCCCTCTGCAACCCCAGTACCTTCTCGGCTTTTAGCAAGGCCTGCAGCCTAGGGGTTTTCCAGGCCGGAGCTCCCCAGCTCCTCTGGCCTTTCCCCAGCCCTGCTCCACTTTAGGTCCCCTGCTCAGCTCCCAGCAGCCAGGCCCATCCCTCTCAACATCTAGAGAGAGACTCTCTTAGTTCCAGCCTAGCAGCCCCTTTGTAGGGCCAGCTGCGGCCTGATTGGGGCATGGTCCCAGCTGAGTCTGCTTCCCCAATCAGCCTTTCCCCAGCCACAGTCCTCTCCAGAGCTGTCTTTAACTCCTCCAGGCAGGAGCAGGGTGATCACCCCGTTACACATCCCTACAGAGGAAGGTCATTTAAATACATCTTTAAAGATAAGCATCTGATTAAACACTTTCTTGAATCAGGGCCACATAGATGAGAAAAACTTTATTATAGGTGCACATCCTGCACTGCCATCCATAGAGGGTCCTGCCTGCAAGGCCATTAATACCGTTCAGCCTGTGAGTTTTAGAGCCCTTACAGAAGGCTCATGTTCCTTCTGGGCTCCATCTGGGAGGGAGGCAGGGAAGTTTTGGGAGCAGATTGCCTCCTGGTGAAGCGCCCCACTCTTCTTTGCTCTCAGCTGTGCCTTACTGCCCTGATCTAATCCTTTATCACCAATATACTTCCACTCCACATTGGTTTCCCAAACGTTTTCCAAGGAGAACCCACAAGGGCACTCCCTACCCAAACTGGCATTGAGACTTAATTTTCAGCAATTTCAGCTCTTTGTTCCCAGTTTTCCAATTCCTTTCTGCCATTTCTGATCTTTCACTGCAATTCAATTAAAATACTAGCATCAGTCTCCAGCTTCTTCCCAGGGCTTTCACACAGATTCCCATAGCAATCCTCCAACCCGTCTACTCCTGAGCATCCATGTAAAATGGACTCCTGTGTTTTAAGTATGACCCCTATTCTTACAGTAGAACAGAGATCCAATACATTTTCCTGAGAAAAAGGGAAAGGAATTGTCACTTAGCACAGTTCTCCTCCAACTCAGCTGCCTCAGTTTTCCCTGGATTCGCCCAACCCTACCTTAGCTTAAAAATAACCTCCAGCAGCATGTCTCCTTCTGCCACTGGGAACACTCCTGACTGAGCCTAAATTTAAGTCCAGCGTATTGTTGTTACCAGAGACTTCCGGACCAATATGGAACTTTCCACTGGTTTAGGCCCCGATTCAGTCATCTATTGCGCATGTGCCTAACTAAGCACATGGGGAGTCGCATTTAACACAAGAGGGTAACTCGATTAAACTTAGGCATGTGCTCAAGTAGTTTGTTAAATCAGGGCCTTAGGACTGCGTCTTACAGAAATAGTGACCATAGACGCAGCTAAATATGAGAAGTAGTAATTTGAACAAATGGCTGGTAAAGGAGTGCGAGAAGGAAAGGGAGGACAGAGAGAACTAGAGAGAGAGAGACCGAGAGGTCCGGAACTGGAAGGCATATGTAGAAACAATTGGGTTGTGAGGCAGGACTTAAGGTTGTAGGAGTGGCATAACAGGTACGGTAGCCCCTTGTCATAGTATAATTCCCAACTCTGGACCTTAGCGTCCAGAATATGGTACTAGCCTAAGTCCTCTAAGCTTAATTACCAGCTTAGATTCTGTAGCGCTGCCACCAGTCAGGAATTCCAGGGCCTGATACCCTCTGGTCCCCCCAAAACCTTCCCTGGGGACCCCCAAGACCCAGATTCCTTGAGTCTCACAACAAAGGGGAATGAACCATTTCCCTTCCCCCTCCTCTCTTCCTCCCAGCTCTTTCCTGCCCTGGGTACACTAGGAGACCACCGTGATTCAATTCCTTGAATCACCACACCGAGAGGAATGTTACCTTCCCCCTCCCTTCTTCCCCGGAGAGAGATACAGAGATAAACACAGAGCAGGTTTTTCTTCCCTCCTCCCTTTCCTTTCTTCCACCAATTCCCTGGTGAGTGCAGACTCCCTTCCCTGGAGTCTTACAAAAGATAATCAAAAAATCAATTAGATTCTAACAAAAAAAGGAAAACTTTAATAAAGAAGGAAAAACATAAAAATTGTCTCTGTAATCAAGATGAAATATTACAGGGTCTTTCTAGCTTATAGACAATAGAAAGAAGCTTTCTCCAGCAGAAACACAATTTAAGCTACTTCCAGCAAGTACACATCTACAAATAAAAAAAACAAGTTAAAAGACTATAACCGCCTTTTTACTTACTTACTATTCTGAATAGATAAGAGACTGTAGCAGGGAGATTGGCAGAAACCTGGTTGCACCTCTAGTCCTGTCCAGGACCCAGAGAGAACAAAGCCAAACCCAAAAACACAAACAAAGGTTTCCCTCCACCGAGGTTTGAAAGTATCTTGTCTCCTGATTGGTCCTCTGGTCAGGTGTTGCAGGTCACTGTTTGTTAACCCTTTACAGGTGAAAGAGACATTAACCCTTAGCTATCTGTTTATGACACCCCTCCATTGAAGAGCACAAAAAAGTTGCCTTTTTTGGTTAGCTCAATATTGAATATTTCATGCTCTGGTGAAGAACCAGCACCAGGTAAGGTTTTTTTAAACCATATTTTTAGTATTTAATTCCTTTCTATTTTAAAGCTAATGTAAATTTATGTTGATCTATTTGTCTCTTGCAAAGTGATTTCCACAGGAGTGTCACAAAGTGGTTCTAGAATTAATTTTTCACATCATAAGAGCATCATTAGCAGATATCCATAGTCTTAGATAGAAATAGATTTTTTTGCCCCCACAGGGTACTTTGCTTCAGCCTTCTAGAAGCCTATTTGGCTTTCCAGATACCTAAATGTGTAAAAGTTTCACCGCCAAACTTCACATTGAAACTGAAGTATAAGGGGAATGGGTTCAAATAATACTATGCTGATGAGCCTGGTGTCAAAAATTAGGGTACGTCTACACTACAGGATTATTCCGATTTTACATAGACCGGTTTTGTAAAACAGATTATATAAAGTCGAGCGCACGAGGCCACACAAAGCATAATAATTCAGTGGTGTGCGTCCATGTACCGAGACTAGCGTCGATTTCTGGAGCGCTGCACTGTGGGTAGCTATCCCGTAGCTATCCCATAGTTCCCGCAGTCTCCCCCGCCCACTGGAATTCTGGGTTGAGATCCCAATGCATGATGGGGCAAAAACAGTGTCCCGGGTGATTCTGGGTAAATGTCGTCACTTATTCCTTGCTCCATGAAAGCAATGGCGGAGAATCATTTCGCGCCCTTTTTCCCTAAATTGCCCTGGCAGACGCCATAGCATGGCAACCATGGAGCCCGTTTTGCCTTTTGCCACTGTCACTGTATGTGTACTGGATGTCACACCTCCCTTTCCTTTCCATGGCAGACAGTACGTCCCTATTGTACTGTCTGCCATGCCATTGTAAATTGATGAGATGACGGTTATCAGTCGTTCTGTACCGTCTGCCGTGCCATTGTAAATTGGCGATGAGATGACGGTTATCAGTCGTTCTGTACTGTCTGCTGCTGTCATGGGTGCTCCTGGCTGGCCTTCGCTGAGGTCGGACGGGGGCACAAAGACAAAAATGGGAATGACTCCCCGGGTCATTCCCTCCTTTATGTTTTATCTAAAAATAGAGTCAGTCCTTCCTAGAATATGGGGCAAGTGTACTAGAGAACCAGTGTACCAGAGAACCAGAGAGCACAGCCGCTCCGTGTCAGATCCTGCAGAAATGATGAGCTGCATGCCATTCTAGGGGGTGCCTTGCAACAACCCCACTCATTGCTTCCCTCCTCCCACAACCTTCCTGGGCTACCATGGCAGTGTTCCCCCATTTGTGTGATGAAGTAATAAAGAATGCAGGAATAAGAAACAGTGAGTTTTTACTGAGATAAAATGAGGGGGATGCAGCCTCCAGCGGTTATGATAGTCCAGGCAGGACATTAAACGGTGTGGGGGAGAGGAGCCCAGCATCCCGCTGCTATGATAGCCCAGGCAGTACAGAATCTTTTCTTTAGACATGAAAGGTAGGGGCTGATGGAGCTCAGCCCCCAGTTGCTATGATGAAGACAGTTACCAGCCATTCTGTACCATCTGCCGGGAATGACAGGGAGTCATTCCTATTTTTACCAGGCACCCCCAGCCAACCTCACCTGAGGCCAGCCAGGAGCACTCACGGGATGATGACGAGGACTGCTATCAGTCATTTTGTACTGTACCATCTGCCGGAGGGGAGAGGAGGGGAGAGGATGCTGCTGTTCAGTGCCACAGCACCGTGTCTACCGGCAGCATGCAGTAGACATAGGGTGACATTGAAAAAAGTCAAGAAATGATTTTTCCCCTTTTCTTTCACGGGAGGTGAGGGGGAGTTAAATTGACGAGCTATACCCTGAAGCACCCCAGACAATGTGTTTGACCCTACAGGCATTGGGAGCTCAGCCAAGAATGCAAATACTTTTTGGACACTGCAGGGACTGTGGGATAGCTGGAGTCCTCAGTCCCCCCTCCCTCCCTCCATGAGTGTCCACTTGATTCTTTGGCTTTCCGTTACGCTTGTCACACAGCACTGTGCTGTGGACTCTGTATCATAGCCTAGAGATTTTTTTTTAATGCTTTGGCATTTCGTCTTCTGTAACAGAGCTCTGATAGAACAGATTTGTCTCCCCATACAGCGATCAGATCCAGTATCTCCTGTACGGTCCATGCTGGACCTCTTTTTTGATTTGAGACTGCATCACCACCTGTGCTGATCAGAGCTCCACGCTGGCCAAACAGGAAATGAAATTCAAAAGTTCGCGGGGCTTTTCCTGTCTACCTGGCCAGTGCATCCGAGTTCAGATTGCTTTCCAGAGCGGTCACAATGGTGCACTGTGGGATACCGCCTGGCGGCCAATACCGTTGATTTGCGGTCACACTAACCCTAATCCGACATGGCAATACCGATTTCAGCGCTACTCCTCTCGTTGGGGAGGAGTACAGAAACCGGTTTAAAGAGCCCTTTATATCGATATTAAGGGCCTCGTTGTGTGGACGGGTGCAGGGTTAAATCGGTTTAACGCTGCTAAATTCGGTTTAAATGCGTAGTGTAGACCAAGCCTTAGACACAGTAGACAGATCAGATCAATACAATGAACCAGTTCTGACAGTTGCTTTTATTTTCATAATGGCTGTGCTAAGGATCTCGACATAAACATTCATACAACTTTTAGGAAAGTTCGGATTGCAATGCAAATGTTGTAGCTCAAACCGATCTCTAATTATAAAGATTGCAATTGCTATGAGACCATCGTAATGGGTAAATATATGGCCATGTCTGCTATGTGAGCTGAACAAGCATTTGCCTACGAAAGCAGCATATCAGAGGCATTGATATATTTAGTGACTGTTTTGTTATGTGACTCGTTGCAAGGCTTTGAGTAGGAAAGCATTTTCCAATTGAAAAGAGGGAATGAATTCAGTCTAGAGCTGATATTTGTTACTGACTAGATTAACAAATCAAATAATTTCAGAATAGACTAGTGATGCCCTAACCAATTTTTAGCCTGAAAGGCCTTAAGACAATTGTAATGCCATGTGTCATGGAACCACAGGATTTGGTCTATGCCCCAGCCTGCAACTGGTCCTATGGGAGTGACCCTTTAATGTGCTGGACCCCAAGGATCCACACAATTCTACAGTAACAGGCCTCTGGCCTTCAAGACTCTAGAACCGGCCTTCAGCCCTAGTGATCCCTATCTCCCTCCATGGGTCCCAGCAGCAAGTTCAGAAGAACCAGACAAGGAGGCTTGTACTTTACTCCTTCAGGGCTCAATGCACCCAGTAAGTACTTGCAGTCACACCAGGCAGCCTTTTCAGAACAGCCATGCAAAGCACAAAGGGAAACTGAGGCACACACAGTCATCGTAAAAATATTACCAAAATTCCCACATTTATCACATCATGTTGGAAATGGGAGGACATTTTAATGAAAATAATGGCAGAATAGCAAGTGTAGTGGAGCAGCCAGCACATGGCTATAACATACAGCACTAAGATACTCATGTGGTTCACTAGTTCCTGAAATGGTTGTTGAGCATTTCAGTGCACTTGTAATTGGGTCAAGATCATGAAAACACTTCCTCACGTGAGGGGTCATTATGGCTGGCATACAATCAAATATTTAGTTACCTGTCCTCCTTATTATACTCAAACATATGATATTTATGATGTAATAAAATATTCAAACTGAATACTGGGACACTTATATCGCAGCCTCAGAAGTCAGAGATCTCCTAAAAATTTACTTTATGTGCAGAAAATGTATATTTCATAAAAAAGAAGATAGCCTCTGAAATATTCATATAATCTTACTGAACTCTCTACATTGTATTCTGCAGGATGTGACATGCAAATTGTACTTTTATATAGTGAGCTTTCTAAGTCCCTCTGATGTACCCTGTATCGCTCAGTGATCTGATTCACCCCACCCTTCATCTGTCATTTAGGGTTACCAGGTGCCTTGTTTTCAACCAGAAAATCCAGTTGAAAAGAGGACCTGGTAATGTCCAGTCAGATGAACTGATCAGACACCAAAAGTTCAGTTATTGTGGTGGGGGGAGGGCACCAGGTTATCAACCCATGCCAACCCCTGCTCAGCCAGAGCTGCCTCCTATCTGCATCTTGTGAGGAGGCAGGCAGCAATCTCTGCATCAGACTGCAGCTTCTGTCCCAGCCCCGGAACAGAAGGAGCCCAGCTTGGGAGGAAGGGAAGTGGAAAGGGTTGAGCAATAAGGAGGGTGAGGGGGGAGAGCAGCGAATGTTGGAGGGGATGGGGGAAGAGGAGAGAGTGGGGGCGGGGTCTCACGGGAACATGTGGGGCAGGGAACAGGGCATGGGGGAGAAGAGGTGGGGCAGGAGAGTTCGGTTTTCAGCAATTAGGAAGTTGGCAACCCTAGTCTTATTCTAACTTCATCCCATAGTGTACTCTGGGACTCTCAGGTTATTTGGGAATGGCGGTGGTAAAGATCTGATCAATGGTTGAGTTATAGGCATTACTGTCAGCACCAGGTTGGATAGAGAGACAAGGAGGCTGAGATAATACCTTTCATTGTCACCAACAGAAGTGGGTCCAGAGACAAGCCTTCAAGTTTTCACAGCTCTTCTTCAGGAAGATGTAATCCTTCTGCCAAGGGGAATCAGCAGCAGTAAGGGTCGGGTTCAGCAGCTAGAGGTTCCTCTTAATCCAAAAGAGAAGTGGCTCAAATTCCCACCCAATAATATGGGAAAACTAAACACCATTCCTGGACACCTCTAGGACACTTTCACACTCTCAAGCACTGAGTCTGTGTATAACGAAAGAAAACTTTCATTGAAAGGGAACCCAGCATTAATAGATCTTCTTCTGAAGAGCTCTATGTAAGCTCAAAAGCTTGTCTCTCTCACCCACAGAAGGTGGTCCAATGGAAGATATTACCTCATCCACCTTGTCTTTCTAAGTGTTGAGTTAGCAGATAGTATTTAGTTGAGTTTTATCAGATAAAGGACCAGATTCTGGCAGGCCCTGTATGCATTCACAAGGGGAGAGAAGGAGCAAGGAGCTTCCAGACATTCCCACTCCTCCCTTTTGCATCTCTGAGCAGGGTCTGGACAGATCCCATTGGCTAGAGAAGGCTTTTCTCACTCTTAAGCCATAATGGGCACTATAGGTATGTCTACATGGGAATAAAAAAACAGCAGCTGGCCTGGGTCAGTTGGCTCAGGCTCTGGGGCTGAAAAATTGTTGTGTAGACATTTGGGCTCAGGCTGCAGCCCAAGCTCTGGGACCCTACAAGTCTGGAAGTGGCATGGGACTTTTATCCCCATGTAGATGTACCCTGGGAGTGAAATCCTGGACCCATTGAAGTCCATGGGAGTTTAGCTGTGGAATCATAGAATCATAGACTTTTAAGGTCAGAGGAGACCATTATGATCATCAATGCAGGCCACAGAATCTCACCCACCGATTCCTGTATCAACCCCCTAACCAATGTCTGAGCTACTGAAGTCCTCAAATTGTGGTTTAAAGACTTCAGTGTGCAGAGAATCCTCCAGCAAATGACCCATGCCTCATGCTGCAGAGGAAGGCGAAAATCCCCCAGAGCATCTGCCAATCTGTCCTGGAGGAAAATTCCTTCACAACCCCAAATATGGCGATCAGCTAAACCCTGAACATGTGGCAAGACTCATCAGCCAGACACCCAGGAAAGAATTCTCTGTAGAAACTCAGATCCCACCCCATCTAACATCTCATCACAGGCTATTGCGCATATTTACCGCTAATAGTCAAAGACCAATTAATTGCCAAAATTAGGCTATCCTATCATACCATCCCCTCCATAAACTTATCAAGCTTAGTCTCGAAGCCAGATATTTCTTTTGCCCCCACTACTCCCCTTGGAAGGCTGTTCCAGAGCTTCTCTCCTCTGCTGGTTAGAAACCTTCATCTAATTTCAAGTCTAAACTTCCTGATGGCCAGTTTATATCCATTTGTTCTTGTGTCCACATTGGTACTAAGCTTAAATAATCCCTCTCCCTCCCTGGTATTTATCCCTCTGATATATTTATAGAGAGCAATCATATCTCCCCTCAGCCTTCTTTTGGTTAGGCTAAATAAGCCAAGCTCTTTGAGTCTCCTTTCAAAAGACTGGTTGTTGGAGTACATCTCCACTGCAATAAAAAACCCATGGCATAGAGTCTCAGAAGCCTGGTCAAATGTCATGGGCTCACAGGGACCAAATATAGCTGTGTAGATAGCAGCAGCAGCAAGCGTCGAGTTCAATATCTAGAGCTTGGGCTGGAGTCTGAGACCCACCTGCTGCTTGTGGAGTTTCAGAGTCTGAATATCTACACAGCAATGTTTAGCCCCAGAGCATGAGCCACTGGAGCCTCAGTCATCTGACCAGGGCCAGCTGCAGCCCTGCTATGGGTCTTTTACTGCAGTTTAGACATACCCTTGGAACCAAGATTTCTCTCTCCGTGACTGAAAGGGTAATATGAGAGTCAGGCAGTGCAGCACTCTTACCCCATCTCTGCATAAACTGTCTGGCCACAAACCAGGAGGCACAATTTACCTCTAATTTGTGCACCTTTTGATTCCCCAAGTGGAGTTCTAGCTGATTCAGAATTCCCAGGGACTCTTTCTGCAGCAAAGTCTCTAGGAGACCCCTTCCTCAGTCTTCAGAGCTAAATTCTGAGTGTCGAGTACCCACCCTTTCAACATTAGGATCTTTTCATAGTGTCTCAGGTTGGGCACCCAAAAATTGAGATGTCCCAACTTGCTAGTCATTTTTTAGACCCTTGGCCCTTTTTTTTATTAACAGCAGCAACAGTCTGCTTGGTTCTCTAGATAATACAACTTAAAAGCACCATCTCTGCCCTGAATGCCTTATAATCCAATGAGTTTTTTAGACATAAAGGCAGTTTTGCAGTACAAAGTCTGAGCAGCTTTACCTCTAATTTGTTTTCATTTACCGTCATTTTGTATTATCATATGGTTTGAAATGAAAACCAACTTTATTCTGAAAAACTCTGCCAGATAATCTGCAGCATTGCTCATCTGTGCAGCTGACTAACCTAGAAGAAGCAAAGTATGAAGACAGGGTTAGAATGACAATTGACCAGTGAAGAATCCCACTCCATCATATGTGAGTTTCATTACACACTAAAAGAGACTGGCTATGTTACACCTGTATTTGTCTCCATATTACATGCATATTAAGCTATTTGACAAGGACATTTCATCATCGGATACACAGTAGACTGCAGAATACAAAACACCAATGCGTGGAGGAAGTATAAGTATTTCAGTATGTTCTGTAGCATTTTATGTGAAGTATAAATTTTCATTATGTAAGGTACATTTTTTTTCCAGTGTACAGCATATCAAAGTTCTACCTTATGACTGTCTATGAATTTTTCAGGTTTTATTATTTCATACATATGTTTCAGTACATAATGGAAGAGCTTACTAAGCATTCATATTTGTATGGAAACCAGATGTATTTTTTGATGGCCTTGTGCAGCTATGTATAGAATCATGGACTTATACAATGGCTGGCCTATGAGAGTTGTTAAGACAAAGCATCATAGTCACTCATGATACTAGTTATATGCCCAGGAGGTACGCCGTACTAAATAGGATGAGCTAAATGCCCTTTACTCATTCCGCAAGACTTGTAACATTCTTATGCATCTAACTTTTTCAAGAGATCAAGTGCGCTGATGACATCCACCAAAACACCCAGTTTTACTTGGTTATCTTGTAAAGAAATTCCACTCAGATGTATACCAGTCAATGCTGTAAAAACAAAGATATCCTAACTTCTGCTGTATTTTTTTAATCAACTAATGTCTAATGAATGACTTCTACCCTTCAGGCATTTTCAGATCTTCATATCTTCAGTAGTCTTAAAGCATATACTCTTGAAACAAACAAAAATTACTTCTGTATCTGCATTCAATAAAAATATTGCATCTCCCAATTTCCCATGAGGAAACTTCTTTTCCATTTTCCTCTTCTCCAATGAGCAGCTACCACTGATCGCACATAAAAACTCAGATTAGTTAACTATGGTAAGTAATGTTTGCAGTGTTGTTGTAGCCCTGTTGGACTTACGATATGAGAGACAAGGTGGATGAGGTAATATTTTTTATTGGACCAACTTCTGTTGGTGGAAGAGACAAGCTTTTGAGCTACACAAAGCTCTTTTTCAGATCTGCAAAAAGTACTCAGAGTGTCACAGCTAAATACAAACTGGGACAGATTGTTAAGGGATTAATACATATTGCAGGAAACCAGTTAAAATAAAGTTGGAAATTAGCACCTCTGCAGTCATAGAACAAAGGAGGGCAGTAGGTTACAAATTGTTGTGATAAGCTGTAAAGCAAGTGTTTTTGATGAGCCCATGATTTGGTGTCTAGCAGAGTTAAGTATTTAAGTTTCCAGGCTTGTCTTTTGAAGGTGGTGTGCAGGTTTCCTTTCAGAACAAGGATTACGAGATCCGATAAGTAGTGACTGCTTGGTGAAAAGTATTCACCTAGAGGTGATAGAATGTTTTTGTCTTTTGTAATTCTGTGTGAGTTCATTTAAGAGTGTCTGGTTTCACCCACTTAGTTGTTGCTGAGGCATTTAGTGCACTGGATGAAGTATACCACATATTGTGACAGGCATGTGTAGGACCTATGGATCATGGGCAGCCAGTGACTTGGCCATGGGAGAATGCTAGCCCCTGGCCGGGCCATTGTGCCCGATGCCCCACCCCTTCCCTCTCCTGCTGCCCTCCCTCCTCCCCCCACCCCCCCAGGAAACCAGAGCACACACATAACCCCACGGCCCCTGCCCTCAGCCCAGCACTAGGTGGCATGGCCACAGCGCCCCCAGCCCCGGTGCACCGGGAAGCTGGGCAGCACAGGCCAAGCATCAGCTGCCCTGAGTCCCTGCGAGAAGCAGGCTGGCCAGCTTCAGGCAGCCTGGGCCAGAGCAGAGCGCCAGAAACTGCAGGAGGAGGCCTGTGGGCAAAGCACGGGCAGGGCCCACCAGCAGGAGCGGTGCCAGGATTTTTGGCACCCTAGGCGGGGGTCCTTCCGCGCTCCCGGTCTTCAGGGCACTTCGGCGGCGGGTCCCGGAGTGAGTGAAGGACCCGCCGCAGACTTGCCACCTAAGACCCGAAGCGTGGAAGCACCCCCCCACTGCCGAATTGCCGCTGAGGGCGGCAAAATGCCGCCCCCCCAAATCCTGGTGCCCTAGGCGACCGCCTAGGTGGCCTAAATGGAAGCACCAGCCCTGCACACCAGGCTGTTTGGGAAAGCACAGCCTCCTACCCAGCCTACGATACCTGCCACTCATGCCATGGATCTTGAAAGGTGTGTTGCAGGGGAGGAGGGTATTGATCATCATAACAGCAGTGATATTTCTGCAGGTTTTCATCTGCAGTTATGGCAGGGTCTGGTGCCACTTTGAATTGGTGTGTCCTGGTCTGTGGGAACCTTGCTTCTAATGATGAGCTTGCCAAAGTTGTTGGAAGGCCAGAATAGGGTGTTCAGGAAAGATTTCTTTCAGGGTGTACTGTTGATTTTTATTCAATTTGAGAGCCACATGTGAATTACTATTATAAAAGCTAGTTGGGTATACATTAAACAAGTCACCCTCCACTACTTACTTCCTTGATCACTTCATTAAAAATGCACTGCAGCTTGACTGAGAGTAGGCACATTTCAAGAAGACTGGCCTTTTAATAGGAACCTAAAATGTCACATCTGAACCCTCAGATTGGAATATGGGAACATACATTGCCATTTTATGGAGCTGCATGCTAGTTTGTCCCTCCAAAAAAAAGACTTGCACATTCACTTACAACCTTCCTTTGGAAATTGTGCCAAGAGGGTAAGAAACAAGTTGTGTGGCACTCGTGGAACGCGGGAAGAAAAGTGACTTCCCTTGATACTGGGCTTAAGTTGGAGCAGCTTCAGAATGGCTAACTGATGCTGGTTAGAGCAGTTCTGAGAGGACTGCTTCATCAGCCAGTGATCTGCTCTCTCTCACCCCTGGCCTGCACAGGAATACCCCTACACCTGGCACAGTCACAGTTATGTCAGCTTTACATCACCTGGCCATTCCCCCTGTGTTAAAAGAATACCCAGCTGCCATGTTAGGGCTGGTCTCTCCATTCCCTTTGTGTGATCAGAACATAAATAAATAAATAAATAAATAAATAAAACGGACAGCACTGGGGTCACAGTTAGGCTCACAATCTTTATTCCTCTCTTCCTGAGGAAACCAGTTGCTGTTTAGAGAAGGGCAAAGCCACAAAGTTCAAATCCAGATTTGAATTTTCCCCAAGTTTGGGTGCTGGGATCCTAGGTTTGGTATGCATCTTACTACAGTCTGTGGTGGTGGAGGGTTGAGAAGTGAGGTTTTCGTTCAGGCCCTCCCTAGATTCATAGTCCAGAGTTCGCAGTCTCTACAAAACGGGGACGTTATCTATTGGTGATATGCTGCATCTGTATGCTGCATATTGTGCTGTATGACTCTCAGTCTCAACTGGCCTAAATCAAAGAGCACTTGAGTTTTAAAATGAATTACATTAAAAAAAAAAAAAAAGGATTCCTGAGTAACATTATGCCAATGTAAACAAATGAATACGGAGATATAGAGCAAAGTCACCCCTTTGAGGATTCAACTCCTTGCCTGTTTTGCTTTGGTGAAAATCTGTGCACTTGTATGAACTTTTCCAACTGAAGGTTACATTAACATTACACAGAGAGAGTAAATTAATTTACTAAATTATCAATTTGTGGAGTTTCTCGAAAATGCAGTAACATGCACACAAAGCAGCTCTTTGTGCGCCAGCAGCTGTCCCATTCTCAGTTCACAGCTTCATTAATCATGGGCTCTGCATGTTATTGTCTAAACTGCAGTACCATTTGAGAAAGGGAAAACATTGGGAAAGAAATGTTGCTTACTCTTTGTAAACTGGTACAGATTACAGTTAACAGTAAGGCTAGAAATAGTTTATTGAATCAGTACAGCTAAGGTTTTATTGTATTTTTTTAATGGTTTTATAATTCCCCAACTGAAAAATCCTTTTTTGGGTTGCTTTACAGATTTCAGTACCCAATGAATGATAGGTGAATACAAGTGTACACAATATTGTTCACCAAAGAAAAACAGAAATTTGACATAGTCGCATTCTGAAGTAGCTTGTACGACCAAGGTCTGGAGAGAAGAATGTCCGACCTACGCCAGTGGAGAAAAAAAAACACACACACACATTAAAAATAGACATTACAATGTAAATGACAATAAAAGTGCTACTGCGATTACTATGATTATATTAAGGTTGTTATGACATAGCACACACTATTGCACTAAACTAAACCGGTGCTATATGTGATTCTACTGCAGACTCCATGTGATGTTTGGTGTGTGAGTTGCCTTCCTGCTCCCTGTTCCTGCTTTGTTTCTGGTTCCTACTCCCTGACCTCAGTGTTCTGTTCCTGTTTAAGGCTGTGTCTGTATGTGGATAGCGTGGGTGTGTACAGCTACACAGGGACTGCTGCTACGTGTCTGCTGTTCAGAATGTTATATTTTGTTCAAACTGTTGCTGACCTAACCAGTTCGTGATTCTTATGCTTTGATTGACAGTCTACCTACTATCTTGCTGTGTGTGTGTGCATGTGTGTGTATTGTTATGCTTGGGGGCATCAGAGCATAACACTCCACTACCAGTACAATGCAATGTGGCAGGGGCATGGCAGGTATTGTTCTTGAGGTCTAAAATTCTATCTCTCCTAATTAAGTGAACATTAATACACACATAAAAACAAATACAACCAAATAGGCATGTATACTTAACTTGGCCCCAGACCCATTGTGGTCGGCTGAGTACAAACATCTAACAAGTAGATGGTCCCTGCCCCAAATTGCTTACAATCAAAGTATAAACAAAGACACAATAGGTAGATATAGAGAGACAGGGGAGCACAAGATAACAATGAGACAATGCTGATCAGCATGTCATAGCTCACCAGCTGCCAAACCATTGCTGAGTATTTTGTAGGCCTCACTGCAGAGCAGAGTTTTAAGTTAGGAAGGATTTGGAGGATGACAATGTGGTGGCTTTGTGGATTATCACAGTTATCAGCATTTAAACCAGTCTACCTGGAGTAAGGCTTCATCCGCATGGAAACTTAGTGCATGGCAAGCTAGCATGTAAATCTATAATGCAGTAACTTGATACACACTAAGTCTCCATGTGGACCGCAATAAAAGTTCCATCAGCAGTATGTCAAAGAGCTCTACAGAACTTTTAATATGTGGTAGTAGGGTCCTCATGGCGATTTAGCATGTGACAGGCTAGTGTGCTGTAGATTTACACCTTGGCCTGCCATGCACAAAATCTCCACGTAAAAATGCCCTAGGGGTAAGGGCTTGATCCTACTTCCAATGAAGTGAGCTTTGGTGGCCATCTTTGCATCAAGGACTTCTGGGCCAAGTGATGCTCAGCTAGGCAGAAGCATTAGTTCATGTTGACTTTCACCATATCTGTGTACCATTGATTGTTGGTATCAGCTTTGTTCTCCATTTCCGTACACTGGATAGATTATAAATAACCAACTTTGGAAATGTGTTGTTTCTACTTCAAGAGAGTCCTAGTGATTTTACATGAACCATGAGGTATTTGAAAACCCTATATCTTCTTAATGTTAGCTATCAGCTTAATTCTAGGACAAAAGTGGCTTGAGGCAGGATCCTCCTGTACAGTGCCAAGCATGTAGCCAGCACTTATTAAACAGAAAGAATGTGGTTCCTTTCCAGCCACATCTCCAGCACTCAGTCACATAACCTGCATGTATAAAAATACGTTGATGTCCACGATAGCCCATTAAAAATTTGGAGTGACATTACTCTCAGATTCAGGTCCCTACCTGTATATCTGGTGAAGTTCAAAAAATTTTCAAACTGATTATTTTTGATCTGAACTCCCATTTCTCTCTCACATTGGATGTTTAATGATGGAGGTGTACAAACTGGATATTTACAGTAAACTCCACCAAAGCAGAGTGTCCTTTCTCCCAGCTACTCCTTTCTGTGTTTTTTAAACAGGAGCTCAGCTATTCATTGTTATTTCATCTTGCAAGACAGGTGGAATCTTAAGGCCTCAAGAATATATTGATTTTTTTTCCTGAATAGAGTAAATAGTCTCATAAAAATCACTTACTTGACTTCTTATAGGATAACATAAGTAAATGTCAAGACACCCATCCATCTAATGTTTCTTCCCCAGGCACCCTCTGGGGCGACATGGGGCCTTTGCACTCACCCAGTGTCTGCTCTATGATGTCTGGGCGGTCTGCTATACAGGTTCGGTCATGGGAGACTCAGCTCTTCCAGGGTTGTCAGTGAAGGAAATGAAACCAACATCAACATCCAGTAGAAATGAATGAATTTTTTTGCAAGAGAACTTTTTTATGGAAACTTTCCATTAAAGTTTTTGAGCCTTTTTTTATAAGCTCTAATTTTTTTGTGGGTTTCTAGTCCACTTTTTGCCACCATATTTGTCACAAATTATCTACTGCACAATATAATGTCCATCTATGGTGCTAGATAAATAATAAAATCCATGTGCTAGTGATAAGCAAATTATTCTGAACTAAGCCTTGTATGATAGAGGGCTATAAAAATCATGACTTTTGTGCAGGTCTATACAATCATGACTGTTGTGCAGAAAGTAAATAAGGAAGTGTTATTTACTCCTTCTCATAACACAAGAACTAGTGGTCACCAAATGAAATTAACAGGCAGCAGGTTTAAAACAAACAAAAGGAAGTATTTTTTCACACAATGCACAATCAGCCTGCGGAACACCTTGCCAAAGGATGTTGTGAAGGCCAAGACTATAACAGGGTTCAAAAAAGAACTAGATAAATTCATGGAGGATAGGTCCATCAATGGCTATTAGCCAGGATGGGCAGGGATAGTGTCCCTAGCCTCTGTTTGCCAGAAACTGGGAATGGGCGACAGTGGATGGATCACTTGATAATTACCTGTTCTATTCATTCCCTCTCAGACATCTGGCATTGGCCACTATCAGAAGACGGGATACTGGGCTAGATGGATCTTTGGTCTGACCAGTAGGGCCATTCTTATGTTGTTATGTATCTTTGTCTATAATTTCTGGAGCATAGGACAAACAGTTAGAGAGCTGCAATTTTATATATAGAAAGAGTGCATCAGAACCTTTAGTGCTTCAAGTAAATGGACACTCCCATTAAACATACTGTTTCTGAGAAAAATCCTACAGAGAAGAAAATGCTAGGCATTGCTTTGCAATTTGCCAGATGTTTCCAGACTGTTTTTCTCTTTCTGTCATAGTCAAGTTAATCATCTTCAATGTGTCACCCCACAATGAAAAGTAAAAGTAACTTCTTCAGACAGCTGCTTTGAAAAAAGTGTTTGCTTTCAAGGAATATTGATGAAGAGGAGATACTGGAGAGTGATCAAGGAAAAAAGAGGGAAATAATGTGAACACAAAGTTGTGTTCAATCTTAAGCAGCCTGATCAAAAGTCCACTGAAGTCAACCATCAGAGGGGTAGCCGTGTTAGTCTGGATCTGTAAAAGCAGCAAAGAGTCCTGTGGCACCTTATAGACTAACAGACGTATTGGAGCATGAGCTTTCATGGGTGAATACCATGCATCCGACAAAGTGGGTATTCACCGATGAAAGCTCATGCCCCAATACGTCTGTTAGTCTATGAGGTGCCACAGGACTCTTAGCTGCTTTTGAAGTCAACTAGAGTCTTTCAATTCAATTTTTAAGGGAATATAGAATACCTGAGCTAGTGTCTCATTATTTCTCCTCCATGTTCTTGTATAGCACTTAAGTTAATGCAAGATTTAGACAATATCCCTACCCAGAAATTATTTACATCAAAAACTGTACCCCATCTGGTATAAAGAATTCTACAAATAGGGTAGGCAAGTAATGGAAGGAGAAAAAAATATAATGAAAATGACATCACTCAAATGATGTGTATGGGCCCAAATGGGCTTCCTAATGAACTTTCTTCTTTTTTTCTAATAAATATGTTTTGTATCCTACAGCCACAGAAAAACAGTTAAATAACCAAGGGTTATTTAGAATGAAGTGAGGCTACAGAAACTCAACTGACTAGTAAAATTGTATTTTGGGGAAAAATACATATACATCAAAATAAAAAGTTCATATGATCTCAAATGTGAGATCTCTTCTACACAGGCCAAGAAAAAAAAAAGAATTTCAGAAGCAACTAGCAAAAGACACAAAAACATTAAAAAAAAATTAAGTATATCAGAAGCAGGAAGCCTGCCAACAATCAGTGGAGCCACTGGACAAACAAGGTGCTAAGAGAGGAAGACAAGGCCATTGCAGAGAAAGTAAATGAATTCTTTGAACTGGTGTTCACTGAAGAAGATGTGATAGAGAGTCCCACAGCTGAGCCATTGTTTTCAGGTGACAATCCTGAGGAATTGTTCCAGACCGAGGTATTAGTAGGGAGGTTTTTTAACAAATAAATAAATTAAACCATAATATGTCTTGAGGACCAGATGAGATTCACCTAAGATTTCTGAGGGAACTCAAATATGTAACTGCAGAACTACTAACTGTGTCAGTTTAAATCAGGATCTATATCAGATGACTGGAGGACAGCAAATGTATTGCTGATTTTTGAAAAAGGCTCAAAAGGCAATCCTGGCAATTACAGGATGTAAGCCTAAATTCAGAACCAAGCAAACTGGATGAAACTATAGTAAAGAATAGAATTATTAGACACATAGATAAACACAATATGTTGGGGGAAGAGTCAACATGGCTTTTGTAAAGGGAAAAATTCCTCACCAATCTATTAGAATTATCTTAAGCTGTCAACATGCATAGGGACAAGGATGATCCAGTGGATATAGCGTACTTGGGCTTACAGAAAGCCTTTGACAAGGTCCCTCACCAAAGGTTTTTAAGCAAAGTAAGCTGTCACGGGATAAGAGGAAAGGACCTTTCATGGATCAGTAACTGTTAGGTAACAAAGGATAGGAATGGTCAGTTTTTATAAGGGAAAGTGATAAATAATGGGGTCCCCCAAGGAACTGTAATGGGATCAGTGTTCATCATATTCATAAATGATCTGGAAAAGGGGGTAAACAGTGTCGCAGCCCTAAGGCCTCTATTCTAACATGGCGTCTGTATGGCCAATTGTCGGTCATCTAAAGGTCACACTGGTACCGTGTGCAACACCGTGGTGCTGTCTTAAGGTGTGGTGTGCAACATTAGAGTGCCGTGTGCAGTTTCCCGCTCTTTTTGCCTGGTCACCCAGGGGTCAGGCTAGTGCTGTGTGCATAACACCAGCATGCCGTGAGCAATCCAATCTGACCAATCGTAGTTCAGTTCAAACGGTCAGATTAGGGTTGTGTGCAAAACCATGCTAGTGTGCTGGGTGCAGCTTATAGTAGCTTCTAGTGTGCCATGTGCAAATAATATCTACGTAGAGGGCGCCAGCTCGGAGCCTGGAAGGTGAAGGAGCTAGGGACCAATCAGATTTTGACAAGTGTAAAAGAGCCTTTGAATAAAACCATGCCTGGTGCCAAAATCTGCAGGAGTATCCACATACTGACTGAAGAACCTAATCAACCCTTCAGCCAGGGGTCTCCTCCAGATATAGCTGGCTCGGGACGTGACATTTATTTTTTCAAAGTTATCTTCTACGGATTACGGATTCGGTATGCTTCTGGTGTCTGTACTGCTGGTCAGCTGCGCCTGGAATATGGTACTTGCTTTCTAATTTTCTGTAAATACCCTGTGCTTTGCTTAGTCTCTTCTGCAAAACTGTATATTGTTGTTATTCGGTATAAAGTGTGTGTACACAGCATATGAGAAGTTGAATTGTTGTATAAATAGCTATTGTTGGTGTATTTTATGATATTTGGTTAATGTGCGCACAGTTCGTTTAATTTGGTGTATTTACCTTGATTTTTAAAGAACAGTTAATTTTGAATTATTTGGTTCCTTGTTAATGGATGTAAACAGATTGCTTCAAGTTGTGTGAATGTTCTTGTTCTAATCGTACTGCTAGTTGGTAGAAGTGCTCCTCCCCAGCCCAAGTTGTGATTTTTCTCCCTGTTAATAAATGGCCACGTGGTGTTTTGAAATTTCAATTTGTCTGGTTTTAATTTTCCTCTCTCAATTAAAAAATTCACCGAACCTGCATTAGGGACGGACAAACAGTAAGGTGGCAAAGTTTGCAGGTTATGCTAAATTACTCAAGGTAGTTAAGTCCAAAGCTGACTGTGAAGAATTACAAAGAGATTTCACAAAACTGGGAAACTGGGCAACAAAATGGCAGATTAAATTCAGTGTTGTTAAATGCAAAGTAATATACATGGGAAAACATAATCCCAATTATACATACAAAATGATGGGATCTAAATTAGCTGTTACCATTCAACATGCTCGGGTCACTGTGGATAGTTCTCTGAAAACATCTTCATGTGCAGCAGCAGTGAAAAAGGCTAATTGAATGTTAGGAACCATTAGGAAAGGGATAGCTAATAAGATAGAAAATATGATAATGCCACTATATAAATCCATGGTATGCCCACACCTTGAATACTGTGTGCATTTCTGGTTGCATCATCTCAAAAATGATATATTGGAATTGGAAAAGGTACAGAGAAGGGCAACAAAAATTATTAGGGGTATGGAACAGCTTAGAGAGATTAAAAAGACTGGGACTTTTCAGCTGGGAAAAGAAATGACTAAGGATGGTGGTGGTGGGGAGATACGATAGAGGTCTATAAAATCATGAATGGTGCGGAGAAAGTGAATATGGAAGCATTATTTACCCCTTCATTAACACAAGAACCAGGGGTCACCCAAAGAAAATAATAAGCAACAGGTTAAAAAACAAATATGAGGAAGTACTTCTTCACACAATGCACAGTTAACCTCTGGAATTTGTTGCCAGGGGATGTAGTGAAGGCCAAAAGTATGACTGGATTCAAAAAAGATTTAGATAAGTTAATGGCAGATAGGTCCATCAATGACTATTAGCCAAGACGGTCAGGGGTGCAACTCCAGGTTCTGGGTGTCCCTCAGAAGCTGAGACTGGATGAGAGGGGATAGATCACTTGATAATTGACCTGTTCTGTTCAATCTGTCTGAAGCACTTGGCATTGGCCACTGTTGGATGACAGGATACTGGGCTAGATGAACCATTGGTCTGATCCAATATGGCCATTTTTACTTTCTTATGTTATATTCACAAATAAATCAAAACATGACAGGCAGTTATAAAATTTTATATTACGTACATGCATATGTGCGTGTGTTTGTAAACAAACCAACAGTGATATCCAGGGATACTTTCCTTTTATTTATGCAACTATGTGATAAAACTGTGCTTATTCTGCATCTTTGTCTCACCTGCCCATATCAAGAATACATCACCTCTGCAGTTTTCATTACAGCTTCCATTTTGTAATAAGAAGCTCATATAAAATTGTTCTCTTGCACCATAACATGGCCTAAGGTAAAAAGCAAGGATTTAAAATTATATTTACTATGTGTGGCCATTGTCAACTGAGAATTTTAAGGTCCAGTACCATGTAAATTGCCAGTGTTAGAAATATCTGATATCTTCTTGAACAGCTGTCATTCCAAGCTTTTTACTAATATGAAGCATCTGCAGCCAGCTTTGGCAGTTTGCAAGATGATTGGTTTTCAGTGTGAGATATCCTGATTAATAAATATTGGAGATAACTCACATAGGGTTGTCTATAAATATCAATCTAGCTCTTTAGATTTTTTCCTATGATTTTGCTTTATCCTTACATGTTACAGTATCACAGACATTGCAATAAGCTTTTAAATAAACAAAATGTTCTCTTGAACTTGATGGACTCATAACCTTAGGACAATTAAAGCTAGTGGACAAAAGTAAGCACTTCGTCCTTCATTTGGGTCTCCAACCTTTTTTCTTTTCTCCACAGATTGACACTGGTTAAAAAAAAAAAGAAGAAGAATTGAAATAAAAACACTCCTTGGAACTAAAACCAGGACTGTGCAAAGAATTCCAGACAGAACATGAAACCAGTGAAATGCATCTCAATGAGTATTCAATCAGAAAAAATAGTCCCAGAGGGTATATGAAGGCACTTTTAAAGGGAAAGTCGACTGTGACAAATCTAACATTGTCCATGCACAACAATAGTCCAACTAGTTTTCTCCTGACTGATCATTATCAAACTATCACTGAATGAATCAAGCTGATTGAAATAATTATGCTCCACCACACTCAGCACATTTTACACAGAATGGAGAGAAAGAATTGCAGCAATTGAGGAAGACTGGAATGAAATCAAGATGCCAGCCTGCATTTTGACTCCTGAGGAAGCCTGATGTATTTGTGGGTGTCTCAATCTGATTATTTCACTCTGAGATGGAGGAAAAACTTCATATTGGCTGCAGTCACACTGGTACTTAGGCTGGATGGTTCATCTATGGGTATTTTTGCTGTAAAAATGCTGCAATCATGTGTTAGTACTGCAGAAACATTGTTATTAGTTCTCACAAAGAAACAGCCCTTAGTGCAACATTATTAGATTTTCGATCCATTTTTTGTTTCTTTTGCTGTCAGTCAATCTATACAGTTTCGCTTGCCGCATTCAGAGCCAGTGAAATATACAGAAAAGTGGCAATTCATTTTCTTTTTTTAAAGCGCTTTGTGTTCTATACAGTTATTTACAGATAAGTCCAGAGGAGAGTACACAGTATGGGCCAGATTTCTTTTAAAATGGCAATTAGTTCTGCAATATCCCTTTTACAACCTCAAACAGCTGAGGGGGCACAAAAATGAAGAAAGAAGACCCTGATCCTAAACTGGGACCTATGGAGATGGATCCCTTTGCCAGCACAGAGCTTCACAGACGTTAATATGGACGCCCACCTGTGAGCAACATATTGGCTAAAGTCTAGCATTGCTCAGATTGGCATTACAGCTCAGATTACATTGTATTAATCTAATCCATATTCCCACCTTCTCATATTTTATATAATCTCATTATAACTATAAGAGGGGGAGGTTAGAGGTGATCTAAAATAGGAGGTGTTAATTGTTGCTGTATTCTGTTGAGAGCTGTACCTCAGTCCCTGGGGTAGGTAGGATAGATGCAAATTATTGCATCTCTATGACTGCAATATTCTGTAACAGCCACCAAGGCACTTTATACGAACCAAATATCTCCTCAGTGCCATAAATTCCTTTTCCCTGTATGCCACTGGCAGAAGCCAAGGATTATGGAGCAGGGATGGTGTGTACCTTATGTTGAGGAAATCTCCATCTTATTGTTAGGATAGCTTTGTCATAAGCCAGGATCTTGCTCAAGATGTTCAGATGGATAAGGAGAACCTTACGCATATGCAGATACTTACTTCGATGAGAACAAATGTTCTGAGGTTTATGCAGGTTGTAAGGGGGTCCGCTGTCGAGAGAGGGGCTCCTCGTTCTCTGGGGCACCTGGGAGCCAGGCCGCCTGACTACCCCGAGCAAGCAGTTCAGTCTGTCCAGCCCAGGCCCTGGGTTCAGGGCGGGGCTGCAAACACAGTAAAGTCAAATAGACTCAGGCCTTTAAGCAGGGCTGAGCAATAGCAGTTCTAGGCCCAGCCCTTGGGTCAGGGCGGTGCAGCAAACACAGCAAAGTCAAATAGGCTCAGGCCCTTAAGCAGGGCTGAGCAATAAACAGTTCTCGGCTTTGGCCTCCTCAGGCCCAGGGAGAGGGGAGGCTGCCACCCAGACGTTGGGTGGCAGGGGGGGACGCAGGCCCTCCCACTCCACTGCGTCCGAGCCTGGGGCCCTAGCAGCGGCAGGCAGTCTGCTGCTGTGTCAGTGGGGATCCTGGCCGCAACACACTGACATTGGCTCCGGCATCTCCGCAGCCTGACTGGGGTCGGCTGCCCCCGGGCTGCTTCCGTACTTCCCCTCAGGACCTACCTGGGTCGTCGTCATGTCAGCGTAGAGGTCAACCACCATCAGCTCCTCAGGGTGAGTGTCCACGGGCGGGCTCAGCAGGTCCTCAGGGTAGGTGGCGAAAGGTAGGCTCGGCTCCTCGTCAGGGTAGCGAGCGCGGGCCAGGTTCGGTTCCACCTCCGGGCAGCTGGAGCGGGGCAGGCTCAGCCAGTCCTCCCCAAGGTAGCAAGCGCGGGGCAGGCTCGGCCAGGTCTTCCCAGCGGGAGCTCAGTCGCAGACGTCCGGCCCCTCTGACGGCTGGGTCCTCACTGAGCTTGGAGGACCTGCCTTTATACTTCCGGGTCGGCGCTTGACCCTTTGCGAGGCGGGTTCAGAGCTCCGTAGCTCCGCCCAGTCCGGCCTCCGGCTGGGCTCTTCGTTCTCCGGGGCGCCTGGGAGCCAGGCCACCTCACTACACAGGTCTATGTCCAAACCGCTGGTTGACCCACTCCTTGCAGTCATTAGGTCTCTCTTTCTCTTCCATGGCAACGGATCAGGTAATGAAAAAAATAAGGACTGAAAGTGTTGATTTGATGATAGTGGGGGTTACTCATAGCCTGAACTGGGATAACAGGGCCCCAGAACATTGAAAGTAATTTTGTAAGTAGCAATTCCACACATTCTCTCCAGGTCCATGGATTTAGTTGCATCTGTATCCGATTCTGAAACTGTGTTATGAGATACAGTATGTACAGTAAAATAGAACTCTCTACACAGCAGGTTTCTATTATGGGATTAACAAATTGTGCCCACACTGTAAAAAATTGCCAACAACTAGGAAAGGCAAATCTCCACAAAGCTGTATGGTAATTATACAAAATCACAGACAAAACAAAAATGACCTAAAATCAGCAAAAATATGTATATAAATAAAAAAATATTGCACAGAAATGTATCTGCACCAAAATGTGTAAATTATTAAAATAAGAAATAACTAAACAAAAATTCAACTACTTGTTCCCATATGCACTGTTTCTGCAACTGTTAATGAATGTTGGATTGTAAATATGAATGTAATGTGTGTATATTCATGAATTGCATATTAAAAAAATCTTTAGCTAAACCAGAAGAGTCACTGATGGTTACTGACTGAAGTTTAAGGATTATTTTAATATTAATGCTAACCTGCATTGTCGAATGTGGTCTCTTCATTTACTACAATATTACTCAGCCCATTTAAGGAACACAAACCTGAAAAAAATTAACTTCATTCACTTCCAAACCCATGCCAGGCCATTAATTTAATTAATCATCAACAGGTGTGGAAAGACTGACAATTGTCTTCCTTTTAAATGGTATTATAGTACGGCCTACTCTTTGTTAATGGTATCGACCAGATATCAAGCTTTTCATGGAGAGAACAAATGCAACAACATACTGCAATAAAAAGTGCTCTACTGGGTATCCATTAAAAACTTATTTTCACTTAAAGTATTATCCCTTGCCCTTTCTTATTTCTAGGATCTTGACATACAGTCATCAGCATTCACACTGTAAGATTAGATTTAACATGTTTCTAAAGACTCCTATTAACCTTTCAGAAAGTCTGACATTTCCTGATTCACCAGACAACTAAGTCTTTTTCTATCAGGGTAGACAGTCTCTTCTTAAATCACTTACATGTGTCAATAATGACTCCTTTCTTCACTAGAGAGCCAAATGAGACCTGGGCCCCTGCCTGCTATACTAAAGGGTTTTGTTTTCTGAACTGCTTATGTACAAGCGGAATTTAGAGGAGAAAGAGATGATGTTAGACGCTCAAAGTTAACCCCCTGAGTCTAAAAGCTAATATCAAATACAGAGAGAGATGAATTCAATATTGAAAAACATTTTAAAAAGAGAGTGAGAGATCTAGAACTCCAAGATATATATGACTGTTACAAAGACGACTCTCATTTTTGTTCTTTTACTCCAGCTGAGCCAGCATCTGTTTGTATTTTTTCTCTTTAAGACAAGCAGACATTCTCACTTTGCATGTGATATTTCATCTGTTCTCCATATAGGTCAAATGAATTGACATCACTTGGAATTTGCTTGGCTTCAGGCCTCAGGATTTGGCTTTGTATACCCATACAATTAACTGGATCACTTTTTGCAGACTCAGGCCAACGTGTTCAAACCTCAGTCACTAAGGTTAGGGTTTTTTAATTCATATATAGGCATCTAAATAATAGAAGCTAAATTTTCAAGGATGCTGAGTACTTACAGCTCCCATTTGACTTAAGTGGGATTTGTGGGTGCATGGTACTTGTGGAAATCAGGTCACTCCCTTTTATTTAGATGCCTAAATGTTGATTCAAGAGCCTAACTTTGAAAATGTTGGACAATATATTTCATTCAGCAACAGAGGTTAAACTAAAAAACTAAATGTCAGGCAAGTCTTTAAACTGGCTACACTACAAGGTTATCTTTGGAACAGATTAAGGAAATAGTTCTTGTATATTATGAGGCTGTGGTGGAAGTGACACCCAAGCCTCCTCCATATTAGACTTGAGGGAATGGAGGAAGAACTTGTATCTTTTAAGCTCTATTTTTTCCTTTCCCAAGCCCAAGACAATTCTCAGGCAAATAAACTTTTAAGGTTTTTCTCTGTCATAGGATCAGCTGCAGTAGCATATAAACTATATGAAGTACAACATACATTATCAACAATATGAAGATCTCATAGGCAGATAAAAGTTGGCACTTTTGTATTTGTATGGGAGGTTACTCACAGTTTTTTCACAGGAAGACAATCACACCTTGACCATTGCAAACAAAATGTAGCCGCCTCTCCTTACTTCATTCCCAATGTCTGGCCTAAGTTTATGCCTACTCAACAGATGTGATACTAGCATTGCTCTGCTGGCATAACGCTGTTGTAGAGATGCAGCCTACACCAATGAAAAGGATTTTCCTGTCAGTCCGGGAATACCACTTCCCAAACGATGATTGTATATTGACAGCAGCATTCATCCATTGACATAGCTGCATCCACTCCTTTTCTTAACTTATGTGCAATGTGCCTCAGGTGGCATGTAACCAGATCATTAGCTTCCCTGGGCTGGGTACTGATGGGGAGCATGACATGAATGCTGATCCATGCCCCTTTATCTACACTGGGGTTAGGTCAACAAAGCTACGATGCTCAGGCGCGTATATTTTTCACACCTCTGACCGACACAGCTATGTCAACTTCACTTTAGACTTGGCCTAAGTAACAAGAGAATCTGCAGCATGAATCTGACGTGTTGCAGCTTCACCTTTTCTTTTCTTTTTTCGAGTGAGGCATGGAACATTAGACATACAACACAAAGTCCTCTCTCCAGAACAATGGCACTGGCACTGATAACACGCTCTGAATGCACTGAAGATCATCGGTGGCTGTTGAAAATGACATCCAAAACATCTTTAACTAATTCTTTTCAAGCAAACATTTTTTCCAGACTTCAGACCTTGTAAAATATCAGATTTCAGCCCAAATGCCATTGTTCTGACTGAAAAATAACTCCCCCAAAAGAAGTGTTAAAACAATAAAGCAAAATGCTCACAGACTTTTATTGGTTGTCCAATACCCAGCAATGTTAATTCTGTTTATAAAACCTTATATTTTATTTCATAGATTATATTTTGCCCCATTACTTCTCGGAATGTTCATAAATATAGTTATACAGTATAACCAAGAGAGTAATGCTAAAGCCATCAACTAAAGTAAAATGGGTAGCCATGTGATGAATCATCTACAAATCAATGCAATACTGTTTTCCCCCCGTGCTTTACTAATAAATCATGTCCAAGGCAGGCATGATGGTTTTTCTGATCTCTCAGTGCTACAAATTATATTTGATGTTTTAGAAGAGATTGCATGAAATGGACATTGAGTCAAATTCTGATCTCAGTTACGCTGGTGTAAATCCACAATAAATCCACTGATAGCAGTGGAGTTACTCTAGACGTGCATTGGTGTATTTAGATACAGGACACAGCTCTAAGATAATCACAGACTACATATGCATAATACAGTCATACCTACTCAAAGGGCAAACCCAAGCTTGTATTGCTAAAAAGAAAACCACTGGAAACTGATTTGGGGATTTCCATTTAGGAACCATAAATGTGAATGGAAAATTGAGAGTAGAAAATTTCTGAAAAGCAGCTGTATAATGTAGGAAGTACCACATCCCAGAGGGAGATATAGGAAGGAAGCACCCCATCTCCCGGAAATATACTAATAGCTTTGTGGGAATTCTGGGAATGATTCCCTTTCATTGTTGTATAATGCCAGGTTGGACCACTGTAAAAACTTCACACAACAAAATTATATACAGCTTATATTATGCTGTATATCCTCTGCCCTGACCTTTCTTTAAACATTTTAGATAAAATAACACAATGTGACAAGCTATTTGGTAAAAGTCAGAGTCAGCATCATTAACAATGACCACATAATCAGATGTTATCCAACTCCCATTTAAATAGGATCACAAAGAAGTGTTCAAAGAAAATTTACTAGTGGTCATTGAATATAAACAGAAAAAAAACAACAGTAAATTGGAATAAACTCCCAATCTTTCTGACAGGAAAATTGAGAATTATCAAGAAAGTAATTCTGTTTTAAGTGTATAAATTAAATGTGCTCTTATAAATCCCAAATACCTTCAAAAATTAATATGAAGAGATGAAACAGCACACATTAAACATTCAACTTGAATACTCCTCTATCAAATAGGGGCCTGATTTCCGCCCAGTATCAACAAACATATATTACAATATGGTGCAGATCCCACAGAGGGTCCCAACATGTAAAACAAGCTTCAGTGCATGCTCATAATGAAATAGTTTGTTGGAATAAAATGGGTTGATAGGTTGGTTCACATAGTGTGGAATAAATTATTGATATGGCATCTTAATGTAAACCCTAACATGGGAAATGCCTCTATGAGATAATTCATGCATGAGTAGCACATATTTTCATTATTGATTAGCTAAAGGATAACATTGCTACTGCAAATGAATGAAAAAACTGTCTTACTGGGCCAAATTCCATTTTAGTTTAATTTCAATAAAGTCATATTGGTTACACCAGGGAATTATTTTGCCCATCAATCCATTCTATCACTTGTATCTGGATGAATATGGTCCATAATCAATATGGTGACCAATTTACAAATACCTTCAGATTAAAATTGTTAAGAACCAGGTTAAGTATCCTCAAGAAAAGAACGATAAAGCTCATGAACAAAAACAGATTACCCACAACAAGACCTAACAAGTCTATAGATCACTAACAAAACTTAAACTGGATTGTAGTTCAGGGTGTATTCTGATAAAAAAAACTGATGTTAAAGATATCAGAAGCCAAATGCAAGAAAAAGGATAGCACACAGATTATGTGCAAACATATAATTATAAATGTCAAATGTAGCTTGATATACTGTAGACGCTTACACCAAGATGACATAATTCCATACAAACATCACCTACTCAAGGCAAACAGCTTGCCAGATGTCTCTAGATGTTAGCTGGTGCTTAATTATATCAATACACCCGCTGTGAGAGTGTCCCCATATAAAAAAATACTGCCTCATGATCATAAATCCAACTGTTTAAGAAGCTCTAGTGAGAATCACCTCAAAATGACTATGCACAAACACTACAGAAGTTGGCCAAAACTCTTAAAATATTTGGAGGAAGAAAGGTTGTGTAGGTTAACAATGAGTGCTTTCATTTTATTGTAAATTAGGGGTTGGATTTTCAAATGCAAAAAACTTGAATGGGAGTAGAGTCAGGTCAGTGCAAAGCACTTTTGAAAATTCGACGCTAGATATATACACATCATAGTTAGGGATGCTCATGAGATGCATATTTCAGTTCCAGATCAGGATCTGAACTTTCCCAAATTTTGAGACTGTTGCAGTCTGGGAATTTGATTTTAGCCCATCTCTGATTACAGTGGAATAATCCAGGCCCTTTGTTTTTGGTTTTTACTTTGTTTAAAATTCCCAGGAATTTATCAGTGTTTCTTACAATTTTTTTTTAAACAGGTAAAATCAGTGCAAAAAATTAACTTCATATTTTTCTGGGTAAATATTGGGGTTAATAGCAGAAGGTAGAAGGAGACAAACAAAAGCCTCAGATAGAAAAAATAAGAATATTGAAAGTAAAAACAGTTTTGTACATTTACAGTGTGTACACATATGCATATGAATGTGTGTGTGCGTATCTCCCACTGCATTACCTTACTTTAACAGACAGCTTCACACTTACACTTAGACTAATTTATTATTAACATAAATACATCTATCTAATGAAATGTATTGGATTTTCTTAACATAATCAGTATTTTCATGTATTTGGGTGAAAAAATCAGTAAAAAACAAATTACTTTTGTAAAACCTGCGAATTTTCAGTAGAAAACAGTAAGTGAAAACAAGGGCCTTAAATGTACCACCTGTCTGTAAAATGTATACACAGTGCACACGATTTTCAAAAGCATCTTAGTGATTTATCAGAACCTAAATTTCATGGATTTTAATGGCTCCTAAATGCCTAAATCACTTTTGAAGATGGGATTTAGGTGCACAAGTCATTCAAACACCATCAAAAATTTTACTTTTGCTATGTAATGCTGAAATGACTGTTGATAGCTCATACCCAAACAAATCAAACCATTATTTTAAACAAAAACGAAACACATACCCATCAAATCTTTTTATTTTAGTTTCTATACCAGGGGTAGGCAACCTAAGGCACATGTGCCGAAGGTGGCACGTGAGCTGATTTTCAGTGGCACTCACACTGCCTGGGTCCTGGCTGCTGGTTCGGGGGGCTCTGCATTTTAATTTAATTTTAAATGAAGCTTCTTAAACACTTTAAAAACCTTATTTACTTTACATACAACAATATTTTAGTTATATATTATAGACTTATAGAAAGAGAACTTCTAAAAATATTAAAATGTATTACTGGCACGCGAAACCTTAAATTAGAGTGAATAAATGACGATTCGGCACACCACTTCTTAAAGGTTGCTGACCCCTGTTCTATACCATGCCTCCCATCATATCTGAGCACCTTACAAAATGTAAGTAAGCTTTGTGAGGGGGTTTGTCCGTCAGTCTACCTAAGTAATTACATGACCCTCATCATCATAGTATATGAGTGCCTGCTAAGAATTTAAAAACACAAAAACAATCTCTTTTTCATCCTTCCAGCATGAAAAATAGGTTGGTTAGTTTACCAGAATTTTTTCATCCGCATGAGTGCGTGCGTCATGGGTATGCTGTGCATGTGCAATACTGACAGAATTTTTCACTTCTCTCTTTCTGTTTAGAGGCAAGGGTGAGTGGAATTTCATTTCTCTCATATTTTCATGTCTTGCCAATGCACCCTCTCTTGGACAATATGCCACTGGGAAAGAGGGGAAAGTGATCCATATGGAACTAGAGTGTCTCAGAAACGAAAAGATGGCACCATCTCTTGAACTGCCATTTCAATGCAGAGCAGAAAGGGAAAGAGAGGTAAATGTATAGTTTCGTTTCATATAAATGTTTATTGGTTACAAGTAGATCTTTCTAGCTAATTTCTCTAGCTGGGCTTATGTGGAGAAGGGCAGAATGGATTTCTGTTGCAGATCTGGTATTGTTAATAGTACTTATTGGAAAGAACACAATACTGACTAAAGGATGTTCGTCAGAGTTTTTACAAGGATTTTCTTTCTTTAATTTTGGCATTACAGAGATGAAACAAAAATAGGAACAAATGGTTGTTATTAGTTTGGATAGCTGCCAAGTCTCCATCTTTCGCACAGAGAAACCAGATGACTGTAAATAAGAAGTGGAGAAAAAGAGAGTCTACAAATAAAGGAGTGGGAAAGGAAGATTAGGACTCAAGGCATCTGTTACCACCACAAAATATTTGGCTGTTTTTCTCTTCACATAAGATTTCATTATTCAAGTCCCTAAATGTGACCTATCTTTTAAAATTCTATTTCAGGTTGTGAAGCTTGTGAAATTATATTTTGTTTTCTAAAAAAGGGAAAACAAATCATTGTCAGCAACCAGCACTCAGGAACAACCCTACAATAACAAACGAAAGCAGCAGACTCAATCTAACTCAACTGGGTTGGACCCTGCGTGCGCAAGGTGAAAGAAAATAAAACATTAAAGACACTCATTTCAGTTTAACGGTACCTTTAAAAGCAATAGAGCAAATTTTAAAATAATAATAATTTTGAAATAATGGAAAAATACACTGATAGTGTTCATTTCAGAGAAAACATTTAAAAGAAGAGGGTTTGAGAATTCTAATCCCTGTCTCCTCAGCTGTCTCTGTCTGAAATTCCTCCCAGGACACCTTGCTGCACAGAAATAATATTAGACATTGTCTAGCTGATTAAATCAGCTCTTCTAGTATCAAGATTTCTCTCTTTAAGAAACAACTAAATGCATTTTATATGATTTTCTTTGATGATATGGAAAGTTTTCTAAAAGTGGTAACAATTGCTCGATTCAAGCCTTGATATTATGTATTACTTTTCCGTGGCTTTTATTTAATTATCCTCCTTGTAAGCTCCATTATTAAAGAAAATAAGAACTACCCTTCAAACAGAGCTGGGGTAGTAGCAAGGAACAGGGGATCTCTTAGCATTCATTTTAATAAGCCTTTTGCTCTTAAGCCTTGACTTTCATTTATAAGATAAAAATATGTTTGAGGCTAGGAGTGTCTTTGAGTTACTAGTAGCCTACTTTTCTTCCTTCCTCAGTCCTAATATTTTAAGATGCATTCAGATGAGTTATATGACTGTGCAGTTCTTGGAGCATTTCTTGTAATTTACTGTTGTATTCTAAATGCAATTTTAAAAATACGATATCATTTATTTTCTGCTATAGAGAGGTAAAGATTCTACATTACCCTCTCAGTCCAACCAGAATAGATGTTAATCAGGTTCATATTCACAGAACAAAGACTGGTAGATATCATTTCTCTCTTGATCTGCTTTGAGCTCCCAATGCCATTCTGTTTGTTCCATTCCTTTGGCCAGGCATCCACCATCCACACTGACAGTTATACACAACCACCGCACTTTTGTTTCTGGCCTAGTTAGTACTGTAGTCTGATATAAAGCAAAGAGCATGATGAGCCTATTGTCTTGCTATCATCAGTTGTTTCTTCGTAATTTATTCAGTTTTCTGCAGAGAAAGTGAAGGTAATCCCGCCTCCCCCCCCAAAAAACAGAACAAGCAATCAGGAGCAGCCAAGATGGCACTTGGATTCGTCCTGAAACAAACCTGAGAATTGTCCTAATCCCGTTCCTGTACACATTGAGGTGTATGACAATTGCACCTCCTATAAAAATAAATAAACACAGGAAGGACGGCCCAGTGGTTACAATGCTAGCCTGGATCTCAGGAGACCCTGGTTCAATCACCTGCTCTGACACACTTGGGGCAAGTCACTCTCACTTTCTGTACCTCAGTTCCCCATCAGTAAAGTAAGGAACATAGTACTTCCCCCAAACTTGTGGCATTGCCCAAATAAATTTGTTAGTCTCTAAGGTGCCATAAAGACGACTCTTTGTTTTTGCTGATACAGACTAACACAGCTACCACTCTGAAACCTGTCATAGACTCATAGACTTTAAGGTCAGAAGGGACCATTATGATCATCTAGTCTGACCTCCTGCACAATGCAGGCCACAGAATCTCACCCATCCACTTCTATAACAACCCCTAACCTATGTCTGAGTTATTGAAGTCCCCAAATTGCAGTTTGAAGACCTCAAGCTGCAGAGAACCCTCCAGCAATTGACCCATGCCCCAAGCTGCAGAAGAAGGCGAAAAACCTCCAGGGCCTCTGCCAATCTCCCCTTGTCATAAACAGATAGTTAAGGGTTAATAGAACAGGAGTACTTCATGTCTCTTTTGCCTGTAAAGGGTTAACAAGTTCAGTGAGCCTGGCTGTCACCCGACCAGAGGACCAATCAGGGGACAGGATACTTTCAAATCTTGAGGGAGGGAAGTCTGTGTGTGTGTTGTTAGTTTTTGGTTGTTGTTCTCTCTGGGTTCTGAGAGTGACCAGACGTGCAAACAGGTTTCTCTCTAATTTCTCTGATACAGTCTCTTATATGTCCAGAATAGTAAGTACTAGGTAGATAAGGCGAGTTAGGCTTATGTTTGTTTTCTTTATTTGCAAATGTGTATTTGGCTGGAAGGAGTTCAAATGTGTATTTGGCTGGAAGGAGTTCAAATTTGTATTTTGCTGAAAGGATTTTAATTTGTACTTGTATACTTAGGCTGGGAGGGTATTCCCAGTGTCTATTGCTGAAAGACCCTGTAACATATTCCATCTTAAATTTACAAAGATAATTTTTACTGTTCTTTCTTCTTTAATTAAAAGCTTTTCTTGTTTAAGAACCTGATTGTTTTTTAATTCTGGTGAGACCCCAGGGGACTGGGTCTGGATCCACCAGGGAATTGGTGAGGAGAAAGGAGGGAAGGGGGAGAGAAAGGTTAATTTTCTCTCTGTGTTAGGATTACTTTCTCTCTCAGGGAGAGTCTGGGAGGGGGAGAGAGAAGGAGGGGGGAAGGTGAATTTTCCTCTCTGTTTTAAGATTCAAGGAGTTTGAATCACAGTGATCTTCCAGGGTAACCCAGGGAGTGGAAGCCTGGGAGAGGCAACGGTGAGGGAAAGGGTTTACTTTCCTTGTGTTAAGATCCAGAGGGTCTGGGTCTTGGGGGTCCCCGGGCAAGGTTTTGGGGGGACCAGAGAGTACCAGGCACTGGAATTCCTGGTTGGTGGCAGCGCTACAAGTACTAAGCTGGTAATTGAGCTTAGAGGAATTCATGCTGGTACCCCATCTTTTGGACGCTAAGGTTCAGAGTAGGGGTTTATACCATGACACCCCTAGAAGAAAATTCCTTTCTGACCCCAAATATGGTGATCAGTTAAACCCTGAGCATGTGGGCAAGACTCACCAGCCAGCACCCAGGAAAGAATTCTCTGTAGTAACTCAGATCCCAACCCATCTAACATCCCATCACAGACCACTGGGCATACTTACCTGCTGATAATCAGATATCAATTGCCAAATTAATTGCCAAAATTAGGCTATCCCATCATACCATCCCCTCCATAAATTTATCAAGCTTAGTCTTAAAGCTAGATATGTCTTTTGCCCCCACTACTCCCCTTGGAAGGCTGTTCCAGAACTTCACTCCTCTGATGGTTAGAAACCTTCATCTAATTTCAAGTCTAAACTTCCTAGTGTCCAGTTTATATCCATTTGTTCTTGTGTCCACATTGTTACTAAGCTTAAATAATTCCTGTCCCTCCCTAATATTAATCCCTCTGATATATTTATAAAGAGCAATCATATCCCCCCCCCCAACCTTCTTTTGGTTAGGCTAAACAAGCCAAGCTCTTTCAGTCTCCTTTCATAAGATAGGCTTTCCATTCCTCAGATCATCCTAGTAGCCCATCTCTGAACCTGTTCCAGTTTGAATTCATGCTTCTTAAACATGGGAGACCAGAACTGCACACAGTATTCTAGATGAGGTCTCACCAGTGCCTTATATAACAGTACTAACACCTCCATATCTTTGCTGGAAATACCTCACCTGATGCATCCTAAAACCGCATTAGCTTTTTTAACGGCCATATCACATTGGCGGCTCATAGTCATTCGGTGATCAACCAATACTCCGAGGTCCTTTTCCTCCTCCATTACTTCCAACTGATGCGTCCCCAATTTATAACTAAAATTCTTGTTATTAATCCCTAAATGCATGACCTTGCACTTTTCACTATTAAATTTCATCCTATTACTATTACTCCAGTTTACAAAGTCATCCAGATCTTCCTGTATGATATCCTGGTCCTTCTCTGTGTTAGCAATACCTCCCAGCTTTGTGTCATCCGCAAACTTTATTAGCACATTCCCTCTTTTTGTGCCAAGGTCAGTAATAAAAAGGTTAAATAAGATTGGTCCCAAAACTGATCCCTGAGGAACTCCAATAGTAACCTCCTTCCAGCCTGACAGTTTACCTTTCAGTATGACCCGTTGTAGTCTCCTCTTTAACCAGTTCCTTATCCACCTTTCAATTTTCATATTGATCCCCATCTTTTCCAATTTAACTAATAATTCCCCCTGTGGAACCGTGTCAAATGCCTTACTGAAATCGAGGTAAATTAGATCCACTGCATTTCCTTTGTCTAAAAATCTGTTACCTTCTCAAAGAAGGAGATCAGGTTGGTTTGGCATGATCTACCTTTTGTGAAACCATGTTGTATTTTTTCCCAATTACCATTGACCTCAATGTCCTCAACTACTTTCTCCTTCAAAATTTTTTCCAAGACCTTACATACTACAGATGTCAAACTAACAGGCCTATAGTTACTCGGATTACTTTTTTTCCCTTTCTTAAAAATAGGAACTATGTTAGCAATTCTCCAGTTGTACAGTACAACCCCTGAGTTTACCGATTCATTAAAAATTCTTGCTAATGGGCTTGCAATTTCATGTGCAGTTCCTTTAATATTCTTGGATGAAGATTATCTGGGCCCTCCGATTTAGTCCCATTAAGCTGTTCAAGTTTGTCTTCTACCTCAGATGTAGTAATATCTACCTCCATATCCTCATTCACATTTGTCATCCTTCCATTATCCCTAAGCTCCTCATTAGGCTTATTAAAGATCGAGGCAAAGTATTTATTTAAATACTGGGCCATGCCTAGATTATCTTTAACCTCCATTCCATCCTCAGTGTTTAGCGGTCCCACTTCTTCTTTCTTTGTTTTCTTATTTATATGGCTACAGAACCTTTTACTATTGGTTTTAATTCCCTTTGCAAGGTCCAACTCTTTCTCACTTCATCCCTGCATGTTCTGACCTCAATAAGATAGCTTTCCTTGCTAATCCCGCCCATCTTCCACTCCTTGTAGGCTTTCTGCTTTTTCTTAATCACCTCTCTGAGATGCTTGCTCAATCAGCTTGGTCTACAACTCCTGCCTATGATTTTTTTTCCCCTTTCTTGGGATGCAGGCTTCTGATAGTTTCTGCAACTTTGACTTGAAGTAATTCCAGGCCTCCTCTGCCTTTAGATCCACAAGTTCTTCAGTTCAATCCACTTGCCTAACTAATTTCCTTAATTCTTTAAAGTTAGCCCTTTTGAAATAAAAAACCCTAGTCCCAAATCTATTTTTGTTTATCCTTCCATCTAGTTTGAACTGAATTAACTCATGGTCACTAGAACTAAGGTTGTCCCCTACAACCATTTCTTCTAAGAGGTCCTCACTACTCACCAAAACCAAATCTAAAATGGCATCCCCATCATAGTACTTCCCTGTTTCACAATGGTGTTATAAGGTGATTAGATACACCAGTGATGGATGGCGTAAAAGTATCTTAGCCAGATAATTGAGAGGTCCTGGGTAAATAAAAAGGGGTTTAGATTGCTGTAGGAGCAGTCTGGTAGATTTGCTCTACAATATTCCCATTCACTGTGAAAAACTGAAAAGGGAAGGGAGAAAAACACTTGCATGAAAGTCACTTGGAATTCTGCCTGGAATAATAACTCTATCTATAAAGGATCCCCTACTATTTGCTCCAGCTACACCCCCCTACACACACCCCCACACCCCAACACACACTATTTTCCTATTAAAATTCTTCAGCTATACCCCAAAACAAGGCTGCTACATTCTGCCCCCTAAATCCACTTAAGAGACTCACAATGACTTATAGCTAAAGATGCAACACATACCAGCGATAAGGCTCTGAAGACAAGTGACTAAAACACTGAAATCTGTTACAAACAGGCTACACAAACATTTTTTTTGTAATCGGTTAGACAGATCTGTTGCGGTCCCTGAAGGTGACCTCTGGAGCAGAAAACAGGTTTCATTGCAATAAACCTGTACATAGCAACATGGTACTGTAGAGAGAGAAAAATAGGGACCAAAATTAACTAATTAAATTCAACAGAAACAGTTATTAAATCACTTCAGATTAAATTTGATCTGCATATTCTAGTTTTCATATAAGCCTCAGACTATTCTCATCACTGATCAGAAAGTACCTCATGAAACTAAAAGACATCCCTTTGAAAGATCATACAAGAATTGCTTGAGGGCTAGATCTTTAGTTACATTCAATCTTTACTAAAGAGTTATTTATATATCAGTCTTTTCCATTAAGCTATTTGCAGCCACTAAACATCCAAGGACACACTTGTAAGATTATTATAATTGTTGTTTGTATTACAGTGGAGTGCAGAGGCCCAAATGGAGACTGGGGTCCCATTTTGCTAGGTTTGTGTATCTAGTTAGGGACAGTCCTTGGCCTAGAGAGTACAGTCTAAACAGAGAACACAGTTTAAGGGCGAGAGGCAGGCATTAGTATTTTCATTTCAAAGATCGAAGCACCAAGAGATTAAGGGGCTTGACTGAGGTAAAAATGAAGAGTCTGTGATGGTGCTGGGAAATGAGTCCAGAGTCCCTGAGTTGCCTCAACCACAGGACCATCTTTCCACTCTGAGACAGGGTGTTGTTAACCCATACCTTGGCTAAACTGAATAGCCACATCATACCACTCCCATTAAAATCAGTAGTCAATAAGACCCCCATTTGGGGCGATTACATTCTGCCTTCCTGCAAATAGTGGCAAATACTAAAAAAAATTCTCTTTTTGTGCTGAAGTTGTGGTAGTGATGCTGTTAAACAGCTGCCCCGTTTCACTTCTAATAACTTTATATTATTTACAATTTTCAAAGGCCCATATAAAGATGTTGTATGGCAATGCTTGTTTTATTATCCAAGCTAAACTGCTGACCTAGCAATGGTAGCAGGAGACATTAAAGCCATTGCTGAAGTATGTCACCCATGAGGGGTTGTGCTGTTGCTGATCACCTGATCTCTGATTCGCATACAATATAAAGTATCACCATAAACGATCACAGCCCCCGCGCCCTGACACAGTAGTAACTGAAATATTCATTGCCAGTGTGGCTCAGGGTCACTCCTTCCTACTACATCTGCCTGACCAGTACAAAGAGGGAATTTGATCATTTTGGCTTGGCTTGCTCACCACTATATCTCCCAGTAAAGATACATGTATCAGCGATAACACCTGTACATTTCTCTAGCATAATGTCTTTGTCTTTAATTATATTTTCTAAACCACAGACCCACCCACCAGACTGATACAGAGAGACTAAGTTTTGTAGGGGACAATAATTCAGTCTCTGTTTCAGTTAGCTCCAAGCTTTTTTTTTTTTTTTTTTCTTTAAAGGTGATTATAATCTACTAGGGACAGAAATGAAACTAACAAGTATATTTCACTTTGAACCTCAGGCTGAACTTGAATCATGGTCCTGGGTGAAAAAGAATAGCAGGGTGCATTGCAGAGGTAGAACGGACACTTCCCCTTTGAGTAAGAATTTTCCCAAATGTTAGAATTTGCAAGTTTTGTAGAGGGAGTCATCTTAAATGATCCTTCACTTTTATTAGCATTTACACTGCCATGGAAACAATACATCTTCTGAATGTTCCCCGATGTCATTTGTCTTTCATTCCATTCTCTTCTTAATAGAGATAGCAATTTCACCTTTGTTTGTACCAGTGCTTTGTCTATTGTACTATCTTGGCTGCTATGATTTGGGGATGTTACCTTTCAATCTCCATGCTGCTTGGTTGGTATTTGAAATGATACATTTAACATTTATACTGGAACAGTTGTCTAGAGGTTTCACTGAGGTCAGGGGCCCCTTATCATTCAAACAGTGAATGACAATCTCTGACCCAAGGAAACTATATGATTTGCTCTTGCAAGATGCTGAACATCCTTAGTTCCCAGTGCCTGAAGTAGGGTGACCAGATGTCCCAATTTTATAGGGACAGTCCCGGTATTTGGGGCTTTTTTTTATATGGGCTTCTATTACCCCTCCCATATCCCCTGTCCTGATTTTTCACACTTGCTATCTGGTCACCCTCGCCTGGAGTGAGTGGAGGGTGCTCAGCTGGAGTTGCTGCTTAGCACCTGGCAGGATCAAGCTCTTATAGTATAACTTGTCTCTCAGTGACACAGGACTTGATCAAACACTGCCTTGTAAATTGTATATTTGTTTAAACCAGTGAAAAAAGATGGCAAAGTGGGTATAAAGTGTTACCACTACAGAGAGAGCTGATTTGCACTCACTGGACACAGGGTTAAATAAGCACATAACACACAAGACACTGAACAATCAGGCCAATAGTGGTGGTGGGTTTGGGTTTTTTAACTTGGAAGTGAAATCAGAAGACAAGTATTTAATTGTCTGTGGTGAATGTAAGAGTCCAACATATAGTATAATGTGTGTGGGCCAAATACTAAGGCCCTTACATAAGTCAACTACATGTACTTGGGCATGGACTAAAATGGGAAGTTACTACAATAAAAATGGCTTAAGAACTTCAGGATCTGGCCCTGTGTGTGCAGTGATTAGGGGAGACTGGTTGTCAGCATTTGGGCCAAGCCAACAAATTCTGTCTGCTTAAAATAAAGTCATTATTCTGAAACCCACAGCAGTGCCTGCTTCTGATGCAGTCTTTGATTGAAACCAGAATTAGGATAAGCTATTCTTGGTTCCTGCTTCTAATTTAGCTTCTCAGGCTTGTTATTTCTGACTGTAAACATTTTACTTTTCTGCATTGAGAGACAGTTCAAAGTTTTCAGCAGATTGTACCCAAATAAGTTTTTGGCCAAGAGCCTGCTCTGCCTCTTGATCTTGCAGATAATTGGGCCTGCCCTGTATTCTTTTCATTATTGAAGAGCACCAGAGAAAATGCTCTAGAGGCATTTTTAGGGGTAATCACAGGGCAACCTGTCTCAGGATATTTTATCTGTTATATTTTACTTAATATTTACATTAGGATAATATCCAGAGGCCCCAGCAAGAATCAGAACTGTCACTGTACTAGGCATTGTGCAAACACAGAGGTTTACATGTTCCTTTCCCCAAAGAGCTAACAGTCTAAGAAGAGCTTATAAAGAGCTTATACGAGTGAGAATAATAAACCTGGATAGCAGTAAAGCCATGACTGCAATGGGTAATCTTATTTGCTTGTATTTAACTTACTTTATTAATATCTCTAACCAGGAATATCTAGATATATATCCAATCAACTAGCATAGAAATGGATATTTTCTGTGCAAAAAACTCACAGGGGAGCCCTAACAAGATCACTTTTTGCTATGATTTTGGAAAGCCTGCTAAAATGATTAGTGCTTTAAATAAATGAGATCACCTACTGAATAAAAACACAACCAAGCTACACTCTTATAACATGATCTCATATGGGCTTAGCTTCATGAAAGTCCCCCCAGAGAGTTCTGTAAAATTGTTCATCCAATTGTTGCATGCAACCTCTGTTCAGAAAGGAAGTGTGGCTGACAAAATCAACCTAAAAGGGCCCCTAGATGCCAAAAATAATACACACACATTAAAAAAGTGTTTGTACCTGGGTACCTTAAAATATACTGTTGTGACACAGTGTTTCCTTGGCAAAGGGTCTCTCATTCTTTGTCAACAATTCTAGTCTCAGACCTGACAAAGTCACTCCACCAAAACCCATGTTTTAGGGTATTTATGTATAAAAGGATAGCACGTAAGGTATTTACAGAAAATCATAACTTATCAAGGCTCATAATCATTGTGAGATATGTGTATGGGCAATATTTAAGTATGCTTTATGGTCTTGGAGTAAAAGTTAGTCACCAGGGGATAATATGGCTGGATGATAGCGCATTCAAGCAGGAAGGAGTTGCCACCCCTCTCTGGTTAGCTGGTGTTGTAATGTAAGGCTCAGTTGTCTGGAGGCACTAAAGGAGACAGAAAGGTACACAGACAAGACAAGACTTCTGGGACACAGCAGAGCAGTCCCACTCCCAGTCTGACAGCCTCTGTGCTGTTGAGAAGGATGAAACTTTTGGGCAACGAGAACATCAAACTGGAGCAGACAGAAACAATCCCATAGTTGGGACCCTTCTTTCAGATGATGTTATGGTCTCCTCTCCTATGGAGGATACCCCTCCAAGGGAGGGAACTCCAGTTATTAGGAAGAGACAGGTAATAGTAATGGAGGATTACATAATTAGAAATATAGATAGCTGGTTTTATGATGACTGGAAGAACCGCATGGTGAATTGTCTGCTGGGTGTGAAGATTGTAAATCTCTCAAGGGATCTCGACAGACTTATGTGCAGTACTGAGGAACCAGTGGTTGTGATACATGCAGGTACCAATGACACAGGGAAAGGTAGGAGAAAGGTCCTGGAGGCCAAATTTAGGCTGCTAGGTAAGAGACTTAAGTTTAGGATCTTTATGGTAGCATTCTTAGACAGGCAGAACTGCAGGGTCTCAATGCATGGATGAGACAATGGTGTAGGAAGGTGAATTTTAGATTTATTAGGAACTGGAGAACCTTCTGGGAAAGGAGGAGCTTATACAGGAAGGATGGGCTCCCCTTAAACCAAAACAGAAGCATATTGCTGGCATATAAAATTAAAAAGTTTGTAGAGGAGTTTTCAAACTAAGGTCTGGGAGAAAGCCAACAGGTTCAGAGATTCCCCTTTGGGGAATATCTCTTAGCAGAGGTACTCTATATCCTAGTAAGGAGAAGAGGATAGAAGTTGACAAAATACAGGTAGGAATCGAAGATAAACAGTCACATGAAAAAGTGTCTGATTTAATTACATCACATGAAGGCAGACAACTAAATATTGACAAATGTTATAAGTGCTTGTATATAAATGCTAGAAGTCTAAATAATAAGATGAGTGAATGTAAGTGTCTGCTATTAAAGGAGGATAATGATATAATAGGCATCAGAGAAACTTGTGAAATGATAAAGAATGGGATGTGATAATACCAGGCTACAAAATATATAGTAATGACAGAGTAGGTCATGCTGGTTGGGGAGTGGCACTATATGTGAAAGGCAGCAGAGAGTCAAATATAGTAAAAATCTTAAATGAATCAAACTGTACCATGGAACCTCAATGGATTGAAATTCCATGCTTGAGTATTAACAGTATAACAGTAGGAATATACTACCTGACTAGGATGGTGACGGTGATTGTGAAATGCTCAGGGAGATTGGAGAGGCTATAAAAATAGAAAACTCAGTAGTAATGGGGGATTTCAACCATCCCCATATTGACTGAGCACATGTCACCTCAGGATGGGATGCAGAGATACATGTCTTAAGCCCTAACCCCAAAGGTAGCAGAACATTTTATCTATATATAGTAAGTGAAGTAAATTGGCATAAGGGAGAAAAGAAATTTTGGCCAAGGGCACTTGTGAAACCTCTACTTTTTAAAATTGTTCTGGAGTTTAACATCCATGCAGAGCAAACAGGAGGTTCGATTTTTTTATAAATTTACGCTCACCATTATCCCTGTGAGATAGAGAAGCACTATTATCCCTGTGAGATAGAGAAGCACTATTATCCCTGTTTACAGCTGGGGAATTGAGGCACATAAATACTAAGGGCCAGAGATTTAAAGGTATTAATGTTCCAAAAGATGTAGATAGGTGCTTTTGAAAATCCCACTAGGAGCGTAGGTGCCTCTACCCGAATGGAAATGCCTCTAGGAGCCTATCTGCATTTATAGGTGCCTAAATACCTTTACAAATTTAGGCCTGAGTGACTTGCTGAAGGTATCCCAGGAAGTCTGTGGCAGAGCAAGGATTTGAAATGGATTTCCTGTATCCCAGACAAGGGCCCTAACCATTGGACCATCCTTCCTCTCATTTTTTACAGCTGAACCCAGGTACCACACAGCATTGACCTTCTGTCTATTTTGAGCAAACTTTAATTCCCGTAACTGGCCATTTTTACCTGGACAGTTCATTGTACCATGCTGTCACATTGCCAAAAACTTTCTGAAGTTAAAGGAAAAACTCATCTGCTCAAGGCAAAGTGAAGCAGAAAAGATATTGTTGTGCCTGGAAACAACAAGCAAGAATAAGAAGAAAAAAAAAACAGGTCTGTGCATTTGGGGTAGAGAGAATGGTGGCCAGGAAGAAATGGCCACTAGCTTTGTGGCCTCAGTTTTGAAAGCTTTTCAGCAGTTTGTCTCCAAAAGTTACATTTCAATTGGTAAGGAAAGAGTAGGCCAAGATGCTGCTGTAATATGCAACATATTTCACTCTGTAATGGATTTTTAGCAAGCCCATTGGAAGCTCTCTTACTGTTTCAGCAGTAGATCAGCTCTATAAACTGTTTACTAAAGCCCAGTAGAGATGTGAGCTACTGGCTTGTTTGCACAAAATACAATCAGATGACACTGTCTCTCTAAAGTAAACAAATGAGTTTTTATTCTGCTCAATATTCTCCTAAACAAAATTAATCTAACCCACATTTCCTGCTGCAAATCCTCAGCAAATTACATTGTCTCCCAATCTGCCTTTATGCTCTGCTGACAGCATCACTGGCTTTTTAAAGGTCTCTCTTGTATTTCTGCTCAGTAGCTTACATACTGCAATGGCAATGCCAACCAAGAGTCCACACACATTTCATGTGCAGCTATCATATGGGAGGCATAGCACCTGAAAATGCATGCACCTGAAAATGACATCTCTCACTCCAGTACTCATAACTAACAGCAAACACATCAGGATCTTGTTGATGTTCCCAGGATGCCACAACCTGCCACAGCCATACGCATTTGCTATGCACAATCACAGAACAGGTGGCAGAAGAGTGAACCTACATGTTGTGTGTACTAATCCATGGAGGGATTTCTGCTAACAAAAGCACTAAACTGGGATGGATGATTTTCATTCTATACCAGATGGTATGAAAAGAAATGTGGTTGTATGTGGTTTCAGCAGATATCTGCCTCTCTTTCTGTGTGTGTGTGTGTGTGTGTGTGTGTGTGAGTGAGAGAGAGAGTGTGTTTATATTTGACGTGACTAGAACAGAATCACCATTTTCTGTTCTATTCCACTCAGACACTCATGGCATTCAGCCAGATCCTCAGGTGTAAACTGACATCATTCCATGGAAGTAAGTGAAGTAAATTGGCATAAGGGAGAAAAGAAATTTTGGCCAAGGGCACTTGTGAAACCTCTACTTTTTAAAATTGTTCTGGAGTTTAACATCCATGCAGAGCAAACAGGAGGTCCGATTTTTTATAATTAACAAGTCATCCCCTCTATAATGCATTATACCCAGCTGACCCAATAGAAACCCCCCCACACACAATAAGACAGATATTCAGCCCAATTCCATTTCACTTAATATCACAGCTGAGAATATTTCCTGATAGGCATCCTACACTAGCTCAATGCCACCTGCTCCCATTGCCCCATCATGGAGGGGACATACTGGAGGTGGGAAAGAGAAAAGAAAGAATGTGGCAAAGCAGAAGGACCATTGTAGCCAGTGTAGTTTAGAGCAGTCCTTAGGTGTCTTTAAGTTAAGCTAGAAGCGGTTTCAGCTCCTGGTTAGCCCTGGCATGGAGAGCAGAAAAGTGGCTTCAAGCCAACTCTTTCTCTAACCCGTTTTCCTCAGCTGCCTTGAATCCAAACATGGCACAGCTTGAGAATCTGACCTCAGCTTATTAATTTAATCAAGTAAAGCTGTAATTTAGTTATGAGCAGATTCAAAAATATATGAATGCCTGCAAACCTAAGAGTTGTTCAAATATGTGCAGTGACTGTCATTATTTTACTACCGGTACATCCTTGGTCCATTGACACCTATTTGCTGTCACATGATTTCAAATACAAAAGGTGGATATGAAAGTTAAAACCCACTTAAACTGGTCTAGGATAGACCTGGGTAAACAGTGCAAAATTTATTTGGGAACATTTATTGTACTAAAATCTGAAAATTTGCTTTGATGGTATCGGTGATACCCATTTTATTTATGAGTTAGTTTTTGCTCACAAGAAAGTTTGCAGAAAGAAAGAGTCAAAGCTTCCTGTAAACATATATTCAGAAGTGTTCATACTGGAATTTTTTAGCTATCAGGGTGGCCAACCTGTGGCTCTGGAGCCACATGTGGCTCTTCAGAAGTTAGTATGCAGCGCCTTGTATAGACACCAACTCTGGGGCTGGATTTACAGGCACCAACTTTCCAATGTGCCGGGTGGTGCTCACTGCTCAACCCCTGGCTCTGCCACAGGCCGTGCCTCCACTCTCCTCTTTCCAGCCCCCTCCCCTGAGCCTGCCATGCCCTCACTCCTCCCCATCCCCTCCCCGAACCTCCTCCATGCCACAAAACACCTGATTGGGAGTTGTGCGGAGAGAGGGGGAGATGCTGATTGGTGGGGCTGTTGGTGAGTGGGAGGGGCTGAGGGGGGCACTGATGCGGGGCTGCTGACGTATTACTGTGGCTCTTTGGAAATGTACATTGGTAATTTCTGGCTCCTTCTTAGGCTAAGGTTGGCCACCCTGCTATATATAATTTGGTGTATGTGTTGTTAGTCAATACATATATGTTAGGTGTAATGCACTGGGGCAGTTATGTTAATATAATTTGATTATGTCTTTCCCACAAAGCTGTTTACTTCTGTTCACTCATGTCAAGATATATAATCTCACAATACCCTGCAAAGCTGAAGTCAGCTTTGACATAAGCAAATACAAAACCTGTCGAAGACAAGATACATGAATATTCTGCCTTGGTACAAGCTAGCAGGTACCTTCACAGGCAACTGGTTTCAAATCTAGTGTTCCAAAACAGAAAAGGAAAGGTATACCATGGCATCACAAAAACAAGTAAAAAACCTGATTGGTAAACATTGGTCTTCGGTGACGTGCAGAGTGCTTTAGCTTGTAAACAGCTATCATATAAATATAGGTAATTTTAGAGATCTGTTCAGAGCACTCCTTCTCTGTAAGGTGTATTATAGACCGAGCAAAACAGCTTTCTGGAAGGAGTGGTATGTATAACTCCTTTTCATATTTTATTTCTTTGTCTTTAAACAATAAATTGGCTAAGTTTGGTTATTTAGTCTGAATATTTTTAATATTGAACCGCAAATGTAGTCCAAATAAGTTGGCGATACTTCAACATTATTGGGTATAAATGCGCACGCACGCACGCACACACACACACAGAGAAATGCAGGGTGGATTGCAAACCTGTCTGAAAGCAACTGTGTTCTAGCTGCCAGCCAAATCTGAACTTAGGATGTGTCTTTATGACAGAAAGAGCGTGGGCTCGGTTAACCTGGGCTTGCGTAGGCCCAGGTGGACCATCCCCATTGCAAAGTCCTACCTGTGCCAGACCCATGCAGCTGCCTCCACACTAGTGTTGAGTGTTGGGCTGGACTTTTGGCAGGATGTCCTATGACTTTTGGCTCCTGCACTAAGCTGTGCCACTCTATGAATTCACTTATAGTGTATTGTGGGAGAACTTGTCTGTCCTCCCTGAGCCCGTGTGCAAGTGCTCTCAGCCTGCCAACTCAATAAAATTAAGTCCTAGTGACAGGGCATGAATCTTATTTTGGCTGATGCACTGTTCCAGCTGTTGTAAATGCAAGTCACATTTGGAAAAAAGAGGCAGAGACAGGGTATGAGACACTGTGGAAAGCATTTTGGCAGCGGCTCGTCACCCCGAGAAAGTGGCATAACGCCTTGCTAAGTACATACAGGCTGTATGCAGACATGGAGCAGTGGAGACAGCTGATGCAAATTTGGGGTTAGCAGACAATAGCGTCACAATGCAAACACTGACTAGATCATTCCTTCACAAAGGAAAACCCATCAGGGACAGCTCTGGTGAAGGAAGTTTCTGGGAGTCTTCCTCCTTGCTCTTTCCAGATATACGCTCAGAGATTTTCTCTCTTGCCTCTGGAATAGGCCACAGGGCCTGCCCACAAGCATAAAGAATTCCAGAGAACCCTCAATAAGTGAAGGGTCATTTCATGGGGAACCAGTGTTTCCATAGCTGCTCTGGCACTTAACAAGCCCCCACTTTCCTTCCTGTGAGTTTTGCCTAGTATCTGCTGTTCCTGCAAACATTTCTGCCTGTAAACTTGTTTAGTGGAGAATTCTATGAGAGTGAATACAAAAGGATCACAACTATAGCCAAAACAAACTCATTTATTCACGTAAGCCAATATTTGCAGACTTTATTTTTTAAATGGAATTTGCAAAACTCCGATCTTATTTCTGTACCCAGTGCAAAAGTAACTATTGGAGTCAGTGCCTTGTTGACACTCTGTAACATAACAGGATGTGCTGCATCGACAAATTAATGCTAGAGAAAAAACTACCTAGGTCTAATCCTTCAAGATGCTATGCACCTCCTGCATGGCTCAACTAGTCAATGAGGGTTAAAGGCACTATGCAGGAGGCAGTCAGCACCTTGCTGATAGTCCCGAGCACTTGGTTTAGTAACTTCCACATGGCATGCATGTGAGCTTTGGAAAGCTATTCCCTCCCTTTAAAAAACAAACAAACAAAATTACCAAAATCACCCTTAAAGGAGTTCGTCAGCAATGCTAAAGCAGTTTAGATATGCCCTGCCCAAGAGGATGAGGATGTAGGTTAAATATCTGCTGCATAGATTCCTGGTTGATGTCTGAGTTCCATTCTATAGGTTAGCAGTTGGGCATGCAGCGCAGGCTGGCGCAGAGGCGGTTAGTTTTCACTCTTGACCGTGTATCTAGAGGTTGGTGCACCAAGCTTGGCCACTGCTTTGCACTATCACTCAATACAAAATTAATCCACCACAATGATTTCTACATGCCAGTGTCAAGCAGCTTGTGGAGTCCTTAGTAAGTGTTGAAGGGACAATTTCAGAACAACGCGCTGTGTCCAAGACTGAGTCAGTCTGAAAAATAATTTCCTTCTTATGTAAAAGCAGGATTTTTCCTTTACTTATTCCTCCTGCAAATATCATTGCTTTTCTTCTCCAGCACATGGGTCCAAAAAATAAGCCTGCTAAACCAGTGTCTAATGAATCCCAAGGTAAGAATCAACTTCTACTTGTTACGGAAAGCTTTACGCAAGTCTGTGTAAAATAAATGGCTCCTTAAATATGAGCATTTTAGTAGAAACAAAGTAAATTCTCTCTCTCAGAAATGCCCCCAACAATTTCTTTTGAGAAAATAAACAAAGAAAACATTCCATGCCTGTAATGTCTTAGCTGAAATCCTGTATGAAGCTCTGCCGTGGCAAAAGGTAATCATTCTTCCCACCACTCCCTCCTCCTGTTTTGGTCTGAGGTTTAAATAGAGGCCTTAGAGAATATTGCAGGTTGTTTAGTGCATAAGATTGCTGCCAAATGCTCTTCATGACTTGGCAAGCAGACATGGGCTGAGGAAGGGAAAGATGCTCTTTCAGTGACATGCCTCTTCCTCCAAAAATTTAGTATTAGGTGGCCTAAATTGTGCCAAGATAATTTACATCAAAAGCCCACCAACTGTATGGACTAATGGCATGTATGCATACCTAATCAATAATTGTATCTCTACCCATTGCACATATTCAGTTACTAGTTACATATTGACACAAATGTGGGTATTAGAATGCAAAAAGTTCACATGTTTATGAGTATATTCTAGACACCCTATTCTGAACAATCTGCTTTTTTTTTAATATTATTGTTATTATTTAAGTCCTTCATTTGATGATCATTTTCAGGTATTGTAAGGAGTCATAGTGAACCGCAAAAGATCATGAGCTTTAGTTTGAATAACCACCCAAAAGTCACAGGGTCCAAGGGTTGTTGTGATGCTTATCCAAACCATATGTGATATTCTTGGGGCTGCAAAACAGAGTAAAAAAGTTTTCTGCACAAAATGGTATTTTCAAGAAATTGCCTGCTTAGGAATTTCCAGTCTCAGACACAACCTGGAAGTGCAGAAGATGATGATGTTGAAGAGTTAAATGTTAAATGTCAAAAGTTAAATTAACTTTTTAAACCTCAAAAAATGTTCACTTTAGGTAAAGTTCAATGTTTAGGTGAAAATTCAGGCTGTTGGTTATCTATGTATTTATTGGGTTGGGGGCAGGGTGGCAGTCAATATTTTGTTACTGTCTTACTCCAGGAGTGGTCCTATTAACTTTAATTAACATATCAAAATTTGGCCCTTTTAATTCCTCCTACCCCAAATTAGCCCATCCGTCAATAATCACAAGCAGATGTTCTAACTAAAGGATACTTGCTTTACTCAGTTCAGAGTTCCCGCATTGTTTCAGTAGCTTGATTTGTTCAAGGGCACCTGGTCATGTGGCTTTTTAAGAATGGAAGGAAAGTACTCCCACAATATAAAAGTTGAATACAATTTGTAAAAGGAGAAACAAAACCTTTGGTAGGACTCCAGCCTTCCTTAGTAATCGCTGTGTCTGAGCTTCTCTTTGTGCAGACAACAATAAAGGAAGATGCATATGCCAATGAAGATGCCTTTTCGTGACAGAGAGACTAATGGCATCTAATACATGACTTTTGCAAATATCCTTTGCGCATTTTCAACTACAGAAGGATTGATAGTCACACAATATTAATTATAATATGGTTTGTAAATTATTATTATATGATTATTTCTAACAAATTGTGGAAAATAGGCTATAGGAAAGTATTATATAGGATATAGGGAAATAGAGGATAAAATATTGCATAAATATTGCAAAAATATTGCAAGAATAGCAGAGGCAGATGAGCATTTCTCATATAGGAACATACAATACTAACAACCACAATGAGTTCAAAAAGCCCCAGGTAGTGAACAAAACAATAAAATGCTCTGAAAGTAATAAAGCCACAAGATTATTAGTACAAGAATAATGATATAAATGGTTTCAAGTCTCAATTGGCCTCTAGCATTTCACACTAGGTCACTGGTTCAAATAAGAGCTGGACAAACATTGCAGACAATCTTCTGCAAATATTGGTTTAAAATTTTTAATGGATTCTCTTTGATTATGTTTGTTTCTCCATCAATATTCTAGCACAGTGGTTCTCAACCTTTTCTGTACTGCAACCCTATATTTCAAGGGAAAACATCTAGCTAGAAAGAAAGGGAGGGTGGACTTGACCCGTAGGCTGAAAACTCATGCTGTAACCAACGAGATTTGTAGCAGAAACGTTCATAGAAATAATTCATCTTAAATTAATATTGGCAAATAGTCAGCAAAATCCAATTTGGATTTCTTTAACAGGAGTAATTGCAGCATGATATTTCAAGCTAAGAATGACACTCATCCAAGCACGAAGCATACCATGTGACCAGTGTGTCCCATCAAAACTAAACCACGGACATGAATTTCAAATATGAAATAAATAAATAAAAATATAATTTAAAAAAATTTGTAAACAATTTCTAGACCAAAAATAATTCACAGATTTGGTGGAGTTTTTGAGGGGAGGAGAATTGGATATAATGTTGAATAAGTCTAAGATAAGTGTGATGTACTCACAAATGATTTATGATAAGAAAGGGATGTTAAATATATTTCCTTATGTTACAAATTATTTGCCTAGATTTGGTTCATAGATAGCCCAAGTCTGCAGAACCTGGTGATCTGCTAGCTATTGGCTAACGTGAAATTAAGTGGCAATTTCAGCTCAGCCTCTAGTGGACAGTATCTGTCTCACAAACACCAGCACTACAATCTGCACTTGTGGGCAATCTAGCAGAGAAGCCAAGGAAAGGAGCTGAAGCCTATTTAAATATTTATGCCCTATTCCACAGGGCTACTAAATAATATGCTGCTAAAATAGTCATTTTTAAATATGAGTTGAGAAGCCAGGAAATGTAGGTAGCAGTAATTTTGTGGCACTGTTATAGACTACATTTAAATAGGGATGCAGTCCATAAAGGGTACTGCCAGATTGTGAAGTAATACATTCTTTACTTTTCCCGAGCTGGGGAGTTCCAGTCCAGTTTCAGGTTTAAATATATCCAAAATTACCACCAGGCTTTGTTCCACCACCTGCATCACGGATTCTTGCCCAACCAATTTCCCTTTGGAATATCAGCTTTTATTGCTTGTCCTTCTCAGCATGGTTAAGTTGTCATTGCAAGTGGGATGTTTCCATGGCTGGGAAAAAAAAATGGTAGTAAAGCTGCTATAAAAATAAATCTAGCTGGAGGCCATGAGTGCTGGAGGATGGGTGGACTAATATATAAGTGTGGCCAAGATCCAGGGGGCGAATAGCGGCAATAAAACTGAAAGGAATATCCAGATTGCTATAACTTATATGATAAAATTCTAGTCAGGGCTTGGAAGCCGAAACAGCAATGGAACCAACCTTTTCATAATTGCGAATGGCCTGGTCACCATACTGGCTAAGGCAGGACTTTCATTACTTGTGTTCTGAGACCTAGTTGTGGTACGAACATTTCTTTTAAAGGTAATTTCCTATTGCCAAAAGAGTGATTCTACCAAAATGGAAATCTATGCCCCAGCCTGTAGAATAGTGGCTGTGTGGACTTGCCAGCATTGAAAGAATAATTTTTCAGGATAATGAGAGATTTCATGATTGCCATGATATCTGCTCAGTCTACTTGGAGATTGTATTGTCATCTACTTACTAATCACCAGACAGCTATGTTCAGTATTTGTAGTGTAACTAACATGCTTACACTTGCTTGTAAAATAATGCTGTATCCTGAAATCATCATAAAAAAAAATCCTTGGAATCTTAGGCAATGTCTACACCACAGAGTTAAGTTATATCAATGATCATAAACTGCTGTGATTATATTGCTTGTGCATGTTCACACAACACTCCTTGTGTTGGTGGAGCATATGCACAGTTGATGCTCTAGCACCAACAGAGAGCAGTGCACTGTGGGTAGCTATCCCACTGTGCAAATTGCCTTCTCCCCCTTGGAGTTCTAGGAATGGATCACAGTGCATCATGGGGGTGGGACCAGTAATGTATTAATACTACTGTATTAACTGCTGGCCAAATTTAGGCAAATTTTCACTGGAATGGCAAAAGGCACATCCCTGAAATAAAGGCCACCCCCCTTCCAAATTTCATGTTCCTGATCGAAAGCATAGGGGTGTGAGAAAAGGTGGCCTGAACTTTCATGGCCAGATATGGGCAAAGCGTATTTTTCCCTAGCCTTGGCCTTGGAAAGAGCTGACCTGAACTGTACTACAGTCCTTTGTGGCAGTATAGCTGAGTTAATATGAAGTATTTTTATTTTGGGCCACCTTTGTATCTTAACTATCATCTGCAGTTGGTGTGGAACACGGCAGTGTGGTTGTTATGAGCAGCAGCAAGCAGAGAACCATGTCTTCCTGGTATCCCATGTTATGCAGTGGCCTGTCTGTGCAAAGGCCCAGTGTGCCTGGAGTTTAATAATTTCCTCTTCACTTGAAAAGACCCAGGGGTGCCAAACATCTTGCTCATATACCAATACCTTTCCACTATGTCCTCTTAGAAGGAATAGGTTGTTTGGTCCCATGGGGCAGACCAGGGTCAAATTTTCTAAATCATCTAAGTGACTTAGGAGCCTAAGCCTCATTGAAAAAATCAGTGGGGCCTTAGGCACTTAAGTTTCTTTTGAAAAAAATGTGACTTAGGCACTTTTGAAATTTTTATTCCATTTCTTAACCTCTGCAGCCCCAGTCCTGAAGAAAGCCCTCCCTCTCAAATTAAGGAGCATGACAGATTTAGGGTATGTCTACACTACGGGATTATTCCAATTTTACATAAACCTGTTTTGTAAAACAGATTGTATAAAGTCGAGTGCATGTGGCCACACTAAGCACATTAATTCGGCGGTGTGTGTCCATGTACCGAGGCTAGCGTTGATTTCCGGAGCGTTGCCCTGTGGGTAGCTATCCCATAGCTATCCCATAGTTCCCGCAGTCTCCCCTGCCCCTTGGAATTCTGAGTTGAGATCCCAGTGCCTGATGGGGCAAAAAACTGTCGCGGGTGGTTCTGGGTACAGCCTCACCCCTCCCTCCGTGAAAGCAGCAGACAACCATTTCGCGTCTTTTTTCCGGAGTGAACTGTGCAAAGGCCATAGCACAGCAAGCATGGACCCTGCTCAGATCAAGACCACAATCGTGGACGTTGTAAACACCTCGTGCATTCTCGTGCAGTCTGTGCTAAACCAGGACCTGCAAAGCCAGGCGAGGAGGAGGCGGCTACGGCAGAACGGCGACGAGAGTGATGAGGACATGGACACAGAATTCTCTCAAACCGCGGGTCCCTGCGTTTTGGAGATCCTGCTGGAAATGGGGCAGGTTCTAGCCATTGAACGCCAATTTTGGGCCCGAGAAACAAGCACAGACTGGTGGGACCACATAGTTTTGCAAGTTTGGGACAATTTGCAGTGGCTGTGAAACTTTTGCAGGCATAAGGGCACTTTCATGGAACTTTGTGACTTGCTTTCCTCTGCCCTGAAACGCCATAATACCAAGATGAGAGCAGCCCTCACAGTTGAGAAGCGAGTGGCAATAGCCCTCTGGAAGCTTGCAACGCCAGATAGCTACCGGTCAGTCGGGAATCAATTTGGAGTGGGAAAATCTACTGTGGGGGATGCTGTGATGCAAGTAGCCAAAGCAATCATTAAGCTGCTGCTACAAAAGGTTGTGACTCTGGGAAATGTGCAGGTCATAGTGGATGGCTTTGCTGCAATGGGATTCCCTAACTGTGGTGGGGCGATAGATGGAACCCATATCCCTATCTTGGCACCGGAGCACCAGGGCACCCAGTACCTAAATCGCAAGGGGTACTTTTCAATGGTGCTGCAAGCACTGGTGGATCACAAGGGACATTTCACCAACATCCACGTGGGATGGCCGGGAAGGATTCATGACGCTCGCATCTTCAGGAACACTACTCTGTTTAAACGGCTGCAGCAAGGGAATTACTTCCCAGACCAGAAAATAACAGTTGGGGATGTTGAAATGCCTGTAGTTATCTTGGGTGACCCAGCCTACCCCTTGATGTCATGGCTCATGAAGCCATATACAGGCAGCTTGGACAGTAGTCAGGAGCTGTTCACCTACAGGCTGAGCAAGTGCAGAATGGTGGTAGAATGTGCATTTGGCCATTTAAAGGCGCGCTGGCGCACATTACTGACTCGCTCAGACCTCAGCCAAACCAATGTCCCCATTTATTGCTGCTTGCTGTGTGCTCCACAATCTCTGTGAGAGTAAGGGGGAGATCTTTATGGCGGGGTGGGAGGCTGAGGCAAATCAGCTGGCCGCTGATTACGCGCAGCCAGACACCAGGGCGATTAGAAGAGCACACCAGGAAGCGGTGCACATCAGAGAAGCTTTGAAAACAAGTTTCATCACGGGCCAGGGTATGGTGTGACTGTTGTGTTTGTTTCCCCTTGATGAACCCCCCCCTTGATTGACTCATTCCCTGTAAGCAACCCACCCTCCCCCTTCGATTACAGCTTGCTTAAGGAAATAAAGTCACTATCGTTTAAAAATCATGTATTCTTTATTAAAAAGTCTTTATAAAAAGAAGGAGAGAACTGACAAGGTAGCCTGGGTGTTGTTTGGGAGGAGGATAGGAGGGAAGGAAAAGGCCACTAAAAAAATTTCAAAGTAATGACAGCCTTTTGGTTGGGCTGTCCATGGGGGTGGAGTGGGCAGGTGCATGAAGCCTTCCCATGCATTCTTACACGTCTGGGTGAGGAAGATATGGAACATGGTGAGGGGTGAAGGTGGTTACACAGGGGCTGCAGCGGCACTCTGTGACCCTGCTGCTGTTCCTGAATCTCCACCAGACATCAGAGTATGTCAGTTTGATCACGCAGCAGCCCCAGCGTTGCATCCTGCCACCGCTGATCTTCCTGCCTACACCTCTCATCTCGAGTTTCCCTCCTCTCCTCACGTTTGTCCCTCCTATCCTCACGTTGGTCCCTTCTGTCCTCACGTTCACTGGCATCTTTCCTGTAATTTGCTACCACGTCCTTCCACTCATTCAGATGAGCTCTTTCATTGTGGGTCACTTCCATGATTTCCGAGAACACTTCGTCTCGCATCATTTTTTTCCGCCGCCTTATCTGAGATAGCCTTCGGGATGGAGTAGGGAGGCTTGAAAAATTTGCAGCTGCATGAGGGAGGGAAAAAGGGGAGAGAAGTTTTTAAAAAGATACATTTTACAGGACAATGCTTATACTCTTTCACGGTGAACAACACTATTCACCTTACATAGCACATGTGATTTCACTACAAGGTCGCATTTTGCATCTTAATATTGAGTGCCTGCGGCTCTGGTATTAGAGATCTCACAGATGCAGGCCCGGGCATCAGAATTCAGCTTGCATGCGGCCATGGTAAGCCATTGTCTTTCGGCTTCTCCAGCCTTCATATACACAGTGCCCTCCTTTCCCAAATACCAAGCAAATTCCATTCAGTGCTGCTGCTTTCCTATTAACATGCAGCAGCAGAAACCACTCCCCCATCCAATTCTCTGGGATGATTGCTTTACTCCTCCCCCCACCGCATGACTGGTATCATGGAAGATCACTGCTAATCAGCCCCCTCCCCACCGCACCGCATGGCTGGTAGCAGGGAAGATCCCTGCTAGCCAAACGCGAAAAAGCTCAGCGCCATTCCCCCTCCTTCCCCCCGCTTGGCTACCTTCAGGGAAGGATTTCTTTTAAGCAACAGGCAAACAGCCCAGTAGGAATGGCCATCTCTGTCCCCTTAATTAAATTCCTGAATTTCAACCAGGTTACCATGAACGATATCACTCTCCTGAGGATAACACAGTGAGATAAAGAAAGGATGTTGCTTGAATGCCAGCACTCACGAGGACCATATGCAGCTAGGCTTTGTCATGCAATGATACCAGACTACTTGCTACATGCATGGCGTGGTCAAGTTTCCTACCATGGTGGACGGAATAAGGCTGCCTTGCCCAGAAACCTTCTGCAAAGGCTTCATGGAGATATCCCTGGAGGATTTCCGCTCCATCCCCAGACATGTTAAACTTTTCCAATAACTGTACTGCCCACGAATGCATCCCAAGTCCTCAGGGCAAATCAATCATTAAAAAAAAGCTTGCTTTTAAACCATGTTTTATATTTACAAAGGTACAATCACCAGAGGTCGCTTCCATGGCTTCATTGTCTGGGCTAGTGGCTTGGGAGGGCTGGGAGGGTAATTCTGTCTGGGTGAGAAAAAGATCCTGGCTATTGGGGAGAACGGAGTGCTGTGTGCTCTCTGCAAGCTCGTCTTCCTCTTCCTCCTCCTCATCTTCCCCGTCAGCAGAATCCCCAGCCATGGCTGAGATTACCACCCCCACCTTGGAATCCATGGATAGGGGTGGGGTAGTGGTTGCGGACGCCCCTAGAATTGCATGCAGCTCAGCGTAGAAGCGGCATGTTTGCAGCCCTGCCCCAGACTTTCCGTTTGTTTCTTTGGTTTTCTGGTAGGCTTGTCTGAGCTCCTTAACTTTCACTCTGCACTGCACTGAGTCCCTGGTGTGGCCTTTTTCCATCATGGACTTGAAAATTTTTTCAAGTGTTTTTTCATTTCGTTTTTTGGAACGGAGTTCTGTTAGCACAGAACCCTCTCCCCATATAGCGATCAGATCCAGTACCTCCTGTGCGGTCCATGCTGGAGCTCTTTTTCGATTCTCAGGAGACTGCATTGTTACCTGTACAGATGAGCTCCGCGTGGTCACCTGTGCTGGAGAGCTCTCCACGCTGGCCAAACAGGAAATGAAATTCAGAAGTTCGCGGGGCTTTTCCTGTCTACCTGGCCAGTGCATCCAAGTTCAGATTGCTGTCCAGAGCGGTCACAGTGGTGCACTGTGGGATACCGCCCGGAGGCCAATACCGTCGATTTGCAGCCACACTAACCCTAATCCGATATGGTAATATGATTTCAGTGCTACTCCTCTCATCGGGGAGGAGTACAGAAACCGTTTTAGAGAGCCCTTTATATCAATATAAAAGGCCTCGTAGTGTGGACGGGTGCAGTGTTAAATCGGTTTAACGCTGCTAAAATCAATATAAATGCGTAGTGTAGACCAGGCCTTAGGCCCCACTCCCCCAAGCATATCCTTGCAGTTGCCAGGGCTCATCTGTGTGGATCAGCTTGCTGAATTAGGACATTTGTTTGTTTTTAGAGAAGAGCAGAAACCTGTGGGGGTGAAAGTATTTTGAGCCTGGAGCTGTTAAAGATTTAAATTATGTAGGTGAATTTATCAGGTCATTTTTTCATGTTACTGTTTTATGTGGCATCTAGGATGATACAGGCGATGGTCTCCTTAAAAACACAATTTGGGGATTTTATTACTATTAATTTTAGAGAATGGATTTAAGTGATTATATTTTTAAATAGTAAATAGAGCGTCTCCTTGAAGTGGCCTCTCTGCCACCATGATCATAACATATTAACAAGGATCATTGTTGGGAAGCAAAGGGCCCAGAATCTGACTGCAGCTGCCTCGCTGAGAATTTCTGGTGGAAAGCCAGTGGAGCCAGCTTCTACACCAGCCACCCCACCCAGCGTGAAAAAGGGGGTGTGATGATTGGAAGACAGCTGCTCACTTTTATGTTGGGGCTGGTAAGAATCAGAGAACTGATGGATCTCAGTGCAGCAGAGAATCTGTCCCTTAATATTTGAGAGCACTGGAAAAAAAAAAGAGGGTGATAGCGACAGAAGCAAGATTTAAATTCTATAAAGAAAGGGAGCAATACGAGCTTTGGCCAAAAACTGGCAAGCCACCACAGTTTTACACCACTTGAGCGTGTGGAATTCCTGTTATGAGAGAGGTGATGACAGCGCTGTGTCCACAGCCCATTCACCCTGAAGGGCATGTGCCCATCTGTTATACATGCAGGTATTTTTATAGCTATAGCTCTAGAGAGATTTAAACAGGTGTCCACACCTAAAATACATGAAATAGTAGCCAGTAACAACAGGAGTCTCAAGGTCTGTTGGATCCAAGTTTACATGAGATGGGAGGATAGTGCAGAGGTTGTGAAAGGAACGATGAAAACTCCGCTCAGCTCTATAGGTCCCCTGTGCCTTATTATTAGGTGAAGCGTTGGTGCTGATCCATTGTCCCACAATGAGAAATGGGAAGTAAAATAAAATTAGCTTAATCTCAGTGCTATGCAACACTCAGAGCTATTAAATTAACAGCTCACTCAACATTTCCATCTTCCAGATAAAGGACCCATGCTAGAGTTTTGTCTATAGTCAAAGCTGTACTGGTTTAGTTAAACCAGTGCTAAACTCTGTGTGTACACACTTAATTTGCAATCCACCAAGTAGTTCAATAACTAGAGCTGAAGTTCCTAATAACTGATAACTAGGACTGGTCAGAAAATGTTTTTTTTCCCCCTTCCCAATGGAAAATTGCAACAATGACAACAAAACATGTTGTATTTATCTAAGTTTTCCACAGAAAAAATCATTTTTTTCTTCAGAAAACAAGTCTAAAATCAACAATTTTTCAGCTGAAAACTGAAATTCATGTAAGCAGTTTAAAGGCAATTTTCAGGATTCATTTTTTCAATCTAAAAAACCAGAAAATTTTTGAGGAAAGAGGACACTTTTCACGGAAATCTTTATTTATCTGAAAAACCAGTTTTCCACTGAAGAAGAATTTAAACAGAAAATTATTATTTAGCATTTATGGTATTTTTTATTTGGTGCACTTGGCTCTTTCATGTACCTTAAGTAACCCAAATGTGCTTTATTACCCAGGCCTTGGAATCTCTTGAAAAGAAATGCCAAATGCATAAGCTCAAAGCCTCATAAGGAGGTCTTGCCAAAAGTTTTCTGCCAAAATTCTTTTGATGAAAAGTTAGGTTTTCAGCTAAGTTAATATTTTAATGAAAAGCAAATTATTTTTGAGCAAAATACCAACACCCAGAAAACTGAAAGTTCTGAATTGGAATTGTCATGGCAGTGCCTCATAGGAGTTGTTGTTCAGGTGCCTCAATCCCCCAGTCTCTTCTGTGGGTTAGGCTCTCTAACCAGATTACATTTCCCATGATGCACTGTGGGAACTTAGAAGGAGTGGGACTAAATTGTATCCTGTGTAATGTAATCATGCCATGGAGGCCCCTCCACGGAGGAGGCTAGAGGCAGGAGGCACCCAAAACTATTATCTCCAATAAGACAACGCAGTAGTTTCCTAAACTGAAAATTTTAGGTTTGGATTTTCTGCCAAAAAGTCAAATTTGCCCGTGAAAGATATTTATTAAAATAAATTCCTCATTTTTGCCAATTTTTCCTGCAGAAAAATGTCAATTTTTACAAACAGCATGTTTTTCTGATGCACCAAAACTGATTTATTGGTATGAATGTAAAAGAGTAACTCCTGGAGTCTGAGTGACATGTCTATCAGTGAGTTATGGAGGGAAAAAATTTGTCTTCTCTGATTTGAGTCTGAATTTCTATAAGTAAATATCTGGGTTGGTGCAGAGCAGAATATGTTTAGATCTACATTAATGGAATTAATCAACTATGAATTATTTAAAATCTGTTTATGAACACTTCAAGAATATCAACATGCCAATATTGCTGTACAGCACTAGAAGACTTCAGAAAGGCTTTTTTTAAAGCTAGTCAAAAAATGACATTTTCATAGAAAAAATGATTATATACATTCAATAACTCCTCAAAATAGCTTAGCACCCAAGTTTTCATAACTGGGAGCTATAAGAATCTTGTATTAAAGAAAATAATTTTTAAGCATCTGATATTCTTCACTGGAAATTCTTTTGGAACTTCCACTGATCCTTATAGATAGGTATCTATGGAAAAGACTTAGTGAGTGAGATGGCAAAGGTTTTGACAAAGTAGTCAGGAAAAAACAGAGATTTGTATAAGTGAAATTTACAAGAATGGGAAAAACAACAGAAGGAAATGGAAAAAAGTATTCACAAACTGAAGAACAGATCCCCCAAAGAGAAAATAGTTATAGGAGAACAAGGTATTATGTTCATCATTCCTCCAAAACTAGTCCTCAAAATAGGGCATCAATGAACCACAGACCTTGAGCTGATCTTTGTACAAAGGTGAGATTCAGCACCAGTGTATAGCATAGAGCACAATTCTGTCAAATCTCCATGTGCCACAAGTGGATAAGTAGGGTAGGGCTAGAGAATCCATCACTACAAATGTCCTCTGTTTCTCCACTAGGGCAGAGGTGCATTGCTACCACCAGGGATGGATCACTATGAATATCTCCTGTGAACATGAAGAATCAAAATATAGGGCCAGATCCTCAATTTGTATAAATTAGTGTAATTCCTTTGATGTCAAAGGAAAGTCCTACCAATTTACTGAGTATATAGCTGGTAGATCTTACCGATCCCTGTGCATGCACCTCAGAAACACAACTAACTTGAAATATCGCCCCATCCTTGTCATACAAAATCTACCCACTTCACTTCAATAATTCCATTGATTCACTTAGTTTCTGTCCCTGCCTTTTTCTTCCCTACTCCCCAAGTTACTTGATGTGTTCAATCTTGTTAATTTCCTTATCTCTTTGTTATGCCTAATTATACAGTTGTCAATCTGAAAACACACAAAAGAGGGAAATTTGAAAACATTCTTGGATTTGTATTATACTACTGAATGAACTGTTATTTTTCCTACTGCAAGAAAGAGACAGCTTTAAATGAACTTTTCTCAGACAAAAAATGGGTGAGTCTTTAATAGGAAAGAGAAGAATTGACAGGTGTATAATTATTGTAGTGCTTCTACCTTTGTTACTTTCCTTCCCTACTGTCAGCCTTCAGCCACTCCCCAACCTGGTTAAAATATTTTTTTTAGTTCAGGACCCTTTTACCATGACAACCAACTGCATGGGAAAAATAAAACATATTGGCTTTCTTTGCAACCAACCGCAAGTCAGCTCAGGACTGAATCCTGCACTAAGTACAAGTGAATGAATACTGCTGCATGATGTTCTTCAAAATCTCAGAGGTCTTTCATCAAAAGTGTCACCAAAATTAATACAGGCAAATCACCAAAGGCGTGTGTAGGAAGCTCCCTCTGACTAAGATTACTAGCCAATAATTATTAATAAACGAGCAACTACAGCAGAAGCTAGTTTGAAAAAAAGAGAATAAAAAAACCAACATGCAACAATCAAACAACAGATAAAAACCTTTCAGCATTGCTGGAGGAGGCAATTGAAGAAGAGAACTTGTACTTACCTGTTCTCTTCTGCTACTGTCATATCTGAGTAAATTTTAAGGTCCTCAGATGCCACCTCGATAAATACAGTATGATAGAAAGTGAATATGAATGTATATAATAGGGGTCAAAAACTGTAAACTGCACCAATCTGCCCTTCAAATCTACATGTCCTGCAGTGTGGGTATCAATTAGTAGGTGTGGTTTTAATAAGGCGGACAAGCCATTTAAAGAGGTAATGTTCACTCAAATGCTGCAAAAGCATCATCTTTACAAATCCTGGAGCCCCAAAAACAACAATAGACTTCCTGTAACTACAGCAAACAGCTCTGATGCAAGAGATCTCGCTTATACATAGCACAGATATACAGGCAGCTGACAGGATTGGCTGAAGCCGATAGACAGACAGTACAAGTGTGGGATATTGAGAATGCAGCCTTGTATCCTAGGAGCAACAAGTTATAACAAATTAAACAAATCAAAGATGGGAAAGAGAACCAGAGTGGACTTAAATGTAAGCATGTACACTGCTATATACACATTTCATATCCAATAGTGCTTCACATTAGTTTCTACAATAGTACAGTATTATTTCTGCTGAACCTATACATTACTGTCTGCTCTGATACATATGTTTTAGAAATGCAATGGATAGTTACATTAATCAAATAATTTCAGCAGCACAATTAAATGAGCAGTAATCCTATCTCAAATGGAGATCTGCCCCTATTCACTTGGAGAAACCTAAACACCGCCCATGGCTTTCATCCAAATGGGTTCAGGATACTGCTATCTGAATACAGGCACAATGACAAATTCATCTGAAAACTGATGGCTGGTACATGAAAGGAGTGCCCATGGATCCCACACTTGCTTTGAAAACATCTCTGATGAGTAGGACAGGGAGTGAGGAGTTGAGTTCATTCATGCTATTTTTATTATTTATTTCCTATCAAAGAAATACAAGACAAGGTTTAGCTAGAGACATTTACACAGTACAGATTGCACAAATCCTAATGTGTAAAATTAATATACAACTAACACACTCTATAACAGACTAGCAATTGATTCCTTATCACTTAGATATATACCGTGGTGTTTATAAACATCCTCTAGTCTCAATAGCAGAAAGAGAAAAAAGGAAAGGGAAGTTTGTAAAAGCATTATGGTACTAAATTTATTTAAAGAATGCTTCCCTAGCATTATCTAATATTCCATATTTATCCTGAGTATGTATCTATGTAAGCCAAACTGAGACTACTTTTGGGGCATTCACTCTTTTGGATTGCAAAGAAAGATTTGGCAAAATGCGGCCATATCTGACGGCATGTTGCTCATGTGTATGGCAACTGGGGATGGGCAAACTGGTCACTATGGCCCATTGAAATCAATGGATCTCAAGCACATGCTTAAGTGCTTTGCTGAATTGGGGCGTACAAGAGCTATCTCCAGTCCTACACTTTTCTTAGAGGCAAAAAGGAAGACAAACTTTTATCATGGATTCTCCCTGTGCTTAACACTGAATCAGGTAAGCAGTTAGATATAGGTTAGTGATTGGAGCAGCAGACAAGTGTCAAGATGAATGTTTTCTATTCCTACCTCTTCTAGTGATTTGGTGGGCATGATTAGATTTCTTAAGTTTTCTAATGGCCCAAGATGAAGGAAAAAGGAAATCTGTGAAAAGCCAGCTCATATCTAAAATTTTCAGACTTAAGGGATTCAGCCTTCTGGAGTATTTCATTGAGTGTTCCAGCATACCTGGGCAAGTAAAGTTACCTTCAAGTTAGAAAAAGGATAAGGTATCAAGAGGGGTGCAGAGAAGGTATGGGGGGGGGGATAGTGATGGCATTAAACCTTTGGTTCCACACTAATTTGTCTGGTAGTAAAGCCCTTCCGAGAATTAACACTAGAGACCAGATTCTCATTTATATAAAGCCTCTTTCATACTATCCTGGTGGTGTAAAGGTGCCTTAAAATGGGCATAAATTATATTTGCACCACTTTGAGGGACCTTTAAACTGCCAGAGGGTCAAAGAAAATCAGCCCTTGTGTCACCAAATTACTCCAATATTTATTTGGGGATTCCCACCTTTGCTCCTCTCCTTGCCTGGTAAGGATAACCAAGATACAGAATGGAATCTGTCTCTCTCACTTTTTAAAAGGAGGGATTTTTTTTATAGCTGCTCATTTCTTCCCAAAGTATTTATTTCTTTAAAAAAATCTTTGATTTGATACTATTTAAAAACACCAGGCTTGTGTTTGCTGTGGGATTTGTGGTTTTTAGGGATGGGCAGAGAGTAGTTTAAGTTGATTAAATCCCATGTTCACTCCTCACATTCAAAACTGTGAAAGCCAATTTTAAATAAAGAATAATTCTTGTAAAAGAAATGATATCTACAAGTCCTGGGCTGAGTTTTTCCAGATCACAAAAACAACTTTTCTGAGAAATAAGAGATATAAATTCTAAGAAATATATATACAGCCCTGAGAGTGACTTAGAGAAATCAATCTCTCGTGTTTGGATCAGTTGTACTGAGTTTACAATACTGTGAAGTGAACTGTGTGCAGCACTCCGGCTCTGTGCAGAACCTTAGATTCAGGCTAACTTGAAGGTGGACTCTATTAGCTAGAAGGCGCCAAACCAGCTTGAACAGTGACCTCAGGACTCCTGCTCCACACTCAACCCCCTGCTAAGCAAGTGAGCACAGCTACATTTGTACCACAGCAGTGACATGAGAGGCATTGCAATATATTCAGCAGTCCATTCCAGGACTGGCTGGCGCCGAACAGGACTTAAAGAACCTCTGTGTCTGTGTGGTGAATTTAGGCAGTACAGGCGGTGTTTGAATGTGAAACTATTGAGCTAGAAAACACAGCAGGGTCATGCCTGTATCCAATTGATGTAATAGAGAATCTCCTTACCACTCATTGCAACTGAATCTTGTCTCTTCTCTATGCTAAGGGACACTTCAGACATTTTCATGGTGAGAGGCTAAGGCCTGTACATCCTCCCCATGCTTCTGCTCCCCACTTGGCCAAATGGCATTTCTGATGGCCTTTCAGAGGCAACTTCTTATTGCCTGAAAGGAATGTGCCACAATGGTTACTTCAGAGGCAAAGGGATAAGACAGGAAGTGGTGAGCAGCTCATTCAGAACTATTGGGAGTAACAGACCCATCTACAAAATGCTCCATTTCATAACAAACATACAATTCAATGTGAGAAGAAGGGCAGCTCAGAGTTTGTCTCCTTGTGTATTCTCAAGGTAGAAATACTGAGCTTTTCCAGTTGTAGATTCCTGAAAATAAAAACTTTACAAAATAAACCAGTAGAATCCAAGGTATACAATGAAGTTACCTGGCTCCCCCCCTCAGCTATTATAATTTCTCTCCTTGTGGGTGAGATATCTGGGGCCTACAGTGAAGCCCACTGCTCTTGTACTAAAGCAAAACTGTCAGCTGGCTGAATGCATCACTGAGGCTTATGCAGCTCTTAACACTGGGCTGCTATTTGGCTGAGAATGGTCAGATTCCTTGATTTCCATGGACAGTGGGCAGAGGGCCTTGTGGATTCTCCAGTAGCCATGTCCAGTAGTTTCCACTCAGAGAGTCCCTGAAATTAATGAAACCTGACTGATCCCTGAAACCTGCCTGAAATCCTGCTTGATCTTTGAAATGCAGATATTATTGCTCACCAGACAACTCACCTTATGTAAGATAATAACCAATATAGTACCTTTCCATCAGTAGATCTCAAAGCCCTTTACAAAGCAGGCAAGTATCATTATCCCCATTTTACAGATGGGAAACTAAGGCATAGAGGTCAAGTGCCTAAGGTCACACACAGCAAGGTCAGTAATTGAAGTTCCAGTCCAGTGCTCTGTCAACTAAGCCACACTGCCTAAGCAGATCATGGCTACTGCTCAATAATCAATCAATCTCATTTCCCACTGCTTATCAATCCTGTATGAGGCTGAGGAATTCAGTACTGGGAGATATTCATTGTATTTTATTGGTGCTCATTTATTACTTGTTGGTCATAGCTCTGACAAAAAAGTTTGCCTTGGGTAAAAACCAGACACAGCAGTAGTAAGAAGCAATTAAAATTTTAAGAGACACTATATTTATAAAGTCTGCTTGTCCATTTTAAACTGTTCATATCCCACAATCTGTTATCTGCAGTTTTACAGCTCTTACCACTCAAGTCTATAAACAAAGCAGTTTTTAAAGAAACAACAAATTAGAGAAAAGACATTTTTAATAGGCCTATGAGGCTATGCTCACAGGAAACACTTTAATAGATCAGGTTTGTCAATAAATACTTGCAGAACAAGAATGAGGTTTTGATGATAAATTGTCTGAGTCCACATCAGATGCATTTACATCAATGGATACAGAATAATGAAAGCCATCAACATCAGATACTTTGATTGAAAAATCAAAGGTATTGCCAAAATTACAGAACATAAGATGAATTCATTATTATTAAAAGTTGTCCTGATGGTCCGGTAACTGTGACAACAGGATACCTGCTTTTTGACCCCCATTTGTCCTTCTTGAGTGCAGCCCTCAGTTGACAGAACCGGCATCCTTTACTTCCCTCTGGGTGGAACTCTGGAGACCAATTGCTCTGAGACTGGATATTTGGGCTGTAGCTTCCCCCACACTTCCTAACCCAATAATCTCAGGTAAGTTTGGCACCTATAAGCCCTTTGTTTCTGGGGATCTGCGACAACAGTGGAGTAGAGTGACAAAAAAACCAGCTTCCTCAAAACACAGCATTATTTATTCTTTCACTCAAAGTTGGGCAGAGCAAAGAGGTATGCGTTAAAGCACTAGACACAAATTTTCCCTTTACTAATAGCTTAATTTTTTCCTTGCAAGCATTTGTAACTTCCCTCAGCCCATCTAAACCCCATCTCTGTCTGCGAGAAACCAACTGTCCACTGCTCTGTCTCTCTCATCTTGTCAGCCGGGCATCTCTCACTGACACTCCCTCTTGGGCAGTCTCCCTTAGCTCATTCACACCCCCTTTTTGAAGCCCAGGGTCCTGTAATGGTTTAGTGTTCCCTTTGATCTGTGTGTTCTCATCCTTGGGAAAACAGTTGTGTCACCAGGGTTGGGAAACAGGAGTCACCTCTTCACAGCTATAAACCTGGCTATTGCATCTGAGTGTTTGTTGGGATGTTCCTTATCTAGGCCTGACTGAGTTGCCTTTCCTGCTTAGTTCCGCTAATAACCTCTTTTGATCTAACACCACAGCAAGTAACCCTAGCATAACCAAACAAACAGAACCATAAACAACATTTATAAAAAATAATTCAGATATTTCCCAGTTTGGCACACTTGTGTAAGGCTTTTTAATTGGTATTTTGTCTTCTGCACCCTTTGCATGAAGCTAAATTGTGTCCAGTGTCTAATTCTTGATTCTTAGTTACCACACACACATACACAGTGTGAAATTTCTATAAGTAGACCTCCAAATTCTCCACACAATTTGCATGGACTCTTGCTGTGTTAGCAAACCCTACATTTGCTCATGCTACATAAGTAACTGGATGTGCACACACAATTTTATACATAGTTACCTGTGTGCACATGCATTTCCCTATTTGAGCTCACGGATGTAGGATTTGCATACTCCAGTTTTCTGAGTGCCACTTAGGTGGCCCAGCTTTGAAAAAAATGGCCCCTAATTTTAAGTACTTGTTATTGATCTAAAGCCAGGAACACCTTCAGGAGCTTAAATACTGTCTGGAAATCATCAATACACAACACCAGAACCAAACTTAACATTTATCAGAGCTGCTTACTTTCAACACTACTTTATAGTAGAATGCTGGGGGATGAGACAGTATGACATGTGCAAACTGTCTTCATTCCATAAAACCTGGCTTAGAAAAATCCTTTGGATTTTTTGGCCTAGAACAATCTCAAACCAAGATCTATTGACACAGTGCAGCCAAGAGGATCTGAGTACATTATTGCCAGGCGGCGTTGGAAATGGATTGGTCATGTGCTTCAGATGAAAGCTGATTCCATCACCAGAGTAGCAATAAGATGGACACCTGAAGGCAAACAAAAACAAGGCCACCTGAAAACAACATGGGGAAGAGCCGTGCAAGCCGAGCTGAAAAACCTGGGGCACAGCATTGAAAGACTTGCCAGAAACAGACAGGAGTGGAGGGGCTTCGTCACTGCCCTACACACCAGAGGTGTAATAGGAACATGATGATGATGATGATGATGATGTTGTTGTTATTGAACTGCAAATAAACGTAGACTGTAGAAGTAAAATGCAACAATTTGCTGGTCTCTTGCTCTCTTGGTCAGCAGAGCATGTGGGGAGCTATGAGGAAAGGTATATCAGCCCCTGAATCAGAGGGAATTTCTAATGCTGCTCAGTGACTGATTATGAGGTGGCATGATGGGTTCTGTCAGGATGTCTCATCCATCTTCCTCCTCATCGGGAAAGATTTGAGCCATAAATGGTGTGGTTTGCTAAAGATGGGAAAGTGGGTGAGGGAGAGTCCTTAGAGTCCTGCAGGGATGCAGAGGAGATGGAAGCTTCAGGGGGAAAATGTGCACTTGTGTTACTGAATGAAAAAGGCCCATTGAAGACTTAAGAGCAGTGATTATTTCTGAGGGAGGCCACATCCACATTGAGCCCTGGTCTACACTATGAACTTCTGTCGCTATAACTATGTCCAAACTTCCAGTGTAGACAGTGCTATGTTAACGGGAGGGCTTCTCTCATCATCCTAACTACTGTCTGTTGAAAAGGTGGAGTACCTACACTGATGGGAGTTCTCCCATCGGTGTAAGTAGTGTCTTCGCTAAGCACTACAGCTGCACAGCTGCCATTGCAATGTTGTAAGTGTAGACAAGCCCTGAGAATCAGCTCTGATTCCAGCCATAGGTGACCACCATCAGTGTAGTGGAACAGTGCAGATCCCTAAACGAAGGCAAAGAAGGCAGTAATTTTCACAGACTGAGCCTTAGCCTTGCTTGAAATTGGGGTTAGCTCAAATCAGTGCAAATCATAATTTTTTCTTGCCTACACTAGGAGTTTGCACTGGTGCAGCTAGACCAATTGCTGGCCTCTCGAGTTTTCAACTGGGGTTAATGCCCAAAGTAGGCAAGGCCTGAGTTACCCAAAAGTGTTTTAGTAATATGAGAATAAAATTATATAATACACTAGTTGTATCAGCCAGGCAAGATACTAACAAATTTCAACAGGCCTTTATTTTTAAAGTGGAAACCTCTTTACCAAGCTGCTGCTGCACCCTCTGTAACTCTCACTCTGTCTCCTCAACGCCTCCTCCCTCCTTCCTGTTTCCTGTCCTTTCAGACTCCCAACAGCCAGTGCTCCTGGTTCTAATAATTACAAGCAACATCTATACACTACAACGCTGTGATTATTATTAATTATTTTGAGCCAAATCTTGAAGTCCCCACCTCATTCCTTCCTCAGGCAAATCTTCTATTGGCTTCCACACTGAGTTTTGCCTAATCAGCAACATCAGGATTTGTCTCACTTCATATATAGGTGGCATGAAATTCCACCGTCTTTTCAGAGTCCAGTGAAATTTTCTATTGCAGCACAAAGGTCAGCACTTTTATCCACCAAGCTCCAACAAGATCACTACCTTCTCATTTGCACATTTAAAAAATGACAAACTTGCTTTTCCTATGTTACTTAGAAGACTGACAGATCTTGCCATTAGTAACAAAAGATTTAATTTAAAGCAATGTAAATGGTGCTGTAGAGTTTAGCTCAAAGAAATGGCAATTAAAATGCATCTGCTATGATGGAATTAACTTTAACAAAGATCTTAATGATTATATTAGAAGTCATGCATGAAGTTTTATTCCCTATGTGTGGAGTAACAGTAAAAATTATAAAAAAAAATCCTTGACATAATATTAAACATGACATTTAGGAGCCTGATAGAATCATCTCTCAGACATTTTACCGTAATTACAACAAAGAGAGATATCCTCCTTGTCTGCCTGTGTGTCATTTGAATCAATTTAGCCTAAATTTGCTTTTTCTTCTATTAAAGGTCATTCTTTTGTAAAGTGATTGTTATAATTTTGTCATTCTAGATCATTTATGTCAAATTTAGACTAGATTAATTTCGAGAGAATCACTCAGATGATTAGCTAATAGATTTGCACTACAGTTCAGGCAGACTATGCAGTCAGAGGACTGTCTGCTGAAGAACATATGAATTAAGCAGAAGTTTGTCTTGCACATCTCAATATTGATTTTTTGTTCAAGGGTTGGGATTTGAGCGATTGCTATCCCCCTGCCCAGTCTCTCTCTTCACCAGTTATTCACCAATGATTTTTGCTTTTAATAGGTGTACTAGAGGCAAGACATTCTCGGAATTGTTCTAGGAATGAACAGAAGGGCAAATGTTTCACAAGGTTGAAATGTTTAACCAGTCCTCTGAGCCGATTTCCAGTTGTAAGTATTTAACCCATAATACATCAAAGAGGAACTCCAGGAAGAGCTGAAAAGCCAAACAAAACTTAATTGGCATCATCTTTCTGCCAACTTTATTCCTGACCACTGGTTACTTGGCAGAGTCTATTACCTACAATATCTGAGTATTTCAGTCTAGTAAACAAAAAGGAATGGAGTGTGGAAAAAGTGTTAGAGCACTAGCCAGCAAGTGAAGGTACCACAGTTCTAATCCCAAATCTGCCAGTGATTTTCTCCCGTGGCCCTGAGAGAGGAATTTAATGTAATGCCTCAGTTTACCTATTTGTAATATCAGCACAGTAACACAGCTAAGCCTGTACAGCTGCCCACTATCCACAGTAATCTGGACTAAATCTGCAAAATCACAGTTCCTGCAAGATTTCATATCCCCTGTAGATTAACTTGTCCCATGCTTGGTTGCCATCTGGTGACCCATCCAGTCGTTTAATTGCATTGCAGTCAGCTTGCTGAGGTAGCAGCAATGGGAAGCCACTTCAAGATTAAGATTTATCTCTTCCTCTACTCCATATATGAAAATTGCAATTTTAAAATGAATTCTGTTTAATTTCCAAGTAGAGATCTGCCTATTTTTATTTGTGTTTTAAACACACAGGAATCTTTGGAAATGTGTAAGAAGAAATCACCTTAGGAGACTGTAATAACCAGTTGCAAAATATGGCATCCCTCTGGTTACCATTATTAAACAGATTCCATCATGCTAGCAGTACCTGCATTGGAGGATTATGGCAAAGCTTACTCAAGTAACATTTTAAAGCAGTCTAAGAGCTTTAGATGAAAAGTGCTGTATAAGAAGTCTGAGGTCCTGACTCCGATCTCAGTAAGGTTCTGATCCAATCAGTGTCTTCCTGTTGACTTCAGTGGTCATTGGATCAGGCCTTTATACTAATTTAAGGTCCCTGTCCAGCAAAGCACTCAAGCATGTCCTGAACTGTAAGCAAGTGAGTAGTTTCATTGAAGTAAATGACACTGATTGCATGCTTAAAGTTAAGTACTAACTATGTCCATCCCTACTGAGCAAAGCACATAGCAATGTTCTTAAGTGCCTTGCTGAATCAAAACCTAAAACTGAGAGTACAGTAGTGCCAACCTAAAGCATTCAACAATCATAGTCCGCCCCCCACCCCCAAATCTTTTCCTTTGCCTTCTGGTTTTTGAGTCTTTAAGGTACACTCAGGTCATATTTTCCAGCTTCTTTCTGCAAACACATGGATTAGAAACTGACAATACATTAGTGAGTCTCCTAAAAGGCAATGGAGTTATGACTATGCAAAACTGTTATAAGAACATGTGGGCTGTTTCTTTTCTACCCCTATTTTTGATGATGCTACCATATATATGCCATCAGTTCTGTTTTGTTAGGGTTTGAGATCTCTGTTTGGCAGGTCATCTTTTACAAGTAGTGAAACAGTCCTCCCTCAAAAATCTCCTTTGCCTCACCCCCTCCCTTTTCCTGTTTTCACTATTAAGACTGAGAAGGTCTCACAGCTTCCCATCCTGGTACTACTACACCTTCTCCAAAACAATGAATATGAGGCAGCAATCTGTAAATCCAGCTTTAATGTAAAAGAGAAGCTTCCTGGCCATGCAGATTGCATTGGTTCAGTCCGTCTTCATTTATTTTTTATTGAAGTGGACAACGTTAAAATGCTGCCACCTTCTGTTAGACTCTAGTGCTGCTAATAGGCTGCAGCAGCATGCTCCCCCAGCTTCCCTGAGACTTGTAAGCTGATTTATAGTGATCCTGAATTGCACTACTGCAATATATAACATGACAAGTTAAACGCAAAGCCTGCCAAAAAAATCTTGATAGGCTCAGCTTTTGTGCAGCAGCACTTGAAAAGACCATTACTACCACCATCCAACTGAAGTATGCTCAATATTTTTGACAATGAATTATCTGAAGAGCAGTTTATCTCAGTGTTCACTGGGTGTTATAACAATTTAAAGATTCAACAAATGGAAGATTAAAAATGTGCCATTGTTCAAACTACAGGTAGTTAGTGTGAGGTTTTTCTTTGAATTGTGAGATGATTCAGATTTACTCCCTGCTACATTTCATACGGGACCCATGAGCAGTTTGTCACTATAGGTTTAGAATGTGTTTAGTTTTTGTCCTAATCATAAGGCCCTAGGAATACAAACACAGGGTCACACTGTTTCCTAGGCTGGTGTGTATACCAAGTGGATTGTCACTGCTCCCAGGACAGAGACAGCAAGATAATGTCAGAGAGAACAGGCACTGTAAAACTTTCCTCTCCTCCTTCATTCTGGACCACACTGTTACGCCTTACAAGACATAGAAGCAACTGCATAATGGCACCCATCCCTGCACAGGACCAAAAGTTTAAAATCCTCCCTGAAACCAACATTGTTCTAGTCTAAGCCGTCTCTTAAATGCAAGATGCAGCAATGCAGCATCTATTTTCTCCAACTTCCTCTCTTCCCTCCATGTCCCTCCTTCCCTCGAGACCAGGAGTATCACCTACACCCGTAATTTGCAAGCTCCTCCTGAAGTCATCCTCAAATCTAGATCTGGACAACAAAAAGACTTTCTGAAGAGTTATGTGACCTTGTAATAATCAGAGTGTTTGCTTTTTGCGATGTGGGGTTTGGCTTCTTTTTAACACCAACCATTCCACAGAGAATATCTTGTTTCTTTCAGAGCTTTGAAAACTATCTAAACTGTCCATTATGTTTATAAAGGTACCCATTACCTCAGTGTCTAATCTGAGACTAGTCTCATAATAGGACTGAAAAGCATTTCTAGTAAGAAAAAATACGATGCAAGAGTCATTTCCAATGAAACTCATTACCTTGCATCCTATCAGAGCTTTGATTACACATTCATATGCACACATAAGTCATTCCTTCTGTGCACAGAACATTTTCTTGCCTTCACCATAAGCATCACTCACTGGAGATATATAACGTATCTTACTGTTGCAATAGATGGGAATACAGTGTTCCTTTAAGTCACCTTGCTTTTATTTTCCCTATTATAGTACTGACATAAAAACTGAAACATAGTAAGGCTTGACACGTCTGTTTTGCTCCAGCAAGCAATTAAAGCACCGCTGCTCTGCTTTCTTACTTAGCTGTGGAGACACTGTAGTTTCCCTAGACCAGAAGTGTCCCAAAATATCTTGCATACTCTGAAATGGAGATATACACGTAATTTGATTAGAATACAACACCTGCAGGGCCTTCTGTAGGGAATTCCAGAGCAACTGAGATACTCTGATGGACCTTGTGGGACATCATATCACCGAAGGCAAAGGGGCCTGTTTAAGCTCTGGGAAAAAGTGGAAGGTGGCACTTATCTAAACCAAGAAGTTTCAGGTCCTTTTAGTCTGGGCACTAAGGATTCCCAAGGGGATTCTTTTATTCTGACTCAGCTCACTGGATGTTAGCTGCATTTATATTTTAAATAAATAGCAAGTGATCATGATGAATATCATTAGCTCTGGGGTATTTTGATAAGGACCACTCTATTCTCACTGGCGAGGATGCCGATGACTGGCTAGTATGTCATAGTAGGTCAGACTCTCTTCTGTTGGTGTAGTCAGCAGTCTTTCAGTGCAGTCAGTGGATCTACGTTGATTGACAGCAGCTGAGGATCTGGTTCAGCCATTTTAAAGTGTACTTATAATTACTGGTGTTGTAGATATGAGAGGAATTAGTGAGCCCTCCCCCGACAAACCTGGCAGGATAATCAAAGGTATTGCTGCTTGAAAAGTGCAAACGTTTTTGTCCAACAGTTTCATGAAAAATTGGTCCCTGTTTCACTGAAAAAATTCAGAACGTGGGGGATTTTTTAAAGACAGACATCGCTAGCGAGTACGTAAAAAGTGCCTGGTCTTTCCCATTCCCTCCAAATCTAACCTCGGTATAAGTTACTCCATCACATCAGTGCTCAGTCTAAGAGAGTTTAAACAGAAAAGGCTATGTTGAGGCTCTCTTTTCAGCTACCGCCCACATAGGCGGTAATGAGGAGATGCACTGTCCCCTGAGGAGTTCCTGAGGGCATTATCCCTGGCTCACTGGCAGCGGTGGTCCTTGCTCCATCCTTTGAAAAGGTGCACTGCCTCTCAAAACCCAGCTCTTCTGGAGACTGCAGAGGGGGATGTGCCCATGATCACACTCTCCCTCTATTCCTGTCTTTTGGGAAACCTATTGCACTGCTGCAAGCTAGTGTTGACAATATTGTTAGCTAAAGATAGGTTCAGGGACGGTGAAAACCTTCTTGCACTCTCTGTCTAATGTCTAATATATAGGCTGTTCATTGCCTACTACTATTTTCTCCACATTCCCAAATATTATAGGTTTCCATTTTGTAATTCCAAATTTCCCCCCTCATGCTCTAGCTTGAAGTGCTCAGCTGAATCAATACTTCCCCAGTGATTTGGTGTGTTCTTTTTTTTGAGTAGGATTTGTGTTTCTTTGACATTTTTGCCCCAGGTTTTACTGTGCTGACCCAGCTTCACTGCAAGAAGCTTCTTAGAAACTGAACTCAGTACACTGAATACAATTATAAGCTGGCCTTTCGTTTCTGAAAGATGTTGGGCTATGGTATGTCAGCAATGAACTGCTGCATGATCTACACTTGGCCTTTGTTGACTGCCCTGAGCAATATTAGCACTGCTTTCAGATTTCCTGCTGGGGTCCATTTTTAATTTTGCAATTCATGAATGCTGGAACACATTGCCAGAGTATAAAATCTGTTATCAAAATCAACTGCTATTCCATTCCCTTTGTAGCTAACACACTTGTTTTCTTTGCACAGACTATCAGCAATTGTAGGTTTGGTGGCATCATTAATAAAGCATTGTTAATAATAACAACACTTTGTACTTTTCATCTAACGAGCGCCAATTACTTTTTAAATGAAGTCACAGTCCTATAGTGAGACACGGGCCACCTGCATGCATCTCATTTCAGGGGTGGGTCCTAACTAATTAAGCCTCACCACTGTGAAGCAGATTGGTATTATACCAATTTTACACATGAGGAAACTGAAGAACAAAGATGTTAAGTGATTTGTCCAAGGCTAAAGTTAATCAGCGGTTGACCCAGGAATATAATTCAGTAATCACAACTGCTCTCCAATCACTTATATCCTTTGAAAAATCAACATTATATTTGGCATTTGCTGTTCATTTGGAGAGGAAGGATGATTTAGTGTATAGGGCATGAGACTGGGATTCTGGAAACCTAGGTTTAGTTCCTGGCTCTGACATAGAATTCCTATGTGACCTTGGGATAGTCACCTAATCTCTTTGTATATCAGCTCCCTACCTGTGAAATTTTTGCACTACTTCCCTACTTCAGAGTGAGATGGTGTGAGGCTAAAATGTATTAATAATTACGAGGGCTCTGAGTTACTACAGAGAATTCTTTGTCATGTGTCTGGTTGGTGGGTCCCACCACACGCTCAGGGTCTAACTGATCACCATATTTGGGGTTGAGAAGGAATTTTCCTCCAGGTCAGATTGGCAGAGACTCTTGGGGGATTACGCCTTCCTTTGCAGAGTGGGGCATGGGTCACTTGTTGGTTTGAACTAAAGAAAATGGTGGAGTCTCAGTAACTTGACATTTTTAAATCAAGATATGAGAATTTCATTAACTCAGCCAGTTGTTATGGGCCTGGTACAGGAGTGGTTGGGTGGCCTGCGATGTGCAGAAGGTCAGATGATCATGATGGCCCCTTCTGGCTTAAAGTCTATGAAGTGCTCAGGCTTAATGTAATGAAGGGCATTAAAAGTTGATAGCTAGAGTTGCTTGAAAAATCTGATGGAATGGTTTCCTTCCCCCCTCAGAAAACTTTGTTTAATCTCTAAATCATAACTTTGCCTAGAAATATGGCCATTTCAACAAAATTTGACAGACTTTTTAAAACAATATGGAGTATTTCATTTAGACTTCCTTGTTTCATCTCTCCTTTTAATTAATTTTATATTATGTTTCAATCTTCTTTAAAAAATATTTCAACCTTATTGAAACATTTCAGTAAGGCCTTTTCAATATTTCTAAAACTAAATATTTCCAAATTTCCATTCCAAAGTGCATTTCAAAGTTTTGACTTTTTATCCTAGTTCAGGAATAAGAGAAATTTCAAAATGTTCAGATTTCCTATGGGTTTGAATCTCTGTTTTCCAACCAGCTCTATTAATAACATTTATATCTATATTTTAGAATAGAAGAAAGTTTTTATTAAACTCAAAGAGCTTTAGCCTCAAATTGAAAATGGACCAGACAGAATTTCTGGTTGAAAATCTGAGACATGTCATTTGTTTTTTAAATTAGCACATGCCTTTGCAACCCTGCATTGCATCCAGGATGAGAAGCACTGGACTGAAGTACTCAGAAAAATGAACACACTTGGCGCTAAACTGGCTAGAACCAGGAAGTGGAGGAGATCTGTGAGAAAGCCTGATCTTATGAGATTTCCACAATAGAGAGATTTGAATACAGTTGGATGAGCAGAAAAATTTTTAAGGTGTTTATTTGAACATCAGTAGGGTAAATCTGAACAGAATAAACTACCAGACAAAGTTTGCTACCACTGTTTTTGTCTTAGTTGAACTGTGTTTTTAATTTTCAGTCAAAGTCACCAGACTAGACTTTTAAAAATCCCTCTAGTTGTAATGCAGGGGTTCTCAAACTGGGGGTTGGGACCCCTCAGGGGGTTGTGAGGTTATTACCTGGGGGGTTGCAAGCTGTCAGCCTCCACCTTAAACTCTGCTTTGCCTCCAGCATTTATAATGGTGTTAAATATATAAAAAAGTGTTTTTAATTTATAAGGGGTGTCGCACTCAGAGGCTTGCTATGTGAAAGGGGTCACCAGTACAATAGTTTGAGAACCACTGTAATGTAATGTAACTAAAAGAAGAAAAAGATGCAAACAAAGAATGGTCTCCTAATAAGTGTGATCTTCTGTACACCCTGTAGCACTGACAGGCTTAATAGATTCAAAGAGCTACATACAAGGTGATTTGCACAGCTCCAAAAATACCAGCTAAGGATCTGGCCCTAGCCATTTAGTGCCGTGAGAAAGCAGAGCTCTCTGGATATCTAGCATCTGATTCACAGCAACTCTACCACTTTCTTTTCCCTTTCCTCTTTCACAAATGCAGAAAGTAACACCTTTTCCATGGAGATGGCTCAAACTTCTTGCTATGTATGCACTCTTCCCTTCCCCTGTGACACAGTCCTCCCAAAGAGTCAGGCTGAAATGATTAGCATAGCCTCCCCATCCCCCAACATACTGCAAGGGGAAAAGAGGAACATTAAAATTGATGCATTTCTTTCTCCCAGCAGCTGACAGAGAGCTGCAGCCAGCCTCCCATTAGAAGTTGGAGAAAAGGTGAGCTCATCTTATTTGATTAGGACTGTCACCATCGGACAGTGTTTGCAATTAGTCCACGCCAGCCTTATTCAGGCTTTGGATTCCTTTCAGCAGTGAAAAAGGGAACACTTGAGCTCCATTGAATTGGAGCGTGGCATCTGCTGCACACTGAGGGGAGAGGTTGGGGGTCAGCGCTTGATTTTGATAAAGCGTGCCAGATTAATTGTCTTCGGTAATCCTGTTTGTCATGGTAGATGTGCAGAGAAGTCTTTGTGGCACAGCCTGACATATGGGCCGGCCTGCTGCTTGCCTATTCAGTCACTCCCAGCACATGCTCTTCACAGTTGGCCTAGTTCCCAGAGCCTTGTTTTCCAGGGGAGTGGGCCTCCTGCTCCTATTCAGCTGGCCCCTGTCTCCACAAACCGGCTCCCTAATCTTCAGGCCTGTCTGGACTATTCAAAGCAATTGCATTATTCAGTGAGATCGAGAGAGAGAGAAGAGAGAAAAGGAGAAAGAGGAAGAAAGAGCAACGCAATTAAAAAAAAGAAAAGCATCCAAGGACTTCAGGCAGAGCACTTCAGGAGGCTGATTACAGTGCCTCTCCAAATCCGAATCTATCACCAAATTATACCTTGCCTCTTTTGTAAAATAAATGCTAATAAGAGGTAACTTGGACCCTGCTGATTATTAACGGCAATGGAGAGACTTTGTGTGTGTGTTTTCATTATAAAATCTTGGATTTTACCCTCCAGTACAATTTACACTCAATGGCAGAACATGAAACAAAATGCTAAGAGGTCTCACTTAAGTGCCTCAGAAGTAGGGCAATTCAGTGTTACACAGTCACAGCGAAAAATCTAGGCCGACAATCTGGCCTGGAGTCCACTGAGGGGACAAGAATGGCTTTAATGGCCTGAGATCAGGCAGAAATGTCACCCAGGAGCTTTAGTTTTCACTCTGTATCACTGTGATCTCATTGGTTGAAATGCAGGCCACTTCATAGCTACATAGTCATTTTATGTAAGTGAATTTCCTTCAGGAGGTGGGCAAAAGGGGAAGAGACATTGAGATGTTCCTAAACTGGGCCTTTTAAAAGCCATTTCATTATATACTTAGCTACGAATCCTTGAACATTAAATGGTATTATACTCTCCAGATTAGGCTGTGAGAGCATTTAGAATATGCATCGTTCGCACCAAAAGCAGTCTTGACAGTTTAGCATGTAAAGCAAAGCCTACTTAGAGATTTCTAATGGCTTTACCCTGAACTCTCTCAAAACTCCTACTGAAGTCAATGGGGCCAGGATTTGACCACCAGGGATTTCAGTAAGTAGGTGTGCATCCTCTGGAGTTAATGGGAGTCTTTCCATTGACTTTAATAGTTGCTGGATTGGTGCCCCAATGACCAGATCACTACTTTGCTTTTTCCTCCATTCATTTTGAAACAAAATTATACCAATTCTTAATTTTGTATTTTGCACCTACATAATACAGTGATGGCTTATGTAGAAAGAAAGATGTAGAAACAGTCAAATGGATTTAGTTTAAAGTGTGAACTGCAAAAATCAGGTGAGAACGTATGAACTGGAGAAAAAAATAAACACTTGAGAAGCAGAATATGCACACACCAGCAGACCTTCTTTGCAAGACTGTAGCAGCATGGAGCATGGTTTCATGTGTGTATTATTCCTGCTTGAAACCAAACTATGTATAACATTTCATGGGACTATTTAAAGTCAAATAGTAATATGTTGGAGGAAACAGCATATGAGGAATTGCTAGTTTTGCTTGTAAGACTGTGTGTGTGTGTGTGTGTGTGTGTAACACATGACTCTTGCCTATAAAGCTGTGTAAAACAACCCTGAAGTTTCACTTCATGGTTATATTGTGTGAACTTTTTTCAGGTGTGATCCATGTGAACTCATATCCCCTGAGCTTTGATTTCAAGTTTGGCATCTTTAAAAGAAAATCCAATTCATTCCAAACCACCTAGTTCTTCACAATTTTGACCCTAAGCCATGACCTGGGACATCTTATCTTCTTTGTATACTCTCCAATATGTCCCAGGACCATCCTCCCCATTTACTTTTTGATGACTTCTGGTGAAGGCAGAGCTGACCTGACAATCCATCTCCAAGAGACCACCATCTCCTCCCAATGTCTTCAGGAACATACCACTGTCTGAGGCTCTTTTTCTGAAGACTTGGACTAGAGATCAACATGGTCAGTCCTGCCGACCCCACAATCCGCAGAAATTATCTCTAAGGGAGCTATAAGAAAACTGACACCAGATGGAAGGATTCAGCCTGTTCCTCCTATTTTATAGCTCCTTCTTCTCTGTCTATAGTATTTCCTCCTTCTCCTTTGGCTTGAACCAGAGAGGGTCAGTACCTCAACCTCATACCAAAGTCATTGGTGGTTAAGGACAATTAGCACCTTCCAGAACTGGAACCCTTATTATCTTGCTCAGTAACATTTACCAGGTGAAATCCTGGCCCTATTGAAATCATGGGAGTTTTCAATTAACATAAATGAGGCCCGGATTTCACCCTTAATATTTGCTCCTCTTCACCGTTAGTATCATTATACTCCTAATGCAACAATCATCAGTAGAGCTGTCCAGAGAATGACAATTCTGTTTCATGATAACTTGAAGATTATTTTCATTCCACATTAGAATGAAAAGAAAAGCTTCTGAATGTATTCGGAAAAAAACCCCAAACCAAAGGAAGTGCTCTGGTCTGAGAGACTCTCTCTGACATTTCATAGCCTGCTGGTTGTGCCACTAGTCTAAAATGTGTGAGATTTATGTTCAAGTCCCTGAAATTTCACTGATCATCTCTGGTCACCAGTACATATGGCAGCTGTCTTGGAAGTGTCTGCTTCACAGCTCTTTTGGTACCTGCTAGGGAGTTAAAACACAAATTCCTATTTTAAATAAAACAGCCATTTGTCTTATGGAGTAAAAGTGACTGGTTGGGAAGTTAACAAGGATGAAAACAGCACCCACATCAGGCCAGAGCACCCTGGACATACTACATCTCTCTGACAAATATATTGTGTATTTTTGTATGAGGGGCAGCTCTGCTATTTCTGCTGATGATGCTTCTACTGATCTTTTTTTTTTTGGCAAGTGTTATGAAATAGATACTGCAATATAAATAGTACCAATCCTAGCCACACTGGGGAATGAATATTTCTTAGGTTTCCTCTCCTGTGTTGATGGGTGGCCCAATAATGAAAAAACCTTGGCCTGTAAAACAGCATTCAAATGTAATACTTTCTACTCAGATGATTTTTTCTACTGATTTCAATAGGCAATTTTGACATAAAGCCACAAGTCTTCCTGAGGCTACTGGTCATTCAATAGAAACAGAGTATTTGAACGATTCTAATGGGGTTCTAGAATTTCCACTAGGATGGCTAGCCAAACACAATATAATTTACCAGTGAAAGCTTTTGAGACCTCTTCGCTGAGTTTGTGTATGGCCTAATAGAGAACTATGGCCTGCACAATTAAATGGTGTATCCAGGGGATGATAGAAGGCCACCAGTAGCTTTTTCTTTCCCTAGGATATTATGCTGCGGTTGGCTTCCCTCTGTGTTCTCTGGAAGGGGAGAAGGATCAGGCCACTAAATGGTTCTCTCAGTAAGAGAGACGTTATTACTTCTGCAGGCAATAAATTAGACTTTACTAGCTTCCTCCACATTTTTGCTGAGCCCGCAGCATAAGATCAAAAGCCTCTCAAACACCTGACTCAACCAAGCCTGGTGGCGCTTGCACGTGTATCTTGTATGATCTTTCCAGACTCTGATGAATTTAAAGCTGTGGTAGACTCGCAGAAACAGAAATTGTACTTTTTTATGGTACAGGCCACTGACAGAACCTGAGAGGGCAATGTTACTGAGGAGATAGAATGGGTTTTCCAAATCACCCCAACATATGCTTACAGTCTTGTGTCTCCAGATCTTTTTGATAGCTCTGTAATAAAAATCAGTATTTAGAATGAAGCAAGAAGCTAAGGTTATATCACACTTTTTAGGTTAATACTCAAGGATAGCACTCAAGGAGAACGAAACTAATAATCCAAATCCCTTGATAGCCACAGAGAGACAGTTATCATTTTTCAAGAGATGGTATTGGTTGGTCATTTAAATTTTAAAATTGCCAAAGAACTATGTAACATCATCCATTAAAAATGCATTGTCTCTTTTATATCTTCATGAAAGAATAATGATATATTAATTATATATACTATCCATATTTACACAAGGAGGAGTAAACATGAACTGGCCTCATTCCCTTTCTCTTCTTCCATTAGCATGAATCTGTTTCCTCATGAGTAGCCAGGAGATATGTGCTGCTGATTGAATTTTGGTCAGCCCACAGATCACATGGTGTTGAAAAGCCACACACATACCCATTCTCACTTGTCAGTTCTTGAGGAAATCAGAGGACTTATGGAAGGGTAGAAAGGAAAAGCATAAAGCTAAAGGGAAAATAAGCAGAAAAGAGAGGTAGGTACAATGCAGAAAAACTCCTTTTACTGGTGCCACTTCCTGTTCTAGACAGCTGGAGAGCTTGACATGAAAGTATCATCATGCCATTTCCTTCTCTTGTTACTGTCTATGTGAGAGGGGTGATGTATTAGGGTTTAGGATTGGGTCCTGAACTGTAAAGGCTCATATGTTCTATGAACAGTAGTGTAGTGCCAGCTTAATTTATTATCCATTTTAACTGGCTAGTTTTTTTATTCCCATTGCTTTGCTCCTTTATGAACCTCGGAAAAACCTAATTGTTACAGTACATAAGCAAAAATACCTTAGAGAACAAGTTACAAAACAGTATAACTTCACCCAGGGTGAAAATGAAATACAAAAATAAAATGGAGGGTGACACCCTGTAAATCCATGGACTATTATGTTCTGTCTGGCATGTCTTTCTTTTGTCAGTACAAGGACAACTCCTGAGGTCTTTCAGACATCAATGGGACCATCCCCCATCTCCAGTTAAGACATTCAGTGTTTGGGCCAAACATTATCATTGAGCATTTCAGTGATGCCATAAAGGTACAAGGCACTTTAGAAAATATAGCGTAATACATAGTCCCTCTGCTAAAGAGTTGACAATTTGACAGGTCGTACCTTTCTGTGCTCATTGATACCTCTTTCCTCTTCCCTTCTTTGCATGGTACAATGGGATATGAAGTTCACTATATCAGAAAACACAGCACTCTCTTTATTACCAAATGATGCTAATATAAGAAGTGTGTGGAATGTTTGTAGCCTCCCTTCAAGTTCCAGGGGATCATGTGTACAATAAATCCTACCAGTTGCAAAGGCGTTTAAAGGGGAGACTATATCAGCTGTCTCTGGGAAAAGTGGTCCCTTTGGGGCTATAATCCTTTCCCCTTCTGCCTCACCATCCACTGCACCATCACTATTTCCCCCATATTGGCAATCAGATAAGCAAACTGTCCCATTTCTCAGAAATCTCCTTGCAAGTAATTGACTCACTCCTTCCCTGCCCGCACATACAATGTGCTGGTGACAGGTAGTTGCTGGTTTCTGTAATTCTGGTTACAACTCAAGTCAGACCCAGTGGCCTGTAAAGAGAGCTAGAGTTTCTGAAAAGGAAAAGCTCTGGCGCTGAAAGTGCTGAGACAGACTGGTACGGGGAGTCAGGACAAAAAGCATACAGTGCTAAAAGCCAAACCCAAACGAAAAGAGCGGCTGCCAGAATCATCACGAGGACCTCTGCTGCGCAGATGTCTACTGAACTAAGCTGAAACTGATAGAGGCCCCCCTTTTCAGACACCCCTAGCAAGACTCAGCTGTCTTGCTTGATTAATATTAGTCCAAGGGTCACAGCATACGTGATAGACATCTGACACTCAGAGAATACAGCCTAGCTGGGACTGGCTGGCAGAAAGTAAGTGTTTAAGCTCAGTTTTAGCAAACAAACTGAATACCAGATTTGCAGGAATGAAAGGGATTGGTGCTTTTGTTGATAGTAGAAAACTCTTCAGAAGTGACATTTGTTTTAAGTGTAATTAGACTGGGACTGATCTTAAAAAAAGAAAAAAAAAGAGATAGCCCCATATTTTAGTAGTTGCCATAGATATCCATGGAATATAATATTTATATTTTACTGCTCACCTCAGTCTATGTTCACGTGCTTCAGGAAGCTAGAAATTGGACTTTATTAACTGTCGAGTATCAGAGAGGTAGCCGTGTTAGTCTGGATCTGTAAAAGCAGCGAAGAGTCCTGTGGCACCTTATAGACTAACAGACATATTGGAGCATGAGCTTTCGTGGGTGAATACCCACTTCATCGGATGCATGTCGGACGTGCATCCGACGAAGTGGGTATTCACCCACGAAAGCTCGTGCTCCAATACGTCTGTTAGTCTATAAGATGCCACAGGACTCTTTGCTGCTTTTGCTAACTGTGTGTTAACAGGCACAGTCTGTGACCTGCACAAGGCATTTTATCCACTTACCTCACAGTGAATTTATGTAATCTTCCCCCACAACGTGCTGACTCTCAGGTTGCATTCAACACCTCACAAGGTCAGACCCTTTGCTCCAAGGTTCTGATTCAGCAGAACACTTAAGCCTATCCTTAAAATTCTTTGGGTAAAGTCAATGAGACTGAAGGCTATTGAAATTAAGTGTGTGCTTTAAAGGTAAATGCCTTGCTGAATCACATCTTAAGTTCTGAGAGGTCAGTGCACATAGTCCAACCCCTTATTCAAAGCAGGACCACTCCCCAACTTAATCCCCAGATTGGTTCCCTCAAGGATTGAGCTCACAATCCTGAGTTTAGGAGGCTAATGCTCACACCACTAAGCTATCCCTCCCCTATACAGGCCCCTAGAGCACTGGTAGTTGTGGGTGATCAGCACCTTTTTGAAGACTTGGCTATACAGACACTTTTGGAATGTGGGAAGTAAATGAAAGGAGAGATGCTGCTGGTGGTGGCTGGGGATTTCTTAGGAACAACATTCAAAATATGTTGAAAAGGCAAAGGTAATGATTTGATTTTTTACATTACAATGGAGGGCATGTCTGCCTTTTCACTTTAACCCTCTGTCTTCTGGAGTTTAAAACACAGCCATAAAATCCCATGCCCTAATATCTGTTTAGACCACTAGAACACACACCTCTCTTTGAAGCCAAACAAAACACACACCCTGGGATAACATAACCTACTGAGCAAAAGACATGCATTTCAAAACATTTTTACATGATGACTGACTGCAACTTATTCTAGAATAATTTGAATTAGAATTTGCAAGTGATGAGCGTCATTGTCTAGTCCAGGGGTCAGCAACCTTTCAGAAGTGGTGTGCCAAGTCTTCATTTATTCACTCTAATTTAAGGTTTCGCGTGCCAATAATACATTTTAATGTTTTTAGAAGGTCTCTTTCTATAAGTCTATAATATATAACTAAACCAGGGATCGGCAAACTTTGGCTGTGATGGGGGCTGTGGGAAGCGGCAGACAGCACATCCCTCGGCCTGCGCTGCTTTCCACAGCCCGCATTGACCTGGAGTGGCGAACACTAGCCACTGGGAGCTGCGATCGGCCAAACCTGCGGAGGCAGCAGGTAAACAACCTGAACTATTGTTGTATGTAAAGTATATAAGGTTTTTAAAAGGTTTAAGAAGCTTCATTTAAAATTAAATTAAAATGCAGAGCCCCGCAGACTGTTGGCCAGGACCCAGGCAGTGTGAGCGCCACTGAAAAGCTTGTGTGCCGCCTTCAGCACACGTGCCATGGATTGCCTATCCCTGGTTTCGTCAGTAATCTACTAATTCCAGCGTGCAAAGATGAATTTAAATTTAAAATGGAACTGCAGGCTCCACCATGTTCAGCTATGTTAACGTTAAGAAGCATCCATGACAATTATCTGAGCTTTTTCATTTTTTGAGTCAAATATTAAAAACCAAACGAAAAGCCAGCTTAACCGAGTAGTGGGTTAATTTACTATCGCTTTGCCTTGGAAGACTTAGTTTCACATTTTGCTTGGATCCTAAATGAAAGTGAGTTACTTGCTCAGTTCTCCCCAGTGGATGATGGAGCACCTAATTCATTTCTGCATGTGCCCTCTCTTTTCAGGGCAGATCTGAAATGATATTATGGTAAGAACAGCAATGCATTCTATTTCTACAACTATCTCACTTGCTTTATTCAAGAAAGTCTCATTTTTGAAGCGCTACTAAGGGCAGTCTACACTGGCAACGGTAAAGCACTTTAACATGGCTTGTGTGGTTGCAGCGCAGCTCTAAAAACCCCCACCTTCACAAGGGGCGTAGCTAGCAGTACCGGGAGCCGCACTGTCTACACTGGCGCTTTACAGCGCTGAAACTTGCTGCACTCGGGGGGGGGGGGGTGTTTTTTCACATCTCTGATTGAGAAAGGTGCAGCGCTATAAATTGCCAGTGTAGCCAAACCCTAAGAATTAAACAGAAATCATTGCATCTCAGATGACCCAGTCTTTGGTGACTCCCTCGGAAGTCTATTTAGAGTGTGCACTTTGAAGTAAGAACATACTGCCGTCTATAATACAACTTACCCCCTGGGGATGCATTATAAACAAATTAATAATAATTCTTAGGCTCTAGAACAGGGGTCGGCAACCTTTCAGAAGACGGTGTGCCGTCTTCATTTATTCACTCTAATTTAAGGTTTTGTGTGCTAGTAATACATTTTAACGTTTTTAGAAAGTCTCTTTCTATAATTCTATAATATATAACTAAACTATTGTTGTATGTAAAATAAATAAGGCTTTTAAAATGTTTACGAAGCTTCATTTAAAATTAAATTAAAATGCAGAGCCTCCCGGACTGGTGGCCAGGACCCAGGCAGTGAGAGTGCCACTGAAAATCAGCTTGTGTGCCACCTTTGGCACCCGTGCCATAGGTTGCCTACCCCTGCTGTAGAACATTAGATATGGAGTCTCAGTTTTGGAGCCAGGGGGTGGGGTTTGTTAGCTGCGTCGTAGTAATACTTTGCAATTTCATAGCATGTTTCATCAGAAAATCTCCAACCACTTTGCAAACCTCGTAACACTCTTTGGAGTTACATTTCAATTTAGACAGCAAGGTCAATGTCATACAGCCAAGAATAGAACTGAGTCTTGACTCTCACTAGTTAACCACACTGTTTCCTTTCATGTATTTAAAATTATGTTTTGTAATTATCACGTGAAGTGGGGCATTTGTAATGCAGTGGTTAGGGCAGGGGGCTAAGAGTCAGTAGTCCTGGGTTGCCACTGTTTTCACTGTGTACCTTGTGAAAGTCCCACAGCCTCTTTGTGAGGAAAATAAAGCTTACTCATCTTTGAAGAGTGCCTTAAGCTTAATTGGTTTTGAAAAATATTAATAAATACAATTAGTGCCAAGACTGAAAACCGTAGAGGGATTTTCACGTCAGAAAAACAAAAACAAAAAAATCACTAGATCCAAACTTTCTGACCCCAGATGAAAAAGGTCTTGTTATTTTGCCCATCTCTTTTTTTCATTTTGGCCATAACAACAAACAAAATTAACTCCAGCCATATAGCTGCTGTTTTCTGACTGCCTTCAGTTTCTGCTTAGATAGCTCTGACTCAAACAATGCTGACTCAAACTGGGCTACATTTATCCCTGATTTAACCCCACTGACGTCAATGGTATTACACTCCGAATGAATTTGCCTCATTGATATTATTTGCTGAAAGTTCTATCCACTCCCTAAATGAAATTAGTACCCAATGTTCTTAACTTTTATTTTGTAGATAAGTGGCCTGACTCTGCTATCAGTTACACTGGTATAACACCAAAATAACTCTATATAAGTCAAAGGTATTACACCCGAGTAAGTGGGAAAGAAACCAGGCCCATTGGTTTTACATTGTTGAATTGCAGCTGTCTATTTGTTGGTATTGTGACATTAGTTCACACCACTAGATTTGCATCATAGTTAAGTGCCCTTTATTTTATTTAGATCATTTTTGTTGTACTCAGGCTGCTGAGATGAACAAATTAACTCATTTTACTGTGAATTTGTTATGTGGATCTCAACAATGTGGCTCAGACATACTGCAGTGCCATTACTAAAAGAATATTGACTTTCTGTATGCCAGAGATTGGCAACCTTTGGCACGTGGCCCACCAGGGTAAGCTCCCTGGCAGGTTGGGCCGGTTTGTTTACTGGCTGTGTCTGCAGGTTGGGCCGATTGTGTCTCCCACTGGCCGCGGTTTGCCATCCCAGGCCAATGGGGGCTGCGGGAAGCAGCACAGGCCAAGGGATGTATTGGCTGCCGCTCTAGCAGCCCCCATTGGCCTGGAGTGGCGAACTGTGGCCAGTGGGAGCTGCGATCGGCCAAACCTGCAGAAGCATCAGGTAAACAAACTGACACGGCCCGCCAGGAGACTTATTATGGCAAGCCACGTGCCAAAGGTTGCCAATCCCTGCTATATGCCATTACTGAGGATTACCTAATCAAACAATATTGAGCAAATGTTTATTATATTAGGTTTTAACAGTGACTATTAGTCAATGTACCAGCTGGTCCAAAACCACGTATGGTAGAGCTAAATGTAAGCTCTTTTAAAGGAAGAACTATTTGCACGTCCCACTTAGAAATCTTTGCATTAGTAGGTCAGATGGGACACAAATGAGTGTTTTGAAACAAAATTTCAAATAGGGTCATAAGAGAGAGAGTATATTTTCCTATATAATCAGAGTTCAACTCTAAGCATGCTTTCCTCATAGTGGCTTATGCTGCAGTGCCCACAATGCCATGGGAAGACTGTACAGTGATTTTGCTCATAAATAGAACTCTCACAAAGTTAAAAATTTTCACTTTACGCAGATAAAACATAATAAAAAACATTTCTTTATAAAAGTATTCCATGCCCCAATGCCTCTGGGTATCAGACATATTATACCATATAAAAATAGTAAATATTACACATTAAAAAGAAACATGATCCAATGATAACCAGGAAGAGGGTGCAGCTGGAAACCATGAGAATCTTTTCTTTTTTAAGATGAGAAATACCCTACCAGCTCACACAGGGCTTGATCCTGCCTAGGAATACTCAGGAATATTCTTTTCATATGCCTAGAGGCAGGGCATATGTGTACTATGTTCAGGGTACTCAGAGGCTACCCATTATAGCAGCAGCTGCTGTACGTGTTGCAGTTGGTTGTGTAGTTTTACAGATCTTTACTACACAAACTCTTTTCTTACAGTATGTTGGCAATGGAGAGGGGGATGTGGCAGGCAGGCCACGAAACCACTTACCTCACATGTGAAGTATGTAATAAGTCTGCAAAACAGTGTGTGTGTATATATATGTACACACACATACACATATATGCATCACTGCTTTACTACCAGCCCCAATACTTTGGGTTGATGACTCATATAAAGTGCATCATATATAGGCAGGATAAATGCACAGAAATCCCTTCATAACTCTCCAACTTTTGTCAATTTTACTTTTCTTGAGTACTTCCCAACCACTCTTAGTCACAACACTTATCTGTACATGCCAAAACAATGAGTATAGCCTCTGTAGAGTACATCCAGAGGAGTGGCCAACTCCACAGCCTCTGCATCATGGGCTGGCATCCTAGGTCAAAGTGTCTATTGAAAAAGAGGAAAGAAAGTACAATGGAGCAGTTTAACTAAATACTATTCTCTTTTACATAATATGGCATTTTTGGGGGTATCTAACCAGATTCTGGACCCATCATCCTCCATTATTCCCTCCTCCAGCTCTCTACGCCAGTTGTAAATGCCACCCATGCTTCCCTAACTGGAGCACAATAAAATTTAGATGAAGTTTTGACCCAAAGAATCCCACAGAAGGAACTAAAAATCTCTAGTTAAGTCGTTTGGAAATAAGAGCAAAACCCAATTTCTTGGCCTGTAATTACCAGTAGTTAAAATAGGAGTCAAGCTAAAAGAGTTATTGATTTATAGAATGTAATATATCATGTAATGTAAAGATATGACGGGGGGAAAGTCCACTGGAGAGAGAAGAGTCTCAATTTTGATAAGCTTTTTCTGTTTCTACTGTGTAGCACAGACTAAGAATGGGGCTAAGAATGAGAGCACAGTGATAACAGAGGTCCAGATTCTGATACCCTCATTCATATTGAATACTACCTCAGTCCAAGAGAGGTCACATTGACATCAAGGCACTACTCAACGTGAGTAAGGGTGTCTGTCCTTCACAGTTTGCCAGAGTTAACTCCCTTGATCCTTTTCTTAAAGAATTTACTAAGGGGAAGACTTTTAAAGGCACAAATAGGAGTTGGGTTCCTAACTTCCACCGATCGTCCATGTGAGTGCAGTGCCTAACGGTTTGCCTCTAAAAGTCTCCACCTAGGCTAATTCAGGGTTTCCATTTCATGCGGAGAAAGTCCCATGTAAGCTCACAAAAAAAAAAAAAAAAAAAAAAAAAAAAAAAAGACTACTGGAATGTATTGAAAGTACAGTGGCGTGGGACCTGGGTGTGAGGGGGGTGCTGCAGCACTCCCAGATTTTACATGGGGCTCTGCTCCTGGCCCTGTCCAGACACCTGTCCAGATTCCCTCTCCTGGAGACACAGCCCTACTTCCATTCCCAGCTTGGGTGGGGTATGTGTGTGTGTGTGTGCAGACAGGGGTAAAGGGCTGGCTTTCAGCACTCCCACTATTAAAAATGTTCCAGCAACACTGTGAAAGTATAATTTAGGAACTAGTTTTCTTAGCTGATTTAAAAACAGGAAGCTCAGAAGTGATCCAGGATAGAATAGTTTTGATTCACCAAACTCTAAAGTCCTCAGAGTCTATATAAGGATGATTTTTAAAGCAGCATATTTTTATATCACATACAGATTTGCTTTGATATTGTTATTCATTGCTTGTGTTGCAAGAGTAAGGACACCAATCAGCGATCAGGCCCCCATTGTTAGGCACTGTACAAAAGGCTGTAGAAAGAAAAGTCTTTGACCAAAATAGCTCAGTCTATGCCAGGGATCGGCAATCTTTGGCATGCGGGCCACCAGAGTAAGTACCCTGGCAGGCTGGGCCAGTTTGTTTACCTGCCGTGTCAGCAGGTTCGGTTGATCATTGCTCCCACTGGCCGTGGTTCACCGCTCCAGGCCAATGGGGGCAGCAGGAAGTGGCTGCCAGCACATCCCTCGGCGCACGCCGCTTCCTGCAGCCCCCATTGTCCTGGGACAGTGAACGGCAGCCAGTGGGAGCCACGATCCACCGAACCTGCAGACGCGGCAGGTAAACAAACTGGCCCAGCCATCATGGTGCTTACCCTGGTGGGCTGCATGCCAAAGGTTTCTGATCCTTGGTCTATGCTGTTACACATTTTGATACATAAACCAAACTGTACTGCTTGAGTCATTGACTTGTCATGATTGAATGTTTCTCATATGTAAGACTGTTTTGTTATATATGGTTTTCTAAGGGTATGTAATTTGAGGAGGCTTTTGAACTGGCATATGAGAATTTGAGAAATCCATTTTTGCTTAGTAATTATGCTGCATGTTAATGAGATGCATGGATATGTTCTGCTTTAACTATATTTCATATTTGTTGACTGCTTTGGGAAAACAGGTGAGAGAAAGAGGCATAAGGACAGAGTCATTGCTTCAGGGCAACTCAAATGGATATTTTTCTCTTTAATCACATATGTATGCTTTGGGAGATCATAAAGGAGTCTATTCTTCACCTGTGTCGCGGGGCCAGTACCCCCTGTCACTCTGGGGTGGGGTACCTGCGTGCTAGCCCCATGCTTAAGTCAATATGGTTGCACTCAGCCACCAGGCTGCATAGTTCAATGGCCAGAGTCAACAGGACTCCCCTTGCCTGCAGAGGAATGCAGCCCAATGGCTGGAGTCAACAGGACTCCCCTTAGCTGTACGGGAGTGTGGCCCTATGGCCAGAATCAATACAACCACCTTTGCATGCAGGGTAATGTGGCCTAGTGGCCAGAATCAATATATTCACCCTCGGAGGCAAGGGATGTGGCCTAGCAGCCAGAGTCAATACAACCACCCTCGACTGTAGGGTAGGGTGGCCAAGTGCCTGGGAGCTGTCACCAGGGGGTTGGTGGCCCTGGTAGTGCCCTGGGTCAGTGCCCGCCCAACTCCACCGGGCACTGACCCAGGGCCTTAACAGTGGTGGAGCAGTCTGCAACTGGGTCAGCAGGGAATCCCACTGAAACACGCTGACCTCATGAGCGTAGGAGGTACCACTCCCTCACCCTCCCTGGGTCACTTCCTACCAGTTTTCCTGCAGCAGCAATCTATGGGGGCATCAGGACCTCCAGGATTCTCAGTGCTGGATGCTCTTCTATACTGCAGCAGCAGTTGCAGCATGCCCAGCAGTTGCAGCATGCCCAGCAGGGTGTGGCATCCGCTACTAAAAGCACTGCCTTAACCTCTTCCACTCCAGTGTGGAGCCAGTCCAGCCTGTCACAACTTGATACACACATGTAACTACCATTAATGCTAGAAAGCTCAGATTCATAACCACACATTGTCACTACAGTCCCTTTCCCTATTTATGTTGATTAGTCTCTACTTTGCATAATGCATCTTGATATAAGCACCTAAAACTTGCAGTCCATACTCTGGCAAGACTTTCCCATCCATCAGTGGATGTTTTGCCTGAGTCGGTATTGCAGGATTTTTTTCTACCAAATGTATATCAGCTAAGTCCCTGTCAAACTCTGAATGATGGTGAACTAGTCCCTGATATTTTTCCTCAGAAAAAATTCCAATTGATTTGTAAGATTTGCCTGTGTAAGGACTGGTTAAAAAACTGAGTATGAATTTCAGAATTTGCCTCATATACAATACATATATATTTACTAACTCCAGATTTTCATCATCCATATAAACAAAAAATCCCGTTACTTTCAAAAATGCTCTGTCGAGGGCTATTTGTACAGAGTATATCAAGAGTACTCACAACCTTTTTCTGAGTCCCAGAACAAGACTGTACAGTGGCATCAGTACATGCAGATGAAAGCCAAACCATTAACACCTCTCTGTCTGCCATTTATTCTAAAAAGTGCATTAACAATATTTGTACACATTTTGGAAGAAATGCTGTTTATATTTGAGGCTAATTTATGTCTAATCTATAGAAACACACACATAATGCATATACACACAAACACATACTCTAAATGTCATAGATATATTATATTCACCTGTCTGGCCTTTGGGTTACATTGTCAAACTTCAGCCCTTTTCATTCTTATTCACCCTCTCTGTGCTATTTTCTGGCCCAGCTCAATTAAAGGACAAATCCATTCCAGAGTGTATCCTAGGGGCTATAATGAAGTCAGCTGTCAAACTGCCATCATGCAGCTGCCCTACTGCGGTATCTGATGGCCACTTGTCAGCTGTTTCACCCAGTCAAATGCAAACAAAGGGCCCTTTGATGCCCTGCCTTTCTCTAATCAATCTACACCTTTTCCTGTTGGACTTCAACATCTGCTTCAGTGTAATTTGATTTTACATTCAGTACAGCCTGACCCTATTGATAAATTAAATCTACTTGAACTTGATATCCTCATGCCACCATGGGGTGAATGACTGCTGTTTAATTTTTTATTTTTCCAGAAGTGAAGGGTGTGATTTTTTTTTAATAATCCAGGCTTCATATCACCGTTAGGGTAGGGGATGAGGGACCCTGTTCAGAAACACATTAAAAGTAAATCAGACAGATTAGTTACACAATTTTTGAGTCTCTGTGCGGCATTTGCCATAATTAACATTTTCCTGGTAACCATGTCTTATCACTCTGATTTTAACTTCCATACAGAAATCTAATGTTAAATATTTGGAAGTATTTTAGAAGCAATGATGCCTGATTAAAAGGTTTGAGCTGAAATTCATATTATTAAGCTATGTGGTAATAAAACAAACACTCCAGAAAAAGGGGAAGAGGAGAAGGCGATTAGACTCAACACTGTGTGTGGACTGTTTAAGAGCAGATTGGAGAAGACACCAGCTTGTAGTGCAATATCACCACAATTCACAGGCACCAGTATTTCTGACATATCCTAAATTTGGAGTGTTCAATTTTGCCACCTTAGCAGTATTCTTTTCATTTTAATGTATTTTCATTATACATGATTATATGTATAATTTTTGCACATAGCTAGATGCATTCCATTGGCCAAGAGAGTAATAATTAATTTTAATTTGTTTTGCAGTATGTCCCAGACTAGAACTACATCTGTGCAGGTCCACAAGGGAGAGAGGGTGCAAGCTTTCCTCTCATTCCTCTGTAGTGTCACACAGTCCTTGTGTGTTCCCTGAGCACAAACATTGATTGAGCTCATCACTCTCAGCTGTGCTAGCCACCCTGTAAATGCAGAGATTTTTAAGGCCAGAAGAGACTGTTAGATCAATCTGACCTCCTGGATATTAACAAGCATTCATGTTTCATCCAGTTACCTCTCTACTGAGCCCAATAACTTGCATTTGACCAAAGAATATCTACCACAAAGTCACCCAGTCTTGATCTGAAAACATTAGGAGATGGAGAACGCACTTCTTCCCTTGATAGTTTGTTTCAATGGTTAATTATCCTCAGTGTTAATTTGTGCAATTTCTAATCTGAATTTGTCTGACTTCAGCTTCCAGCCAGTGGTTCTTGTTATGCCTTTCTCCACTAGATTAAAGAACCCTACATTACCCAATTTTCTCCTTGTACAGATACTTACACAATATAACAAAGTTGCCTCTTGCTTTCTTTTTGATGAACTGAACAGATTGAGCTCTTTAAGTCTAAATCATTTTCCCCAGCCCTTACATATGGTTTGAGGCATTTTTCAACACCCTCTCCAGTTTTTTAGCATTCTTTTTAAGATGTGGACACCAGAACTGGGTGCAGTATTCCAGTCTCACTAATGCCATATAGAAAAGTAAAAATCACCTCCTTGTTCCTCTTTATTTCCCCCCACCCCCATTTATACATCTAAGGATTGCATTAGCCCTCTTTTTTCTTTTTCTTTTTCTTTCACAATCACACTTTGTGTTCATGGTGCATTACCTATTATGGCACCTGAAATCCTTTTCAGAGTCACTGCTTTCCAGGACACAGCCTGGATTCTGTAGGAGCAAAGAAGTGGTGGAACAAGGCAAGGTTTAGACAAGCTTCTCATTTCTCACCATCCCACTGTGTGTGATGCGGGGGGCTGGAAAGAGGGAAGAGGAAGCAGGGGCAAGTATATGCTGTATCCTTTCATAAGCTGTAGCAGAGGCAGCTGTCATATACTCCCTTGGTGATCACTGGGGCATTCTCCCCGATTCAGGCATAATAATGCCACCAGAGGTCTCTGAAGTGACACACTTTAACAAACGCCCTTCTGCAAAGCTGCAGCTTTAAAGCCACAGTCTATCTCTCACCATTTAGTTTGGATGGCTTTTGACTTGGGTTGCTAAAATGTAAACTTCTTCCACTTTAACTGGAGAGAAAAATGTCAGAGTAATAGCATATCCTGAAGAAAGCCAGCCTTCTTTATTTGTGCTTGATCTCTAGTTACTCAATGGCATTTTTCATCTGTTGTGTGTGAGCTCTACAATGATTTGAAAAATTATTTAAAACATTAGTCCCTTTCTAAGCAGGAAAAGTTTCTCCATTGAAGCTTTGCCACCACAAACATTTCAGGTGCAGATATTGCTCAAGAAGCTGACTGCATTTTAAACAAGGAGATGGAAACAAGACTGTACATTTTGTGTGAGAGTCTCTTTTGGACTCTTCTGTTTAAAAGAAACACTAGCATTAGTGTTTAAAGGAAATGGAGTGTCAAAGTGGTGTGGATTGTTAAAGCAATTTGAGCCAAATCCAGCTCTTGCTTACAGGAGTGGAAGGCTGGAGTAATTCCACTGAAGTAGATAGTTCCTCCAGATTTGTGCCAGTATTGCAGAGCAGAATGTGGCCAGTCTTTTATACTGCTGCTCTTTTCCTTTTATAAAATTAGTACTAGATTTAGGTCTCCTGAAAGGTCCCTAATAGACTGGGAGGTCAAAGCCTTTCATTGGTTTATTTACTAGTTAATACTGTGAGCTAAGTTCAGCTCTGCTGTGGCTGATTGCTAATGCTGATGGAGCAGGGGCCAAGACAGTCCTGTGCATGAGTGTGCTTGCACAGATACTCCGAATCCTAAAATAGTGCAAGGCTGCTGTTTCCTTAAAGCAAATGAATAATCCAATTTTGCCTTGCATCTTCTGACGAATAAACCATTAGAAAAAGCTTGACTGCTACTACCACATATATTGTCTGTAGCGCTTAGTGATCAACAGCAGTGAAATGGTTGAAGGTTTGGGTCCTTATTTCAAAGCATTTAATGGGACTGTTCCAAGTTAACAGAAGGGCTGACCCATTCAGCAGGGCCATGGATTTCCCCTCAAGATCTATGCTCTAGTGGAACTGTCAGTCTCAGGACTGAGTCCTACACATAGGAGACAGTTTTCTGGCATGCTGTCCCACAATTGTTAAGATTCACTTCCAGAAGAGATCAGAATGACCATGACTTATTTCAGAATGAAATGTAAAACCCACTTCTTCCCCCAAGCCTTCCCTCAATAACCCCACCAAACCATTTCCAAACATGGAAAAGGGATTGATATGTCATTCTGTTGAAACCTAGGCTTCAGGACTGACCTTTGGGGTAGGTAATCAAGTGGTCACCCACTTCTGGGAGCACCAAAGGGAGGTATTCAGGGTTGGGGCGAGTGCATTTCCACCCTGGGCAGCAACACATTTAGGACCAGTCCTGCCAGGCTTCCTGCCTTTGCTGGGATCCATCATAGTGTCTCAGCAAGTCTAGCAATCTCTATGGATCCAGATGCTTGACTGAAGCTTTGTGCATTCTTGGACTTCTTCAGGATTAGACAGGAATTAAAAATTTGGTATCTGATATGTGCAGTAGAAAGTCTGTTTAGCCTGCCATGAGTAACTACATAACCTGTCCCTGAATGAGGTACCAGTATAAATAGATTCCAAGAATAGTATAGCTGCTATAGCATTTTAAAGGACCAGGATTGACAGTTGACTCCAGCATGAGTGGCTTTTGCAAGGGCACTACTAGAAATAAGAGTAATGGGCTCCCTCATTTTGGGAGGGAGGGGGTTATGTCTTGGATTAATGGTTTTGCAAAATAAAACATACTTTACAGTTGAAGGAAAGAGTTACTCTTTTTTTTTATAAAGAAAGTTTTAAATTGTTATTAAAGCAATGAAAATAGTGTTTGTTTAATTTTAGGTGCAAAAGCTTTTTCCATAAAATTTCTGCTGTTGGAAAAGTTTTGACAGCTGTCAGAACTGACAGATTGATAATGCTTCCATTCTGTCCTAGAAGTTTACAGAACAGATTTCTACAATCTAAGTATCCTCTTTCAGCTGTCTTACTTAGTTGGATAAAGTTACTGTTTGTTTCTGTATCTCTTCCTTTTGCTGCTTACTCTATACGTGCATGGAGGAGTTGGTCTTACACTATCACATAGAAAACAAACATGGGATCAAGTTCTGTCCACAGTTACTTCCTGTGAAAATCTACTGAAGACAGGATTTAGGTCTGACCCCAACTCTTCCTTTTAAGGAAAATAAAAACTTTTTTAAAACCTTGTATTCTTGCCTGGAATCCCATCAGAGAAGAAACTGCATACCCATCTGAGATTTGTGTAGCTCCACTATACCTCTTGCATAATCAGCTGCAGCATGGTGTCATGTCCTTCGCTATCATGTCCATAGGGGAACGCCCTCAATACACGTTAGAAAGGTGGGTAATTTGGAGGGAGCTATTTCAATATTTGTATTGTACATCTCTTCTGGTAGGTGAGGGGGAAAAAAAACAAACTAACCAACCCTCAAAGCTAGTTACAAATATGACTTTTAGCCATATTATTAATTCTCTTCATCTTACCCAAACATCCTTTAATAGAAATAAATGGAAATCTCAATGGAACCAATACTGTGCTAAAGCTAAGCACATGCTTAAATGCTGTACAGAATGGGGGCCTAAAAGATGGAACTTAACTGTCCCACAAGCACTCAGATGCTCTGGTGAGGGAAACAGCTTCTTAGGAATCTGAATGGATGAGAAAACCTTGATTTTCTAGGTCTCTTTTTTTTTTTTACAGATCTGCCCATTACTTTGAAGATATTGGACCTTATTTACTAATGTGTCCCATCTCATCTACTAATGTGTCACACCAGTTTTACTCTAGGATGAGCTCATTCAGGCGCAGATACAGCAGTCCATTTAATTTGTTTTTTAAATATAGATACTTCCAAGCATTTCACTTGAAGACACTAATGTGACCATACTAGCAAGCCACAGGCTGAAGTAATCCACATTGTAGAGTTTGTTCTCAGGCACACTGCATACAAATGCATAGATTTTAAGGCAAGAAGGGACTGTTATGAAAATCTAATCTGACCATCTGTAACAACTAGTCCTAGTTCCTCTCCCAAAAATGTCTGAGTTAAGCCCATAACTTCTGATTGAGCTGTAACATCTTTTTCAGAAAGGCTTCCACTCTTGATTGAAACACTTGGCAGATAACCACTTATGTGTACACTATGCTCGAAAACAAAAATAGCATTAGGGCCAGAAGTTATACTGAAGAACTTGGATTCAAGAGATTCCTATGTTGCTATATCAATGAGCAACTGACTCATTTTCTGCCTTGGATCACCATCACCAGCTTTTTTTTTTTTTTTTTAAAGTGCTTATTCAAGCTCTCCTGCACCTAGGATCTAAATTTGTGACTGTTGCATGTGGATGTCAGGTCACTTCCCCTCGTCTTCCCCAAAAAAATAAAACGAAAAACCATGGCTCTTAAAGTGGTGATGAAGGCTACTAAAAAGTATGACCTGGAATCATTATCAAATGAGATGAGGAATTAAAGGATATGCATTCAAGACTTGGTTTGGCACATGATTTGAAGAGAACAGAAAGGTGGGTAAATCAGAAGAGACAAGGTCTTCATGCTTGGCCCTTTTGCTGTTGGTCTTATGCTGTGTAGCCAAGCAAAGCAGCCAGAATGAAGCCCTCAAAAGGCAACCAAGGATTCATCTTGACACTGTAGAATCCCTCAGATGCACAAAGCCAGCATAGATCAGTCTTTCCGCATAACAGGATATCAGTGTGATGAGGGGATACGCCAGTGATGGGATGTGGTAGAATGCATTGGGCTCTAAGTTATGCCAGGTGTCATTGCAGATCCCATGCAGCCGCAGAGTTGGGGACTAGAAAGGTGGTTTACACCCACCTCTCCCCAATTCTCCTCAGCTGTTCAACCGTAAGTTCAGTGCAGTTTAGAACTGAGCATAAGAAAATAAAAATTCTTTGCTGTGTTTGACTTCTCTGGAAGGAAAGATAATGTTTAATTAGAAACTTAATAGACATTTTGTCCCCCTTAATGAGCTGAATCGCCTATGTATAGTTGAACTAATGTAATATACTGTAAGCAGGTTACCTGGGGAGATAAAAAAGCTTCGCTTCTCCATAAGTGAAGAGGTCCCCTCCTTCCAACACCACCAGCCTCCCAGAGCGTGTCTCTAACTTTTACTACTGACAGGCAAAGGATACATGATAGGGCCTAAATGTGCTGGAAATAAATGAGGTAACTTGTTACTTTGAAATATTCTCCTTTCCAGTATAAGTGCTAGCACCATCCTTTCAAGGCTTTACTATAGACTCCTGATAAAATTGGGTACAAAAATATCCATTAGGGTCTCTTTCATTTCTGCAATTTGTTGCTCAGGCTGTTCCCAAAAGACACCTCACAAATTAGGAATCATTTATAGCACATTATATTCTTATTTGTTTGATGTAGCAAACAAATGGAGGGAAAAGAATGGAGTCTTCACAACAAAGAGGAACTGTAGCCACTCATCCTCACCCTAAGCCAACCTTTTCCTGCAGTCCTGTGATATGTGTGTCCCTTAGCCTCTGACTGCCAGATGCTGGACCACTCGATAATTGCCCTGTTCATTCCCTGTGAAGTAGCTGGCATTAGCCACTGCCAGAAGACAAGATACTGGGCTAGATTGACCATTGGTCTGACCCAGTATGGCCGTTCTTATGTTCAACATTCTTATGATGGACAGACACCTCCTCCCTACGCAAAGTCAAAACTACCTAGCCAAATGCCATCTGTCACAACCAGGCCTGGCCCTGTGGCTTCAACCACGAGTCATGTTTTACTCCTATTGAGAGGGTTAGAATTTCCACTGAGACAGACTCCAAGTAGTGTCTGATGGTGAATCGCTCGGTTCCAGCTACACTCTGAATCTCCATTCTAGGAGATTTCAGGGAACTCTTCCCTGCCTACCATTCTGGCCTAAGTTTCCCCCTGCACAGACTAACTCTACTTCAAATTTGCAGAATAGTCTCATGAAACATGTGGAAATTCAAATGGGATTCTGACTGAGCCCAGACAGATATCAATGGTCAGTTAATATAACACCATCAACCACTGAACATCAGCAGCCAGAGGGCATGACCCAACTGCTAGATCTTAAGCTCTTCCCCTTGGTACACAGATGGGAGGAGGGAAAAACATTTCGGCAGCAGGAAAATTAGAATGGTCTGTTGCTTCTTCCCAGCTCAGCCTAAAAAGGGAAGGAGGGGCAGCTCTCTCCCTTTCAGTCAATGAGGCAGCTCACTAAAACCTGAGCAGCAGCCTTTGACACAGCCCTACACCAAGCTGGGCTACAGTTGGGCAGGAGGGATAAGGGGCCCTGCCATCCATCCTCAGAAACCCCTGGCAAACCCAACTCAGCTGGCTACTGCTCTGCAAGGGGGCTGGTGTGGTGGGGTGTACAATGGATAAGGGAGTAGATGGGAGGTAAAGCTATTTTAAAAACTGAATTAAATTATGTGACCAGACTGAGGATTACAGGGCCTTTTGTGGCTCATTATTATAAAGTAAAGGGTATGCTGGCCTTAGAGGAGGCAGAAACTGTACCATGCCCAGGGCAGTGAGGTTGTGGCTTCTTTTTAGTATGATACCACAGAGGGTCTCACTTATGGGCTCAAATAAGTAACAAATGCTATATGTTGTACGCCGCTATTATATATATATATATGCACCATCCTGGTGTCTCAGTCAGCATTGCTAGGAAACTGTGCAAAGAAAGAGAAGGATTTAATTTAAAAACAAGATGTTGAACCTGTTAAAAAAAAAAAAAAAAAAAAAAAGAGAGAGAGAATTCTTGCTCCTCTTCTCTTGTTAAGCCACCCAACAGTCTGTAGATACCTCTCTACTTAAAACCAGGGGTTATCCCCTGCTCCACCATACCCTAGGAGAAGAGCTGGGTGAATTATTCATAACAAATAATTTGGAGACTGTCTCCACCTTTTTTCCCCTCTTCACGGATGATCCATAAATAGATCATAGTTTAACTTATTAGGTAATACTTCAAATAACAAATTATTTCTGCACAATAATTCTTGGTTTGTACCTTGTTTACAACCAGGTAATTGCTAACATTTGAAATCCAAAATTTTAAGCAGGTTTGATTGGACAGTGTATTTGTTCCATTAATGGATAAACAACTCAATCAGATTTCTGGTTCAGAAACAGATTACTAGTTTACATCTTACAAATATTCTGAAACCGTTGCTTAAACTTTGCTATTTCATCCAGAGTTCCTGCTAGAAAATCCAGTGGCTGGAATTTTCATGGAAAGCAAATACAAAAAAAGTATTGTAAAACAGACAGAGCAAATTTGTTTAATGAATAGTTACAGAACAAATGGTTAAGTAACATGAGCCCTGTTTTGCCTGGGACATACAGCACCCAACTTACAAGCCGAGACTCCACAGCTTTAACTCTAAAATCCCTCCTACTCCATTTTCAGCATCCCCAAGTCGCTAAAGCCTCCCACAGATTTTTAATTCATTCATTGTTATAAACTATAGCTGCTGGTTTTTGTGGGCCCTATGCTATGCTAAAAACGATCATTCCATTATTACCTCTAAGAGGGCCAGATCAGCATAGCACAATACAATACAGTACAGCAGAGGCTATAATAGATAATTAGATTCAAAATCGATGGCAAGCTTTAAAGAGGAGAGTGACGCGTGTTAAGGGGAACACGTAAAAAAATACATAGGATGTTGTTCTCCCTCCCTCTTAAAAAACAAACTAAACTCATTTTTCCAGTGTTCTTGGTACATACATATAAACATTCTAAAAATCAGGTAAAATGCATAGCCTGATTGTTAAAAATCAAGTAAGATTATGTTTGTTAGATTTCTAGGCTGAAGGCATTTTACCAGACACATTTAAATGGGTCATTGATGTTCAGCCCAGATGTCTTACACGAAGGGAGAGTCTGAGATAGAGATGGCGAAACCTGGTTGCCAAGGAGATGGCCTATCACAAAATTGCCTGAAAAGGAGCACATGTCAGGGCTTGGGACCAGGCAGCTCAGTGAAGTCAGCCTTTCATGGCCTGAGGCTTAATTGATGAGGATTCATTAGAGATTTAGCTGTTGTTGCTGTGCAGGTTCATGGAGAGTACAACAAAACAGAGCTAATACTTGCCTGTAATGCCACGACTCACACAGTTCTCTCATTTTCGAGATCATATTTTACAAATCTCACACTTGAAGCTGGACAAATGTGAATCATTTAGGAGATATGTTACATTTGACTAGCCATGCACATTAAGGGGAATAATATGAGAGGTGATACAATCCTAGGCACACGCACTGTATGATCATGCTACAATGTCGCTTTTAAAGCTAATATATCACATCTTTGTGGCCAGTTGGTTGGATTAACAGTTTAAGAACCCCAACAATTCCAATTAATGTAATGTTTAGTTCAAAATTGGGCTATTAATTCAAGAACACCGATGATAATTACCTGTTGGAAAGCAGAGATGTGAAATTATCTCCAGCTCCATAGCTCTGTTTATATACTTACGTCTGCCTGTATTATCACCTGAGATGTCTCACTTCCTTCCTCCCTCCCTATACTGAATGTTATTTCTTGAGGATTTCGAGCAGGTAAATCCCAAAAGGTGTGAAATAGTGTAAGTGGATAGAAGGCAAAATAGTGTAAATGAAAATCAGGCCCTCAATGTTCCAAGGGATCTCGACACTGCCACAAATATAAAAGGGGCCTTAGTGCAAATGTAAATCAGGACTTTTTTTTGAAAAAAAATATGGCTTATTTTTCTCTGAACTGCCTCCTTGATCAGCTTCTTTGTTGGGTAATCTTGTGTACACAATATCTGTAATCATCAGTAACGTAATTTGTATTACAGTGGCACCTAGAGCTCCCAGACTAGTCAGGGAGCCAACGTGTTGTACTGTGTGTATAAAATATTACTTTGTATGCATTTATCTATGTATCATACCTGTGCATGATCATACATGTTTTTGTGCATTTAATATGTTACACTACTCACCTTTAGAGTTCATATTACAAACTGGATATTGGGTGGTTTTCCCCCACTTTCTGAAGTTTTGGGGGAACTTCCTTGTGAAGAGGATATGAATTGTTGTTAACCAAACTGAGTGGACTAACAGTGCATTACGGTCCTTACTATAGAAGTTTGGAGACTTTTAAACCCTGTGATTTACCTACCTGATTTATTTCTAATCTATTCTAGGTATTTATATAATTTCCATCTCTGTAGTATCTGAGCACCTCAATCTTTAATGTATTTTCCTCACTGCACACCTGTGAGGTAGGGAAATACTATTATACCCAATTTACAGATGGAGAATGAATGCAGAGAGAGGCTGAGTCACTTGCCCAAGGTCACACAGCCTGTGGTGGAGCTGGAACTTGAACCCAGGTTTCCAAGGTCCCTAACTTCTGAACCATACGATCTCTGTTAGAATGCAAGTGTTGAAATAGGGAAATGGAGCTGTGTAGGAAGATTCTTGCTGCCACCCCTTTGAGAAAGCTAATAAAAACACCCGCCTCTCAATTTTTCCTTCCTTTTTTTTAAAAAAAAATTGAAAGCCAGGGCTGGTTAGGTTGTTTCCAACAATGGTCTCCTTCCATTAGAGAGGGAGGTTTTTTCCCCTTTCTGGTGCCACTGAAGACAGCAGTCAAGTGAAAACTTGCTACCTCTCATATGGAGGCTGAACTTTGAAGTCTCATGTAGCATGAGTAATGGTGTTCTTCAGAGACCCCTAACATTTACACTGAGATCTGAACAAACTAGTGTACGTGCAGGCAATTCACATTCTTGTGGAGAAAGAATATCAGGGTTAGAAGGGACCTCAGGAGGTCATCTAGTCCAACTCCCTGCTCAAAGCAGGACCAATCCCCAACTAAACCCCCAAATTGTCCCATCAAGACTGAACTCACAATGCTGGGTTCAGCAGGCCAATGCTCAAACCACTGAGCTATCCCTCCCTTAATCATTTACTGACAGTTTTTCCAACGAACATAAGATACAGTGAAGGTAATAGGGATAGGTATCAGTTCGTCTCTTTAGAATGGCAGGAATTGTCACTTTACATTTGTGCAGTGCCCAGCTCAATGGGACCCTAAACCCAATTGGGATCTTTGTGTTACTGTATTAGGAATATTTAATAAATGCAGTACCAGAGCATACAAATGGTCCACCTGATAAAGTTCCCAAGCCTCAGAAGTGGCCAGTGTCAGGGGCATGAGTGGTTTAAAGGGAGGACCCCCCCCTGCATGGGCCTCCTGCCTAGGATCCAAAGCCAGAGGGGTGTGCCAATTGCTTTGGGGTCTCCATTAGGAGGAAAAAATGAGGAAGTCAGGTATTTCTCTGATGCAGTCCTATTTATTTATAAATGTACAACAAAGTCTTGTTTCCATGACCACAGTAGGGACCAACAGGAAAACTTCCATGCTCAATATTCCAAAATTATTTTTCCAGCCAGCACTTTGCCCCAAAAGCTTTTAGTGATGCTATAAGTACTTTGGCTGTCCTGGGCTTTCCGCTACTCTCTCCATGGTGTTTGCATACCCTTCCACCCAAAGAAATATCCACCCCTCCCGCTCTGTATTTGCATTCAACCCCCAGAACTTAGCTTCTGACCAGCCTTACATATGGCTCGTATTTTGGGCAGTGGCTCCTATTGTTTCAGCTGCTTTACTTTAAAGAGAGTTTAACTGCTTCTTACATTTACCCTGAATGAAAAGCAGCTGCTACATTAACCAGCTTCAATAAGGTTTCATCCAACCTCCAGCATTAACAGTATTTTAAGTGTTCTGCTCTCTTTATGGTGACTGACAGCATTTATGTACAGCACGGATTTCAACTTCTGGTAGGAAAAGCAGAATAATGCAGTGACTTCTCTTTCCCTCCCCCCCCAAACTCACAAGGGTAGAGAAGCTAATTGTCTTCATCCCTAAATGGAATACAGATTCAAGACCTAATTAAATACATCAGTTTGTGGTGTGGCTCCCACCCCCCATGCTCCTAGTTGGATTCTAAACAAAATGTCATTTTAAGAAGTCACAGCAATATAGGAGGTTTACTTGCCTGAAAAGGAGATTTTAAGGAACATTCTTAGGAAAGTTCTGTTACATATAAGGGAGGCGGTTAAAATTGTCTTTTGGCACTAATATGGCCCTATTGGTCAAAAGAACTAGAGCACTAAAGTGCCCAAGATCATGAAGCTTTATGGAACTGAAACTACAACCCTTGGGCATGCAGGTAGTAGTACTTTTTATGGAAGTATTTATGAAGTCAATGGGACTAAGGGTTGCAGGATCTGATCTAAATCTCCTGATTGACAATGGAACTCAGCCTGTGCAGAGGGGCTAGCATCAGGCCAATAGACCACTTACACATATTTTTAGGACTGAGGTGGGACAAATGATACATTATAAACCTCTTTGTTAAAAGTTGCAGATAACCAGGTAATTCGTTACCCACAATCATGTCTCCGGGGAGGGATGGAAAGTGGAGGGTTTTGGAGATTTTCAGGCTACTCAGCTGGAACACATATACAGATTTGAGATTTCTTTCTACAAGTTTTATTGAAAATAGAATTTAAAAAGAAAATCACAGGAAATATGGCAAACACTGTAGTGGAACAAATGTAATCCTGGACATTAACAATAAACAATAATGAATCAAATCACAATAAACCTAAACCTTATTACACAGTCTTATCACACAGAATTAAGTTTACTCTATGTTATTCTGGGCAGTGACTGTTTAACACTGAACTACAAACCTTTATTGCAGGATCTTATTAATTGGCCACTCAAGCTTTGTATACAATTCAAATTAGGGACACAACTCAAAAGTCAAAATTTAAGGGGCAGTTCTTTCAAAAGAACTCAGCTCCCACAGGGAACAATTTAAGATAGAGATATTGTCCCTTCTTAATCACATTATTCATACCATTTCCTGTTAACAATCCTCTTGGCAATGGAACTTCCTCAGGCTAAAGGGCTGATGATAGCTCTGCAAAGCAGGGGACTACAACTTCCATTAGCCCCTTCCCCTGGTTAAGGAGGGACTGTTTCACCATCAGCCACCCAACCCCCTTGCACTTTCCCTTTCCCTGGTTAGGAGGACAGGAAAGGAGAAAGATCTTGAACTAGGAAATGGCCAGGCTCTGTTTGGGAGTGGGGGCTGCAAAGACACCTCAGGAACTGTGAGCAGAGCAGCACATGGAGCAGACTGAGTGCAAAATATCACAACCAGGGCTGGGGGCAGGTCCATGTGGGATTTATGGAGGTGCAGCGGCAGGAGCTGCTGAACAGGGAGCCTGAGCAAACAGGCCCAAAGTGCATGAATAACTGAACTGGTCTTGGAAGCTTGCCAACATTTATTTGCTTGAATCGAGACTGGACTGGAGAAGACCCCTTGGTAGTAGGCCTGAAGAGCCCTGACTCAACTGGACAACCCAATTGGAGACCAAAACAAGAACGGTTATTGCTCACTTTGAACTGTAACCATTCAAGCCTCTGTATCTAGGGTATTTGCAACCTTTTCCTTCCATGCCAGCCCTAGTAAAAACATATTTCCCTTAGTCATGTGTCTGAGTGGTTATTGAGACCCACCAGGGCTGGCAGCTACAAGGGTGTGCCTACACTGCACACTCCACTTACAACTGTGTCTAGAGTACATATGCTGCATGCCATCCTAGCACAGTTATAAATAGTGTTGAGCATGAGGCACTGCTTAAGCAAGTAAAGACATGCCAGAACCTTGGGATATGTACCCTACACAGCTCTCCACACACCCAAGCAGTGCTTCCCCCACCTATACTGCTATTTTTAGCAGTGTAGCTCCCTGCTGCCAAACCCTTTCCTCACTGCCTCCCCCCGAGCCAGAGCTTTTCACTGCCACGTGTAGCTACACACTGCAGACTGGATGCACTTTCACCGCAGCATGTGCCTACGGGTACCCTACACGCTGCTGTAAGTGTAGACAAGGGCCAAGACCTAGCTGCTCAAATACCTACAGTGCTTGCTTCCAAGACACAGTACATCAGGCATACTACTGGCACCTTAGGGGCTTGGGGTGCAGAGCAAACCCAGTAATTACAGGATCTATTACTGAATGCATTACTCAGAAACCACACAGAATTAAAGCCATCTTAATCTTCTGTGATATAAACCTACTTTTTATAAATAGTCTTTACTTCATAATAGTGTATCAAATATACTACCTCAAAATCTATATTAAACTAAGTGAAAAATTAGAGATTATCGTGCAAAGGGGAAGGTCAAGTTTTTTCACAGCTCACAGGGAATTGCAGTTAAGCTTTTTAGACAGCCATTTCTCAACATCAAGAGTCATTCCAAAAACATTTTGCTTGACACATTAGGAATTTCCTGTATCAGATTGTCAGGCCTGTAATCATTGACAGATTCAATATTTAATTATTAAATCCATATTTCAGTATAGTCACCACACTTTAGTAGGGCACTTTTTTTAATTTGGTATAAGGTGCCTTCTTCCCTCTTCCAGAGGGGGGAGGAAGAGGGAGAGACTAAAAACAGTGAGGCACATAAGGAAGTCCATACCTTGGCAAACATTTACTAATTCAAGTAATCTCATTGAAGACAAAGAGACTATTCCCGTTAGCAAGTGTTGATCAACACAAATAAGGCCTACCCCAGTTTGAGCATGTCAGACAGTAATTCTAGATTGGATATTTATCCCCCCCCCTCCCAAAATATTAGGATTTTAAGCTTCATTTTTTCCACTCCTCCCTCATCCTTTGCTTCTGATATATGAATACTGCAAGGTGAAAATAGCATTTTAAGAGGAAGGGTAGCCAAGATAGGACATCATTTTCTCCTTTCACCTGTATGTTAATTAAGGAATAGCCTTGCAATGTGAAGCGACATCTGCTGGGAGAACTATTTACTTTATTTTGCCAGTTTAAGTCAGTTTGTGAAGACAGAAGAGCTTTCTTGTGATTACATTGCACTATAATCAGAACAGAGAGAGAAAAAACAGTGGATAATTAGATTAAAAAAATACATGCAGAGCCTGAGTCATGGTGCACTAATTTATCACCAGCATGCAAGGAAAAGGTGTTCCAAGCTTTCATAAAACATGCTTCAAATTGGTGATTAACTCCAGTGTCAGAATTTTCACAGATGCTTTCTGGGAAGCTGACTTTTTGTGGCACTAGTAATTGGTTGCAATTTAAATTCCTCACTCACTCCTCCTAAAAATACCTAATAAATGACTAATTTCTCAAATACAGTATAACTCATTATTTTCATCTTACAAAATCATAAATTTAGATGCACTGGCTTTGTTTGCAGAACCCTGCTGAACACTGCAAGCAAACTTCACTAAGCTTTCTCAGATAGTTATATTTGTTTGACTGTGTTCTGAATGCCCAGTGAATACACACTAATCATTTGCTGCAATGCCAGATTCATTAACTCAGTTACCAACTACTTGGGACTTTTGTGCACATCAAGGAAGAGTGCAGAATGCGTTAATACATTCCTCATTAATTTGTAAAACCATACAAGCTACAAAATATGGTCAAGAAAACTAGAACTGCTTAATCAGAGACATTAAGGCCCAGATCCTTATTGTTTAAAATGGGAGGTAGGCCCCTAAATACCTTTGAGTATCAGGGCCAAAGATACTGAGTTTACATTATCACATTGTAGTGCCATGTTTTTAAGACAACTTGTGAATCACTTAATGCAATGGCTCAAGGCCTGGATCCACAAGGGACTTGGGCATTGCAATGTTCAGTGTCACAACACCTAACGTTTGGGCACCTAGAAAAAAAAATCACTATAATCAAGAGAGCCTGAGTGAGATGCCCAGGCTTCCTAGAAAATGAAGGGGGAGAGACAGGCACTTCTGAACAGGATTCAGGTCCCCACCACAGGAGGTATTACATTAACCAGATCTGTGCCTCTCCACCTCATTCTCCTTCTGCTCTTCTTGATTGCCTTTCCCGTGTGCCATGAGCTTATAATATAATGGGCTGTTTCTGCTGTGAATTATCCTGGTGTAAGTCTCAATAGCTTCACTGTGTTTTGGAAACTTATGTCAGGGTTACCAGCTACTGACTTTGGCCCCTTCTTGTTAAAGAGAAGGGGCAGATGGGTATGGAATCAGAAAACAAGGAGGAAAGCTGAGCCCCGCTATAGATTTAGAACAGTTCAGCAGCTAATCGGAGTTGATTTGCACAAACCACCCAACCTGAAGTGTTTGCTGGGTTTATAGACCCACAATCAAATGGAAAACTATCCAATAATAATAAAATAGAAATGCAAAGTATTATCTGAGGATCTCAAAGCTTTTTACAAGCATTGGTGATATCAGCTCCATAGTCACAATACACTGTGAAATAGATAAGCATTGTTTGACTTGTTCGGGTGAGGAAAGTGAGACAGAGACGTTAAATAACTTGCCCAAGGTCCCACAGCAAGTCAGTGGCAGATTTAGGAACAGACCACATCTCCTATGTCATAGTCCCAAGACTGAGTCATAAGTCCATATTTTCTGTGTGCCAAAGATAATGAAACTGTTTAAATTACACTTTTACGCTGCTTTATTGCAGCTCAGAATATTATATCTGGGCCAAAATTTAAATGCATTAAAAGCACATACACGCAGTTAGTTGTATCATTAAGCACTCCCCCCCACCACCACATGAGTAATATTATAATGCAGTTTTTGAAACACTAGAGTGGTTGAAATGGGTTTGAAGAAAGGATTCATTAAGATAAAGTTCCAGCATCCCACCAGAGGCCAATAAAATGTTTCTGTGGAAACCTGTTCAAATTAATTTTTCTTCTTGAAGAACATATCCTGACTAATTATGTTTGGTATTATCCTCCTTAAGGAATTCAGATTCCTCATTGCTATTAAGGGAGAGAAAATAAAACCGATATAGAAGAAAGACGCTATAGGCCAGATATCCAGCTGGAGTAAGTCATTGGAGCTCAACTGAAGCCAGAGGAGCTATGATGAGTTATAGCTGCTGAGGATCCGTATATACCTATAAACACAGAGAAAGATACACAGAAAATTGTATAAATATAAAGGGCAAACTGAAGTTATGCCAGTAGAAAATTTAAGTCAATGAACTTACACTGGCAAAGAATCTGACCCCAAGGCTCTCATGTAAGTTCAAGTTTATAAATGAACCACAGCTGTATTGAGCTTTCTAGTTTTTTGCTTTCCAGAACTGAAGATAAATATTAAGAAACAGAAGTGTGTTAATTAGACATTTGGCTTTAAAAATCCAGAGATTAGGCAGCTAACATCTATATGTTCTTTTTGTTCTTGAGTGGCTAGGCAAACAGATACAGTAATTGCAACCATACTATATATAGATTACATGCTTAAAGTGTAACAGTGAATGCAATTTAGTGTGCATGGCTAATTACTGCTTAGTAAGTTGTTTCATCTTGGCTTTTATAAATTATGCATTATTATATATATATTTTACACACACACACACCCCTCATGATAGTGGAAGATTTACAATGACAATGATGGATGTAGACTGGGCCCAGTTGGAAATCCAAGAAGGCCTTAGATGTTGAACTCCCTTTAACTTTAATGAGAGTTGTGCGCTGAACTCCCATAGGCCCCATTGAAAATACCAGCCGCAGACTAGTCTTTTCTAACCTATACAGGTTATTACACCACCCTCCTCGTCATGGTGTCTGAGGAGCACCTTCCTGCAGTGCATAAAATGACATGACTAACATCAGTCACTGTCAGGCAAGAAAAATATGGGCAGACACTCTGTAAGAGTCAATACCCATCTCTGTAAAACCACCTGCATTTCATTAAAAAAGTTGCATTGTGAGACAAAAGGAAAGAAGATTAGAGGAATAGGTGGAAATACCTTCTGCAGGGCAGGGGAGCTGATGATGTTGTGTCATGTGGACTAAACAAACATAGCAGCAGCTAAGCAGAGAGAAACTGTGTTCACTTAACTTCCTCCTTACTCACCCATCCCAAATAAAAAAACAAACAAACAGCCAAGGGACATGGCTGTGGGGAAAAGGACTAGCGAGTAAATTGGACAGGCACATAGAACACATACGTAAATAGAAAAGGCACATAAGTCCAAGTAAAGAATGCTGTCCGAATCAGCTTTAAATTTAATCAGAGCTCTAGGAGCAGTGGGGTTTGGAGCAGATCTCTCAGCTCCACATTTTGTAGGGGTTTCCCATTGCCTTTGATGTCACTGGCCTATGACAGCAACTAGCTCCAGTGGACTGCTATCACAGGTTAATGCATCCGACCCTTGAGCTACCTTGGCCTTATATCCTGCACTACCCTCCCCCTCCTCCCACCCCAAGTTGTGCACCTATTCTCCATGGTGACAGGTTTCAGAGGGGTAGCCGGGTTAGTTTGTATCAGCAAAAACAATGAGGAGTCCTTGTGGCACCTTAGAGACTAACAAATTTATTTGGGCATAAGCTTTTGTGGGCTAGAACCCACTTCATCAGATGCATGGGGTGGAAAATACAGTACAGGTATATTTATACATAGTGCATGAAAAGTTGGGAGTTGCCTTACCAAGTGTGTGTGGGGTCAATTTAACGAGACAATTTTCCCCTACTGTCAGACCTTCTTGTCAGCTGTTTGAAATGGGCCACCCTCATTACCACTACAAAAGTGATTTTTCCTCCCTTGGTATTCTGCTGTTAATTGAATTGTCTTGTTAGACTGACCCCCCACCTGGTAAGGCAACTCCCATCTTTTCATGTACTATGTATAAATATACCTGCTACTGTATTTTCCACTCCATGCATCTGATGAAGTGGGTTCTAGCGCACGAAAGCTTATGCCCAAATAAATGTATTAGTCTCCAAGGTGCCACAGGACTCCTTGTTATTCTCCATGAGTTTCCCATGCCTTCCCCAGGGATTTTAGACCACAAAAATTGTCTCCTCTGTCCCTTAGAGGATGAAGGAGGGTTTGGACCCTATGGCTTTGAAGTTGCAGACATTTTACTTTAATTTTTACCCTCCAATGTGTTTAACAATTAAGAAAGATCATTTAAAAAGAGATGCCAAGTGTAGACAGAGCTGGTTGTGTTTCAAGGGTTATTTAATAAAAATAATCTTTCTTTGCTTCATATTTATTATTCTACTTTCTTTGAAATAAGAACTGGAAGGATTTGATAAATGGATCAAAAGGTCACTGGACTTCATTTCCTCAGCTTCTGGAGCTGCTCCCACAGCCAGTACTGAAATGCTATTTTATAAGTTCCTAGAGCACTGCTTTTCAGTGAGTCACAACAGACATCCTTCCCCCTCTTACAGCACCAATGCACTGTGGGGACAATTTTCACTCTCAGTAGTGATAGGCGCACTCATCTGTGGCACAGTAGGGTGGCTTATCTAGGACTTCAATCCTCTACTCAAATATTAACTTTTAAATACAGGCTTAATAGACCTGTCCAACACAGCACAGGCAATACTTTCAGCTATGGCTTAGCTGTTAAGCAAATTTAGAACATTTAAGTACCTAGACGACATTCAGTTTAGGTCCCCAATTGTGATTTCACCCTTCCTCCAAAGCACGCCAGAGAAAGAATGTCAGACTTCAGTGATCTGAAGTAGCCTGGTAAATCCTGTGATGTGATTCTGCAGTGTGACTCTTGTAAAACTATATCAGTTCAACTGAGTTACCCTTGATTTACACTGGGTCTGAGCAATGAAAATTCAGGTCTCCTCTGGTTGTCCACTCATCCCCACACAGTGTCAAGAAGAAGGGATCCAACTGCAGTTCAGCACCTATGTTTTGGTTCCGGGTCTGTCAAGGTTTTTTCCCCACTTTGAACTTTAGAGTACAAAAAGTGGGGACCTGCATGAACAGTTCTAAGCTTAATTACTACTTAGGTCTGGTACACTGCCACCAGCCAGAATTTAGTGTCTGGCACACTTTCTGTTCCCCCAAAACCTTCCCTGGGGAACCCAGACTCAAATCTCTTGGGTCTTAAAACAAGGAGAAATTAATCATCCCCCTCCTTTTCCCCACCAGACTTTCCCCTTCCTGGGTTGCCTTGAGAGGCTGCACACAGATCCAAACTCCTTGGATCGTAAAACAAAGAGGAATTAACCATCCCCCTTCTTTTCCCCCCCACCAATCCCTTGAGTTCAGACCCAATCCCTTGGATCTTAAAACAAGGAAAAATCAATCAGTTTCTTAAAAAGAAAGCTTTTAATTAAAGAACGAAAAGGTAAAAATTATCTCTGTAAAATCAGGATGGAAAATGCTTTACAGGGTATTCAGATTCATATAGACTAGAGGGACCCACCCCCAGCCTTAGATTCAAAGTTACAGCAAACAGAGGTAAAAAATCCTTCCAGCAAAAGAAACTTTTACAAGTTGAGAAAACCTACATAAGACTAATCCGCCTTGCCTGGCTATTACTTACAATTTTGAAACATGAAAGACTGATTCAGAAAGATTGGGAAAGCCTGTAATGATGTCCTGTCCCTCTCAGTCCCGAGAGCGAACAACGAACAAAACAAAAAGCACAAACAAAGACTTCCCTCCACCAAGATTTGAAAGTGTCTTGTCCCCCTATTGGTCGTCTGGTCAGGTGTCAGCCAGGTTTACTGAGGTAAAAGAGACATTAACCCTTAACCATCTGTTTATGACTGGGTCCAACACATACCTTGAGCATTATTGAATTATAAATAGTAAATTCCTGGTGGAAACAAGCAGAGAAAATGAAGAAAATGGAAATGTTGCTGGAGGTCTCCATGGGGAAGACAGAAGAACTTGCAATGCTTTGGGGGCTTCAAAGGGCAGGGGCGGCTCTAGGTATTTTGCTGCCCCAAGCACAGCAGGCAGGCTGCCTTTGGTGGCTTGCCTGCAGGAGGTCCCCGGTCCCGCGGATTCGGCGGCATGCTTGCGGGAGGTCTGCCAAAGCCACGGTACCAAGGAACCCTCTGCAGGCAAGCCGCCGAAGGCAGCCTGCCTGCCGCCCTTGCAGTGACTGACAGAGCGCCCCCTCCCGTGACTTGCTGCCCCAGGCACACGCTTGGCATGCTGGTGCCTGGTGTTGCACCTGTCAAAGGGAAAACAGAGACTGGAGGCATTTTCAGAGTCAGCTCTCTGACTTTGGGACAAAGTTATTCCACAGCTTGATTTCCCCTTCTAATCTCAAATGCTTTCTCTATCCCACCTCTAGACAAGAGAACCTGTCTTCTAATCAGCCACCTTCATCCTGCTTTAGGGACCAGATCCTGAAGACTAGGGCTCTTCTGGCCAGATGACTTCTTTCTACAGAGGGACCCTGCAGAACCCTGGTGCTCCTAAAATGAAACATTCTAGGCAGCACCCAGACAGCCTATGCCTATCATCACCCCATCAGGGACGGTTTAAATTTAAGATTTCTCTCCAGAACAGCTTGTACAACAAATAGCTTTCAGCACATACAATTTGCACAGTTGCCAGTTCATCATGAATAGAGCTATTTGCAGTCTAGTCATATTATAAAATCTTGTAGATAACACAAAGAAGCTGCTCACTTCTCAGGGATGGTGCTTTTGAATTAATTTGAATCCAGATTGCCTCATGAGTATTGTTTGTTCTAATATGAAACAGTTTATGGTGAGAAGTTATAGCGGCATCACTTGAGAGCTGCCTGGAACAGCATATTGCAGTTAAAGTTGAGTCAGCTTTTGCATATCATATAGCTGTATAGCACACACTCTGATTTTGTAGGCCAGGCGCTAGATATTGAAATGGATCACAGATCAGTCATTTTGCCCAGCTAGAATATTTATGAAATGTGCAGCTGTAGGTAACCGAAGAATTCCTCTACCTTCCAACAATGGAAACAGCATGACTTGAGTGTTGAAGGCCTAGCAGTCTGCCTTAACACACATGTACACCCACTTCTACCATCAACCAGACATTTCCTTCTGGTCTAGCGTTGAATGGGCATCTTCAAAGATTAAAAAAAAAAAACTAGGCTGTTTTAACTGAACTTTCAGTATTTAGTCACTTACTACATATATGGACAGTATTACATAGCAAAGAAATTTCCATTGTTGCCCTAGGGGCTAAGTGCACTGAGAGTGAGATGTTTCCATAAGGTGGACACATTAGAACTTCATTAATGCACAAACACACACAATTGGTATTCTCCTTTCAACTCTAAAGCAGATTTAATAGCAGATGCTATAGTAAAGTTGCATTAGTAAGACTTAGATCCACAACATTGCCAGTATACTCTGAATTGTGACTATAAATACTTAAGACCAAACCACACAAAAAATAAATAGAGTGTATTCGGTGATTATCCTTGCATGTGTGTGTTCACTCTTTAGAGCCTGCTCCTGGGAGGAACTGAGCACTTGACATTTCAGCTTAAATCAATGGGACTTGAAGATGCACAGCAGCTCTCAGGATCAGGCCCTTACTTGCTAAGTCTCAAAATTCTGTGAATTGTCAGGAGTTTCCTAGTCATTGGAAGAAATTAACAGTGCTTCTCTTTAAGCCAAGTCCTTACCAGTATTTACAAACATAGCCTTGCAATTGTTATGTAGAGAATCACTCTGTACTGTTGGACCCAGGCAGGTGGCCAAAGAGTTGCAGCTCCTATAGCATACTTAAGATCTTTTGCTTCTTGTTTAATAAAATTAATGAACTTGGTGAGACTTTAGGCTAAATTAATCCCAGATGTGTTTCCACTGAATATAATCAGTTACACAGGGATTAATTTGGGTGAGTGCAATTATCTCCTAATTAACTCAAAGGAGTTGGGATTAACTTTAGTGTTCAGGGTTAAAGATACACATGTATTTTGTGATGGGAACTCCCAAACCACTAGAACTGCAAGGTTAACACTGACCAAAATGTCTGCACCAGAACACACAGAGGGTACTAAGCAAAATAGTTATCCCTTTTGACTGGAGCAGTTAGCCAATTTTTAGGATCTTGTGGGTAGTTTCTGCTAGGAAGAGAAATTGATGGAGGCAGGTATTTCTTAGATGCAAGAGTGTGTACTTATGAAGAATGTAAACAAATTCCTATTTCCCAGAATATATTAGGAATCGGACAGTTTCTTTGCTCACAGTTCCAAGCCACTTCCCAGCCAGCACTTTATCCAAAAGTATTTCTCTGGCTGGCTTGCTAGTTCTAGTGTTTCTGCTGCTCCTGTCTTACCCATGATACAAAGCTGCAGTCAAAAGCCCTACACTTGCATTTGTCATCAGACCCCCACGAAACTCCTTGGACCATATGGCCCATCCATTGCCTAGGCTTTCATGTGGTCTAGTCCTCAGGTGGGAGTTTTCCATAGTTTCAGCTATCAGCAAAGGGCACAATTGTTCCCTCATTTATCCTGAATGGAAGGTGGCTATCACACCAACAGCTTAACACCCAGAAGAACAATCCCATAAATAGACCCACTCAGCGGGCTGCATTTGGCAATCTTATACACTTCATAAAAGAGGCAATAGGGTGACAGAAGTGAATTGGGATCAAAATACTGGTGAAATAGTGTATTTCTAAAATACTCCAGGGGTATGGTCAACAGCCACACCACAATGAGTGCCTCACAGTGATAATCCCATAGGATTGCCAAAACAGACAAGAAAAGTATGGTTGTAGGCATGATGAAGAGTAGCAGACAGTACAATTCTCATCCTGCCCACCTGTGGAGATCTCATCATTGACCTCTAGCTCTTAAAACCTTCAACTATGAAGTCCCTTAAAACCGCAAGGATTGCAGCATGCCTTTCCATGAAACCAAGGCTAACAAGTTAAAAATAAAATGAGTATCCTGACACAAACCTACCCAGCCCACAGAATCCTGAATGGAACACCATTGTACTTACAGCCATCGTGTTGTTTTAACCCATTTGGCTTATCTCTGTAGGAATACACACTATAGCCACTGGGTTGTTTAAAGCAATTCATCCTTGTTTTTATAACTATTGTCCACCGTAACTTGATTTTTGCAAGAGCCTACAAGATTAGTGGGCCAAAAATATATCTATCTGATAGGACCCTACTCCATAGGCAAAAAAAAGGAAAGATAGACTTCAAATACTTCCCATCTCCCCCCCAACACACACAATTTAAACACACAATATGAAGCACACACCTATCCATCTTTTACCATGAGTAAGACCTGTAATTACAGCCTGCCAGGATCCTGTTATTAAGTTACAGAAGGACAGCTCAGTTCAAAGCTTAGGTAGAGAATCCTGAAACAATTTGCAAGAACCTTCTCTTCATTTAGAGTACTCATCCCAGACTGGACCCCAGTTTACGAGGGCAACAAATTGAACTGTAATTGCCAAAAATATTGACATCCTTAGAAAGATAGCTTGCAGTGGTGTAGCCATGTTGCTCCCAGGAAAACCTGAGGAAGAGTTCTGTGAAGCTTAAAATCTTGTCTCTCTCACCAGCAGAAGCTGGTCCAACAAAAGATATTACCTCACCCAACTTGTCTCTCTCCGAAATGTAATGTAATTTAACAATTGGACAGTACAAGATATTCTCATCAGTATTAAAAAGGGACCTAAGATGCATCACCATTTAACTCTGAGTCACAGCCAGACTTATTACACTTATAAAAGATACTTTTGCCATATGCTACCCACTACTGAATGATTAAAATGCATGACTTGGCTCACCATCTCAGCTAATATGATGTTTGTGTGCATATAAGGTTAGAATATACACAGAACAGGTTACTCTTCCCAACAATTCCAATCATCCAGAGTAATTACTTCCATATGATAATTTCTACCCTGCTTGAGAATGTCAGAGTATAACTTAACTTGCTGTGAGTGCAAACTGTTTCACAGGAAATTAAAAACAAGTACATTTTGCACCTGACTATCAGACTAAGACAAAGTCTATAAATCAATCAACAAAAGTAATAAATAAAAGTCCCCCTTTGGCTGCTAGATTTTGCAAGTTCTGTCCATAAATAAGAGGCAGAATTTTGTCAGCAAGAAGTGAATGTGAATGACACAAAAGTGACTAGCTAATGGCGGGGTTGCAAAGTTTGTAGTGCAAAAATGTTAACAATACATTTTGATTTAGGATGAGAAGCAAAGTATTTTTAAAAAAATAAGTAGGGTGGATCAGGTGGAAATGCTAGATTTTTCACCAGTAGTAGAAAAACTTCACATGAAAATTTCTAAGCCTAGAGTTTCCTCTGAATCATTCAGTGGAGAAGGGGCATTGTTTCCCCATTCCCATCCCTTGTGTGGAGAAGGCAATTGATTCAACTCACTAAGCACTAGCATTTAGAGGTATTTAGGTGCCTAAAGATGCAGATAGACATGTATTGGGATTTTTCAAGCATACCTTGTCATTGCTCTCTCATCCTTCTGTAAGAGCTCAGGTGTTATAGGGACAGAACCACTGACTGGGAAAATGTTGACGGGCATTAGCTTTTTCTGTTGGGGGTGCAGAAGGGAAAGAGTACAATAATGGAACACTGGCTATTTGCCACACAGTAGCTTGGGTTCACTTTCTCTTGAACTCCATCTTTGTGGTGCTGGGGATTATGTTCCAAAGCCAACACTCCTCCTTGTCCACTTTCTTCACCTAATACCTTTGTGTTCCTAGTACTCACAGAAACAGAGGAAACAATCCAACCCTATCGCCCATATTTTGCTTTCAGGGTTTGCTAAATCTAACAAGCACCAAAGGTTCAGCAGAATTTGACCTGTCCACCTTTAACTACAGTTTGCATCATTGGTATGAGTGCTACCTGAGAAAGAATTGCAGTCAAACACTGGCTCAGTCCACGGGCCTATCAAGTCTGACAGGATTCAGTACCAGAATATACATTCTCCTCAGCAACAAGAAAAAGAAAACATAACAGGTACTTACAAAATGAAAGAGCAGATCCTGCTGCAAGCAGAAATCCAGTGCAAAATGTCTGCTTTCAGACTGCAGCTACTTGACCCAGACAAATTTAAAGGGACAGTCCTACAGAGGCATGCTGGGAAAAGAGGGAAACGTAATTGGGAAAGAGATAGTAAGGATGCAGCAGCCACAAAAAATAGTATTCCTGTGAAGGGATTGCTTATGTGTGACATGCACAACCACTATCTCACATGGGTCAATAAGGGAAGTTTTTCCCAATCCCCACATCAGTTACTGGTTTCCTCATGCCCTGAAGCCTGAGTATTTCTATCCCTTCAAAAATAAACAAATGAGAAGATTACAGCTTTTGGAAAACACTATCTCCTGGCTGACATAGTCCCAGTTAAGGAAGGTTACAGGCAAATTTGTATCACTGAAGCACAGATGTTTTCAATGCTCCAACTTTCTTCTTCTCCAGTTATACAAATAATCAGTCCTTTTGTCTAATGTCTTCTATAGCACTGATTACTCTCCTCAGAACAGGTCAACAAGCATTGTGAATTAAGTGATAGTGCCTGGAGCACATATCTGGACAGAGAAACTTAATGTTGTGTGTAATGGACCATGCCGCATACACAGAGACCTAGTGGTCACATCAGAGATTAAACCTAGGACCTTCAGCACCAACTGAGATAAAGAGAGCTCCAATAGGTGCATGTATTAGGCTATTATAGTCCCTGGGGCAACCATTAGAGGGAGATATTCATATGCAGTAAGCCAGGGTACTATGATTACATGGTACATAAGATGGAGTAATTTGTTCAAAAGTAGGCCCTTGTTTAATCCTTTTTCTTTAATTCAATTTTCATTTCCTCTGTAATGTTAGCATCCCAGCGTGCTCACGTAATCACCACAAGCTGAATTTCTGTCACACTACTACATGCAACCCTAGTTAAAAGTAGAATATGATGCTGATCATTTTAAAATAAAATTAAACAAGAAGTTTAGTATAACATGAGAGTTAACAGCATTGAGGCAAGAAGCAAACCTAATCATACAAAAACCCATATTCATTTATTAAACAGTTTCTCTTTTTATATAGAGTCCTGGGGCACAAACACACAGCCAACATCACTCAAAGTAAATGTACAAATTATACAGTTATGAAATAATAATAATGCAAGAGGCTGAAAATACCATAACCAGAGGCTTCAGACCACACTTAATTGTAATTGTTACTAAGCAGAACATATTTGCAAAATGATTGTCGCGTTCTCTTACCACAAAGGTTCATAACTCTCATGCCATATGAGAGCCATGTAGGTATTAAAAACCTTACCCCACAAGTTCTGCTAAAAACTGTTCCCAGTTCACCATCCAATACTCTGGATGGGTATTTGTCACACAGCTAGCTGATTTGAGAGGCAGGTGGTTCAGAGGTTAGGGCTAGGACTCAGGAGAACTATTCTTAGTTTGGTCACTGACCTGCTGTGTGACTTTGTCACTGAGAGTGCCTTCTAGGGTTGCCAGTTTTGGTTGGATGTATTCCTGGAGGTTTCATCACATGACATAACCTTTAATTAAAGATTAATATTTAATTCTAGGAGACTCCAGGACAAATCTGGAGGTTTGGCAACCCTACTGCCTTCCTGGGATGCAAAGGGGAGCATGTTTGTCAATCTATCAAAGGTGCCTATATGGCCCTCATTACCATAGAATCTCAGCATGGATTGACCCCACAAGACCCCTGTGAGGTAGGGAAGTGACATTATCCCCATTTTACAGATGGGGAAACTGAGGTAGAGAGAGAATAAATGACATGCTCAAACTCACAGAGGAAGTTTGGGGAAGAGCAGAGAATTGAAGCTATGACTCCCAAGTACCAGGGTAGCCCTCTAACCACGGGTCCATCCTTCCTCACTCACGTACCCATTCACGGATGTAGCATACTTCCCAGTGTGTGGTCAACCAACAGGCTGGTGCATGAGAGGGAATCATGGCTCTGCCTGCACTGTGAGGCACTATGCACCCCAGAGAGAATAGTGACAGACTGTAATTGTGACTGTCCCTTAGCTGTGCTGGCTGCACAAAGCGGGTGTGAGGCTCCTTACTCCTGCCACATGCTATACACCCACATAAAAGCCAACGGAATTTTGTCATCAGATAAAAATAACTTGTGCTAATTGAGTTAAAACAAAACAAAAACCGGCTAAAGGCAGCAAAGTTTTCTGTGATGATCATTTGGTTTTAGACTGAGCTGTCTGGACGTTCCCTAAACATCTTAAAAAGATCTGTTAAATCTGCCTATTGCTCCCTAAGAAATATACTTACAAGCAAACTAGCTATATAAAGTGGAAGCTATCTCTGTAAAGAGTAATTGGAAAAGCTTATATATGCATCTATTCAGTGCTTGCATTGACCTGATATGTGCTGGTACTGGCAACATGGGGAAACAGGACAGTAATCGGGAAGGGAGAGATTTAAGAGAGTGAGAGATTGGAAGAGGAATCAGGCAATGAGGAGTATGGGCATAGAAGTGAAAAATGAAGAAATATAGGAAAGGGAGAAGAAATCTGAGAACGGGGGAGGGAAAGAGTATGAGAATAAGAGAACAGGAAAGGGTTGAAGAACTCAGAAGGGGGAGGTTGGCGGGAGTCAAGGAAAGGAGAGGAACAGATATTGGAGAAACTAATGAAAAGGAGAGGGACAGATAGCTTAAGCAGGAGCTAATGAAGGAGGAGAGACTGTGATGTGTGATGCAGAAACGGGAAAGACTTAGAAAGGGGAAATTAAACAAAGAAAGGAGAGAAGACTATTCAGAAGGAAGAAAGTGATTTGAGATGAATGTGGGAATTGGGAGAAAGAAGGAAATAAATGGAAGATGAATAAGAAAAAGCTTCATGTTTTTATATTTTATTGTATTTTCTGGCCAAAAAAAAAAAAAAGAAAAGAAAAGAAAAAAGAAAGAAAAGAACTAATGAGGTGGAAAATTTTGCAGTGGGTTACATCCCAAGTGATTTGTGTAACTTCTATCAAGTTACATGGAGTAAAAGTCTTCACAGATGACAAAATAGGGAGTTTTCTTTTCTTGTTCTTTTTTCTTTAATTTATATAGAAGTGATTTTCCCTCCCCCCCTCCAAAAAAAATGAGAGAAGAATGGAAAAAAAAAGTGCAAGTAAGGGAATGGAAAGGAAAGGAAGGCATAGAGGGGGAAAGAGAATGATATTTCTGCTTCCATGGGCTAGGAAGTAATCAAAGATTTCTAAAGTCAGATCCAATCTTCTCTTGTTGGAAATCCCTCTTCTCTGGGATATTACCCTGCTGTTTAGCGGTCCACTCAGACACGTCATTGAGCATAGCTTTCTTCCCTGGAGACGGATTGCTCTTACACCTAGGCAATATGAGTCGTTTGGCTACAAGCATTGCTCAAGAGAACCAAGCTTCCCATGAATGGAAGAGTTCCCAGGATGATTGGATATATCCCAAAAAACAGTTCTGGGAAGTAATTTTTAAGGAGGTTTCCATCATCATATTAATTCTCCTGCCTACTTCTAGCCAAAACGGTTGTGTCCTGGGACAGTCCCAAAACACAGGAGATATGTCAACATTGCATCTGGGAGCAAGCTTCCCAACCCTAGTCCACAGACTCACACTAGCACTCTAAAAAACAGCTGGGTAGACGGGGCTTTCACGTTGCAGCTCAGGCTCTCAAGCCAGAGGGCACTGGGGAGAGCGTGAGAGCCTGTGCTCCAGCCTGAGCCACAATATAAAAGCACTGTATTCCCAGCTATTTGTAGAGTATTTGCACCAGCCTGTGGACTGAGCTGGGAGGCTGGCTCCCAGATGCAGACATACCCTGAGAGACCCACACCTTCAGCAGCAGTCTGTTTTGGCAAGGCCCATGCTCTGTAACCTATGTGGGGACCCACACGAACACAACATATTTTTCTGCTGAATCAGCCTTAATCGTAGATCTGTGGTAGAGTTTTCAGTGTTTTGCAAAGCACTTCCCCATTGTCTAGGGTTCAAGGTACACACAAATATTTATTCCAGGCCTGATTGAAACTAGAGAAAGTCTTTTGCGCCAGGAAGTTGTAACAGGCTGCAGCTGGTCAGGTGAACCTATACAGTTGTTTCCATATCAATAACAAATTGTGGAGTCTCTGGTTTTCCTAGCACATAAGGACCAAATATGTCTTTCAAGAGCTGCTTAAGCTGCATCTCCTAGGTTCAACTTCTTTATATGAATCCTTGTTCCAGGGTGGTCACATATGAGATTATTTCAGAACCACTCCTACTTCACAGAGGTATGAGACAGGGCTGTTCCCTCTTGTGTCTGTTGTATGACTTCGCTCTAGTGCTATCCATACAGTTCAACATATACATGGCATCAGGATAGGCCTAACAGAGCCCAAGATCTTGCTTTATGATGCTGATGCTTGTTCTTGTAGGTAAATCTGAAGATTCTGTTCCTAACCAATTAAATCTAATTAATGTATTTGGCCCTCTTGCAGGATACAAAATAAATTGGGAAAAGTCAGGAATTTTCTGTAAGTAGAGCTGATTGAAACAAAATTTGTCAAAATAGTTTTGTCAGATTTATTTCAAAATCTCAACTTTTTTTTGCAGGAAGGAAAACCTATTTTCCGATGAGCTCTAACTTTAAGACAAGGAATTGGGAGAGAGAATTTTGAGCTGACGTACCTCAGGAGTTGAGAGTAAAGATCTCAGGCAGATCAAGGCCAGGGAGATGGTAGGGGGGAAATGACCATTTTGATATCTACTATTTAAGTGCTGCATATTTCAGCTTGATTGGGCCTTTTGGGAAGGCCTCCCAGTCAAGCTGATCACTGAGGTCTAACTAGTTTAAAAATCAGCTGCTAGGTAGATAAGGAAAACTGAAAAAGCAGCATCACCACAGCTCCAGAGTCAGTATTCTCTGACTTGATTCCATTAGGGAGCGAATTTAAAAGGGGACTAACAACATTCAAAGCTCTTACGCAGCCTGGCCCCCAATTGTTTTATCCAGTTCATCAGCATGTCGCTCTCTGCTCACATGCCACAATGAAATGATGTAGACTGGCTCTTTGTTCCAAGATGGAGGCACCAAGCCTCAGGTGACAGAGCCTTCTTACACTGCGCTCTGGGCTACTCTCCCCCTTCCTCTGTGTTATGCAGATTCTGTGCAATCATTCAGTTCCAGCCTTATCTATTCCCAATTACATGTGGATTAAATGCTATGTAGCGGTTTTATTACAAGTGCAAATCCACTGCTCTTTAATCTTTCCAATGCGCTATTTCATTTTGATATATTCTAACTGCCTTGCCTATTAACAGTAGGCTGAAGAATATTAACCAGCTGCTCACTTGGTTACTAACTGAGACTTTTCTATATGTTAGTTATTTATATTACAGGACTATTAGCAGGCATATTCACATCTCTATGTTTATTTTTAGGAAACCAGTTCAGGGACAAACACAGGAAAGATGGTACAGGGAAGTATAAATTATACTTTGTACAACCAGCAAAAGCACAGAGCCTCAAAGGGATAAACACACCACCAGGCTATGGTGGGTAGCAGTGGGGAATGAGACAACATTAAACAAGAGAAAATAATTACACCTGTAAGGGAAGAAACACAGTTTGTTTGTTTCATGTATTTCTTGTCACAGTTTGTATTTGGGTATTTTATATTTTTAAATGGGCTAGGGAGCGTGGGAGAAGACTCAAGCTGGTTGATAGAAGTAAGCTTTGAACGTACACAGACAGGTCTGAACAACAGTCTTAGTAGATGAAATGTTAACTGAGTTAAGTTTTCCCCACTTGGAACTCTAGAAAGAGCACACATAACTCTGCACATTGGAACATTCACCACCAAGCTTTGTCTTTGATCATTTCTTATCTACAAGGTCAAAATCAGTATAGCAGGTCAGGATTTAAATTTCAGTGACAAGGTACAAAGGAGCAGAATGTGCCACGTTCTTACAGGATTATGTTGAAGGGATCCGTATGGAAATTGGGCAATACTGTAGAGTCTTAGCATGAGGCTGATTTAATACAATGGCACAGCAACCTTTACGTATGCCAAGAATGAAAGTAAATTACAGTAAATTTCTTCCCTGTTTTTTCTTAAATATCTATCTTATAGTGTAGTCACTCTTATCTCCCATAATCATCTGCTTAAACTTACCTAATAATATTTTATACATGTCCCATCTAAGACTCTCAAACCCTTAGTGAGCTAATGGGTCAGATCCTCAGCTGGTGCAAACGAGCATCGCTCCATTAACTTCAGTGAAGCTATGACAATTTCACCAGCTGTAGACCTGGCCTTTTATCACTCAAAGCTATTACAAGATAAACATACGCTCTTCCCAACCTGCTCTACAAACACAATTCACACAGCATGGAAGGTCCAACTCTCCCCTTTTGTGGGGGTTGATTGTATTAATAAAATAAAGACAGCAGAAATGTAACAAAAATTGATTCAAACCTCTCCAGGTTTGACTGCTTATAAGTTTCTTCTCTCAGGATGACTCTCCCACAAAGAGCTGCTTCGGCCACTCATATATCCATGTGGGATAATGGATCCCCTGTGTCAGCAAAATGTATTTAACCCTTTCCCAGCAGAATGAACATCTGCTAACAGGGTAGAGAAACCTGTAACAGTAACTTATATATGATTATCTCTTTTGTGCCCAATTAATTTTATAATGAAATACTGAATATAGCCCCTTATGTATTTCGGTACACCTCTACTTCAATATAACGCTATCCTCGGGAGCCAAAAAATCTTACTGCGTTATAGGTGAAACCACATTATATCGAACTTGCTGTGATCCACCAGAGGGCGCAGCCCTGCCCCCCCCCCCCGGAGCGCTGCTTTACTGCGTTATATCGGAATTTGTGTTATATCGGATCGCGTTATATCGGGGTATTACTATAGAAGGGACTCTCTCGCTCTCTGAGGTTATGTCTGCATTTCAGCTGGGAGATGTGATTCTCAGCTCACATAGATGTACCCGCATTGGCTCTGTTTGAACTAGAACAAATAAACAGCAGTGTAGCACAAGTGGCAGCTCGGACTAGCCACCCACGTACCTAACCAGCGTGTCTGGGTGGGTATGTACCCCGGCAGCTAGTTCTGCTAACGATAGCAGTATAGCCCACGTAGCATGACTGAGGCTCAGGCTAGCTGCCTGAGTACATACCTGCCCAGAGTGTTTGGATACATACTTGGGTGGCTAGTCCAAGCCGCCGCCTGTGCTACACTGGGCGAGCCATGAACTGGGGAAGATAAGCATTCATACACCTATCTCACATGCAGGGGCCAATGCAGTAGGTGGGCTCTGAGCATTCACAATTTGGCTGGAGGAGGAGGGTGGTGCAGGGCCTGACATTTGGTTTGAGTTCAAGAAGAGGGCTCTCACCTACTATTACTTCAAGGGGTTTTCTTGTGGAGAAGGTGAGGGTAGGATTATTCCAACCAACACAATGCCAAAAAGCAGGAAATCCATAGGAACAACAGGACTGTCAACAAGCATTCTCTTTTTCTCAAATTGGGTACTTCAATATCTTATAACACTACTCATCGCTTGGATGGTGCTCTATAAGTAAGGCTTTACATCTGTCATAGAGGTCAGCAGGGGCCCTGGGCAGCTAAGATTTAAAATCAAGGGTATTTATAGTAAAGGTTATGGACAGCTCAGGGGCCCGTGATTTTTTGTTTTTTGCCCGTGACCTGTCCATGACATTTACTAAAAATACTTGTGACTAAATCACAGTCTTATCCATAAGTCAGGGGTGGGGAGCCTTTTTTCGATCAGCAGCCATTGGCCCACAGAAAAAATCTGTCACGGGCCACACACAGCCCTGCGGGGGCGCATGGAGTCTTGGGGCTTCCCCCACAATGGGGTGAGCCAGCACTTGTGGCTCCAGCCCTGTGGGATGCAGAAGCTCGGGGCTTCCCCTCAGCACCAGAGTGGAGCCAGAAATGAGGGGTTCAGGATGCGGGAGCGGGCTCTGGGCTGGAGCAGGGAGTTGGAGTGTGGGAGGGGATGAGGGTTCCAGCTGGGTTGCAGACTCTGTGATGGGGCTGCGGATGAGAAGTGTGGGGTGCAGGAGAGGACTCTGGGCTGGGGCCTGTCATAGTATAATTCCCAAATCTGAACCTTAGCGTCCAAAATATGGGTACTAGCATGAATTTTCCTAAGCTTAATTACCAGCTTAGATCTGATAGGCTGCCACCAATCAGGACTTAGGTAGAGCACCTGATAGACTCTGGTCTCCCCAAACCTTCTCTGGGGACCCCAAGACCCAAATTCCTTGAGTCTCACAACAAAGGGAAATAAACCATTCCCTCCCCCCTCTTTACCTCCTCCCAGATCTTTCCCGCCCTGGGTACACTAGGAGATCACCGTGATTCAATTCCTTGAATCACCACATAAAGAGGAATGATACCTTTCCCCCAGAGGCAATACAGATTCAGTTCCGTGAATCTAACACAAAGAGGAAATTTACCCTTCCCTCCCTGCTCTCTTTCCCTTCTCCCCACCAATTCCCTGGTACATACAGACTCAGTTCCTTTGAGCCTTAACTAGGAGAAAAAAATCAGACAGGTCTTAAAAGCAAAACTTTTAATAAAAAAATAAAGAAAAAAGTAAAAGATTTATCTCTGCAATTTAGATGGTAAAAAGTTACAGGGTCTTTTAGCTTATAGAGAATGGATAAACAGCCTTATCCAGAAAAAATACAATTTAAACTATTTCCAGCAAACTACACATTTGCAAATACAGAAAAATGATGTAAAAGCCTATATTGTCTTTCTACTGTTGTACTTACAAATTGGAAACAGAAGATTAGAGAGCCTGGAGATTCGTGTGGTCACCCTCAGAGCCCAGAGAGAGAACAGCCCAAGAACAAAGGACCCACACCCAAACTTCCCTCCACCCAGATTTGAAAGTATCTTGTCTCCTGATTGGTCCTCTAGTCAGGTGTTGCAGGTCACTGTTTGTTAACCCTTTACAGGTGAAAGAGACATTAACCCTTAGCTATCTGTTTATGACAGATGAGAAGTGTGGGGTGCAGGAGAGGACTCTGGGCTGGGGCCAAGTGGTTTGGAGTATGGGAGGGGGCTTAGTGCTGGGGTGTGGGTGGGGATGTGGGGTCTGGGACGGAGTCAGGGTGCAGGAGGTGGGGTTTGAACTGGGGCAGGGGTTGGGGTGCGGTTAGGGGTGCGGGCTCTGGAAGGGAGTTTGGGTGTGAGAGGGGGCCCAGGGCTGGGGATTTGGGTGCGGGGTCTGGGAGGGAATTAGGGTGTGGCAGGGGGTTCTGACCTGGCGCAGGAGGTTCAGGGTGCAGGATACGGCCAGGTGGCGCTTACCTGAGGCGGCTCCTGGTTGGCAGTGCAGCAAGGCTAAGGCAGGCTCCTTGCCTGCCCTGGCTCTGCCCTGCTCCCACAAGCGGCCAGCATGTCCGACCCTTAGGTGGAGGGTCAGCCAGGAGGCTCTGTGTGGTGCATGGCACTTGCAGACACTGCCCCCGTATCTCCCATTGGCTGTGGTTCCCAATCAATGAGAGCTGTGGAGCTGGCGCTGTTGGTGGGGGCAGCACGCGGAGCTTCCCTGACACCCCTCTGCTCATGGGCTTGTTTAAATTAAGCAGTGGGCTGGATCCAGCTCACGGGCCAGAAGTTCCCCATCCCTGCTATAAGCCAAACTCCACCTCTTATAGTTAAAGAGTAATTGGAGCAGGACAACTAGTCCATTGGCTGCTCAGGTGGGTGTCCTAACCACCAGGCTACAGAATCATTCTCACTCATGCTCTCTTTCTGTCCCAATGACTCTTGAAATATTTATCCACAGTAGAATAGCTTCAACAGGAGAGATTGAGGGAGCTCCATATCGGGTATCAGAGCCTTCTCTTGGGTACGGCGAATTGGGGTGACTGCTCCGGGCCCCGCAGGAGACTCTGAGTGATTTTAGGCACCAACAGGGTTTGGCAGTGGAGCCTAAATCTGGGACTTAAGCACCTAAGTATCTTTACGAAGCCTACCCATGGTTGCCAAAGATCTCAATTGAAAGACAAAAGAAAAACAAGATAACTTTAATGAAGAGGAAGAGAGAGTTGAAGAGTGGAGGAGGGAATTTAAATTCACAACTTTCAGAAACATTAGGCAAAAAACCAAATAATTCTAAACAGCTTGAGATTTGCCTTGAAAACATTAAATACTGACTTGGCATGAGTGATTTTTCTTTAAACAGAGTTGATTTTATTTTATTTCATTTCAAATCATATCAGATGTCACTAAAATACCCAAACAGACTGGCTCTATTTTCTCTGTGATACTACTGTACTGTATATTGATAGAATAGCGAGCTGAAATATTAACAATGCCTTTCTCTCAGCAGGACTTTATTTAGTTTTGTTCTAAATTGATTTTGATTTGAAACCAAAACCTAAAGGTTTGATTTAACTTAAGTCAACCTTTTTTTATCCTGCTGTTTTTGCCATCTGTTTTGGAAGCAATTTTTTCGCTGTTCTTTATCATTCATTTGGTTGCATCCTCACTCCTCCATAGTACCAATTTTTAGATTTATGTCCCAGCCTGCTAAGATTGACAACAGGTGCTTCGTGACAAAGTCCCTAGAACTATTTCATTATGAAGAAGACTAAGTGAAAGTGATTCTCCTCCATTCCCTTTAGGATTCTAGCAGTGTGTGACCAGCAGCAGTGGCCACATTTGGACAATGAACTTCATAGTACTCTGATATAATAGTTATATCCTAGTTACCAAATTCCAGGGCCTGCTGTCCTCTAATACACACTTGTCTTTTGTCTTTGAACCAGGATACATTCACAATTTCCATGTTCTCAAGCAAACCTAAAAATCATTATTATTCATAAATGTGTGTACAGTTGTAGCAACAAAACCTGAAATGTAATTAATTACAACAGCTTTTTAAAATCTTGGGACTATATGCAAAATTGAGGGGAGGAAAACTGGAAGTCAGCCAGGTGATGAGGACAGGAGAAGCAGCTGCTGTACAGTATGGTCCTTCCTCCCCCTAATCCCATGGAAGTGGCTCCAAACACCAGTGTAACAAGATCAGAGTTGGGGGAAGCATGCAGAATCACAAAGGCAGGGCTAGGTGATTGCTTCTGTCTGTGGCCTCATTCCTCTTCAAACCTGCGGGGATTTCCCAATAGAGTAATTCTGAGCCACCATCTTTTTTTAATGTGTTTCCTTCCAAACACTGAAATGTTCTGAAGGGAATTTTAGGGTAATGCTTGGCAAGGAGCCAATAGGAGCATGACTTCTGGAGAAGGGGGCATCAGGAGTAGGGAGGAGGAAAAGTCCTCTGCCCTTTATGTGTCTCCCAAGGTCGGTTCAAATCTATTGGTGGTGCCTTCCATGGGACACAAAACCATACAAATGTAGGGCTGGAAAGGACTTCCTGGGGTCATGTAGTTCAGCCCTTTGCGTAGAGGCAGGACCAAGTAAACCTAGACCATCCCTGACATGTGTTTGTCTCACCTATTCTTAAAAACCTCCAGTGACAGGAATTCCACAATCTCCCTTGGAAGCCTATTCCAATGCTTAACTAGCCTTATAGTTAAAGTTTTCCCAATATCTCTGAGTTTAGTATGGCTCACCCCTTCCCAATCCAGATGGAATGGTGGGAGCAAACTCTGCCTCCCAGCAGAATGATGTGAAATAAACTGTTTCCTAGTCCCTGTGAATTCCTTTTCTCAATCTCAACCCCGATGTGGTCTTTATCTTTTTATTTTTACTGGTTCCATTGCAACACAGCCTCTGTTTTCTCTACTGAAAAAATGACTCTCTCATCATATTAATTCATTGAATTCAACATTTGGACCATGCACGTTTATGATACCGGTGGCATGCAAGTAGCACATCACATCCTTTGGCTTTACTTCTAGCCTTCGTCCTCCAACCTGACTGGCTGCATCCCTGCTGATCACCACCATCATCGGCTGTCTCTGGGATCCTGCCTTCCTTCTGATTCCTGACCTAATTTATCAGCTTCTGGAGGGACACTCTGACCTCTAAGTGTAAACTTCTTCTACACTAAGCTACCAAGGGCAGTTTATTCAAGTTTTCCTGATGAATGACGAAAGACACATTGTCCTTGGATGCACAAACAGATGTTGGTGAAATATTCGGTGCAGCACAGCCACCTCATCTCTCAGCCATCTGTACTTTCCTGGGCAGTCTGGGCAGAAACAGACAGGGGTCAGTGCAGGCTCAGTTGTCCTACCGTGTAATATCACTGTCCAGGAGCTCTGCATTGGAAAGATATCTTTTTAGTAAAATATTGCATTAATGAGCTTTGAGAAGGCAGGACCTTAAGTAGGAAGGCAGTTTCTGCCTTAATTACACCATTATTCTCAAACGTTTTTTAAATTGCAGATTGGAATCAGTGGTGGATTAGCCACTGGGCCAAAAGGGCCCGTGCTGGAAAAATGGGAGCTCCTGTGCCCCACCACACCCTCCTGCCTTGTGCGGGGTGCTGAGGCTTGTCCCACTCTGCCTCCCTGCACTGCCTGCCCAGTGCTTCTTCTGGGGAGCTGGAGAAGCCCCTGCACCCCGACCCTGTTCCCCGGCAGGAGCACTGGGTGGGGGGAGGAGGGGACTGCAGGTGGAAGGGGTGGGGAAGGGCCCCCACTTGCTCTGGCCCAGGGCCCCACAAACCTCTAATCCACCTTTGATTGGAATACATATACAATTTGGCAAGGTTTCCAGGGGCAACACAGGCTTTGTCCAGTCCATGTGCAACAAATCCCAGTTCCCAGTGATTTCCCAATGATTGTAATGGAAATTGGCTCATACCTCATTTTCTCTACCGCCCCCTCAAAGAAGAAATCTGTATTTCCACAATAAACTTTAATTTTCTCAGAATGGATTCTGAGAAGCACAGAGAAAAACTGAGCATCTATTTTTTGGTGGAAAAGAATAGACATTTAATCTGTGACCTACAGTAAACTGCTGGCTGTAATTCTGACCAAAGGAGATCAGAGAGACTGTTTTGCCAAGCTGCAAACTGCTAGAAACCAGCATCTGTGTCAGGATTATTACTAGAGCTGATCTAATACTAGAAAAAATAATTAATTGAATAATTTATGGAATAAAAAAGGTAGAGTTTGTCAATACATTCAATTAATAATATTCAATCTGCTCCAGTAAACACTAATGCTTTTGCACTCTGAAAAATGAACAATTCCTTACCATAATACTGCCAAACAGAAAACAATATGAATTACATACATTATGCACAGGCAACTTGATTAACCTCATACAGATGAAATGTTTCTGGCTTACCTTAGAATTAAAGAACAAAAATGCCAACAAAACAAAAAAGTATCTTGCACTTAAGTAATCTAAATCAGAAATTACATCCAATATCAGCAGTAATATATGTCAGAACTAAATTATGTTGTCAGATATTTATACTAATAACAAATATATATGAAACTGAAAAACACATTATTTTGCATATCCTAATAGTCTCCTTCATCTTGATAATTTGCATGTAAATAAGGGTTCTTTAAGTGTATTTTAATTGCTACACTACCTCCAGAAATACAGAAAGAATTTAAAAGACATATATATTATTGTGAAGGGAACAAAAAGGTTAATATTCACCAAATAATTACTTAATTTGCATAGTGATTAGACTTATTTGCAATAAAATCACCTTATAAATATACAAAAGGAACACTAGACATTGGGAAGACTGACAAGCAGAATAACAGAAAATGTCATAAAGAAAAGGTGAATTTTCAGGTGAAAGACTTTCAATATGTTCTTTTTAAATATAGCTTTACTGCTAATCTCAGAGTAATAAGCCACATCTTTAAAATATTCAGAGTGTGCTATGTTCGTTAGGCAAAATGCAAATGCAGATGGTAAAAAACCTCTGAAACACCTGAACATGAGCAGCTCCTCCGGGGCTTTAATTTTTGCAATTACACAATTTAAAATAGCCTCTGAAGCCATTTTTTTTAATTTGTCAAAAATAAATATCGCTTTCTCCATGTGACCTTGAATGTTAAGTTTTAGCCCTGAAGGAGTATTGACAACCTGTGAGGGAACACTCTCGAATCTCACTATTGCACTGCAAGTTCCCTCTTACCATTTTTTCAAGAAATAAATACCCAGTGCTCGCTGAAATTCTTGTCCTGCAATCTGCCAGAACAGTTAGAACCTTTGCAACTTAAAGAGCCTGGGGCAGATTCTCATTTACACTGCTGCTGCTTTACATTGCTGTGGAAGTGCAAAGGGGCCCTAAAAAGGGCATAAATTACATTACACAGCAGTGTGGAGCAGGAAATGAGAACCCATATTTGAATAAGGAACTAAGGGTTAAATTCAGCCTTTAGGCACCACTATGGATGCCGTGATGTCTCGCTGTGTCATGAGAGGAGGAACTCTCTGAGCCACACTTCTTCAGCAGCTCCCTTTATATCAGCCCAGCTGGGGCCATGACTCTGCCTACTCTTTACCTCTCACCACTTCTTTGCACCTAGCCCATGCTCTCCTCCATTCCTGCCCATAGAGAAAGCCACAATCCAGTGAAGTCCTACCCAACCACATCACCGGCACAACTATGTAGGAAAAGGGCAGAGTCTAGCCCTATGTGATTAAACTATGTTTACCTGAAGCAGTGGCAAGGAGCAAATGGGACAGTTAGAGCAGAAACTTTCTCTCACATTCCTGCATGTCCCTTTTCTTCAGCTGAACTGGGCTCCCACCTTGGCATGTCATTTTAATTCATTTTCCTTACTGAGTCGGAAAGTTTCAGATAGCTGTTTCAACCAAAAACATTTGATCATATTTTGAGCTGTATGAGCAACACAAACGGGCTACAACACTGCTCCCAAGTTGTATAGTGGATATACAACTATCCACTCTGCTGCTAAACAAAATGCTAAACCATGGATGCCTCTAACCACATCAGACAACGATAGCAAATGGTTATATACGCTAGATGTGCTCTTAGTTTGCCCCTCTCCTTCTTAATTTCCTCTTAGGAATTAATGAAGCAAATTATTGTAAGTGGGCCTAGTTCTTCGCACTTATTCAGGATAATTCCTCCTATGCGCTGCTGCATCACTTGCAAGTGGTTGAAATGTTCTCATTGCCTGTGTTTTGGATTGAAATTAGAGATGGATAAAATGGGGGATGGTTTTGGTTTGGCAAAATCAAACCATAAACGGGACGGTTTGGATTCAGGTCCCATTTTAACTGATCATCTCCAGTTTGCTGGTGTGGGATATGATAATTTTTGTCGTTGTTGTTCTGGCCAAAGTATAGTTTAGCTTTTAGAGATGAGTGGCAGAACATTACGATTGAAATTCCTGGGACTGAACTTCTCTCCCTCATCTGGTACACACTAGAAGGCCGTGAGAGATGCATAGGTGTCACTGGCTAATGGGGTATTTATCATCAATGTATTGAGGTGGTAAAGGCAGGAGGATGTGTCTTTCTTAAACCCATCCGTTGCCAGTGTTGTGTTTTTAATGGTAAGTTTTTGAAAAGTCATATCATCCAATAAATTGGGTACAGATCTTGGGTGAGGAATTCCTATGTTCTGCTCCGTGTTGTGCCCCTGAGTCACTGTGGGCAAGTCTCCCTACCTCTGTTTACTCATCTATGAAGTGGGGGCTGACATAACAGCATTATCTTAAAGGCTTCAAGGGACACCCAAAGCAATGGATTTTGAAGACTGCATTCAGGTTCCTAAATACAAAGATCTCAAATTCTGAATGGCACATTTAAAGCTCAGTACTGATGCAGCAGGACATGACCTCTAACTTAGAACTGCAGACACTTCTAGTGGTGACAGAACTTTTACAAGCAAGCAGTAATCATCTACAGTAATCATTTCAAAACTGTGATGTATGATTTCTAAGTCATTGGGGGCGGGGGACAACACCCAACATGACAAGCCCGCTCTTCTTCTTGAAAACACACTACCAGACAGTTTGCTTTTTATCCCTAATACTTTGCTTACTATAGTTGATGCTTCATAAGGAGATTTGGTTTTAAACTGCTCCTGTTTCTTTAAAACTCTTACTAAACCAGAAGAATGCAGTGCAGATATTTGTGTAGAAATGTTCAGTAACTGTGATGGAAAAAAATACCCAAGCTCCCCTGTTCCCCCCAGGAACCAGCTGTAGCCAGGCATATATAGCAACATATACAATTTTCCATGGTTTTAAGCAAGAATTCTATGCATAGAAAAAATCATATGGAGTCAGAGTAACCAGAAAAACATTAAAAAGTAGATAATTAGAGGCTGATTATGAAGACTTACCAGATGGATATGAAATTAACAAAGTTTAGAAATGCTTTTGTAGTTTTACAAAAGCAAAATTTAGCTGCTGTCAGCAATTTTGCTATCTATAGCTGTTACTCAATATGATCAATCACACAGTTACTCAATTCAGCTGTGGATGCTGGAACTGCAGCAAACTCACTGTGTGCCTGATCCAATTTAAAATGTTTCTCTAGGCATTGGATCAGGCCCTTTATTCACAAAGCAGTCAACGGGATAAAAAGGAATCAAGAAATAAAATAAAAAGGAAACAACATACTTCTGATTTAGAATATGTAAGCAACAAGCACTTTAATAAAAAAGCAATTCCTTTTATAATTAAGAACAATGTTTTCTGGCATCTGTTCAATACTTTCTTTGAGACAGGAATGTGTATAAGGTATAACAAAAAGTACATTATTGAAACAGTAATGTTAAAATTTCATTACATAAATGTCAAGAAATGTAATGTTAAGATTCCTACAGTAATGTTAGCTTTGACCTCATTTGTATGCAGTACAAAAGTATCTTTTGCTACATAAAAGTACTAAGCAACACATCATACTACGTAAATAATAGTTATTGTGAAAGAACTGCATTATGTGACTTTTTAAGTTGGAAGGCCATTAGATCAGCAAAGAAGAGTAATAACGCAATGAAAAGCTGAGGCTACTTTCAGACAGTCTGGGAATTGAGAAACTCTCTCCGTTTCATTGCAACAAGACAGGTGCATTGTTTTTTTACCATATTTTGCAAAGCACAGAGTGCACTAGAGACAAAAGTCCTCTATTTATTAATGGAACAAATGCTATATAAACAAGACACTGGCAGTGCTGTTCCCCAGACTGTCTTGCCACAGTGCCTCAAATCAGACCCAACAGGACTGCTTCCATAGATGAGATGTCTATTCAGGCCATTGCCTCTGTATTGAGATTGCCAGTGGGAATAACTATTGGCACTTTAAATTTATGGACATCTCCCCACTAAACAATGAATTCATTTCACATATGTCACTAAACTGATGGTAACAACTTTCGGACACTACCATTGGATATGAACTAGTATCCTAGATTTGAAATCTCCATATCCCATTACTTGCAAGTTCCTTTGAAGGTCCACTTCAGATATAAGCATGTCATGTATAAGCTTCAGTGATTGTATTATGGGGCAGTGATCACGATGTACTTCTGCTGCAAAGAAGCCCTTTCCTTAGTGAGGTGTACACAGCAAAGTACTGAACTCATGGAAAAGGTGTTATGAATTTTATTTTTTTATCTTCCTAGAATAATGTCCTTTTTGCTGCCAAATTCTCAGGCTCAGGACTCTTGAGATTCCTCCAAATGTATGAAACAAAATCCTCTACTTGAGTGACTGTCAAGTGCATCCATGGTGGCCACCAGGGACTTCATGTACAGCCAGAACAATTTTCAGAATAAAAAAAGTTCATGGATATTTACAACTATTTTGCTACCAACAAAAAGTATGAAAAAGTATTTTCACAACAAACTTTTAAATTGTTATAGTTAGTAATAATTGTGTAACATTTGTAGTATTAGTACAGTAAATATTATTCTTTACACTGAAAAGATTCATTTTATTTACATTACCTTTACAAATAACCACACAACTAGACTGTCACTAGTATAATATTTTAACAGGCAAAACTGCAGCCACTGTGAATTTGAGATCCACTGCTCTACTTAGTCCTCACACTGAATCCCATAAAGGGACACAGACAAGGAAGATTTCAGAAGTGAACAAAGAATGCAATATGCTTTTCAATGGCCAGGCTAAAAATGATGTTTGACAAGGAATAGGATGGAGAAATATAATATGCCTACCTATTACTGAAGGAAAATCTATTTGGTTCTATTACAATGAAGAAACTGATGAAGAACAGTCCATCTGTCTACAAATATGACCCCTGCAATGCCGCCAACATCAGGGTGATCTGCCAAATGAGTACCATCTGCACGAGTGAAAGCTCTTCTATGGGCAGATTTAACTCACAATTTTTATAGGATTTTAAAGGGACACCATTATCATGAAATCTAGGCAGTCCTAAATGCAATTTCAAGCAGTGTACCTGCTCCTGAGTCCCTTTGCCAATTTCTCTGGTTTGACAATCACGTTTTCCAGTTTTTAAAATGTTTTTTCTCCCCTGTTGCTTTGTAAAAGACTCACAGGGAAAAAAGGAAAAACAAACTGGCTGAATGGGAAAACTGAGGTACTGCTGAATGAAAAAAGGAAAATAAAAAATAGAAAAATATATTTCATCCCTCTACTTTTCTTTTAGTAATAGTAATTTTAGGTGTTGCTTGTAACAACAGTGGGTAAAAATTTGCAGATGTAACTACGATTTATGTCAATGATGTTCCTTTAAAAGAAAATATGCAAAGGGAATATTTTTTCATAACAGAACCGTAACTGCTTTCTATCTCTGATATGTATGCCCCCCACCATTATCCTAGTATCTCTGCACATGCCGATTGTTCATTTAGTTGTCCTGACAACACCCCCTGTGAGGTAGGGAAGTGCTATTATCCCCATTTTACAGATAATGAAGCACAAAGAGGCTAAGTGACTTGACCAAAGTCACCCAGGAAGTCTGTGGCAGAGCAGGGACTATGAACCTAGGTTTCTGAAGTTCTAGGCTACTGTCCTTCCTTCCATCCTTTCTCAAGTCTCCTGTAGGCCAAAGGAGGTAATTATATTGGCAGCCATATACATATGATAGGAGGGACTAAGCATTTAAAATGGTGGAAGGGGCCTGCCTCTTCTACAACATATTTTGTTCAAAAAAAGTGTGACACTATTCAATTTTTTTAATTATACATAAACTTTAAAAGATAATTGATACATACTGCTGATAGGGTTTCCAACTTTCTAATCGCACAAAACCAAATACCCTGGCCGCGCCCCTGCCCTGAGGCCCCACTCCTGCCCTGACCCTTCTCAAAGGCCCTGCCCCTGCTCACTACATTCCCCCTCCCTCAGTGGCTTGCTCTACCCCACCCTCAGTCACTTTCACTTAGCTGGAGCAGGGGTTTGGTGCGGGAGGGGGTGAGGGCTTTAATTTGAAGTGCAAAGTGCTCCACTTAGGAAGGAACAATCAGTTTCATACATACAGAATGGGAAGAGACTGTCTAGGAAGGAGTATGGCAGAAAGAGATCTAGGGGTCATAGTGGACCACAAGCTTAATATGAGTCAACAGTGTGATACTGTTGCAAAAAAAGCAAACGTGATTCTGGGATGCATTAACAGGTGTGTTGTAAACAAGACACGAGAAGTCATTCTTCCGCTTTTCTCTGCGCTGGTTAGGCCTCAACTGGAGTATTGTGTCCAGTTCTGGGCACCGCATTTCAAGAAAGATGTGGAGAAATTGGAGAGGGTCCAGAGAAGAGCAACAAGAATGATTAAAGGTCTTGAGAACATGACCTATGAAGGAAGGCTGAAGGAATTGGGTTTGTTTAGTTTGGAAAAGAGAAGACTGAGAGGGGACATGATAGCAGTTTTCAGGTATCTAAAAGGGTGTCGTCAGGAGGAGGGAGAAAACTTGTTCACCTTAGCCTCCAATGATAGAACAAGAAGCAATGGGCTTAAACTGCAGCAAGGGAGATTTAGGTTGGACATTAGGAAAAAGTTCCTAACTGTCAGGGTAGTTAAACACTGGAATAGATTGCCTAGGGAAGTTGTGGAATCTCCATCTCTGGAGATATTTAAGAGTAGGTTAGATAAATGTCTATTAGGGATGGTCTAGACAGTATTTGGTCCTGCCATGAGGGCAGGGGACTGGACTTGATGACCTCTCGAGGTCCCTTCCAGTCCTAGAGTCTATGAGTCTATGAGTGGGGCCAGAAATGAGGGGTTCAGGGATGGGAGAGGGCTCTGAGCTGGGGCAGGGAGTTAGAGTGCAGGGGGAGTGAGGGCTCCAGCTGGGGGTGCAGCAGGGGATGGGGGGTTTGGAATGCACAAGGGGGCTCCAGGTTTGGGGGGGTATCATAACCTAGTCCCAGATTTGGACCTTAGCGTCCAAAATATGGGGGTTAGCATGAAAACCTCCAAGCTTAGTTACCAGCTTGGACCTGGTAAAGCTGCCACCACCCAAAAAATTAGAGTGTTTTGGGGCACTCTGGTCCCCACAAAAACCTTCCCTGGGGACCCCAATACCCAAATCCCTTGAGTCTTACAACAAAGGGAAATAAAACTTTTCCCTTCCCCCCCTCCAGGTGTTCCTGGAGAGATACACAGAAGCAACCTCCGTGAATCTAAGCAGAGGGATTCCACCCTCCCCCGTTTCCAGCCGGGAAACATAAGCACTTCCCTCTTCACCCAGAGGGAATGCAAAGTCAGGCTAGTAAATCTAACACACACAGATTTCCCCCTGACTTCTTCCTCCCACCAATTCCCTGGTGAGCTGCAGACTCAATTCCCTAGAGTTCCCCACTAAAGAAAACTCCAACAGGTCTTAAAAGAAAGCTTTATATAAAAAGAAAGAAAAATACATAAAAATGGTCTCTCTGTATTAAGGTGACAAATCCAGGGTCATTTGCTTAAAAGAATATTGAATAAACAGCCTTATTCAAAAAGAATACAATTCAAAGCACTCCAGCAACTATAGACACGTAAATCCAAAAAAAACCATATAAATCACTAGCTGATCCTTTGTACTTACAACTGGGAAACAGAAGATTAGAAAGCAAGAAATAGAAATCCCCTCATAGCCGAGAGAGCATACAGGCAGAAGACCAAGGACAAAGGACTCACACACAAACTTCCCTCCACCCAGAGTTGAAAAAATCCTGTTTCCTGATTGGTCCTCTGGTCAGGTGCTTCAGGTTACTTTTTTTTTTTCAGGTGAAAGAGACATTAACCCTTAGCTATCTGTTTATGACAGGGGGCTCAGGGCTGGAGGGGGCAGGCGGTTGGGGTGCGGGCTTACCTCGGGCGGCTCCCAGTCAGTGGTGCAGTGGGGCTAAGGCAGGCTCCCTGCCTGTCCTGGCTCCGTGCTGCATCCTGGAAGCAGCCAGCAGGTCTGGCTCCGAGGCTGGGGATCCAGGAGGCTCTGTGTGCTACTCTGACTTCCAGGCACCTCCCCCACCCCGCAGCCTCTGGGAGTGAGGAGTCAGTGCTCAGGGCAGGGGGCAGTGCACGGAGCCCCGTGGCCCCACCGTCTAGGAGCCAAATCTGCTGGTTGCCTCCAGGGCACATTGTGGTACCAGGACAGGTAGGGACTAGCCCACAGCAGCTCTGCAGCACCGCCAACCAGACTTTTAACAGATCGGTCAGCGATGCTGACCCGAGCCACCAGAGTCGCATGTGGGCCTGGTGTTCCGGTCAAAAAACAGATACCTGGTCACCCTAGCTGCGAATGGACCAGGTTCCAATGTGACAGTGATAGTTCTTCCAATCAGCAATATTGAAAAAAATCCCTCCATTTTGAGGGGAGACATGATGTATAAGTATAGGCAATACAGAATTCTTTATGTTCAAGATGATTTTTCCCCTTCCAAGAAATGTTTTAAGTGTTGACAACTAGGCTGTATCAGAAAAATAAACACATCAACATCTCAGAGTCTAAAACAGAATGCAGACTCCACTTAATTTGAATGAAAGCCATTTACTGACACTTGTCTATTGGAAGAAAAGGTGGTCTCATGATAATGGCAGGAGACTGGGAATTGGGAGCTCTGCCATAATATTCCTGTAAGATATGAACCAAACCACCTGTTCTCACAATACCTTAGTTTTCCCCTCAGTAAAGTTAGCATAGGCTTAATTCATTAAAGTACTCAGAGTTCCTCAGATGAAAAACAGCACAATATTATTATTTCAATGTTGCAACCATCCAAGCTACAAAGGAACTAAGTAAGGGCAGAATATGAGCAACTTATGTAGCATAGCACAAATACTCATCTATCTTTCAAGGGAAATCCATCTCTGAGCCAATGGCCCTTTGAAGAAAGCTTCTTCATAACAGCTGCCTCTGTTCGCAAAGACATAGTTCTTAAAATGCCACACCAAAAGCATAATCTAGTGATTAGATCATTAGATGAAATGGAAGTCAGGATTCACCTATATGTGTCAGTTTCTCTCTTTAAAATAGGGATAATTTAACCATCTGTGTAAAGTGCTTTGGATAAAAGATGCTATATACGTGAAAAACATATTATTAGTATGGATATTTGATGTTAGTTTATGCTGTCAGAAAACAGTGGCATTATTTACCTAAAGTAAAATGCTAATTTGCCAAACTATTGGCCAAAATGTTTTTCTGCTAGTACAGCTTTTTAAATTAATACAGCATAGGTTATGTTTTCATCATGGAGTACCTGTAATGAGCTGTCACTGTTAATATTTCCATTATAGATATTTATCTCTTGATGTTCCTTGTCCCTTTGCTCTGTTATTGTAGTGCAGCAGATTCACAGTTCAGTTGTCTATTAGGACAAAAATTTTCTCTTGGGTTTTCATTTTCATAGATAGCCAACGCAAGTGAAGACAGAGGAATGGAAAATGATGTGCTATGTGAAGCAAAAAATAAAATAAAAATCAAGGAACTTGCACTTCTCTGGGTTATTTGCACACTGGGGAATATCCCAAGGCCAGTCAGGCCTTTCACCGTCAGGCTAGTTTGTGAGCTCTCAGAAAACAGTGCATTCTGGCTAGATGAAGGTCCTTCTTGAAGGACAGCTAATTAGGTCCACCAGATCAAGATGGCACTCCTGTGTGATCAGGGGTGCTCTTATTCTTGCTGCCAAGTTAATGTTAGCTCCTTACAGCTTCACATGTCTCTTTTCCTGTTTTAATCAAGGATTCTACACAGCCTCCTTTCTCATAAGATACTGATCTGTATGTGTACTTGCAGGCTCAAGACTGTAGGAAGAAAAGAAAGCCACATTCAGGCCTTACTGCCTTTTGCTCTTTCCACCATGCTACAAGATTAATTTGTTCAGTTTCATAAACCAATAACCAGTTCTAACATTTTACTACCTGATTGGAATTTAAATTATCACAGGTAACTCTATTTAAAATGTATTGCCTCAAAGCATGAGGCAGAGAGGAAGTCAGAATTGATAGCCAGCTGGTCTCAGGTGTCAGGGTCTACTCCCACTAGGCCTCCTCTCTGGTATTATGTGATTGCATGATAAATTTTTTGGCCATTTAATCTTTACGAAAAAAAATCTTACAGATATTGTGAAGAGTACTGTACTAGCATGGTTAGCCTTAGAAAATTAAAAAAGATTAATTGACCTGTGGGAAAGAGATGGATTACCATTGATTACCATGTACATGTATTTGAGATGATAGATGAATGCAGTCACAACATTGATCTTTGCAAATTAGCCTGACTTTAGTCATCTATGATTTGTCTTTAGGCTTTCTACCATTAGTGGTTATCCATAAATAATCCTACATGGTTAACTGAATCCCATGGTTTTATCTAAGGCCTGATTGATATAGCGATGATTCACCCACAGTTTGAGTGCCACTCTGCAGAAACATACAAAGTCTTTTCTTGTGGAGTGAAGTTTTCTTAATGTAACATTTTATTTAGAAATTATTAATTTCAGTTTAATTCATATACAGATTAAAAGGTAGCAGTACCTTCACCAGAGTTAAAGATTTACATAATTAGAGTCTCACTCTGGGCCTGATTCTAATCTTGTGACATATTGACAGACTGAAAAATCCTTAGGATTTAAGATAAACTTTATTGAATTATGGAATTAGGATTCTATTAGAAATACAATTGTGTATGTATTATTATATGTACTTTCTCTAGTAGGACGGGGATACTTCCTCCATTATCAGCCTTTTGAAGACACCCCACTGAGAGTCATACCAGTTACTAGTTCAATAACTGGATCAAACTAGTTCAAACTGGATTTTCTAGGGGCCAACAGACAGAGCATGGATTTTTGGGTGAATAGATGGGTTTTCAACTGACCCAAGGCCACCACATGGACAGGACTCCTGGTCCAGAGAAGGCCCCAATGCTTAGAGTAGGGTTAGGAGGACTGGGTCTACTCAGACCTCCATAAGACTGGATGCTAGCTCTGAGCTGAGGCCGTGAAGAACTTGTGACTGCAAAAGAAACCCTGCGGGTGGAGTGTTGAAGGACTGCTCCCGTCAGAGCCCATGTTAAAGGTGGGGTGATGTCACCTAAAGAATAAAGTAGGCTGTATGGTACCTTATGGAAAATTCTGATAGTTTAAAATTTGTTTTCATCCTAATTCAAGATGAAAAAGTCAAAATATCAACATTTTTCATGGAATGTAAAGTTTTTAAAAAATGGTCTAGAAATGTCAAAATGTAATTGACATTTAGGGTCAAAACATAACGTTTTGACATTCCCAAATCAAAATGTTTCTTTTGTTTAACCAAACCCAAGTGTTTCTTTTTGGCTTGGTTCATCATTAATCTGTGTTCCCTTGAGCTGCTGTGGTGCTGCATGGGAGTTGCAATTTGTATACGTCATACTCCCATTCTCCTGTATCTGTTGGGCTGCCCACTCAGACTATACCTCCTGAGATGCTCAAGGTCATGTGACTCCCATAAGACACCACATCAGTTCAGTCAGAGGAGAGGCTGCAGTGCATCCTGGAAAATTTGAAGGATATTTTCCTATAAAAATTTTTGATTTTGTAGAAACTGCAAAATTGATGGAAAATTCCTGAGCATCCATGCCCGTTCTATATCTTGGTGAAGGAGTTAGAGTTAGATAAATGTCTAATTGGGTGTGAACTTACTAGATATGTCTACACTGAGGTAAAAAAATCATGCAGCACCAAGTCTCAGAGCCCGGGTCAGCTGACTTGGCTACAGGGCTAAAGATTACAGTGTGGATATTTAGGCTCGGGCTTCTACCTGGGCTCTCGGATCCCACAATGTGGGAGAGTCTCGGAGCCCAAGCCCCAGCCTGAGCCCAAATGTCTATTCTGCAGTGTTACAGCCCTGCAGCCTGAGCCCTGAGATCCCGAGTCAGCTGAACCAGGCCAGCTGCGGTTATCACAGTGTAGATGGCCCCCACTGGCATTCAGCAGTCCATGCAGTATCTGAATTTCTGTTTTAGTCTTTGCTTGAGTCGTTGTATTGACCAGTTTCTCTGCTCAGAAGGCAATTTTAGTTGTTTGAAACCAACACCTGTCTATCATGTCAAAGTTGTTTCTTGCTGTTTCCAAACCCTCCACAACTGCCCCTGTTGTTCATCAATGATGCTTCTCCAGACTCTTATGATATCAATAATAATGCCTTTATTCCTGAGAGAACTTTTAACATCTGCAATGTCAAGCAGTGAACTACTTCTGGTACTGAACGTATTCGGGAAAGTAATCTCAAGAAGCAGTATCTGCCAAGTGGCTTATTGAAAGTGCAAATCTTGAAGCTTTGTGTCCAGGGAATCTGCCAAAGCTCTGCCAGTGCATTCAATTTACTGAAGAATTTGGCTTCTTCCATCTCAGCAAACATTTCATTCCTCATGGGCAAAGTGGAAATGTTCCTTTTTATTGTTCTTGTTCAGCTTCTAGTGATTAATTCAAAGTCTGTGCCCACTTCCTTTCTTCTATACAATTACCATGCAGGGAACCCAGTCTGTTGGCTCTTCTATTCTATGAATGATACCATCTGTTATGTTTTGCAGCTCTTCCTTCTGGTTTTTGTTTTTATACTCAAGGAAAGTTTTGGGTAGCATGCACAACAGGCACTGTGTTCTCCCATTACTAAATCTTATATATCACCAGGAGACACTTCCTTCCTGCGAACACATCTGCAGACATTGCAATTAAGCCCATACAAACCTAGTTCAAGATTGATATTAGAGTTGTTGTTTTGACTGTCTAAGGCTAACATTCTTCTGACTAGGTCATGTATCTCACTTGGGCATACTGCTTGCTTTCCACAATGACTTGTCACTAACACTTGTTCATGGTATTTGCCTACGTACCTCTATTCATTTCAACTGTCCTAACACTAGAGTGCATTCCTTACCACAGGATTTCAGTCTTTAGACTTACACTATTTCACTTTCTGTTATTACATTCCCTTGTGCACCTGTGTCCATTCTGCATTCCACATGTAGGCCATTTATGCATATTTTTAGGCAGGCATTCTTTAGAGTTTGCATCTTCTTTGTTTTTATAATAATACCTAGCTCTTATATAGCATTTTTCATCCATAGATCTCAAGGTGCTTAACAAAGGAGGTCTGTATCTTCATTCCTATTTTGCAGATGGAGAACCTGAGGGAAGTGATTTGCCCAAGGTCCAGCAAAGCAGTGGTAGATCTAGGAATTAAACCCAGGTCTCCTAAGTCCCCACCCAGGATCCTATCCACTAGCCCGTATTATCATTATCATTATCAAGAGTGTTTAATCTTCACTTGAGCAATCCTTGGAATTCTGCATTTTCCTGCTTTGTCTGCAGATTTTCTGTGGATCAGTTGGGCCTGAATGCTGGTGCCACATGACTGATATATTTCCTTATGCGGCATGTTCTTCCCCCAACCCAACCCAACCCAACCCCCTCCCCCTTTGCCTGTTCATATTCCTCATTCATAAAACTATGGGGTCCACAGGCATGTGCTCTGTGACACATGAATACTGATGCATCCTACATCAGATGCAATGTCCCCAAGTAGCATTTCGTGTACCTTTTATTATTTTTCACCCAAGATTATTTGGGCTTTTATGAAGGGGTCTTAATATTCCATAGAATTAAAAGGCCCGACATATGATTGTGGCAAACTCCTCTACTGTTTCTCCTTCCTTTGGGATCCTCGTCCTCTCCTTTGCTGTCCTTCCTCTGCCAGCTCCACTCTCTCGGCAATCCACACTCCCCTCCCTCATTCCCCTCTCCTGTCTCCTGTCCTCCTCCTTTTTCCTAATAACTAGGGCTGGCCAAAATTTATCCATCAAAACTATTTAACAGACATTTGGATTTTTGACTAGATTAAGTATTTCTTGAGAAGTGGGATTTTCAATGGAAATTTATCACTTTTCATGGGAAAAAATGAACAATTTTGATTTAGAAATGCTGTCTCAACACTTTATTCTGCTCTATGGACCAGTGTTTCAGCTTGACTATATCTCCCATTTTTCATCTTGGCTTTACTCCCAGGATGCAATGGCAGCTCTGCAAGAGGATGGACTGTGGTGCATCATTGCAGATATATCTGGCTAGGGAGCCCAGCCCATAGAGGAAAATGGGGACATGAATCACCCAAATGACAACTGCCAGGAGGCACTACAGTGGCATTTCCAAATGAAAGGTTTTAATCATCCACTGAAAATTTGGGGGTTTGAATTTTCACTGAAAATTCAATTTTGCCCTGAAAAAAACCCTCACATTTTTGAAATAGCTCCACTAATAACTTATCCCCTCGTGCCTTTCCCTCACTCAACCTCAGCCCCCACAAACCACTTTGAAAACTCACTCCACAAACAAAGCAACAAAAGATAAAAACAAATTTTTAAATGGAATCAGTATGCATCACACTGCTTGCAGCTCTTTGTATCACCCTTTCGTTCTCTTCTCTCTCAGTTGATAAACTCTTTGGGCAGGACAGCAGCTACCTCTTACTGAATGTTCAGAACCCCAGTGCTGGTCAGAACCTGAAGATACTATTGTAATAAAAACAATTTGAAATGATAACAGACGCATCCCTGGAGTGGGGTGCATAGACTCTGCTGGGAATTGTATAATGTTGTAATTGTAAATTAGAATAGTTTTAGGGTGATGGGTGTGTCAGCCTTCATCAGCCTCCCATGATATTATGTAGATGTATTGCTGCAGCCAAGAGAAATATGTAAGAATTCATTTACAGACAGCATATTGTGCATATCGGGTGATTTAAAAGTAGAGTCAGAAGGCCAGGGAGATGCCAATGGGGAGGGTCAGATTGTGTTTTTTGTTTGTTGAGTTATGACTAGTCAGCATGTAAAATAAGCTTATTAGTCGATCGATATTATTGATTTGCATACACCAAAAAACTGTGCTGAGGCATTTGCCTAGGTGTATAGTTACTTAATTTGTAAAATAATATCATGTTGCCTGGAATTTAATTTCCTACATGTACTTTCAGGTAGGTTTAGCATACCCCATGTAAAGCTGAAAACAGGCACATCAGTTTCACAATTACAAAGTCAGTGCAGATTAAATTACGCAGTTTTCAAAGACAATGCAAGACAAAAAGAGCTGTCCAATATACAAACCTGAACCTGGCCATGGCAGCTCTAATTACAAAATCTGAATAGGTCTCAGTAAACTGGGACTTCTCATCAATGATGGGAAACACAGCATCACTGGTGCCTCCAGGGTACAGGTTTCCTTCATTATCTACCTGCAGTGTACAGTATCTATGTATCTAAGTACTGAGGAGTGTGTAGTTATCACACTGGTGCTAAATTTCTTTTGTTCAAAAGGCGTGTGGTACCCTTGGTGAAGGCAGATTGGAGGAATATGAATTTACTCTTCTGTATTTTGTGGAATGGAATATATGACTCAGATGACTTTTTGTCATATGGTTCTTTATTCCTGAATTCTCTATGGTGTTTGCAACGTGATTTTGTGTGTGTGTGCTGGGTACATGGTGGTTGGTTTTTCAGAGGGAATGTATTGCTCATCTCAGAGATAGGCTTATCTCTGAGGGACGGTGTGTAATTTACATGCTTGGGCAGCCAGTGCAAGCTTTTTAATATGTCAAAATGACTAGGCCCACAATTTTGTGCTGTGACACTTTTTAGTTATTCCTGCTAATCCCGTTTCTGTTGCATACAGTGAGTAGGAGTTATCATCCTTACATATAATTTGTAGGGCTGTCAAATGATTAAAAAAAATAATTGCAATTAATCACATTTTAATCACACTGTTAAACAATAATGGAATTCCATTTATTTAAATATTTTTGGTGTTGGGGGAAGTGTGTGTGTGTGTTGGGGGAGAGTGTGTGTGTGTGTGTGTATGTATGTTGGAGGGAAAAGTGACTGTGTGCGTGTGTGTACGCTTGTGTTGGGGGAGCGCTGTCTCGTTAAGCAGAGCACTTCGGAGCCTGAATGCTTTTTCAGCTAGTAGCAGCTGCTGTCGGTAGCACTCACTTCTGAGCCAGCAGCAGACAGGCTGCCCCTGGTCCCCAGTCCCAGTTCAGTGGCGACCAACATGGGGGACAGGAGCAGGACACCTTGACATCAGCCCCCCTCACCGCCGCTCTGCATGGCAGACAGGGGTGGCTTGATGTGGTGGGGGGGAGAGAGAGAGAAGAGAAGGAGGTAGGGGGAACAGGGCAGCGGGAGGAGGGGCACTCCTTCCCTGGGGGCACGCAGTGGCACCCCCCTGAGCATGGCACTCTGATGTGTGATTAACGCTCATTTAAAAAATATGTTAATTTGTTTTGAGTTAGTCGCATGCATTAACTGTGATGAATTGACAGCCCTGATCATTTGTATTGCAGTAGTGTCCAAAGGCCCTAATCAATATTGCAGCTCCATTGTGCTAGGTGCTGTGCAAACACACAAGAAGACATGATCCCCGAGGCAAAGATTTTATAATCTAATTTAGGTCTGCTCCTGGCACAATGGAACATCTAATTATGAAGAATGAACACAGAGCCCCCTAAGCTGCCACTCTGGTTGTTACACATTTGTTTTCTCAGCATTCTTGGACAATATCTTATTCTCAGTAGTTACTTAGGGCTGGTCTACACTAGGGGAGGGGATCGATCTAAGATATGCAACTTCAGCTATGTGAATAACGTAGCTGAAGCCGAAGTATCTTAGATCGAGTTACCTACCGTCCTCACGGTGCGGGATCGACGTCCACGGCTCTCCCTCTCGACTCTGCTACCGCCATTCACGTTGGTGGAGTTCCGGAGTCGACAGGAGCGCATTCGAGGATCGATATATCGCGTCTAAATGAGAAGCGATATATTGATCCCTGAGAAATCGATTGCTACCCGCCGATACGGCCGGTAGTGAAAACGTACCCTTAGATTCTAAACTCTTTGTGGCCGGGACCATCTTTTCATCACCTCTGTATACAGTGCTTAGCACAAGGGGGCCTCAATCCCTCAGAATAACAATAGATACCCTACTAATAAATACTTTGGGTGGCAGAAGTTTGTTTAATGCAAAGTTTGTTCTTTTAAGTGTTACTTATCAACTTATTTCTTTTGTTTTTAGAAGAACATGGTGCAGCTTCCAGTAACTTTTTCTCTGTGTTTACAGACAAAATTTGTTGTGTGAATTTGTTGGAAATGACCATTCCCAGCAGCCCCTAATAGCTGACTTTCTCTTCCTTCTAAGTGCTCCAGACTGCGCATCAGGGAGCTAATGAGGCCCAGCTGCTTCCAAACCCTATACATTAAAAATTTTACTTCCTCAACTTCCTCACTTGGCCACACTCATAAAGTCTAAGACTTTAAGACCAGAAGGGACCAACTTGATCATCCAGTCTGACCTCCTGCATACTGCAGGCCACAGAACCTCACCTGTCCACTCCTGTAATAGACCCCTAATCTCTGGCTGAGTTACTGAAGTCCTCACATCATTATTTAAAGATATCAAATTACAAACAATCCAACATTAACTTTAGTTTAAACCTGCAAGTGAACTGTGCCCATGCTGCAGCAGAAGGCAGAAAAACCCCACAGGGTCTCTGCCAATCTCACCCAGGGGAAAATTCCTTCTGGAATCAAAATATGGCAGTCAGGTGGATCCTGAGCATTTCAGCAAGACCCAACAGCCGGACACCAGGAAAGAATTCTCCGTAGTAACTCACAGCCCTCCCCACCTCGTGCCCCATTACCCGCCATTGGGGATATTTGCTACTAGTAGTCACAGAGCATCTATATACCACTGTAGACAGTCTCATCATACCATCATACCATCCCCTTCATAAACTTATCGAGCTCAGTCTTGAAGCCAGTTAGGTTTTTTGCCCCCACTGATCCCCTGTTCCAGAACTTCTCTCCTCTGATGGTTAGAAACCTTCATCTAATTTCAAGTCTAAACTTTTTGACGGCCAGTTTGTATCCATTTGTTCTTGTGCCCACATTGACGCTTAACTTAAATAACTCCTCTCCCTCCTTGGTGTTTCTCCCCCTGATGTATTTATAGAGAGTAATCATATCTGCCCTCAGCCTTTGTTGGGTTAAGCTAAACAAGCCAAGCTCTTTGAGTCTCCTATCACAAGGTAGGTTTTCCATTCCTTTGATCATCCCAGTAGCCCTTCTCTGCACCTGTTCCAATATGAATTCATCTTTCTTAAACATGGGAGACCAGAATTGCACGTAGCATTTCAGATGAGGTCTCACCAGTGCCTTGTATAATGGCCCTAAAACTTCCCTGTCTTTACTAGAAATATCTTCCTTGACTGCATGCTAGGACTGCATTAGCCTTTTTCATGGCTGCATCACGTTCGTGGGTCATAGTTATTCTGTGGTGAACCAATATACCCAAGTCTTTTTCCTCGTCTGTCACTTCCAACTGGTATTTCCCCAGTTTATAGCAAAAATTCTTGTTGCTAGTCCCTACATGCATGACCTTGCACTTTGCACTATTAAATTTCATCTAATTTCTATTACTCCAGTTTACAAGATCATTCAGATCTTCTTGTATGATATTCTAGTCCCCTTCCATATTGGTAATAACTCCCAACTTTGTATCATCCACAAATATTATTAGCATACTCCCATTTTATTGTGCGGAGGTCATTAAAGTAAGATTAGTCCTGAGACTGATTCCTAAGGAACTCTGCTAGTAACCTCCCTCCAGACTGAGAGTTCACCTTTCAGTATGACCCATTTATTCACCCCTTTAACCAGTTCCTTATCCACCTTTCAATATTAATTCCCATCTTCTCCAATTTAACTAATAATTTCCCACGTGGAACTGTACCAGGTGCCTTACTAAAATCCTGATAGATTAGATTTACTGAATTTCCTTTGTCTAAAAAATCAGTTATTTTCTCAAATGGATGAAGATTATCTGGTCTCCTGGATTAGGTCCCATTAAACTGTTTGAGTTTGACTTCCACCTTGGATGTGGTAAATTCTGCATCCATATGGAAGATCAGAATTGTACATAACATTTTAGAGGAGGTCTCACCAGTGCCTCATTTCCATTAGCCACCCTGCCACTACCCCTAAGCTCCTGTAATGAGGCAAAGCATTTGTTTCGGTGTTGGGCCTGGCCTAGATTATCTTTAATCTCCACCTCATCTTCAGTGTTTAGCAGTCCCACTTCTTTCCTTGTTTTATTTTTTTAATTGGCTATAGAACCTTTTACTATTGCTTTTAATTTCCCTTGCAAGGTATAACACTGCCTGCCTTTTGGCAGGTCTCACTTTTGGCCTGCACTTTCTGACTAGGGTTGCCAACTTTCTACTTGCACAAAACTGAACACCCTTGCCCTGCCCCTTCTCTGAGGCCCTACCCCCACTCACTCCATCCCCACTCCTGCTGTCACTCACTCTCCCCACCCTCACTTTCACTGGCTGTCTCAGGGGGGATGGGGGCTCCAGCTGGGGATGCGGGCTCTGGGGTGGGGCCATGGATGAGGGGTTTGGGGTTGTCAAGGCTGAATCCCAACTCTGTCACTCTGAGTGCAGAAGGTGGGGGCTCGCAAAGATTTTAAAAAATAATACTGGCCACTCCAGGCTTGTATTAAACTCCCAAGGTTACAGCTTTTCTCTGACCTTGGCTTGGTAAACGCTGCCACCACCCAAATGCAACAAAACCCCCTTTGAACCCAGGAAGGAACACTTGGGAATTCCTCCCTCTGGGGTGCCCTCAAGCCCTTTCACTCCAACCCCACCGTCACTCCCAGGGAAGAGCTGAGAAAAGAAACAAAGAAAATTAACTGTGGCCACCAGCTAATCAAACAACATGCACAAACCTCTTAGGACACCAAAATTCCAATCCTGTTCTTAAAAAAGGTAAATTTTATTAAAAACAAAAAGAAAGAAAATACATCTGGAACTTAGGCTTTTGCTAGATTTTAAAAGAGCAATTCCAAAAACCCAAGCACCCAAAATAGCTTTCTTGGGGGTTCAGCTTGAAGGTTAGAAGCAAACAAAAGCATCTGGGGTTAGCACAGAGGAGTCCACAAGCCAATAAGAAATAAAAGAAATAACTCTAATCACATCTAGCTAAACATTCTGATCCACTTACATATTGGAGTTCAGACATGGCTTAGCTGCTTATACCATGGCTGCCCTGTTCCTTCAGCCCAGAGAGACAGACAAAGAGAAAGTTCCTTTCCCAATTTTAAAAAGTTCTACCTTCCCACTGGTTCTTTTGGTCAGGTGCCCACTTTTTTTTCTTTACCTGAGGGACTTTTACAGGTAAAGCAAGTAAAGAACAGCTACCAAGAGGGATTTTGCAGCTAACTGGCTGACTGGGTGTCCACCAAAGGGAGCTATCCCCCACCTTTATTTATTACAGAGGTACATGGGGGTGCTCTGGGCTAGGGTTGGAGCTAAGGGGTTCAGCGTTTGGGAGGGGGGTCCAGGCTGGGAGTGTGGATTCTGATGTGAGGCCAGGGATGAGGGATTTGGGGTCCAGGAGGGGGGCTTCAGGCTGGCTTGAGGGGTTTGGAGTGCAGGAGGAGGCTCTGGGCTGGGGCAAGGGGTTGGGGTATGGGGGTGTGAGGGTTTTAGCTGGGGGTACAGACTCTGGTATGGGGCTGGAGATAAGAGTTTTGGGGTGTAGGAGGGTGCTCTGGGCTGGGACTGAGGGGTTTAGAGGGTGGGAGGGGGATCAGGCCTGGGGCAGGGGGTTGGGGTGTTCAGGGATGCAGGTTCCGGGTGGCACTTACCTTAAGGAGCTCCCGGAAGCAGCAGCATGTCCCCCCTATGGCTCCTATGTGGAGGTGTGGCTAGGCAGCTCTGCGTGCTGCCCTGTCCACAGGCACCACCCCCACGGCTCCCATTGGCCATGGTTCCCGGCCAATGGGAGCTGCGGGGGCATCGCATGGGGCGGGGGCAGCATGCGGAGCCCATGACTGCCCCTATAGGTAGGAGCCAGAGTGGGACTTGCCGGCTGATTCCTGGGAGCCACGCGGCACTGCCAACTGGACAGTCAACAGTCCAGTCAGTGGTGCTGACTGGAGCCACCAGGATTCCTTTTTGACCTGGTGTTCTGGTCAAAAATCAGACATCTGATCACCCTATTTCTGACCTCGAAGTGGTAGCTTTCCTTGCTGATCCATCCCATCTTCCATTTCTTGTAGGCTTTTTGCTATCGCTTAATCACCTGTTTGAGATGCTTGCTTATCCAGCTTGGTCTGCAACACTTCCCAACGATTTTTTCTCTTTCTTTGGGATGTAGGCTTCAGACAGCTTCTGCAACTTTCACTGACAATATTTCCAAGTCTTCTCCACATTCAGATCCTTGAGTTCTTCAGTCCAGTCAACTTCCCTAACTAATTCCCTTCATTTTTTAAAGTTTGCCCTTTTGAAATCAAGAACCCTAGTTTTAAACCTATTCTTGTTTATTCTTCTTTGTAGTTTAAACTGAATTAGCTCATGATCACTCGAACCAACCTTCTCCCCTACAACCAGTTCTTCTAGGAGGTTCTCACCACTAACCAATACTAAATGTAAAATGGCATCTCCTCTTGTTTGTTTAGTGACTATTTGGTGCATAAATCTGTCAGCTATCACATCCAGGAAAATCTGAGCCCTACTGTTAATAGTAGTGCTTGTCCTCCAATCTACATCTGGGAAGTAAAAGTCTCTCATAATCACACAATTCCCAGTGGTACTTATTTCATTAAAAATACTAAAGAGGTCTCTGTCCATACCCAGATTGGATCTTGGGGTACAGTAGCATACCCCAAGCACTATCCCATGGGAGTCCATGGTAGCTTTCTTCTCCAAAGTCATTTTGACCCAAACAGATTCTGTTTTGTCCATTCCAGTCTACCTCATTATTAACATATAATGCTGCTTCACCACCTTTACCTTTATTTCTGTCTTTCCTGAACAGCACACGCTTTTCAATAACTGTACTCCAGTCACAACTATTATTCCACCATGTTTCTTTTCCCCTGTAATATCTGGTTTCACTTTTTGCACCAGTATTTCTAGTTCCACCATTTTGTTCATTGCATTGGTGTACTATCTTCTTAGTTGACTTCTCCCAGATTCCTCACTGGATTAGGTACAGTCATTCTGCTACCAATACTGCGTACCCAACTGTTAGTATCAATACAATGAAGCTTTCTCCTTACTGCTTAGCACCCCTGATGAGCAATATGCCCTGTCACAACACCACATAAAATTACAGAATGGGATTGAAGCACATTGAACTAGATTTCAGTGTGGTTGCATTGAACCCGAACTTTAGCCCTCATTCTTCCTTGTAACCGAATCCTAATCCTAATTTGGGTTCAGATACTAGTTGGTTACCAGTATCTTTTTTTTTCTGGATATAAATATTCTCTTCATTTTGCAAGTCTAGCTACATGACATCTGAAATCTCATCACATAAATGTCAGCAAGATTTCCTAATTTGTATGTGGTAGCCCTCTTCCTTTGTCCATTTTAAGGGATCTTTATCTGTGTTCTATCCCAAAACAGCAGTCAATCCCTTTACAAATAGCTGGAATGAACTTTCAGTTTAAATTAATGAAAACTCTCACCTGGCTGAGATCTTGTATGCAGAGCTTCACTCTTTACCATGTGACTGGGTTTGATAACTGAAAACAGAGTTAATATAATGTAAATGCTCACACTGTTTTGCAACAAATAAACCTTGACCTGAATTTCTGTCTGCCATTGCCTCATTCTTAGTTAGCAATAATGAAACTATTACAGGTACATCTTGAATTGCTGTAAGCTCTTGTAACATCTTATAAAAACATACTCCCAAATCTAAGCCTCCACAGAAATCTCATTGTAGTTGTTGCTGGTTTCAAAATGTGTATTTGAGAAATTGTTTATTGATTCTAACACCTACCTTTGGTCCTTTACTTGGTTAAGACAGAGTGCAAGCTAGTGTAGCACAAATTCTATGCAGTTGTTACAACACAGTCAGTTGCTTAGATTTTGACACCAGGCACTCCACTACCAAAAAACAACTCATTGCCAGAAAGGTAAAATCAAAGATAAAAGACAGTGAGAGGTCTAAGGTCTTTAGGGATTCTCTGTAGGATACTGACAAGAAGATGGATAATACAACAGTGGTTTTAGACAGCCCCAAAATTAGAGTTATTCCTCACAAACAAGAAGAGAGAAACTCAAAGTGACTGTAAGTCTCCACTGTCCTGTCAATGAATGGGTGTGTATATTAGATAAAGCTAGGGACCAGCCAATCTTCCCTTCATAGCACAATCCCGCTCCCTTCATCGGCCAACTCTGTAGGATATTATTGATCCCATTCTATCTCCTTCTACTGACCACAAACCTGAGGCAGGGCCTCTTTCCTCCCTTTTTCAATGAGGCTCTTTTCTGGATAAGCTCCTCATACATTTATATTCCCAAGAATTAGCTACTAATTCTCTTTCTGTGTGCGAACCCTGAAAAAATACACAATAGCAACAAAGCAGATCTCAGTGCCTTTAATTATGTTTTCACTTGCTCTGCAAAATCACCAGGCAAACTAGAGCTCTTCAAGATTAATGCAATAACTAACAGACCCTGATTTATCACTAGGGCACAACAAATAAAGTGCAGGGTTGTTAGGCACACATCTGTTTACCAAAAAAACATAGGTTGATCTGCAGGGAGAAAGTTCGGTACAACCATGCTCTAACCTGCTCTTTTAAAATATTTATACTTGTCCTATAGTCACATATGAACCTGTGCTGTGGTTAATTGGAGGCACTTAGTCCTACAGCTGGCCTCTCACTGTGATAAATATTTAATCACAGAGGAAAGTGCTCCTTTGCAGGAGGAGAAAACAGTCACTGGCTCTTGAAAATGGAACAAAGGGCATTGTTACCTAGAAGGAGCCTTGCACTCTGTAGTCTGGAAGTCAAGAGAGGTCCACCTAATTACTTCTGCTGTGAAACAGCAGTCTCCGTGACTTAGACATTTAGTCCTTCTTGTCTGTATAAAAATTAATTGAATACAAAGCTATAGTCCACTCTTGGTAGTTTAGCACCAGATTTTATAGCAGATGCATGGTGCTTCACTGAGAGGCCAGTAATATTTTAATTGGCTTTTAAGCCTGAACTTTATTCAGTCACCTCCATGCTCAGAAGCAAGTATCAGCCACATCCCAGTAACCAACATCCTCCTAAGAAATCTCTCCACAGGCCATGCTTATACCTCCATGTCAACCTGCTGAAGACAGGATAAAGCATCTCATCATCAGCCAATGTACCCATAGCATGTCCTAGTGCTATATCTCCTTGTTAAACAAAATGCTTGACTAACCCAAACAGGCAGTGGAGAAGCTGATGACAATGCATTTTTCTAAAATAAAGAACACACTTCTAACCAAGTTGCACATAGGTCAAACCAAAGCAGAATGAGCTTTAGAGTACCATAGTGAAGAATAACTCACGGAATAAATGTACGTGGGGGGACTGTTATCAAGAAAGTAAGGTAGTGAAAAATATTTAATCACAGAGGAAAGTGCTCCTTTGAAAGAGCAGACGTCAGTCACTGGAACAAATGATGCTGTTACCTAGAAGAAGCCTTTTGCTCTATGGTCCAGAACTCAAGAAAGGTCTAATTACCTCTGCTATGATACTTTACTAATTACCCTGTTCCACTTTTTTAAAATAATATTTATTAATATGCATCTTAATTTGAACTGCAGGTTGACTGATAATCAAGTTATTTATATAATGTTAACTAATTAAAATACATACATTTTTGGTCAACTGTTGAAGTGCTTACTTTGGACAACTGGCTCTGACGTTGAGGGTAAGGACCCAATTAAGAGTATTACTATTTAACTCCCTGCCTGTTTTTATACTGAATTGTACTGCAATTCATTCATTTTGAAACAAATTTAAAATATATCCCCCTAATTTTAATGTTCAGAGTTTGGTTCCCATTATAATTGTTGTGTTAAGTTCTGCTGTTAGTTACAATGGTGTTATGCTACAGTAACATCATAGCATTTGGTGGAGTTATTCTGGATTCATAACAGCATAACTGGGAGCAGAATTTGACTGACCAATTTAATTTCCGTTTTTATCTGTTGCAGTGCCTTAATTTTACATGAAGTCTGTTCCAAGAAATCATATTAATGTTTTTTTCTTGTTTCCTTTTTGCAGCTAAAATGCATCTGAATGTATTACTAATATGTGTGTATGTATTTATATTTAAAATAAATAAAATGTGGGCAAGAAAAAATGATTGGGAAAGGATCTTTTATTGCTAAGAGTGTTTCACAAAGAAAACACAATATATTTGCAACAAAAGTGAAATGAGCATTTCTGAACTACCCTTCTCCTGTACCTTCACCCTCAGGAAATACATTTAGATCCTTAACTCAGGACTGATAGATATGCATTACTGAGTGCAGAAGAATTTTGAGAACACTGAGGGGTTATAGTAGCAGACATCAATAACAATGTGGTTCTTTGCTCTGCTACAATAGGTTACTAGCAAATGCCAAGGAGCTGCAAGCTCAGGATAATCGTGACCCACAAGCCATCCCTCTTTAAGTGGAAAAACTGCCAATGCCACACACATCCCTTTTTCCTCAATTTACATCTAAGTTATACAGAAGAACATAAACCCCACAGATTTTCGTAATGAAAACCTCATCAGCAAAAACAGCTTTGCAGTAGGGGGATGGGGGCGGGGAATGATGAAGAATTGGTAGGCCACACACAATCACATATATTTCTCATTTTCAGATAGTGGTAAGTTGTAGTTTGTGGTCTTCAGCAACAGAGGATGAAAATTTCACTAAACTGCTTTGTACTTAATGCTCTGAACAGAGTGGATTTGGGATACTGTTAGCAAAAGGGCAAAGCGCTTGCATTGTAATACCATGCACTTAAATCACTGCTGTGATGCAGGCTATCATTTCCATTATTAGCTAATAAAAACTACTAAATCCTATAGGACAATGACACAGATCCCTAACTTGTAGTTAAATGTACAGCTTGCGTCTCAGTTTCAAAGATGGAATTTTAATACTGGATTCTAGTTGCCCCAGAAAGAAATGGGGCAATTCAGAACAAAATTACAAATGATATAGACAGATAAATTAAGTATGTACCCACCCTGGTAGCAAACTGATGCAGACATAAGCCAGAGACACACAGTTCAGATCCAGCTATGAACTGACCAAAAAGGTGAGGATATTCAAATTTGGAATCCTGGTTCAGCAAATTAGAGAAGGGGTCAGATATGTGAAGTTCACATCTGGGTCTAAACTTGGAGAAAGTTCAAAAAGCTTGGATATGGGATTTCGGTTCAGGCCTGTCTTGACAGAATTTACACTTATTGATTGATTGATGAGTAGTATTTCTGCAGTAGTGTCTAGGGAGCCCTAGTCATGGACCAGGACCACATTGTGCTAGGTGCTGTACAAACACAGAACAAACAAAAAAGGATAATTACACACCATAAATAAATTATTCACATCTACCTCTGTATTTTGAGTTATTTTTAACCCTTTTTACTTCAGTGTAATGCCAGCTCCAAAGGAAAAATGGCTCTTCAACTTTTTAAGGCTGTGGATCACTGCTGTGGATGCTGCTTGAACATGGGAAGAGACCAGCTTGCACACCAGGTGATGCTGTGTCTTACAGAACACTTAACCACAGGCCAACTTCTTTACCAGCTAGGCAGCACCATACCATTCACTGCACTGAACTCATCTTATGGAGGTGTGAGTATATGCACATATGCAACCGCGGGCACATGCACCTGCGGGCACACACATCCATGGCTCCTTCTTACCTGCTAGGAAATACCATGTCCCACACTGTGTAGAATTAACAATACTATAGATGTGTGGGAGGACATCTGCACAGACCTTCTTACCTGATGAGTGGTGCTGTATTCTCCAGAGCAATGATTTGACAGATCTCAACTTTGGCAAATCAGCATCTCAGTATCGTTGGCACTGGTATGAAGAACTACCAGGAAATGTTCAGTGTGACTGGTCACGTTGTAATTCCATTACAGAGGTTCCCTGGGTTAGTGAGAGTTTCATTACCTACACATCTCACTAAAGACCATGTTTTACAATGAATGGCTACAGACATTTTTTTCTTAATATTTTTAGGAAAAGGAATGGTTAAAAGAGAGGTGTTAGACTGTCAATCCTAGACACTCATGGTCTCTGTCCTTAAAGCAAGTGAAGTGTGGTCAGAAGCAGAAGAAACTTTCCCTTTCTGTCCCACCCCAATATGACCACAGATCATCTCAAGATGTCAGAAGGTATTTCATTCAAAATTTAATCATTATTATTAATTATTATTTATGTTACCATAGTGCCTAGATATTAGAGTTAAGATCAGGACCCCATTGAGCTAGGAGCTGTACAAACCTATTGGCTGCAAATGCAAACAAGGATGCCACTTAGGGCACTTTTCCTCATAAAACCACTGCTTCTGTCACTGATAGTCTCACTTTGCAGATATACCTGTTAGCATTCAGTTTGGCTGGCGTATTTCTTCCCACAACCACAGATTGCACTAGTGCTCAGCCTGGCTTGTCAGACCAAACATTGGAGTCCATGATTTGGAACCAGTTGGTGATCTTTGATATTGCTACATACTAAAAGTGACAGTATCACACAACAAGATGCATTATCATGCAGAATATACTATTGAGCTAGAAGAGGATATCCAATTGAAACACAAATTTCCAAGGAAATCCCAGGACCACAGACAAGAATCCTCCATGCGCCATACACTAAATAACTCTGTTTTCAATACCCAGAACAGGTCCCCGCACTCTATAAATCTATATCCTAGGTTTGAGACCTTTTTACAGTGGGTGATTAGTGAATCAAGGACGGGGGAAATAGTTTCCACAGTAACTGAGGTTCTTCAAGATTGCTTATGTGGATCCACAGCCTTAAAAAGCCTCTTGGTTACACATACACTTCTGATGCATGATCTCAGTCTTCCAGAAAGCACTGTCCTTTGGACCCTCTCACCCTTCCCCCTTGCATAGGGTTTTGAGCCTATGAGAAAGAGAGTTGTCTCCACAGCCTTTAAAATCCTTCCACTAATTTGGCAATCATTTAACCCAAGACTCTGAGGAAGTGTGGAAAGTGGGTGGGGAGTCTGGATCTTTATAGGTAAACATCTTAGAGGACTGCTGTTCCTATGGTAGCTATTTTCTTTTGAGAATTGCCTACATGGATTCCGCACTCTTGAAATATTAGCAAGCCATCCTGCCACCCATGAGGTGTGGCTGTGAGGGATATTAGTTAGAAATTACCACAAGACTGTTCTCCAAAATTAGGCAGTAGGTCTGAAAGTCAAGGAGAGAGCTCAATGCTGTGTATGTACAAATGTGTAGAAATCAAAAGAGCAGCCTTGTGTGTTTTATTTATAATGATGCTGTACAGCCTGGCCTCTTGGGCTACAGAATAGCAAAGAGCCCATTGCTTTTTTCTGAATCACGCTGAGCTCTAGATGTATAGATGCAACAAGATGTCTCAACAATTCCAGGGAGGCTTTCATGCCTACAGAAATAGGTGAAGCTGATAAGGAGTCCGCAGACATACTCAGTGAAGAGAACAAAGGAAGTGTTTCTAATTCATCAGCCACATCAAACTCAGCCTCCCATAGTCTCAGCCTTCAGGCTCAGACACCAGCTGTGGAGAAGCCAACAGTAGGATGGGAGTCCAGAAGTACTGCATGGTTCCAGAGGAGTTAAGTGGCAGAATAGATGCTGATCAAGGATACGTGTAGTCTGACCCATAGAGCCAGAGGTAAAAGACTCATGCTGACTGAATTTGGGCACTAACAAAACCCCAGTATGAGCCCAAGCTTCATTCTTGATGGCAGTGAGACCATCACTGGGGCCCCTGAGACCTGAGGTCTAACATCTCCCAGAAGAAGCTACAATGTTAAAGCCTGGAAGAAAGTAAACAGGAACACTGCTAGACTGAAAAAGAGAGAGAATCAGTCTCATTTATGTCAATAAGGGCATGGCTGGTATTAATTCCCCACAGGATCAGAGGCACTGGCAGCAGCGGCTGATGCTGAAGCCTTCACAGACCTGGCCACCAACATGTCTTCCGCATTCACCATCCACAGCTCCTTAAAGATGCTGGAGAAAGATAGCACACAGAGCATAAAGTATCTGGCCAACTGATACCTTCAGAAGCAGATCTGATCAAAGTTTCTGATGCTCTGACACATATATCCCTCATTATCAATTTCCTTGACAGTGAGTGTGTTTGTGTCAGGTACCTTGCATCTATGTCACCTCCTGTTGCTCTGGTGCAGTCTGAAGTGGCATCACCTTTGGCCCAGAATCATCTGACACACAGTCCATGGACAAAGGGCACTGTCACCTAGTTGGATGCTCAATATGGATGTGACCGGATGTTTGGTACCAGAATCAATCAACCCAGAGAAAACCAGCATGCCGCTGGTCAGCTTAATCAATTAGATAAGTAGTTCTCTGGAGTTGTGAAGCCCCCCATCAGCGATGATGCTAGATGCTCAGAAGCAGACTCACTCAGCTGGGCCTGAAGAGCATCCTACATCAATAGAAAATTGAGGTGGTCCTCCCACTCTTCATGGGTTTGGGTGGAGAGAGAAAATATGTGGCCTAATAAAACTATCATTATAAAAAAAAGGAAAGTAGCCTCAGAGGCCTTTGCTTTGGCCAATGCCTACAACAGTATAGACACCAAAGAACAATTCCAGGTTTTAAATTACAAAAACTGACCAACTATCTGATCAATGAACTCTAAGCAGAGGTAGTCCCCAAAGACTCACAAGAAAAAAAAATTCCCAGGGTAGTGTCAAGGACTGAGTGAACTCCGAGCTCACTGCACCTTGAATGGTTAAAAGAACTGAATGGTAGTTAGGATCACCAACCGTTTGTACCCTCAGAACCTCCCCAGCATACACAGCTTTCTACAGATTCAAACTCACATGCTTGTCCTAGGAGTGTGAACTCATATAGGCAACCCTCAAAGGCAAATCTTCATTATTCCTGGGTCTGAGAATTCCCAAATTATTATTCAGTGATCTTAAAACTTAAACTTAAAAAAGTTTAAAAAATTTGCACACCCAAGTATGAGGTTAAGAAGCCAAAATCAACTAACTAAAACTATCACTGGGAGGAAAAAAGGCAAAAAGTAGAGAAAATGCAAAACAATTTTTTAACGTGACAGCATAATAACAATATTTCCACCTCCAGAGGTTGTCCTGCTAAGAGGAAGAAAGTGAATCACTTTGAACATTTTAATAAAAATAATGGAGCTATTAAACAATTCAGCAGCACTCTAAAAAGCAAGTATTTTATTTCTCTTCATAACCACAATGTGCAACTTCCCCAAGCCTTAGCATCACAACTTTAGAGTTCTGGCCAAAAGGAAAAAGACAACAACAAAAAAAAGGTGTGTTTCTGGCACTTCTGACTACTTAACACCTATTCAAAGTGGAAGAAAGCAAGCTTTGAAAATGTTTCAGAAGTGCACAGATGGAAAACATTCTTGACCGGATCCTAGATATAATAGGCAGCTTCACTGAAGGTATTCGAAAGCCTTTATGCACTGTGTGAAAACAGTTTTGCTTTTTGATGCTTTCCCACAACACCAAAACAGAAACCTTTTGAAACTTCACCCTTAAAAGAGACTAGATGATAATAAAACCTATCTCCAGTCTGACCATTAATTGTAAGCATGCTAAGTATTACTTGCAATAAACAATTACCAGTGCAGAGCAAAGCCAGTTTACATAAAGCTTTGCAGGAAGCACCTAGAAGAGCTTACAGTCAAAGGCAGGTCAGACAAACAAATAGCAGACACAGGGTAACAGTTCAAGTGAATGGGAGCGAGAATGTGTGGAGAAATTACTGGAAGGAGAACAGTGTATAAAGGTTTCCTGGAAGAAATAGGTCTTAAGGGGAGATTCAATTTGCAAAGAAAACCATGAATGAAGTGGTGATGGCTATTACCTGGGCTGACACCTGCAAATTCCAAAGCAAAAAGCAAGAGTTTATAACTTGAACTAAAGAGACAGGCTTCAGAGTTTTATTTTATTTTTGTTTTTCTTGACAGGAGCTTAGGTGGGAAGGCTGTGATGGTACAGAGGAAGCAGTGGCAGTGACTCAAGGAACAGAAGAAACAATGATGACTGGATGTGGAAGCTGTGGCGTGTACATTTTCCTAGAGCGGGTATCTGGAAAGAGCTTCATTTGTACAAAGTGCCATCTGATAGAGCTGATGGAAGAGGCGATCCGAGGTTGGGAGATGCAGGTAGAAACTATGGTTGTGTTTTGAAGGGGATTTAAGCAGATGATGGAGGGAAGGAGAGAGAAGGCTGAAGGGAAAACTCAAGACTCACAGATGCAAGCTGGACTGGAGAACCATGAGGATAGACTGCTGGGTGACAAAAGTGGCCTGTAGAAACATGTAACTACAAGAACCAGGCAGAGGAAAAAAACCAGATAGTGAAGAGAAATAGAGCTCAGGAACAGGTTTTCTGAGTAGGAAAACAAAGAAAGGGCGCATCAGGCAGTAACAGAGGGTGGGAGGGCAAAGAAGACAAGAAGTGAGGCCAGTCCTACAAAAGGAGAGGAAGAATCTGTTTTGACGACACTGTTTGAGCTTCACTGTAAATTCTTGGTGATATGCTTGGTAATATACTTGGTCACCCCTGAAGAGTATACAAGTCTCTACCTGCAGAGCCGGCTCCAGGTTTTCTGCTGTCCCAAGTGGCAAAAAAAAAAAAAAAAAAAAAAAAAGCCACGGCAGCGCAATTGCACCACTCCACTCTTTAGCAGCAGTTCAGCAGCGAGTCCTTCACTCCCTCTCTTCCTCTTCCACGGCGCTTCGGCAGCAGCTCAAAGAGGAAGAGAGGGACTGATGGACTTGCTGCTGAATTCCCGCCAAAAGCCCAGACGTGCTGCCCCAATAGCGGGCGGAGTACTGCCCTTTGGTATTAGCCACCTCAAACACCTGTTTCATTAGCTGGTGCCTGGAGCCAGTCCTGCTACCAGGAGTCTATTTCAGTTGGACTTGCTGAAGAGAACTCACGGGTGAAGCAGGAGTGCTTGAACCCAGAGGTCTTCAAACCACAATTTGAGGACTTCAATAACTCAGACATAGATTAGAGGTTTGTTATAGAAGTGGATGGGTAAGATTCTGTGGCCTGCATTGTGCAGGAGGTCAGACTAGATGATCATAATGGTCCCTTCTGACCTTAAAGTCTATGAGTCTATGAGTATGGTCTCAGCAGTCAGCGAGGCCATGTGGCCTACCCTGAAGGAAGAATGAGGCCTGGTCTACACTGGGGGGGGGGGCGGGGGAGCAGGGGATTGATCCAAGTTACGCAACTTCAGCTACATGAATAACCTAGCTGAAGTCGACGTACTTAAATCGACTTACCGTGGTGCCTTCACCAGGGTGAGTCGACTGCTGCCGCTCCCCCATCGACTCCGCCTGTGCCTCTTGCAGTGGTGGAGTACAGGAGTTGACGGGAGAGTGCTCGGGGGTCGATTTATCATGTCTAGATCATGCCCACCGAGTCTTATCTTACGCGCATTTAACATGAGCGAATCCAGCTTTGCGCAATCGGCAAAAACAAAAACAAAAAACAAACAAAAAGAGAAAAATAATTTAAATACTGTACCTGTAGTGCGGGCGATTTCACCTGCCATTACACTCAATGTAATTTTGACTATACACGATTTTCGCTTTATACGCTGACAGCAGAATATAACCCCAGCGTAAGATGAGACTCGCCTAGATCCTTTGTGGGGTCAGGAACATGGAAGGAGTTCCTTCCAAAACTGGGTGTGTAGCACAGATCCTGTGGATCCATGAGAATTGGGGTGGCAGTGGTGGTTCAATCATTGTTAGAAGCTATGCATGTCAACAGTAAAATATGTTCCTTTCTCAAGTTCGTGACCTGAAATCATTTCTTATATGCACAGGTATTGACTAGAAGAAATAAAAACATTATATGGTGCCAAAACATTACAACATATTGTAGGGCTGTTTCCCCTCCATGATCATAGAACTCAGCTGGACCAAGTTGGTTCTGAGGAGTCTGGGCTGTAAAGAAGACCTGATCAGTATTTGGCCCAAGGATTTTTTAAAAGCTTAGATTTGACTGAACAGTACCCCTTTAAAAGAACACTGTCAAGTTTTAAGGGCACACTTTTTAATCTACTTTTTGGTTTTTTTAAACCCCATGTAAATCATGATGTCAGATGTGATGTGCTGACTTGTGTTATTGTTAAAGACAAATATTTCAATGATCTCAATTCTTTAAAAAATAATAGTAAAACAAATATATGAACAGCTCAGTAAATCAATTCATATACAATGATGGGGAGAAAAAAATTCAGTTGAGAAACAGATTTCAGTTTCAGTCTTCTGAAGGTTTTTTTTTTTTAAATAAACCTTGAGGGATAAAAGTGTTTATGAAATATACCTTGACATGGCCCTTCTAAATGAGCTCTGCTTATAAAGCTCATTGAAAATATTACAAAGGAAATTGAATCTCTGTAGCGCCTCCACCTCATCTGGACATTTGGAACCCACCCATCTCCCTGCTTTTGAGCACTTAGTAATATCTATAAAAAATTTAAAGTGTCCATTAGAAGTAAAGTTTCTATCTGCTACATTCGGGAGAGAAGCATATTGAACTACCTATGTTTGGTTTGGGAAATCTGTTTTTGTCTGTAAGCAGAGGCCTCCCTAATAGGAAGATGAACCTACCGCTCATTGCCTCATGTGGTTTTGTGTGTCCCAGGAATACTACTACAGTCTACAACGACAAGGCTCCATCTGGCTGCTCAATTAGCGCCCAATGTGACAACTGCTGTTCATGCACAGGCAATTGATTAGATTTTTATGTCCCTCAACAAGCCGAGCTGATTACAATGAGTATAATTTTTCTTTTTTTGCTTTATAGCTTGTTTGTTTTGTGTTTTCTAGTTTTGCCATTGAAGTTTATGAATTATCAAATGCCCTTGCCAGGAGGGAATGCTGCCATTTTGAGATGTCGATGGTTTGTGAAGGGCTGCTGTGGTGTTTCAATAGTTGCACTGCCAAAAAAGAGTTATGTTCTCTGTGTTCAGACAGAATTTTTTCGTAGTTCCGTTATTCTGGTTTCCAGAACAATTAGAAGCTGACTTAAAAATGGACTTTGAGTCATTATCTGTTCACAATTTGCAAGTTAGGCTGCTCTTCAGATTCTTTGGCTCTTCACCCCCAGTCAAGGTAAAAATTCCTAGGCCAGCCTGATCACTATGCACAGCCCTACACAGGTCCTATGTCCAGAGAAGAAGGGTGCTTTCCTTAGGCTAGCTAGGGTTGTGAGCTTCACTGAACTAACACCCTCAGGGCCCGATTTTCTTCTCACTGACACTGGGGCAACTCTGTTTAGTACACTGGAGTTATTGTGAGTTACACTGGTGTAATGAGAGGAGAATCAGGTCCTTAGGGTTAGATTTTGCCTGGGGCTTATGTAGGTTCCCAAAGAGTTGAAGGGAGTAAGGAGCTTCTTCCTCTCACTTGTATGTCCCATGTAAGGGCTATACAGAACGGCAGTCACTGTGCTGAGAGAGAAAGAGGACTGCCCTAATTACCCTCATAGGGCCACACAGTGCGCCAAAGAGGGTATGAAGGGATGGAGAGTAGATAAAGCCGTGACACCAATCCCCTTACATGCTCTGGCCAGTGCAGCTTGCCAGCTGCATGCAGAAAGGAGGGGAAGGGCAGTATGCTGCACTTATTGAAGGGAATATAATTGCTTCTGACTTACTCTGAACCTCTAGGAGACACTGCACCTTCCTGAGGCAGAATGCCTTTGGTACTCCTGTGGGGCTGTATACAGGGGCGGCTCCAGGCACCAGCACACCAAGTGCGTGCTTGGGGCGGCAAGCCTTGGGGGGGGGGCTTTGCCAGTTGCTGTGAGGGCAGCAGGCAGGCTGCTTTCTGGCTTGCCTGCCAAGGGTCCGCTGGTCCCGCCGCTTTGGCAGACCTCCCACAGTCTGCCTCCGAAGCCGTGGGACCGGGGACCTCCCGCAGGCAAGCCGCCGAAAGCAACCTGCCTGCCGTGCTTGGGGCGGCAAAATACCTAGATCCGCCCCTGGCTGTATACCTCCCAACTGCCCCCACTGCTGGGTAGTGCCTACAATGCAAAACCCAGCTCAGAAGAAGATGCAAGAAATCACATAATAGACAATTATGGAAATATTTCCACAGTGAGTTAGTGGATCGATGGAAAAGTTCTTGCTTTGTATGCAATTGACCATAACTTCAAGTCTCACCTGTTTTCTCTTAAAAATGGTGGAACTTCTAGAAAGAAAGGATGTTCCAGTGATTGGGATGCTAGTCTGGCACTTGGAAGGCCTGGGTTTAAGTCCCTGCTCTGCCACAGACATTCTATGTGACCAAGAACAAGTCATTTAACCTCTCCGTGCCTCAGGAACTCGGGGATGATAGCACTTTCCTGCCTCATAGGGATGTAGAGAGAATAAAGAGATTGTAGACTGTGAGATGTTCAGATACTATTATAATGATGGTTATATAAGTACCTTAGAAAAATAGAGGAAGTGTTTGCCTAATGCCCAGTAGCTGATGTATGGTTTATAAACTTAAGCATGAACATTTTCCCCCTAATAATATTTTCATGTCCTAATATAATGGTCTATCAAGGTTCTTAGACTGCAGCCATCACTAAGGTATCTGAATATCTGTATTATTATCCATATACATATTTAATCCTTTTGAATCACACTAAATTCTTTGTTTGGATTGTATTTTTGGCAATGAGTTCTATGGGTTAACACAGAACTAGTCAATTCCTTTACAATAAAAATTAGTACTTGTATGTGGAGGCAGAGATTAGTTTATTCAGTTCATCCACCTCCAAATACGATGACCAATCTTAGTAACCCTCTTAGCTATCTCAGCTCATATGGATCATGTTTGTGGAAATCACAGTAATGCCCAGAAACCATATCTGCACTTCAACAACTTAATTTTCAAGACAGTGCAACTTCCTAATAATCAAAGGAGTCTGTAACAAAAGGAGTATTAAGAGTATTAAGATATTCAGACTAAATTCATCCTATCAACCACAACATTGTATTGGGATAGTCCCCAAACCTGTGAAATAAGGATTTTCTTCTTCATATAACATTTCATGTATATGTCCCAGGCATCTAGATCCGTCTACCATAATCAAGTACAATTCCAGTATACCCAACAATGTTTTTTAAACAGAGTTGTTCTGTTGATGAACATCCTTCACTTAGCTCAAGACTTAACAGAATGGATATTCCTTGATTTGCCTTTAGGGTCCCCATCTGAATATATCAACATTTTGGATTGGATCTGAGGATGTGATTTGGCTCATTGCAGAGAAAGAAGCCAGCCAAAAAGTTGGGGTTCAAACTCCCTCAACATAAGTCAGAGTGGTGGCTGGTTCAATGGGATACTGTTTTGGGCCTAATTCTAGTGCAATGTTGCAAAGGAGAGTTTTAGACTCCCCTGACCCACAACATAAGTCAACTTGTGAATTAGATTCCTCAGTTGTAATAGATAGAATTTCCTACTGCAATGTCATTAGGCACAAAGTCCTCTCTCCATAACTGTAAGATAAGGGGACAAAACTCCTTTTCCTGGAGCTGAATACTAGTTGCGGTACCATTATGGAAAATCACTCTAGTCAAGGCATTATGTAGACAGAGGAGCTGTGAGTGGCACATAGCCCACAACAGCACCCAGAATGCCTTCCAGCATACAGTACTGTATATACAGCCCTTTCAGTGCTTCCCCATGTGCTGTATTGTACATACAAAGGACATTGTCTTTCAGTAATTACAGTAGAGGAAAACCAATGGGGAGAACAAGCTATCTTTCTTCTTACTATTTCAGTCTTGTTGCTTTGTGGGCTGCTCTGAACTCCTACTTTCTTCCCTAATCCCAGACCTTCCCTGTTTTACTGCAAGTGTCTGGCTAATTATTCTTTGCAAAGAGGCAGAGCCAGAAGGTTCCACTTGATTTAAAGACTCTCTCTGAATGTGATCATTACATTTCTTAGTTCTTGAGACTAAGCTACACAGTTGTCAGCCAGAGCACTAGAAAAGCCCAAAAGGAGATTGCATCTTTTGTATTCTAGTTGTGCTTTCTCAAAAAAGAGAGAGAAAGTCCTGCAAGTCCTGCAGCTTTACAACTGCATGTGACACAGTTTTAGGTCAGCACAGGGCCCTCTTACCAGCTGTAGCTGAAGATCACTGGCTCCACTCGAATCCTTGAGTCACTTTCATAGATGAATCAATAAAATGACTAGAGCATCTGGGGAGATTGAGCACAGTTCACCCTGGCTCCTAGAAGAAAGGCACTTTTGTACTCAAGTATAATCTTCTCTTTTAATTAGCATTTCCATATGAAAAAGAAGCTTTATTAAATGCACTCTTCCAGGAGAAATCAATTCAAATAGCACTGGAGAAGAACCTTTTCCCAAGGAAACAGGGTGAGGGCCTGACATAGGATGAGTGAGCTGTAGGATGAGTACAAGAATTGCCCAGGAATAAACCCATAGAGCAAATTTTGCCAGAGACTAAAGCCCCAATCCTGTGATGAGCTCTGCAGGGCTTCAGGGGTCCACTTGCACAGATCTTGTTGGCTGACTGAGTCCTAAGAGAGAGAATCAGGCGCACAGAGGTGTCATTAATTAGTCATAAAATTAAATGTATTGTAGTTAAAGGCCAAGCAATTTGAAGTTCAGGGTTAAATTGCAATGTTCTATCTAAGAACTGCAGCATCAGTGTACTGTCCAACATAACTGTCTCAATTTTCTCAGAGACAAGGTGGATGAGGTAATATCTTTTATTGGACCAACTTCTGTTGGTGAGAGAGCCATGAGAAGAGCTCTGTGGAACTTTGACCAACAGAAGTTGATCCAATAAAAGATATCTCACCTACCTCATCTTTCTCAAATCCTGGGACCAATACAGCTACAACAACACAACATTTTTCTGCATAGGAACATAGTATAAGATAAGGATGGAGTTAAAAGCTTTAACACACCTGAACTTTTTAAACTTTTGATGTTGCAGTGAGACACTTCTTATTTTAATGCAGTTTAAAACAAACAAACAAACAAAAAAAAACCTCAAGCAGTTTTTCCACACAGGCAGGACAACATTATCATAGACTGGATGCTTCAAAGTGCAGTTGCACTCTGAACAGTGACCACAAAAGTGGCATCATTTTACTCACAAGATCTGTCCCCTGTGTGTATTTCAAGTCATCCCTGCAGATGTCAGTAACAAATAAATTTTCTCTACTTTTAGCCCTGTGGAACCAACACGGCTAAGAAAGAGTGAACTGGATACCATTCCTTCTTGCTGCATCAGTTTTGAACACTTAGGTGTCCACTGAATGTAATGGGGTTGTGCAGGTGCAGCTGAGAGCCTAATTTGGCCTGCAGAAGCTTTGTTTCTAGTGACAATGGGCAAAATGGAAAAAGCAGTCTAAGGCTGTGTCTACACTATATACCTTTTAGTGACACAGCTGTGCTGCTATAGTCGTGCCACTAAAAGACGCTCAGTGTACCCACTGATTGTTGGCAGGAGACAGCTCTTCCACCGACAAAAAACATCCACCCTCAACGAGTGGCAATAGCGTTGTCAGTAGAGGAGTGCTCCTGCTGACAAAGTGCTGTTCATGCCAGCGCTTGTCATTGGCAAAACTTTTGTCTTTCGGGATGTGTGTGTGTGTTTTTTTTTCACATCTCTGAAGGACAAAAGTTTTGTCTTTCAGGTTCCAGTGCAGATAAAGCCTAACAAATAATAAGAACTTTCCCAGACAAGTTGTTGACAAGTATTATTCTACCTCCACTATAATCATGCCTGTCTGGACATATACTAGGATAAGTCTGTTCCTAGCCTGGCTCAAACAGCTAACATTATTGCTTGCAATGCCAGGATTTGGAGGTGAATAAAAACATTTTTTTGGCCAGTAGCAATGTGTTCTTTATGCACTGTAAAAAAAAACAAAAAACAAAAAAAAACAAAACCAAAACAATATTCTCCTCTCCCACAATGCACAGATCTACACACACACAGGCACGCACACAGAGTAAAATCCTTACTCTATTGAAGTCAATGACCTCTGGTCGTTGACTTCACTAGGGCAATGATTTCACACACAGGGGCTAATGCTAGGTACATGCTTCTACTCCTTTTAAATGAATAAATAACACCACGATGAGAGTGGTTCAGACCTCCCATATTCATCAAATTTGACATTGGATCATCATTAGTGTTGAAGGGCTTGGCCTGTGAATAGCAGTACCAGAGACCAGCAGTAGTTATTATTTGCCATCACAATACAATATGGGAAATAACTATCAATAGTGGTTTTAAGTTTTAATTATATAGTTAAGGCACCAGATCCACAATACCTACAAATACAACAGTTAGAGTAGCAGTGCTTCAGTCCTTTGCAAACAACAACACCCTTTGATACAAAGCGCCTGGCTGCAGTGTACAATTGAAATTTAATTTCTTCCCCATATGAAAAATTGAAATACTGAACTAATAACATCCAGCAACATCATCTGCCATCTGACAGTGCACAGAAAATGGCCAACTACGTGTCACCTTGGGTGGCTAATAGCCCCATTTCAAATTTCAGGCATTATCAGATAATAATACTGCCTGCATCTGACTATGTTGTTATAATTATTAACCGTTAAAACTGGAGGGGTTGAGAGAGAGACAAGGATTGTTTTTAATTATTTAATTTTGCAGTGTCATATAGCTAAACTCATTGTTTTCCAGGAGCTAACATTCAAGAACTGAGTGTTGACATTTCTGCAGATCAGACTCAGTTCAAACCAACTTGTTTTCAGATTCATAAAATCTTAACACTACTATTTAGCATGATCAGATCTCTGAGCTGCAAGACATGCCTATGAACATTAAACTGAAATGAAAATGGCACTGGGTACGGAAACACAGAGGAACCTAGCATTAGAGTACAGCTTGTCTGTCATGCTGTCTTTAGAGGTTATTTCCGTGTTTTCATTTTAAATCCTTATGGTCATTTTGAATAATTTGGTCAAACTACCTTCTTGTCATAATTAGAGGGGTCATATTTTCAGAGGTGGAATGGAACAGATACTCTGAAAAAATGATCATGCGCTAATATAAACAATACCCATCTGAATGTGCAGAAACAGAACTGTACAAGAGAAAACTGGAAAATTCTGTAGCTAAGCATCCAAAATGATCTGAAATAAGTAAAAGTAGGGTATGGTAGGCACAAATGTGCTGTGGCTATTCAAAGTGGCACTGGGGGGCAGGCAATCCTCAAGCATGGTCCAGTTAGAAAGGCACAAAGATGCCTTTAAGCCCATTTTGACCCACTCCCCTTACTCCATTCATATACTAAGCACAAGAATGTAGGAACACAGCATCTGCTCTTCAAGGCTTATGCTACAGATATGTACATAAAGGTAAAAAGGGGTATTTAGGCTTTGAAACCCTAAAAGGACTTTTGAGTAGAGCTGGGCAGAAAAATTCGAACAAAAATACCTTTTCCATCAGAACTTGCTGATTAGTTGAGTCTGAAATGCTTCCTGGAGATGAGGGTGTAATGAAAACCTTTCTAGTTTCCTGCCTGCTCACCTTCTCAGCCGCCTGTTTGGTGGACTGATCAGTAGCCCAAAGCCTGGAAACCCAGATCACAGGCTTCTGGCTCCTCAGCAGCCCAAACTTCCTGCAGACTCTGCAGACTACCTCAGAGCCAGAAACCTGCCCAAGGCCTCTATAGTGCACAGAAAAGTTCAAAATTTGGGGATTTTGTTTGAAACTGGAATGAAACAAAATCTGGAAATAACAAAATCCTCCAATGAACAGAATTTCCTTTTCCTACCTAGCTCTATTTTTGAGTTTAGGAGGAGCGGCTTGTTCTTTCTAAAGTAAATCCATGAGACAGAACACAGCCTAAAATTAAGGTAGAGAAAAGTGTGTACAAACTGGTGATATTTATCAGTGTTGTCATCTCTTGTGATTTCATCACAAGTCTGCAATATTTGGTATTTTTCCCTGTAAAGCCCCAGGTCCTGGAATCAAGAGATTACATAATAATTTCAATTTTCATTTAAAAGAAAGGTAAATTTCTAGCCCTCCCAGTTGTAGAGAGAGAAGCTTGAAAATATGAAGGGAGTATACGTGGAAGGCTAAAGCACCAGAAGGAAATGAAAAAGATCACTGAATGTATTATTTTCTTAAACCACTTGTGATTTTTGGAGCCTGACTCATGAATGCACGAGATTGGTGATATTATTATGTAATCTTGCTGTTTGCAAAAATAAAAATAAAAAATTAGAAGTGAGTTTCTTTATGTAACAGTATGCTACTAGTTACTCTGAGTATATTACCTGTAATTTCTAGTTCCCTGTCCTGAAGGCACAGACAGGAGGTACAACTTCCTCTCCATGCTAGAGGAGTGTGAACTTTGACCGGAGGCCTTTGGGAAATGTAGGGCAGTTTAGTAAGTGAGTGGCCATTTTGTTACCAAGGTTTAAGTTCCACTAGAGTTAGTGTTGGAACAGGCAGAAGCCTGGGCCTACTAATAAACTCTAATGTGAAGGCTTCTAATGCTTGTGATAGAAGTTAGCAGATAATGCCTCAAAGCAGGTGACAGTTGTTTGTTTTTACATTTTGGCTGTTTATTTTTCTTTTAAAAGACAGAGAAGCATTTATATAATCTGATTACATCACCTTGCCTGTCCCATTTGAGCCTTGCAATGGTTTCTCCTTTTTAAATGCCTTACAAGGCTTGGCATAAAACTTTCCCAAGCCTACACCTCAGCCCTTGTTTCTTATAACAACACCCCACCATCAGCTGTGCTCTGCTATTGGTGCCAGCATCAATAAGATGCCCATCCCCTACTCCCACAATCATATTCATGCCTTATTCCATGCTGACTCTAGGCATAGAACAACCTCTGTGTTCTGTTCTACCAGGCACTATCATCTCATCAGTCAAATCCTTCTTTAAAGTTATTAATGCACAAAAATCCTAAACCGTGTATGAGTGAGGTTGCTTTATACATAATGTACCTAACTCAAAACCCAGGAAATAAAAATTTAAGGTATGCAACACTTCATAAACTCTTCGCTACCACTCATAGAGAGACACTTCAACATTAGAACAACGAACACAGCACCACCTTAACTCTGCTCCAGTATGGATGACAGCCTTTCCACATTTCCCCAAACTCCACCTCACCATTACCACCACAAACAGACCAGACCACCCTCCTACTATCTATTCTGGAAAAATCACATGCACTCGTTTTTGGGAAAAGGGAATGATGGAAAAATAAGATCTTCATAAAATTATTCGGCCAGTTCAGGAGCTCCACTTTCATGGACATCCTTTTCTTTGTGAATGTAGCTGCTGAGTTGTTGAAGGTCTTCTTCCACAATGCAACACAGATGTTGCTGGACTAGAAAAACCTACCCTTCCACTATGGAAAGCTCCATTTTTGGATGGCGGGCACACTACTGGCAGCATATGACAATAGATTGTATTATACAACTTTCTCGATGTGTTCAGAGGTATAGCTGTTTAACTTTCCAGTACAACTTTTTAAATATAACTTTCCCCATTTTTCACTAACTAGCCTTTGCACATAAGGATTCCGTTATGATACATGATAATAGATTAAAAAGAGGTCTCTGACACAGCAACGGCTACTTTAACAAAAAACAGGATCCACTTTGGAGCCAGCTGGGCACTTTCACAAAGATCCAGAAATTCATTAAAGTAGCTGTTGCTTTGTCTACACTATAGTGCTACGATGTTTCTAGTGTATCCTAAGGCACTCTTTGGCTGTGTCTACACTACGCAATAAGGGTGTGATTTCCCTGCTCATGTAACCATATTGAGCTACTATGAGTACAAACAGCAGTGAGCCATGGCAGCCATGCCTCTGCTGCTGCTGCTGCTACCATGGCTACTGTGGCTGCACTGCAATTTATAATTGCACTAGATCAATGAGAGCTAGCGTGAATATGTGTGCATGAGCAGAGGACTCACCCCTGTAGTTCATAGTGTGAACATAGCCTTAGTGTGCAGTAAGAACGGCCACATGGGGAGTTAGTACAGAGTAGGTAGTGCATGCTAGCAGGGAACACCAGCTACTTCAGGCTTTTCCCCAAAAAATAAACAGTAAGTCATGACCCCTCAAACTCATTAATTTTAGATTAACAATCTTATAGTATTGTTTTGAAGTACTGCTTTGAATGTTAGATTTTGTATAAAAGAATGTCGAAAAAGAATAAAAACAAGGAAACTCACATTTCAGTGAGAAATATATTTTTTATTTATTAAATTGTGCTTAACATAAAAGTTCTGGGTGCATGTATGATAGTCATACACATCAACAAACACATTGAATGAATTATAGTCTCTGAATATAAAAATACTTCCCTTCCCCAATGCAACAAAATATGGCCCAAGACTGTAAGCTCTTTAGGGCAGGGTTCGTCTATTTTTCCTGTGCTGTACAGCACCTAGCACAATGGGTTCCTGGTCTCTAACTGGGGCTTCTGCAGTACAAATAAATAATAAGTAGTGCACGTTCAACATTAAGCACAAGTAGCCCTATTGAAGTCAATGGGGCTACTGGCATGCTTAAAATTAAGAACATACTTAAATGCTGTGCTAGATTGGAACCAAGGAGCAACCTAAGTGTATTAATGACATGTTTGTTATTAGATGTTGTCTATATGGTCAGTTTCACTAACTGTGAATTTCTTCAAGTGTGCTGAAGAAATGTGCTGAATGTTGATAAATATGCAGTTATTGGGTGTGAGATGCACGTTTGCTGTAGAATTCATCCTTTTGGTGCCACCCAAGATACAAATGAAAGGGCTGTACAAATAGAGGTAATTCTCCATAGTAATGGAGCACTGCACCTCTGGAAACACTTGTTAAAATGTATGCAGCTACTCTCGGGATATTTAGCAAATTTGGGGGGTGGGGGAGAGGAGATTTACGACTAGCTTCTAAGTGATATGGATATTAAGATATTCAACCTGATTTGTATGGAAAGAGAATTAAATAATATGGCAAAGCTTAAACACTATGTATTTTAGTGAAATGAATCTTGTAAGAATGTAGAAAACTCTTTTCCTGATACTTTCAGGTGGCACAGGCCCAAGATACGGTAATCCTGTTGGTATGATGACCAAAAACACTCTCATGTCTGGAGGATCAACTCTAGCTTGCAGTGCAGCCTGAATTAATTCCTAAGCCGAAACCTGAGCATCCTCTCAAGGTTACTGTACCTAGGGTGTCTGAAATTTCATTATCTCCCTTTGTGAGTGGTGAATCTCAAGAGGCGGAATCACTTTTTCCCTGGCCTGTTTTCAATGGCAGCATGTCAGGTTTTAATTGCCTAAAAAGCTTTTGAATTTAAAATGCATTTTCCAGGTTCTTGGATAATTTAAATCCTAAACTAGTTCATTAAAAGGCCATTCATTATGAGGCAGACTGTCACATTTCTCACTTATACTCAGCTTGAACTATGAACAAAACTTAATAAACAGCATTACTGCTATCCCCTCAGAGATGCAGTGAGAATGCAAGGCTCTGAGCTCCCCTGATGGTATGTAGGCATAGGGTGGGGTGCAGGGAGGGGTGTAGTTAAAGAACTTATTCCTTCTCTAATGAACCTACAGGGTGAAATCCTGGCTCCATTGAAGTCAATGCCAAAACCTCCACTCTCTTCTGTGAGACCAGGATTTCACCCACAGTATCTTGATTAGTTCCAAAGGGTTGCAGCACTAATGAGCCATTGAGGGAGCAGTGTAGATAAATAAGGGACTTATAAGGGCCCAGTAAAGCTCAATAGAGAAACAAAGTCCAGCAGACTAATGTGTTGGCTAAATGCCTCTTTCAGTGTGTTGTATTTCACCCATGTTTTCTGTTTGTGCAGACATACTATTTCAGAAAGAGAGATACAATAGTGAAAACTTGGTTTGTGCTCATTCAGTTCATTGATTAACATAAGTGGTCTTCTAGTAAAGGTGGAACAGAATTGTCCACAAAAAAATTTGGGGGGAGTTTCTTTAAGAATACACTCTTGTGCAGGTTTCGCTATCTGTGTAGGTTTCACTCAAATCACCTTAACATTTTTATTTAAGCAAAGTTTTGGAGAAATTAGGGATGGGTTTTTAAAAGAGCTCAGCTCACATTTAGGGATTATTTTCTCTCTCTGTGTAGATAGATACATAGATAGCTAGACAGACAGACAGACACAGTCCATACATGACTATAAACATACACCAATAATTAGGCATATGATACACACATTCTGTTAATACATAAACATATTTATATGCACACAAATTTATATGTTATGGACTAAGAAGACAGAAAATATAATCAGAAATGATTGTTTGCCGAATTCCATTTCTTAATTTCAGCCATTTACTAATAATATAATACTTGGCACATACCTAATTTATTATAGGCTAACTGATGTATTTTCCCTTACAGAAAGCCATATATTAGTAGTATCATAGTTTCTTACCAAAGACTTGGCATTTCACAACTATGAAAACTTTTGGCCTGGAGGTTAACCTACACTAGTGCTATATGAGCATTAGACTCAGCTGATAACACTAATGAATTTTTTATGTAGTTAACTTTTGGCTCTTGTGCAACTGGAAAGTGAAATCACAGTTTACTGGGAAGGTACTGTGTAAAAGAACTACTGCTCAGTTCCAATCAGTGGTGCAAGTATGGCAGTCTGGTCTGGTATGCAGTATCAGTAAGATATTTATAGCCAGTATGCTGTACTGGAAAGACACAGGCTATTCTGATGTGGCTGGACTGCCCCCAGCCGTTCCACACAGCTGCATCTCCTGTCTGGGGTCTGTACAGCAGCCCACCAGAGGACAGGGCTGGGAGCAGGGCTGGGCTGGGGGTGGTACAGCTGTGCCAGAGGAGCTGCCAGTGTGGGGCTGTCCTGAGGCCCCACAATCTGCTCCTTTCACCCCTGCAGTTCTGGAGAGCCCTGCAGTTCCAAAGTCTCCAGTGCAGCAGGAGGAGAACAGAGCTCCCCCCTCCCACCTCCGCCCAGGTAACTTTGGATGGATCATGAGAAGAGGACAGGGAGAGCGCCGAGGCCCTGGGCTGGGGCAGGGAGGAGTCATTTGTAGAGGTAACATACCCTCCCCCCTTGTGTCCCTCCCATGAGTGCAGCGTACCGGTAAGAAATGAGTTCTACTTGCTCCACTGGTTCTAATGGTCTAGGTATCTATACTTTCTTGATTCAGTTTGATCTACCATGGAATAAATCTAATTAAGCAAAATGTTTAGGTTCTATCCACAGACCCACAGAGCCAGCAAGTCTGTTTGTTTTTTGTTTGTTTATTTGCTTGTTTTTTAACTTTAGTCCTATAATATTTCCCCTTTGCCCCTCAAAAATTCCCACCCCTGGGAAAAAAAACCTTTAAACAAAAGGAGCCTTATTTTGCTTTCTTTTGTCATTAACAATTTCAGTTTATTTTTCTTTTTTGTTGTTGATGTGCCATGCAATGAAATACTGAGAAAAAAAATTTCTTTCTGTTAAGCTGGCCTGGTACTAAATTTAATGCCTATTTGAACTGGTGCTACTTTTTCTTGAAGTCTCATGTTTGCCTTTAATTAAGGAGAAAGGATGTGTATGATGCATTACCAGCTCTATCTGATCTTTGCTATTTGATCCCATCCATTCAGGTATAAATGGTTTTCCCTGCCCATTCAGACACTAAATCAATGGGACAAATCTGAAGGACTTCTGCAAAGCTTGCTGCCCCCAAGCTTTCTTAAAAGAATATATTGAAGGATGAATCTACAATACATTCAAATGGTCTCATCAGACTTTTAATATTTGAACTACATGTCATGAGAAGGATCGGTTCTATTTTAGGCAAATCAAAATGCTTTATGCTTCCATACAAACATTTATATTAGGAGAATACTTGAATAATTAAACACTGAGGCTATATCTACACTGTAGACTTCTCCCAGCATAGCTATGTCAGTCAGGGATGTGAAGAGCTGTAAACTCTGACCAGCACAGCTGTGCCAGCAGAAGTCTGTAGTGTAAATGCAGTTAAACCAGCAAAGTGGCTTTTTTACCAATGGGTTGTTTTAGTCCTGGGGGTTGTTTTATTTGCCAGTGTAGTAGCTATACACTAGTAAAGCACTCAGAGCAGAGACATGGTTCAGAGCAGGAATTTTTTAGGTTGGCCTCATTTTTTCCCACTGAGGACAATACTAACACTCCTACTGACTTCAATGGGAAGAAACTTGTGGAAATAATAAGCACTTAAAGAAAAAAAAACAGGAAACTCTGGGAAGCATGCAGTCTTGACAAACAAAAGTCATCATTATAGTTAAAATAAGGAAAATAATCAAACACATCATTTTAATATTTGTTAATATTTATTTTTCATTCATATACTTGCCATTAATAGAATACAAAGTGCAGATTATGGATTTCAGGTCATCATGAGCAAGGAGTGGTATAGAGTCATAAATTCCAAGACCAGGAGGGACCACTGTGATCATCTATGCTGACCTCCTGGATAACACAGACCATAGAACTTTTGCAAAATAATTCCTGGAACAGAGCTCTTAGAAAAACATCCAATCTTGATTTAAAAACTGTCAGTGATGGAGAATCCACCACAATCCATGGTACATTGTTCCAAATGTTAATTAAACTCTCAGTGAAAATTTTATTTCCAGTCTGAATTTGTCTAGCTTCAGTTTCCAGCGATTGGGTTGTGTTATATCTTTTTCTGCTAAATTGAAAAGCCCATAACTGAATATTTGTTCCCCGTGGAGATATTTATAGACTATATTCAAGTCATCTCTTAACCTTCTCTTTGTTACGTTAAATAGATTGAGCTCTTTGAGTCTATCACTATAAAGCACGATTTCTAACCCTTAATCATTCTTGTGGCTCTTTTCTGAACCATCTCCAATTTATCAACATTCTTCTTGAATTGTGGGAACTAGAACTGGACACAGTATTCCAGCAATTGTTGCAACAATGCCTAATATTGGAGGTAAAATAACCTCTCTACTTCTATTTGAGATTCCCCTGTTTATGCATCTGAGGCTCACATGTAACTGCACCATCACTGGGGAGCTTGAAGAAGGAATTGTGTTTCCGGGATACCCCTTTCTGAGTCACAATTCCTCCAGTGTTCCCTTTTCTGCTGTGTGGGAGGGTTGATATGTCCTTTATAAGATTCAAGCTACTCCCTGCCCAACTAACTCTTTTGGCCACCACACACAAGTAAGATAGAAGGTGCAAGCCACATGATTTACATTCCTGAATTTCATTAAATAAATCGTTAACAACCCCAGGATATTCTCCTATACTCCACTATAAGGGAGATACATGGAACCATTTTTTAAAAAGTGAACAGTGTCTTGCTCAGTGAGAATCAGATGAGCTTTTGTACAGAAAACCTAACAGTAACAGTTGTTATTCTCTAGTTAACATGCAGAGTCTTAACGATCACATACTATTTATCACACAATGCAAACATAATATCATCCAATATGCTTAGATACAGTTGAAAAATCGAGCACCTAAAGGCAGGCAAATAATAATCCTTTAACTCAGCATTTCTAGGAACTGGAATTCAAGAGGAATTGCAGGTGGATCCAGAAAAATAGGGCAACTTATTTACAAGCACCTAACATGTATTACATTGTCTATCTTTAATCACCCAAGTTTGAAAATGCTGAAGAACACTATGCACTACTGTATGAAAGTGCATTTATTTTATATGTATTAAACACTGATGGTGAACACTACAGTTACACACACATACACACAGATATAAAATTTGACAAGTACTTGGACTGGAAACCTCCAACATTGGTGGCACTCTTGTTTGAATCTTCACAGAATAGATATCCCAACTTGTACTCGTGAAGGTGTCATCTTCTGCATCTAATGGAGAACTGAAATCCTGACCACTTTTGCTTGTTAGAGATCCCAAGAAATTTTTCCATTAGTAGAAATATTAGGCACAGTGTCTTGGCTAATGGAAGTAGCCAATACACTAGGTACACATGCTCACATAGAAAATAGTGGTTATCTGGTGACTTTGCACCCTACTTTGCTTTAGATCTGATAAGGAGACAGCCCAAGGTTCTAAGACTGCAAGTGGTTATCACAAAGAATATGTAAGAAAGCCATAAATACAAGCAGCGCTCTTAAATTATCAGCCTGGGCAAAAGTCTGCCTTCTCAAATTCTTAGTGTTCTACCAGGTGCTCATTTGAATAAATTAGGGGAAAAACAAATGACTTAATATAACATGTTTATTTCATTTAACAGATCTAATAATTGCAGCTGTGAACACTTAGAAAAATCTGCCTGATGCATTCAGTTTTCTCTTTTTTTAAGCTCTCCTAACTCCTGAGTGAGTTATTGCTAGTGATGGCTCTGAGCTACAAAGTTCATCCCCAGAGCTGGCTGCTGACTTTCCCAAAGCTCATAGATCTCTAGATCCCAGGTTTGGGTGTAAGTCTATCTTTAGGTAAAGCTACTAAGTGTTACTTTAGACAGGCCTATAACACTGGGCCAAATCCCTCCATGAGATTTTAAAAAAAAAAAAAAAAAGGTAACTAACAAAAGAGCACTCCTGTTTGTTAACAATTTTGAAAGAAATATTAGTTACCTAATTGCTACCGTTACAAGCAAATAGGTCCCACATGTAAGCGAGAGGGAAATCTAATGTACATGTGGGCTCCTTACAGTCAGCACACATTCATGCCCTTGCTCTCTCCCGATTTGGCTGGCCATCTCCCAGAGCTGAAGCAATCAGATAAACTCAGCCAAAGGGGTATACAAATGCAGGCCATACCCTAAAGGTCCACACTTTTAATGTCAGTCTAGGGCAGTGTTTCCCAAACGTGGGAAGCCGCTTGTGTAGGGAAAGCCCCTGGTGGGCCTGGCCAGTTTGTTTACCTGCCACGTCCTCAGGTCTGGCCGACCATGGCTCCTACTGGCCACGGTTCGCTGCTCCAGGCCAATGGGAGCTGCTGAAAGTGGCGCCGGCTGAAGGATGTGCTGGCCACCGCTTCCTCACTTGGCCACTGATTACATGCAACCAGACACCAGGGCGATTAGAAGAGCACAGCAGAGTGCGCTGCGCATCAGAGAAACTTTGAAAACCAATTTCATGACTGGCCAGGCTACGGTGTAAGAGTTCTGTTTGTTTCTCCTTGATGAAAACCCGTCCCCTTGGTTCACCCTACTTCCCTGTAAACCAATCACCACCACCACCCCTCAATCACCGCTTGCAGAGGCAATAAAGTCATTATTGTTTCAAAATCATGCATTTTTTATTAATTCATCACACAAATAGGGGGATAACTGCCAAGGTAGTCCGGGAGGGGTGGGGGAGGAGAGAAGTACTGGGTAGGGTGGTGGATGAGGGGAGGAGGGAAGGCCACACTGAACTTCAAAAGTTATTGAATGCCAGCCTTCTGTTGCTTGAGCAGAACTCTGGGGTGGAGTTGTTGGGTGCCCGGAGCTCCCCTCCCACCCCCGCGTTCTTGGGCGTCTGGGTGAGGAGGCTATGGAACTTGGGGAGAAGGGCAGGCAGTTACACAGGGGCAGCAGTGGTGGTCTCTGCTCCTGCTGCCTTTCCTGCAGCTCCACCAGATGCTGGAGCATATCAGTTTGATCCTCCAGTAGCCTCAGCCTTGCATCCTGCCTCCTCTCTTCACACTGATGCCACCTCTCATTTTGCTCCCACCACCTCTCATCTTGCTCCCGCCACCTTTCATCTCACTCATCCCTCCTGTCCTAGTATTCATTTTCTGCTTTCCTGGACTCGGACATTGTTTGCCTCCACCCATTCTGCTGAGCTCTTTCAGTGCGGGAGGACTGCATGAGCTCATAGAACATTTCATCGTGAGTGCATTTTTTTTTGCCTTCTTATCTGCACTAGCCTCTGAGATGGAGATGATGGGGGAGCATTGAAACATTTGCAGCTGTGGGAGGAAAAAAGGGGAGAGTAGTATTTAAAAAGACACATTTTAGAGAACAATGGGTAGGCTCTTTCACGGTGAACCAAGATGTTAACATTACATAGCACATGTGCTTTCGGTACAAGGTCGCATTTTGCCTCTTATATTGAGGGCTTGCTGGTTTGGTGTGAGAGATCACTCACACAGGGCCGGGCAACAGAATTTGGCTGACAGACAGCCATGGTAAGCCACAGCCTTTCAGCTTCTTCAACCTTCATAACATGTGGGAATGGTTTCAAACAGCAGCACCCTCCTTTCCCTTACGAAGCACCGATTGGGTTGGCCATTTAAAAGGAGGGGATGTACTGGCCACGAATGCATCCTAAGTCTTCACAGCAAATTAATCATTAAACACGCTTGCTTTTAAACCATGCATTATATTTACAAAGGTACGCTCACCAGAGGTGTCATCTCTAGCTTCCTGATCCGTGAGTCTGCCTTGGCAGGGTTGGAAGGGATTGGCTCCAGGGTGATAAACTGTTCCTGGCTGTCAAGGAAAACGGTTTCTTCACTTGTGTGCTGTGTGCTATCCTCATCCTTCTCCACCTCCTCATCTTCCTTGTTTGCAAAATCCTCATCCCTGTTGCATGAGACTCCTCCCTCCCTTGCAGGTGTCCACAAACAGGGGTGGGGTAGTGGTAGGGCCCCCCCCCCTCCGAATTGCATGCTGCTCATCATAGAAGCAGCATGTCTGGGGCTCTGACCTGGAGCGGCCTTTGCCTCTTTATTTTTTTGGTATTGAAGTGGTGTGCCGAGTCTTCATTTATTCACTCTGATTTAAGGTTTTGTGTGCCAGTAATACATTTTAACCTTTTTAGAAAGTCTCTTTCTATAAGTCTATAATATATAACTAAACTATTGTTGTATGTAAAGTAAATAAGGTTTTTAAAATGTTTAAGAAGCTTCATTTAAAATTAAATTAAAATGCAGAGCCCTCCAGACCGGTGGCCAGGACCTGGGCAATGTGACTGCCACTGAAAATCAGCTCGCATGCCATCTTCGGCACCCCTGTCATAGGTTGCCTATTCCTGATGTAAAAGATAGATGGATCAAAACAAGAAATTGACCCAATTTGTTTTGCGAAATCAACAGCCTGCTAAACCCAGGGTTTAGAGTTCAATCCTTGAGGGGGCCATTCTGTGTGACAGTTGTTTGTTTTTCTCCTTGATGCAAAGCTACCCCTTTTGTTGATTTTAATTCCCTGTAAGCCATGTCGTCAGTGGCCTCTCCCTCCATCAGAGCAATGGCAGATAATTGTTTCACGCAAAACCAGGCGAGGAGGCTAGAGCAGCATGGTCACAGACTTCTCACAAAGTACGGGCCGGGCAATGTGCCCCGGCAATGTGCACATCATGCTAATGAGCTTTGCATGAGCTCTGCAAACACGCTGGCCAAAAAGGAAATGAAATTCAAAGGTTTGCGGGCCTTTTCCTGTCTACCTGGACAGTGTATCTGAGTTGAGAGCGCTGTCCAGAGTGGTCACAATGGAGCACTCTGGAATAACTCCTAGAGGTCAATACTATCGAATTGCGTCCACACTACTCCAAATTCAACCCAGCAAGGCCAATTTCAGTGCTAATCCCCTAGTAAGAGGTGAAGTAAAGAAATTGATTTACAGAGCCCTTTTAAGTCGAAAAAAAGGGCCTCGTTGTGTGGACTGGTCTGGGCTTAAATCGAGGTAACGCTGCTAAATTCGACCTAAAATTGTAGTGTAGACCAGGCCCTAGTGTAGACCAGGGCTTATATATTTGAAGTGATTCAGCTTTCTAGACATGACTTTTATTCTTTTCACAGGGTCACCCTTTTATTAAAGACCAATGTAAAGTGGGTTCAGTACTCCGAATCTGTGGTGACTCAATACAGGTTAAATGCATCCATATATAATCAGTTCAGCTTCACTGCTGTACTTCAGCCCATATTCCTTTTCAGTCACATGTGCCATAGCACTGTCTCTTCAGATGACAATTGTATGGACACCTCCATCCCCCTCAAATAATTGTAACCATATCAGAGATAATCTCTTTTCTCTTTTGTTTCTCCATTTTTCCAGTCATTCTTCTAATTTTCACCTTGTATTACATTTCCAATTCCTTCGCCTGCTGGCTGTCATATCTTTCCTTCTCTACAACCTTGTTTGGTAAGCTCACAGCATTTCTTTTTAAGCAAGCTCTTGATAATCCTCTCCATTCAACCCTGTCATGTTAGGTCCCTGAGGGTGAAACCTGCATGAATATGGAACAGGAAGAAAGTGATATGTATGGAACAGAAGATATTTTATGCATTTGCTTTGTTTCTCTTTTAAAAATATTTTCTTCAACAAATTGCTTAATGCCTTCTCCCTGCTGCAAGTATATTCTGTGTTGGAGCCATTTAAGAAATCCCTACTGAGGAATTTTATCCTGAAAATTAGCCATTTGGGGATTAGAATAGTTAGGAAATAATATCATAACAATGGAGTAATGCATTAATAGTGTCATAATAGCTGTGTAATTCTTTCTGTTCTCATATCGCTACCCCGTTATATCCTGACTTTTCATTGCACTAAATGTATTGCTATGGCAACATACCTTCAAATATGTGTGATTAATATTTTACATGGTCATGACTGACTAGATGTAGCATAGTGAATAATAAGATGGAATACTTCTCATGAAACCACAGAAGAGAAACTGATTTACACTGCAAGTCGAATAAGTTGTAAATTGTATGAGAACAAGAGAAAATAAAATTTCATTCACCCAGAATTCATGGAGGTTCATATGATCTACTCAAAAGGAATTTCCTCTCGTTGGTCACCAGTAAAGCAAAGGGAACTTGCAGTGTATTGAGGGAAGTACATGGCTGCAGAAGTCTGAACTCTATATTTTGTTAGGAACAGTCTGGATAAGGCCAATATTTTCACAAAACATTTTACTACTATTTCAAAAAATTTTATAGTATTTTCATAAGAAATTAAAACTGCTTCATTTCTTTTCTCCCCTGCTAAGCCCCTTAGGCAACTGGACTAGATGACCTCTCAAGGTTCCTTCCAGTCCTTTGATTCTAAGGCCTTGATCCTGCAATCAGATCAGATGTGCACAGCCTTGCACCTGCATGGAACTCCTATGAAATTAAGATGCCTCAAGTTGGACACCCAAAAGCTGAGTCAATTTTGCACATTTAAGTTTTAATACTTCATTGGGCATAATCCCAAGAGGCCATGAGTGCTTGTGACTCTCCTTGATATTGGAGCTGCTCAGCATCTAGAAGTCAAAACCACTTGCACATGTTTTACCAAATACATTCAAAGTTACCATACGCTGATTAAACTTCTTGTTAGTGGATAGCTGGAGTGTATGTGGATTTAATGATGAAATTCTGTTATCTTTTTTCTGTAAGAAAACACCAAGACCTGGTCCTCTGTACAGCTGTGAATTTCCCTCTTAGTGCATAGATTGGACAGTGAGTGAGGAACATTTGTGTGGTGAATGAGGCAGTTATCCAGAGGATCTTTTCCATATTCATTGTAGGTGAAATTCACCTGTGTTCAGAGGTTGAGCGCAAGTTCTCTGTACCACCTAAATTCCACTTAAACCGGTAAAACAGGGTTCAAGTAGTACATAGGCCTTGTCTTAGATTTCTCTCCAGGGTGAATTTCACTCTCCTGAAGTTGGACAGCGCGGTGTGCAGTGAACATGGCAGGGTTGAGGAGTAAATGAGAATCAGGTGTCCAAAGAACTTTTGCCTCCTTCAGGTCCTGATTCAGCAAAGCCCCTGAGCATGTACTTAACATGAAGCACAAGCTCAAAGTACTTTGCCAAATCAAGGCCTAATGCAGAAGTTGGTTGGTTTGCAGTGTGAGCCATGGAACCACCTATTAAATAAATATAGAACAGCAATCTCTTTTACAGAGTAACATTCAGCCTGCACACTGGATGCGACCAGTGTCCTATAGACAAATATTGAAGTCATGTAACTAAAACACATAAAAGGGAACATTGTTAAGGTAGCACAGTCAATCTTAAATCTGCTATTTCCAGTCTTGTGAGGATTTACTTTGCAACCTTAACATTCGCCTCACTCATGCCCGTCACCCTAATCAGGGTACGGGCCACCAACAACAGATCTCCAGAGTCCTCTATCCTGGGCCATTCGTTCTAACTGATTCCAGGTATAGCCCATTTTTTTGCTATCAGCCTGAAGGTCACATCGCCAGATGTTTCTTGGACGGCCTCTTTTCTGCTTGCCTTGGGGGTTCCACCACAGTGCCTGTCTGGTGATGTTAGTTGGCTGCTTGCGTAGTGTATGTCCTATCCAACCCCACCTTCTCCTTCTGATTTCTTCCTCTGCTGGGAGTTGATAGGTCCTCTCCAAGAGGTGGATGTTACTGATGGTGTCTGGCCAGCGGATCTGGAGAATCCTTCTGAGGCAGCTATTTATGAAGGTCTGGATCTTCCTGATGGTTGTTTTGGTTGTCCTCCAGGTTTCAGCTCCATACAGTAGGACTGATTTCACACTGGAGTTGAACAGTCGAATTTTTATTGCCAAAGACAGCTCTCTAGAGCTCTAGATGTTCTTGAGCTGTAAGAATGCTGCTCTTGCCTTACCAATCCTTACTTTGATGTCTGCGTCTGTGCCACCCTGCTGGTCGATGATGCTACCTAGGTAGGTGAAGGACTGCACTTCTTCCAGGGGGCTTCCATTCAGTGTGACTGGGTCATTGCTAGTGGAGTTAATCCTAAGGATCTTGGTCTTGTCCTTGTGAATGTTGAGGCCAACCTGAGATGACGTGGCTGCCACTACGTTGATCTTCTCTTGCATCTGCTGTTTACTGTGCGAAAGGAGTGCAAGGTTGTCAGCAAAGTCCAGGTCATCAAGCTGGGTCCACAACATCCACTGGATTCCATTCCTACGCTCGTAGGTGGATGTCTTCATAATCCAATCGATGATGAGAAGAAAGAGAAATGGTGACAACAAGCATCCTTGCGCTGACTCCAGTTTGCACCTGGAAGCTGTTAGTAAGCTTCCCTCCATGGATCACTCTACAGTGTATACCGTCATATGAGTTCTTGATCAGGTTGACCACCTTTGCTGGGATGCCGTAGTGCCGAAGGAGCTTCCAAAGGGTCTCTTCATCCACGCTATAGAACGCTTTCTCATAGTCAACAAAATTGATGTACAACGAGGAGTTCCACTCTATAGACTGCTCGACTATGATGCGAAGCATTGCTATCTGGTCCGTTCATGATCTGTTCTGCCGGAAACCTGCCTGTTCATCTCGTAGCAGTGGATCGACGGCATCCTTCATTCTAAGAGGACTCGGTTGAAGACCTTCCCTGGCACTGACAGGAGTGTGATTCCTCTATAATTGGCACAGTTGCTAAGGTCTCCTTTCTTGGGGATTTTGATGAGATACCCCTCTTTCCAGTCTACTGGAATCACTTCTTCTTCCCATATCTTCTCAAAGAGGGGGTACAGCATTTCCACTGAAGCATCCAGGTCTGCTTTCAGGGCCTCTGCTGGGATGTCATCAGGTCCAGCCACCTTCCTATTCTTCATCATGGTGATGGCTTTTCTGATCTCGTCTCTGGCTGGTTCGTCGCAATTAATTGGGAGGTCCTCGTTAGCTGAGTTGATATCTGGTGGATTTGGTGGTGCTGGTCTGTTCAGGAATTCCTCAAAGTGCTCCGCCCATCTGTTCATCTGTTGTTCTATTCCTGTTATAGACTTTCCCTGCTTGTCTTTAACGGGACCTTCTGGCTTGCTGAACTTTCTAGATAGTCGCTTGGTAGTATCATACAGCTGTTTCATCTTATCGCTGCATGCTGCCTGCTCCGCTTCTGCTGCCAGTTCATCCACATACTCTCTCTTGTCCTTCCTGATATTCCTCTTCATTGTTCTGTGGGCTTCAGTGTACTCTTTTTGAGCTTTGGCTTTTGCTGCTCTATTCCTGCTGTTGTTGACTGCTGCCTTCTTCTTCCTTCTGTCTTCTATCTTGATCAAGGTCTCTGCTGTGATCCACTCTTTCTGCTGGTGTTTCTTAATTCCCAGCATTTCCTGGAATACTGACCTAAGTGTCTCTCTCACTTTCTGCCATCTGTTTAGTACACTGTCTTCCTCTTCCTCAGACCGATCCTGTAATACTGAAAACTTATTCTTCAGCCTCAGTCCAAAATCTTCCTTGGTCTTATGGTCCTTCAGAAGGCTGATGTTGTACTTCACTCTTCTGTCTGACAAGTCTATCCAGTTCTTTTTCAGCTTCAGCTTCAATCTGGCCACCACTAAGTGATGGTCGGACGCCGCGTCTGCTCCTCTTCTAACTCTAACGTCCTGCAAGGATCTTCTAAACTTCTTGATAATGCAGACATGATCGATTTGATTTTCTGTTGTGCCTGCTGGTGATACCCAGGTACTCTTGTGGATCTGCTTGTGAGGAAAGATGCTACCTTCTATGACCAGGTTGTTAAGTGCACACAAATCCACAAATCTCTCTCCAATCTCACTCATCTCTCCCAGAGCGTGGGTCCCATGACTTGTTCATATCCTGTGTTGTCAGGTCCAATTTTGGCATTAAAGTCTCCCATAAGGATGATGATGTCTTTGTCTGGGAGAATCTCTAATATTTTCTGGGGTCTGTTGTAAAAATAATCTTTGTCTTCCTCTTCGCTGTCATTAGTTGGAGCATAGCACTGAACAACATTCATCTTAATCCTCTTCATTTTAGTTCTGAAGGATGCTGTGATGATGCTGGGACCATGTGCCTCCCAACCAATCAGTGCTTTCTGTGCCTGCTTGGACAACATGAAGCTTACTCCCTGTGTGCGGGGTGCGTCGCTCTCTTCATGTCCTGAATACAGCAACAGCTCTCCTGTCAACAGTCGTCTCTGTCCCGCTTGTGTCCATCTTGTCTCGCTAATGCCTAATAGGGTCAGGTTGTTGCTCTTCATCTCTGCTGCAACCTGCACCGTCTTTCCTGACTCGTACATGGTCTTCATGTTCCATGTGCCTATGGTAATCCTCCTGGTTGCAAGAAGGGGAATCGGCTTAGTGGCTTCCTCACGGCTTTTACCACCCAGCGTCATGCATCTTCAAATTGAAGACCCTTCTTTTTCCAGGGTAAAAGTCTCTGTTGTCTCTATTGTTGGCATTTCTGTAGCAGGTTGATTTTTTACGGGGTGGAGTTGCTAGCCCGACACCCAACCCTCCTCCTTTATCCTGACTTGGGACAGGCAGATGGCCCCAAAGGACCTCTCTGGTGGAGTTAACATTCTCCTACTGATGATTTTTTTCTGTGAAATATATACATTGTATTTGTAATATGCACATATCCCCCTTTCTCCTCTAGTACCTTAGTGTATTTGATAGGTATTTTCAAACTGAAATGTTGCTTAATAAGTCTTTTGGCTGCTTAAAAAAAGTAACACTTTAACTGATCAGTCTCTCTTAGATGACACTTGTAACAGTCATTTGTCTCTATAAGTGTCCTTCAGCATCCTGTTCTCTGAAAAGCACTGTATTGTACTAGTCCCCTAATTTTGGCCAGTCAACCCTCCACTGTAGTTCTGAAGTGTTGTTTTCATCAGAGAGTACCAAGTTAAGTTTGCCTACTAGTATTTAGAACACACACTGATTCAGTCTATAAAGATAAGAATCTCTAGCATTCTATCGGGCTGTTTAATTAAATATGAAGATGATCGCTTTGTTGATTTTGCTAGACCAAAGCACACAAACCGCAAGTCATCCTTTCGTCTTTGCATTATTCTGCATCCCTGTGTGCCTGGATAATTCTAAGTTGAGTCAAAATTCTTCTCACTTGTGGGTTTTGCACATTGCCAGCTCTAAGTATGTTTCTAACTGATGCACTATTAGGCAAGATAAGAAGTTTCCAAATAAAAAGTGCCACTGTACCATTCGTGCTAGCACTGAGATTAAAATTTCCATTTCATACTACAGTATCCTTTCACTTATGACTCAGTTTGGCTAACGTACATCTCTAGTGCTACTTTCCAGCCAATCAGCCAACATTCGACAGACACATAAACCTTTTTTCTGTTTTCCACCCCAATCTTTTCAGAGTTGACTCAAAGTCAACCACTCACCATCCATTCATGGTCTCTCTCTCTCTGTGTCTCACTCACACACACACTTTTCAGAAAGGGAAGAAGAATGGAGGAAGAAAATGCCCTATATACTTAATCAGGCACGACTAGGCTATTTGCTACCTGTCACTCGAAATGGATGTGGTGTCACCCCTTGTGTGAATGGTTGAAAGCCTAGGCCTAAACAAATGATAAACAGGAACCATCACCCACTGAGTGCATTAGGAGACAAAAAAATATAAAAGAACAAAGGGCTAGGGAGGGGGGATTGATACACAGAAAACAGTAAATCTCATTGAGCTATTGATGCTGGATTTCTCTGGAGGACAAGATGCTTTATTTGAGTGCTCCCTTGACCATATTATCTTTACCTGAATATTGACCGTCAGTTGCTTTCTGACTTGGGGGCTCAAGAATGCAGCAGCAAAGGAGCAGGACATTTAAGGTGGAGACAAACTCACCATCCCATTTGTGACTTGTGTCACAAGAGTCCCCCATTTACTCTGGAATCTGAGAGTCTGAAGGCCTAGGAAATGAAAACTTTCTATTCTTACTCCTTGGTTGCATGTTCTTGAATGTAGTTTTGACAACACTAAAGAAGTCTCCTTTTCCCCCACCCTGAATTGCAGGAGGGTAATGAAGAAGTCAGAGCTACAATGAACTGTTCATCAGATATTCAAACCCTGAAGAATCTGAACTTTCCCATTTGGTTCTATTTTACCTTGGTTTTATTTTAGAACTTTCCTGCTCTGCTCCTTCCAGCCCAGATTCCCACTCAAATGCAACCTCATTTTTCTGAGAGTTGTCTTTAGGACTTGGGTCTTATTTACACAAGGAAATTGAGCTGTGGAACTATGGTGGTATAATTATACCACTATAGTTATGCTGTTATAATTCCCCATGTGGACCCTGTTCTGGAATAAATGTAACTTTTTTCAGTATTGCTTATGTCACTATGGAAGCATATGACTGTCAAAGATTATTCAACTTTTGCTCTGTCTCTCTCAACCCCCACTCCCTCCCTTCCCTAAGCAGAGTTACAGTTGTTTGAGTGACCTTGAACAGGCGTTTCCATACTTTCAGAAGGATAGGCTTCCTTAACCTTACCTCAGAATTTACTGGCTTTGTAATGCCTATTGTTTAATATATAACTACAGAGTTCTTGTAAGGACGTTATTTCTCAGGTTTCTAATACTTTCAGATTTAATCCTACCTTAAGAAGCGAAGGGCTTGATGGGAAACATCTCTTTTATTCAAAAAAAATTTTAATTGGATTTACAGAATCAGGTTCAAATCCTCAAAATAATGGTTTAATTTAGCACCCTAGTATATTTTCTATTCATAGATGCAGAGTCATAGGGTTATATCCTTAACTGGAGTTGCCTTATGGCTCTGCACCTATCAATTTAAAATATGCTCGTTCCAATGAAAAGCAGTGAGAGATCTGGAGCCTTTTGAAAGTAGCCTCTAAGTAGGAGTAAGAAACACAAAACAATAGTTTTCCAATACAGCCTCTCTTCTTTTGGTGAACTTACTATTTTGAGGACTGGACCTAATATTGATGAATTTTGCAGAATATGCCTTCAAGTCTTTATGAACTAATTCTCTCAAGTCCCAAAACCTGCTCTGAGGAGAGCAGAAGCTTCTAGAGAAACCACGGATGCAGAAGCAAAGCATATGGTGGAAAGAGCATTAAAGTGAGAGTAGGCAGATTTTAAAGGAACAACAAACAACATTAAATAAACTGTCCAAGAGCTCTCAAATGTGAAGTGGGTTTTTCCAAGAACAATCTTCAGAAATAACCCTAGTGGGATGGTATATCTTGAAGTCAAAGGAAAGGATTTTTTAGTTCTTGTATCTCTCAGCAGTCTGCATTTAGTATTAAATCTCTTGACATTTACTTCAGAGAATCTGAGATCAAATATGTTTTGGACAATGTAGGGTGCTGCTGCTTGATATAATAGTCCCCTGTACAGATGGTTTGTGTAAATGCAAACATGCTATTTCTTTACAGACTGGGGAATGCTGCCTAACTGAATTCTGAAACCCCATACATCCATGCAGTAATGGATGTTGCAGTTTGTACCATATTCCAGAGAACTGGTGTATACCATGTATGCAATTTCTGCATACTCTGGGGAATGGTTCTTGCATTATTTATCTAGATGAGTTTCAGGACCATTCTGGATATGTACAATGAAGGATGTGAAGATGACTCCAGTGTAAAGAGCTGGTTTGTACCATGCAGTTGGCTACTTCCATAAAAACGAACTATTAACCCTAAATAAAGAATAGCAAAGTATATTACAAAATTACAACTATGTACCCACTTGTACAATCACATTTACCATAATTTTTATTGGGTTTATTTTATTGGATAACTATTTTAAGTTGGATCTATTTCTAAAAATAATTGAGGAGCATCAATCATGAAAGGGCCAAGACTGCAAACCGAATGACATGTCTTACCCTCCAGTATTTTCTGTATGGAAAATAAAGGGGGCAGCAAAGCTAATCTTTTGGACCAGCTTCTGTTGGGGATTAGGGAACATATATCGACTTTACATTTGGCAAAGTCTGAGAAATGCTGTTAGCACAAATAGTGTGGCAGAAGCAATTCTATATCTGAGCAGGAAATAATTAGTTCTTATATCCTACCACTAAAAAGCAATGGTGTAAGATGTACTGGGAACAGATGTGAGACCAAACCAGATACCACAAGAAAATATTATAAATAAGGAGTCTTTCCAGCAGTACTGGGTAGGTGATATGTTAGACAACTGAGAGTGCTACACTGGGCAAAGGAATGGAGACGATTCCCACCAGCTCCTAGGCAGGGCCGGCCCTAGCCATTTCACCGCCTCAAGCACGGCGGCACGCCGTGGGGGGCGCTCTGCCGCTCGCCGGTCCTGCGGCTCAGGTGGATCTCCCGCAGGGGTCCCTGCAGAGGGTCCGCTGGTCGCCTCGGCTCCGGTGGACCTCCAGCAGGCGTGCCTGCGGATGCTCCACCGGAGCCGTGGGATCAGCGGACCCTCCGCAGGGACGCCTGCGGGAGGTCCACTGGAGCCGCCTGCCACCCTCCCGGCATCCAGCAGAGCTCCCCCCGCGGCACACCGCCCCAAGCAAGCGCTTGGCGCGCTGGGGCCTGGAGCCGGCCCTGCTCCTAGGGAAAATTCCGCCTGCCACAAAGAATGGTGGATATGCATGGACAATCCAGTGGTATAATGAAATTGAGTACAGAAAAGGACACCAAAAGAACTCAGTTACTTTAAGCTTAGCTTCTTCAACTCATCCTTGTCAGGGATTTATGATTCAGAGTGAACTCCAGTTTGTCACTTCTAGCTCAGGTAGAAATATTCTGACACAGAGGGGAAAACAGACAAGATAATTCCCTGAACATGTACTGAAAGGCAGATACTCAAGGCTTGTTGTGGCAATTTCACCATGGCCCCATCAGGGATAATGGGGAGCCCTAGAGAAATTGCACTAACGGGTGCCTGTCTGTGCAACAACCTCTCAGGCCTGGTCTACACTACGCGTTTAAACCGATTTTAGCAGCGTTAAACCGATTTAATGCTGCACCCGTCCACACTACGAGGCCCTTTATATCGATATAAAGGGCTCTTTAAATCGGTTTCTGTACTCCTCCCCAACGAGAGGAGTAGCGCTAAAATCGGTATTACCATGTCGGATTAGGGTTAGTGTGGCCGCAAATCGACGGTATTGGCCTCCGGGTGGTATCCCACAGTGCACCACTGTGACAGCTCTGGACAGCAATCTGAACTTGGATGCAGTGGCCAGGTAAACAGGAAAAGCCCCGTGAACTTTTGAATTACATTTCCTGTTTGCCCAGCTTGGAGCTCTGATCAGCATGGGTGGCGATGCAGTCCCAAATCCAAACAGAGCTCCAGCATGGACCGTACAGGAGATACTGGATCTGATCGCTGTATAGGGAGACAAATCTGTTCTATCAGAGCTCCGTTACAGAAGACGAAATGCCAAAGCATTTGAAAAAACTCTCCAGGCTACACAGTGCTGCGTGACAAGCGTAACGGAAAGCCAAAGAATCAAATGGACGCTCATGGAGTGACGGAGGGGTACCAAGAACTCCAGCTATCCCACAATCCACAGCAGTCTCTGAAAACTATTTGCATTCTTGGCTGAACTCCCAGTGCCTGTAGGTTCAAACACATTGTCCAGCGTGGTTCAGGGTATAGCTCGTCAATTTACTCCCTCCCCCCACCACGTGAAAGAAAAGGGAAAGAAATCGTTTCTTGACTTTTTTCAATGTCACTGAATGCTGGTGGTAGATGCGATGCTGCAGCAGTGAAGAGCAGTATCCGCTCCTCTCCCCTCCCTGGTGGCAGATGGTACAGTATGACTGCTATCTGTCATCACCATCAACCCGTGAGTGCTCCTGGCTGTATCCACCAGCCTTGTTCTGCGGGCTTTGGTGGAAAAGGAAGTGGGCAGGGCAATGATGCTGCCTCCTCCCCTCTCCTTTTCTGGCACCCTAGGCCCAGATCCACAAAGGTATTTAGGCTCCTTACTCCCATGGAGGTTGTGGCCCTACTCTGTAGAGCTGGGCAGTACTCATTGGGAGGAGCACGAGTAAGCACTCCCTGTACTCCCCAGCATGCAGAGACTGCTTTTGTGAGCAGCCCTTTTATATCTGTACAAGGGAGAAGAGACTTCGTATATAAGCCTTATATGAGGCCTGATTCAAAGCCCACCGAAGTCAATGGGAGGTTTTCCATTGACTTTACTGAGTTTTGCATTATCCCCCTTTGGGGAAGCCACACAAATGTCCTTATGACGTGGCCCTCAGTGTTTAAATCCTTGTATTTGAGCAAGACTTTGCACTGAAAGGTCAAAGAAATATTTTTTACCGTTTGCCTGCAAGGAAATTTCCTTTATATTGGCTTAAATGACTACATAATAGTTCAATAAGGTGGGAAAAGGTAGAGAGAGAAGTTTTGTGCTTATCAACAAGATGCTTGACACATTTATGTTTACTGGGAAGGGAGTTCCACCATGTTAACAGTGTGTTGGGCTCTTATGAACACATGCTTAGAGAGAGATCTTCTTGCTATGAATAGAAACTAGCCTGAACCATAACTTCGCATCTGAATGGCACCCACTCTTGAAATTTGGGGCTAAGGGGAGAGCTCAAGCTTTGAATCCTCTGATTGGAAACCCTCTGGTTTGGGGTAGGATTGAACACCAGAAGAAGCTTATTTTTCAAATGTCATTTGGATGTAGTTCAAGATGGTACAAATCTCACAAGAACAGCTGGGCAAAGTTTTGCTTTTAGAAAAAGTATTCAATTATTGCTTCCATATGGTATTTTCAATTACTTGAGAAAATGCGAAATGATAAGTTAATCTTTGCTAGAGTAGCATCCTTCCTGACATTAAAAATAGGTGGCTTCTTATCTGGAGGGAAAGGAGGGGTAGCCATGATAAAGCCATTGCATCACAAATCTATCCTACTTTTATTTAATGTTATTTCATTCTGGAACATTGTTAAACAATGACTTCTTATTCAACAATGATTATTTATACCTTTGCACCTTAGTCCCCATGATTTATTCATTTTAAAGAGGATGGGAAAACCAAAGTTTCTGAAACTATGGACTGAGGTAAAATTGAATTGTAATATGGTTAGTAAATAACACTACTAATTCAATTGTAATGTTTATAGCAGAGATAGGTCCATTGAAATTGCCACTAACTTCAACAGGTTTGGATCAGGCCAAGTAAGAAGATGTTAATATAAATTCCGGACCAAACTCATAAAGGTACTTTGGCACCCAACTCCCATTGAAATCAATAGCAATTAGGGACCTAAATACTTCTGTGAATCTGGATCTCCATGACTAAAGAGTTTTTGACTTTTTTTTTTTTTTTTTTTTTTTTTTTTTTTACAGCAAGGAACATATACTAGATCCCCAGCTGTGCTCCATTGGCTTCAGGGAACATGGAAATGTAATAACTATGTAGCCTTTGGTAAAGCAAAACATTGACAGTGCTGATTTACACCAGCTCAGGTTCTACCCCATCATTTGGAGGTTGGGAAATTTCCTTCCTTCTGGGCTTTCCAAAAACCTCACTCCAGCAAATCACTGCTTGTTCTTGTTTGGGACAGAAAGTCTTAGTGTAGTGACAGGAATCACACTTCCATGTTCTCAGTTCATTTATCATGCATGATTTCAATATTACAGCTTTATTTAATTATATATATATATATATGACACCAGACTGTCATGTGGTATGAAGTCAAATGCCTTACAAAAAAGTCTAAGTATATTCCATCTACTTAGTTACTTTATCAATCAAACTTGTAATCTTATCAAAGAATTAAGTCAGGTTTGTCTGACAAGACCGGTTTTCCATAAAACCATGTTGACTAGCATTAATTATATTCTTATCCTTTAATTTGTTATCATTTCAATTCTCTATCAGCTTTTCCTTCCCCCTCCAGGACCGATATCAGACACACAGACACGCATATATTTAGTTAATTATGTTGGCACAAGGTTATGTGACTATGTAGAAGGTTTAGCAGAGAATTCTGAATACCAGTCCTAGTCCAGACACTATACCAATAAAAGTCCCAGTCCTGCTCTCATGTAAGTCATCTTCAAAAGTTCCCTGGACTTCATGGGAAGCAGGATTTCATTTACTTGCAAGCCACTTGGTCTTCTTTTATCACAAGAAAATAAGGTAGAGAAAAGTTGTTGCCTTTTCACTTTTAAAGACCTCATATGGGCCCTCAGCCAAAGCCCATTAAAGTCTTTTAGTGGGCTTTGAATACAGCCCATATTGCACTTAGTCTGTGGAAAATAGGCCATAGCCTCTCTAAGTGTCAGGATAGTTCCATTGATTTCACTGGGGTTGTGTCGATTTCCCCCAGGCAAGGACATAGCCCAAAGCATTTCTGTTAGAAAACCCCCATGTATGTGCTATACACTGCACGCTGAATGGAAGACACAAACAAAGATGCTCCAGGCAGGTGTACAGTGGTGGAAAGAATTATTTTTGTTGAAAAAAATGGAAGCTAAACACCCTAAAATTCTTCAGTTTGGGTTTTGGTTTTCCTCCTCCTTTCCTCTGCCCTTATTTTCACCTTTCCTGCCTTTTTTCCTTTTTTTCCACTAGAAAAGAAGGGAAAGGAAAAGGGAAGAGAAAGGAGGAAAAAAACCTAAAAACAGAAACCCAAAACTGAAAATGTTTTTTCTTTGAAAAATCAAGGAGAGAGAAAAACCCACAATGTTCAGAGAAATTTCAGACCAGTTCTTGAAATGATGCTGATGTGTGTAACCAAAACCCGCTCGCAATTTACTCAGGTTGGCTAGCTTAGCAGATTCATAGATTCTAGGGTCAGAAGTGACCAATGTGATCATCTAGTCCGACCCCCTGCACAAAGCAGGCCACAGAACCCTACCCATCCACTTCTATAACAAACCCCTAACCTATGCCTGAGTTACTGAAGTCTTCAAATTGTGGTTTGAAGACCTCAAGCTGCAGAGAATCCACCAGCAAGTGACCCATGCCCCACGCTGCAGGGGAAGGCGAAAAACCTCCAGGGCCTCTGCCAATCTGCCCTGGAGGAAAATTCCTTTCCAACCCCAAATATGGCGATCAGCTAAACCCTGAGCATGTGGGCAAAACTTACCAGCCAGCACTCAGGAAAGAATTCTCTGCAGTAACTCAGATCCCATCCCATCCAACATCCCATCACCAACCACTGGGCATACTTATCTGGCAATAATCAAAGATCAATTGCCAAAATTAGGCTCTCCCATCATACCATCCCTTCCATAAACTTATCAAGCTTAATCTTAAAGCCAGATATGTCTTTTGCCCCCACTACTCCCCTTGGAAGGCTGTTCCAGAACTTCACTCCTCTAATGGTTAGAAACCTTTGTCTAATTTCAAGTCTAAACTTCCTAGTGTCCAGTTTATACCCATTCGTTCTTGTATCTACATTGGTACTAAGCTTAAATAATTCCTCTCCCTCCCTAATATTAATCCCTCTGATATATTTATAAAGAGCAAGCATATCCCCCCTCAGCCTTCTTTTGGCTAAACTAAACAAGCCAAGCTCTTTGAGTCTACTTTCATATGACAGGTTTTCCATTCCTCGGATCATCCTAGTAGCCCATCTCTGAACCTGTTCCAGTTTGAATTCATCCTTCTTAAACATGGGAGACCAGAACTGCACACAGTATTCCAGGTGGGGTCTCACCAGTGCCTTATATAACGGCACTAACATCTCCTTATCTTTGCTGGAAATACCTCGCCTGATGCATCCTAAAACCGCATTAGCTTTTTTAACAGCCATATCACATTGGTGGCTCATAGTCATCCTGTGATCTACCAATACCCCAAGGTCCTTCTCCTCCTCTGTTGCTTCCAACTGATGCATCCCCAATCTATATCTAAAGTTCTTATTATTAATCCCTAAGTGCATGACCTTGCACTTTTCACTATTAAATTTCATCCTATTACTATTACTCTAGTTTACAAGGTCGTCCAGATCTTCCTGTATGATATCCCGGTCCTTCTCCGTGTTAGCAATACCCCCCAACTTTGTATCATCCGCGAACTTTATTAGCACATTCCCGCTTTTTGTGCCAAGGTCGGTAATAAAAAGGTTAAATAAGATTGGTCCCAGAACGGATCCTTGAGGAACTCCACTAGTAACCTCCTTCCAGCCTGACAGTTCACCCTTCAGTACAACCCGTTGTAGTCTCCCCTTTAACCAGTTCCTTATCCACCTTTCAGTTCTCATATTGATCCCCATCTTTTCCAATTTGACTAATAATTCCGCATGTGGAACCGTGTCAAATGCCTTACTGAAATCGAGGTAAATTAGGTCTACCGCATTTCCTTTGTCTAAATAGTCTGTCACCTTCTCAAAGAAGGAGATCAGGTTGGTTTGGCACGATCTACCTTTAGTAAAGCCATGTTGTACTTTGTCCCAATTACCATTGACCTCAATGTCCTTAACTACTTTCTCCTTCAAAATTTTTTCCAAGACCTTACATACTACAGATGTCAAACTAACAGGCCTATAGTTACTCGGATCACTCTTTCTCCCTTTCTTAAAGATAGGAACTATGTTAGCAATTCTCCTGTCGTATGGTACAACCCCTGAGTTTACTGATTCATTAAAAATTCTCGCTAACGGGCTTGCAATTTCATGCGCCAGTTCCTTTAATATTCTCGGATGAAGATTGCCCGGGCCCTCCGATTTTGTCCCATTAAGCTGTTCAAGCATGGCTTCTACCTCAGATGTGGTAATATCCACCTCCATATCTTCATTCCTATTTGTCATCCTTCCATTACCCCTAAGCTCCCCATTAGCCTTATTAAAGACTGAGGCAAAGTACTTATTTAGATATTGAGCCATGCCTAGGTTATCCTTAACCTCCTTTCCATCCTCAGTGTGTAGCGGTCCCACTTCTTCTTTCTTTGTTTTCTTCTTATTTATATGGCTATAGAACCTTTTACTATTGGTTTTAATTCCCTTTGCAAGGTTCAACTCTACTTGGCTTTTAGCCTTTCTCACTTTATCCCTATATGTTCTGACCTCACTAAGATAGCTTTCCTTGCTAATCCCACCCTTCTTCCACTCCTTGTAGGCTTTCTGCTTTTTCTTAATCACCTCTCTGAGATGCTTGCTCATCCAGCTTGGTCTACAACTCCTGCCTATGGCTTTTTTCCCCCTTTCTTGGGATGCAGGCTTCCGATAGTTTCTGCAGCTGCGACTTAAAGTAATTCCAGGCCTCTTCCGCATTTAGATCCACAAGTTCTTCAGTCCAATCCACTTCCCTAACTAATTTCCTTAATTCTTTAACGTTAGCTCTTTTGAAATCAAAGACGCTAGTCCCAGATCTATTTTTGTTTATCCTTCCATCTAGTTTGAACAGAATTAGCTCATGATCACTCGAACCAAGGTTGTCCCCTACAATCATTTCTTCTATAAGGTCCTCACTGCTCACCAAAACCAAATCTAAAATGTCATCCCCTCTTGTCGGTTCTTCAACTACTTGGTGAAGAAATCCATCAGTTATCACATCCAGAAAAATCTGATCCCTACTATTCTTGCTAGCACTTGTCTTCCAGTCTATAACTGGGAAGTTAAAGTCTCCCATGATCACACATTTCCCATTAGTGTTTACTTCCTTAAAAACATTAAAGAGGTTTCCATCCATATCCAAATCAGATCCCGGCTGTCTGTAGCACACCCCAAGCACTATCTCAGGGGAGGCTCTAGTAGCTTTCTTTCCCAGTGTGATTTTTGCCCAGATAGACTCTGTCTTGTCCATTCCATCACTTATTATTTCTTTACAGTTAACCTCCTCATTGATGTACAATGATACTCCACCACCTTTGCCTTTATTTCTATCTTTCCTAAACAGCACATAGCCTTCAATACCTGTACCTCAGTCATGACTACTATTCCACCACGTTTCTGTTATCCCTATAATATCCGGTTTCACTTCCTGCACCAGTAGCTCTAGTTCCTCCATTTTGTTCCCTAGGCTCCTCGCATTAGTGTACAGACATCTTAATTTTTGCCGTTTGGCTTCACTCACATTCTGTACTCTGTTAGGCACGGACATTCTACCACCACCATCACCTGTTAGTCTGTTATCTACACTACTCTTCCTCCTTATGCCAATTCTTCTGTCCATGGCTGTATCCCCTCTTACTTTGTTTTCTTCCCTCTCAAGGTTAAATTCCGGCGTGGAGATCTCCCGAACATCTCCCAACCATCTCCCCCAAATTTCTAGTTTAAAGCTCTCTTAATCAGGTCGGCGAGCCTCTATCCTAGAAGTCTATTTCCCTCCTTGCTCAGGTGAAGTCCATCCCGAGAGAACAGTCTTCTGTCCGCAAATGCTTCCCAGTGGCCGTACATCCCAAAGCCCTCCTTATAGCACCACTGCCTGAGCCATCTGTTGATCGCCATAATCTTGTCACACCTTTGTCGCCCTTCTCTAGGAACCAGCAGAATCCCACTGAAGATCACCTGAGCCTCGATCTCCTTAAGCGTCTTCCCCAGTCTGGCATAGTCTCCCTTGATATATTCCAGAGAGTATCTAGCCGTATCATTCGTTCCCACATGAAGGACAATCAACGGATTCTTCCCTGCTCCCGCTAGTATCCTTTTCAGCCGCAGGTCCACATCCTGTATCTTAGCACCCGGCATACAGCACACCCTTCTGTTCTTCCGATCAGCTCTAGTCACAGGCCTGTCTAGTCTTCTCAGTAAGGAGTCTCCAATCACGTAGACATGCCTTTTCCTGGTGACAGTGCGCTTCTCCGGTCTATCTCCTACACCCACCGGCTGCAAGTCCTCTCGATTCCTATTCCCCCTTGCAATCCTCCTGGGGCTCATATTTGGTGTTGCCTCCATTGACTCCTCCCCTCCTCTTGCAGGACTATCAGCTCTTCTCTTTTTCCTTGCCCTCTCTCCTTCAGCAACCACCTGCTGTGTCCCTTCTTCATTTTCCAACTCTGCAAACCTGTTCCTGAGTTCTATTTCTCCTTCACTGGCCCATCTTTTCCTCTGCCTGGTTCTCTTAGTCACATGCTTCCACCGTCCACTTTCCTCACCCTGCAGTCTCTCCTCTGAATTCTTTGGTCCTGCTTCCATCTGCACATCTGAGCTTATCCCTTCAGCCCCCTCGTGTCTGTGCTCCACCGTCTGCTCAAACGCCCTTCTGAACTCAACCAGAGTTTGCACCTGCATCTCCAGTCCTCGGATCTTGTCTTCCATCAGCTCTGTCAGGTGGCACTTCATGCAGACAAAGCTCTTCTCAGGCGCCCCCTCCAGGATCATGTACATGCCGCAGCTTCCACATCCAGTCATCATCCTCACTGTGTCTTTCACTGCTGCCTCTGTATCAGTCATGGCCTTCACACCTGACGCCTGGTAGTCAACACAACACAAGCCCCCAGTAGGCACCAGACCACCACCCTATCCCTTGACTTGCTTGTCGGTTCCTCTGTCTTAGTCTCCCCTGCAACCTCCCCCTGGAAACTCCCACTGAAACTCCCCTATTTACAGCTCTGTTTGCTGGCTCCTGTGCTGCTGCAGCTGTCTGTGCTGCTGCCTGACTGGCTGGCTCCTTATATAGGACCCCTAATCAGGTAAGCCCTGCCCCCTAATCAGGGCTCGGCTGCTCTCCCAGCACACTGCCCCTAGCAGCCTCCACACACACACACACAATCAAGAAAGAAAGAAAATGGCAGTTATAGTGGAAAATAGGACTTCAACCTCTATGTTCTTGTTTCATAGCACGAATTGAAAGAAAATCTAAACACTAAATGGATGATTTTACCCTATGTACCATACATGCAACTGCAGTACAATAATATGCATTAAAGGTGGATATTTGGCTGTTAACTCCACGTTTCCTTGCTTCTACGGCCGAAAATCAATCAGTTCGCATTAGTTTAAATGTAGTGTCTGAATTCATTTCATTTATAGCTAATGCATTACCCTGATTCTGTATTTCAGGACTCCAGCTGAAAACATAGTCAGAAGCTGAGCCAAGTTGAAAAAAAATCACTATTAAATGATATTGTATCAGAAAGGTGCTACTGTATGAAGTTAAAGGAAGTCTCTCTCTTCCCCTAGAACAAATCTACTAACATAGTTCCCTTTAAAATCCAGATGCTGTAAAAATGTTATGAGAGATGGAGAAAGTATTATTATTTGAACACCAAATGTTGCTTAATCACATTAAGCACAACATTAAACGCTGAGAAATATCCTTAAGCCATTAATATTGTGAGTGATCAAAGATATGGTTAATTAAGAGCAAAGAACATGACCAAATCTTCAATCAGGTAAATCTAACACACGCATACACACGGAATATGAATCAATGATCTGTTTGGTCTAGCTACTGTAGGTGGTAAAAATAATGACGAGACATCTAAGGCTTTCTGCTGCGGGGGAGGGAGGGTCACTTGACTATATCATTCTTGACATTTAACCCACACATCTCGTAGAAGTTTCTTATGAGGACAGCACAAATAGCCACCATGCTGAAGAGCAAATGTTAACCATAGTGAAAAATGGTCATTGCAAATTCTAATGGAAGAGCTCTCTCTTTGGGGGAAGCATCATTAGTGAGGTAGTGTGAAGAAGCTCTCCCTGCTGCCGCTCATATCTGCTGCAGCATTCGTTTGGTGGATAAGATAGAGGGCTCCAGTCACCAAGGCTGTTAGTTTACCTTTCACCAGCTTAAATCTACTTTATATCTGTAATAAAGGTATGCTGGTAAGAGACTGTACTTTGTCTCCTGGCTCCAATCACCTGACATGGCTCAGGATAAAAGCAAAGGTTAATATGTCTGGACCTCAAGGGGTGTTGTTCCAATATTTATTTATTTTTAGAACAAAAAGGCTTTTAAAATATGCCAGCTTTTCATTGACACAAAGCACCCTCCTCCTGTGATATATACTCTTAAGGAATGAACACACAAGAAACTTAAGCACAAATCCTGCCTTGACTCCGTACTCTGCAGAGGAGGTTCTCTGTGCCAGGTAAATTGACCCTGAACATGGGCAGGCCAGAATGGAAGAGATAAGCATAGCTGCTAAATAACTCCATGGTCACATCATACAGAGGCCCAGAAGGGGCTGGAGGGCTCATTTGTATGGCACAGCAGCTCCCAGCTCCTTCCACAGAACCTAGTCTCTTTGTCTCTCCCATTCAAGGACCACAGATACTATTTGAGGCCCAGTGGGTTGTAATAGCAGCCATACAACACCCTTTCGCGTAGAGAAAGGGAACTTGGGGCTGGCGACAGGGAAGCTCAGATGGAGCCCTCCCCCAAAAGCTAATGATGCTGACATGGCTGGAGCCTTTCACTGCAGTATACACATTGCCCTAAGTGTAGACAGCTGTTGCTGAGGCAGTCATGGAGGGCTAGGTTCTTGACCCCATTGGCCTGTAGGACAGGGGGAGTTTATCTTGGTCTGCTGTGCACTGTTCAGTCAACTACAGTGCTTGGGGGAGGGGCTGTTCAGTCATTGTCACTTAACTGGGGAGACCTCCTCTTGTTGGGAGGCTACTTTGTGTCTCTGCATCACTTCCCAGTGACCTCCAACACTATATGTAGCAGCAGGTGTAGACTGGGAGCCTCAGAGTCATAGACTCCAGTGCTATTTCTGTCAGTGTGGTTGAGAGGGGGCCACAGAGCAGCTCCATATCCATTGCGTCCTGCCTCTGGGTTTGATTCCTGCTTCAGAGGTACAGAGTATTGCCAGGCACATCTTGCAGTGTTGCCAACTTACTCAATTTTATTGCAAATATCACTCTATTTGGTGAATTGCTTATAGCTCCAGCTCCTAGAGACAAGTGAATAGGTGAGGTCTCAGCTTTCATGTATAAAATACGAAGTTTTGTGTCCTGATGGCTGCAGAGATAAGCTGGAGAGAATACAATCTATCTCAAAGGCAAATAAAGAGAACTCTAAATTTGTTGTTTTTAAAAACCTCCTGATTTTAGGCCGGTCTCATGATTTGGAGAAGGGGGGCCTGCTCTACGACTTTTGAACATTCAGGGTTCACAAAACTGTGTTAGTTGTGTGAGAGGATCAGGAGTTGGCCCATTAAGTTTTATGAAAGGATACTCCACTTATCCAGCTCAAATTTACAGTCACATCTGCACTGAAGCTTTGCAGCTTCTGTCTCAGGATCACAGTGCTGCCATCAGACGGCACTAGACTCTGTTAGCTAAACCAACAGAGCTGACAGCATAGATAAACCCAGGTGTTTCCAAGAAGATAGCAGATGTAAGGAAAAGCTACCCTCCCCCCACCAAAAAAAGCCCATGAAGTAGCAGTGTCACTCTTACTGCTCCACTGCAGATCACAACCAGATTGCCTAGGCCAAAGTCCAATCAGTGTCCAGTAAAAATGAAAAACAATGTTGTAATAAATCAGTCTGAACTTCACTTCCCTAGGTATCCAATGACACTATGATGAATCTCTCCACTCACATGCAATCTGCCTTGCTCTCTGCCAAAGTTTCTCCACCATAATATTTTCAGGCCTCAAGTCATGGTCATCAGCATTTGATTAATACAACCAGAGAAAGTCAAGATAACCCAGGGGATATTTTTAAGTTGTATACTACAAGACTTTAAAAATCAGGCTCTTCTTAGGATAGCCATAGATCAATCATTATTTGGATGGAAGGTTCTATTCAGAATTAAGTGCATTCCTCCTCTCTCCTCCCTGCTCCAAAATAAAATCCTCTTAAAACCTCCACAAGAATTATATCATATGATCTTTCAATTTTACTGATGTATAATATTCTACTCTTGAAAAAGTCTAAAGTGAAAGCATTTTAAAATATCATATACTGAATTCTGTCTGTCAGTGCATTTTTCCATGTATTATATAAATTATATATAGTATGATCGTGAATTATAAATATTTATACCACATTCACTTAACCTCAATCCATCAAATAAATCCAATTATATATGTACAACTTTTAGAGCAGAGGAATAGCTTTCAGTAGACGGGTCTAACATCTCAGTATAATGAGCCTAGCCTGTTATCTCAGACTATTAATGTTTTATTCTCCTCAGAAAAGTCTATTTTCATACTCTGGCAGTAAAAGGGAAACAAAATTATGCAGTCATGCACTAATATAACTCCAAAAATAAATGTTTACAAATGTGGTATGGAACAAGGAACAAAGATAATTTAAATAATTAAATTTCACTGGTTAGGGACAACCTTCCAAAACTGTCTTTGCTTCAAGCCACTATAATCTATTCTTCGTTATGGTTAAAAATTTAAAATGTCTATGACTTTCCACGCCTAGCAAGCCAGGGAAGGTCACAGCCCTTAGTATTGTAACTGTCATGGGCTTGGGCAATGGTAGGCAGGACTAGTGGCTGGAGTTTAGGATTCCATAACTGAAGCCAGGGGTCAGAGCCAGTATCATGGTCAAGATTCAAGGTGAGGGTCAAACCAGAATCAAAGTCAGGAGTTAAACTGAGGACCAGAGCCATAGTCAGGAATCAGGCGAAGGGGCAATACCAGGGCATATTGGGGTTCCAGGTAGACATGCCAAACCTGTGGAAAAAAAATGCAGAAATTGGGCTTGGTTTTGGCTTAATTGGCTTGTGAGTTGCTTGTTGGCTATTTTTTGGTTTGTAGCTTGTTGCTTTTTAAAAAATTATTATTATTATTTTATCGGCTCCCAGCAAGCAGGAGCAAGGAGGGGTGGGGGGCAAGCAGGGGAGAGAGTCAGGGATGCATGGCGGGTCCACAACAGTCTCAGACTGCAGGGCAGGGGGGATCTAGTCACATAGAGTGTTGGGGTTCTTAGGGATTGGCTTGTTTTGGCCTTGTTTTGAAATGGGATTAGCTTGATTTCTGTCTTATTGTGAGTGTCAGGGTGCATATTTACCGTGTGAAAGTTGGCAACTGTGGTTCCAGGGGTTAGCCAGGAGACAGAATTCAAGTTACAGCCAAGGTTAGTATCAGGAGTTCAGGAACAGAGAAGCACAACACTCATAGCAGCTAGCTAGAAATCCACATTATTGCCTAGACACTTCCTGGTATGCCCCCAGGGCCTTATAAAGAGACAAGGAGCCAATCAGGGATCATTTAGACCACTACCACATAGATCTTTCAAGGCAGAACTTCCTGTGGCATTGAACCTCTGTGGAGTTTGGGGCACAGGGCTTGGCCAGGTCACACCTGCTGCAGTGGGGAGTAGCTCTATAGGCTAAGATTCGAGTTTTGCCAATTCTTACAGTAGCAAGCCAGCCAATTCCACTGAAGCTCATCCAGCACATCAAAGCCATTTTTTATAGCTAAGCAAGCCCAGGCAACATTAATTTTCAGGGGGAGGAAACCTTATAAAGGATAATAAGGAATGAAAATTCAAGCCCAGAGTTAGGATCACTGGTAACATTACTGAGAGATGATACTTGAAGATAATTTGGGATGAGAGGGGAGATTGAAGGGAGTATATGATCTAACTATCAGAGCTTGTCAAGATTACAAAATTTCAGTATTTTTTTGAGAGAGAAAATACTAGAAAAAAATAATAAAATTGCTTTTCCTCTTTTTGACCAGGTCTACTAATTAGTCTTTCATAATGCAGGGAAGATTATCAAGCAGAGAATATTACAAAAATTCCATAGATATTTGTGTGTAGACTTCCATTTTAAGCCCTGTTTTAAATTCCTTCCTAAGTTTTGATTTAAGTTTTGTTTGCTAATTAGAGTGCATACAAGAGGACATGAAAAGTTTTGGCTCTGCCTCCCCCAAGAAATTAATTTTTCTTTATTTTATTTGTGATTCATCAGTTTTTGGCCTGTGTGTTCTCAGCTACACAAGGCTTTCAGAATTCCCAGTGTCACCGAGATGGATCCTCACACACTCATTACAGGGCATTTCTCATGCATGGAGCATTTTCTGGATAAAAATCTTATTTATGGATTACAGCCACAGAGAGTAGGAAGGGATCGGGCTCAATAAGCCAGTTTCATTATCTCAGGAAGCAACCTGCCTGTTTGCTGCTCTTCTCCAAGAGGCAAGAGGCCAATAGAAGTAAGAGTGAAGCATTTTAGTGTTTGTGGCCATTGATGAGAGCAAACTCTTATGGATGTAGAAGGTTGTGTTGGGTTTGTTTTTGCCCCAGGCCTTAACTACAGGGACAGAATTAAAGATGCCTTTGTCAGGGGCGTTTCCATTAAGAGAGAGGTACAGGCTAATCACACAAATATACAGAAGGTTTAAAAAAAAAACAGAAAAGGTTGAGCATACCTCAAAAATGTCCAAAAACGCTAGGATTAATAATAAATCTATATTACATGTGTGTGTATATTTGTATATATATGCACATGTTTACCAAACCAATAATGCCTAGTGATTTAAATACATTTAAATATTTTGCACCAGTAATTCTTTAAATGTTATGTTTCTTCACTGTAACTTTGTGCCTTCAGTGCACTGAAGCCCATGGTTTCATTGACAAAACTAGTGCTAACTAATTCATTGATGTGACGCTTTTGGTTTAAGGTGAAATAAAACTATATTCTGTCAGTGAAAGTTGCAATGAGCTCCATTGTTATAAATGGCTAACAGAGACATATAGCAACCACTTCTTGTGCATCTCCAATTAATGGGGTTATGTGTTCGCATCAAAAGGGGAAAAAAAATTCTTCACATTCTACATTCTGACTCAATCACACTTTTAAAAAACATTAATCTGATGGGGTGTGAACCTCATCTCAGTGTTATTTTACTGCCTCTGAAAAGCAGAATCTCATGAAATTATTAAAGTGGCACATGGAAGGTGTCAGCTGCTATTTAAAACATGTCAAAAATGTTTATAATCCCACAGGAGTCATACTAGTTATTGGTACAATGTTGCTGAGAAGGACAGAGAGAGTCCAACTGGGAGAATTTGAGCCAGAAGGCTGTAATAGTCATGGTATTGGATCATGGACTCTGATCTGCACCTTTAGGAGGGAAAGGGGAACCTTCATCGGTGTCGTCTTAATCCAGTCCACCATTCCTAAAGCACATCTTCAGCATAATCATTCCTTCTTTGGCTTGCTCTCCCTCTCACTCTCAAACAGTTTTACCTCCCCCTTTTTTATTGGGCTCTTGCCACCTTTAACAACTCTGAGCTTTCCTGGAACCTGCAACATTATGGAAATCTCTGAAGCGGAGCTCCTGCGCCAAAGGTTTTGGTAGTTCTCAACTAAGGGAGCTGGGCCTTACACAGCCTGCCTTCGCTTCTAAAAGAGTAGCAGGATCATTGATCTGTGGTGCAAGGGAACAGGATGACAGGAAATCCATCCCCATTGCCTTTCACCTTTAGCCCCTTCAGGTCCTAGGTCCAGTGAACTGGTTCAGAGGAGAGTTATTGAGAAAGAACATGGTGAAAGAACCATGAAGACCCTTAGCTGAAGTTAAAGGGGTATTTTGAGTTTGGAAGACACTCAGACAGTCCTGAGGATGATGTGTCCAGCTCACTTCCACCTGCAACAGAAGATAAGTGAAGAGATAAAAACAGAGATATTTTTATGATAGCAATATTTCAAAAAAATACTAAAGTCTGAGCTTGTATTCTCATTAAACTCTTCTGAAAGTGCAGATTTTCAATTATCTATAAACTCATTCAGGAAGCAACATCTGACTGAAGGCCCAACCCTGTACTCAAGCAAACCTCCTGTTGATATTGTAAGGGCCAAATCCTGAGGTTCTTGCTCAGTCCTTTCTCATATTCAGAGTGAAGTCTATGAGAGTTTTGACTGAGTAAAGAAATTAGAATGTGGTCCAAAGAGTGTTTTCCCCGAGTAAGGCATGCCAGATAGAGCCTGTAGGCAGGCACAAATACAACTGCTTGAATTTTCACATTACACAATCAGTCACAAAAAGATTGTGAGAGAGGAATGTGATACCTCCTTTCTGAATAACCCTGAAATCCACATCTTTGTAAACTATAAGGGTTAATGCTTGTTCCACTATCTTGGCAAATAAGGGAGGGATGGTAGCCTCGCAACCCAACCCACATAAGAGGCAGTGTGCTGCCCCGGGAGCAGAGCAGAAACCAGACGGTGATTATTTCCTGTCTAGGTTTCCTCTGGTGAGCTGGTTGATGCACTGGTGTATGAAGCTGTCCATTCTTGTACCTGACTGTTCATTCTCCATCCACCTGAGCAGGAAGGGGAGTAGCACCCCAGAAGCAGTTGCTGTTCCCACCACACAGGTTCTAGAGATGCAAATAGCAGTGGAGTAAGCAGGTTCCTTATCTCCCCTTACTCCACTGCACAGTGCAGAGCAGGGCTCACAAGTAAGAAGCAAAAACTTTGCAAGATCTTACCTTATAGTGACTTATCGCATTTTTGGAGCATTTCTTTGTTTTTTGGGGGGGGAATGAGGGGTGGGGAGGGATTGGAAAATAGTTTGCATCCTGGAGTAAAACTAGGTCATTGCTGAGATGACAATAAGTACAGCAAGAGAAAGACTATAACAGGGTTCAAAAAAGAACTAGATAAATTCATGGAGGATAGGTCTGTCAATGGCTATTAGCCAGGATGGGCAGGGATGGTGTTCCTAGCCTCTGTTTGCCAGAAGCTGGGAACGGGTGACAGGGGATGGATCACTCGATGCTGATTACCTGTTCTGTTTGTTCCCTCTGGGGCACCTGGCATTGGCCACTGTTGGAAGACAGGATACTGAGCTAGATGGACATTTGAACTGACCCAGAAGGGCTGTTCCTATGTTCTTAAGAAATGGAGCTAGAGTTAGAAGGGAGCTGTATTAGGTCTGCCACAAAAGCAAACCGTTTATACTGCTCTTTACCATTGTGTATTACAGTTATATTACATGTGGGTGGTTATGTATCTTTGGTGTCCAGTAATTCTTGCAAGCAAAAGTAGACCTGTAGTGTGAAGTTATTGTCTACCAGCAAACAATGTATGGACTACTTTCAGCACCTCTTTTTCTTCTGTCTTTCAGATCATGAAGCTTTATGAAAGATTCAAGGGGAAAAAATATCTTTACATTTTGAAGACTTAACAACAGGTTTAACATAAAGATTTACTTCAACCCAGGAGTGATGACTTGGACAGAAGCCTTGAAATCTTGTACTATATCCTGTAATTTAAAGGTAAATGCCTACTCTGTTTTAGAAGTCGTGGGGAAGCTGTTTTTAGAAATATTTAGCAATATGAAGGTGCTGCATGTGCACAAAAACTCTGCATTTTGCATATACTTCATCTAATATAAAGAGATGGCATATGATTAGAAACGTGTTGATCCATTTCCCAGAATAATATATGGTTAAATAGAAAAAGTAAGACATTACTGAGCTCAAATTACAGACTGATTTCTGTGGTAAGTAACAAGTTAAGCCACAACATTCAAAACTGGGTGCCTGAAGTTAGGCTTTTATGTTCATAAAATGAGCTGAGCACCTGCAGCTCCCATTGACTTAATGAAAGCTATTGGTGCTCAGTATATTTGAAAATTAGGCCACTTAACTGGATGCCTACATGGATTTAGACACCTAACTTGAGGCATCTGTTTATGAAAATCTTGGTCCTTGACTTTTTAATGGCAACCACTGTGATCAAGCTAAAAACGTACCAGTTTCACTTTATGTGAGAAATTTTCACGACTGTACAAAATAGTAACTAACTCTATGAGGGTGCAAATATTTTATTGCTGCAGTTTGTTTTAAAGCCTGTTCTGCATATAAGAGACCAAGTGCAAGAATAACAGTATATTGCCATTTGGGTTTAAAGAACTTTAGGTGAACTAAGTGGAAAAATTTGGACAATACCTGTTGGGCAGAATGGATTGAAAAATGTTTCCATTTTTCATCAAAATTTGTTTGCAGCTGGTCTGGGCCAGCGCTTCCATTTAGGCGACCTAGGCAGTTGCCTAGGGCACGAGGATTTGGGGGGGCAGCAATTTGGCGGAGGGGTGTCCTTCTGTGCTCCGGGACCCACCACCGAAGTGCCTCAAAGACCAGGAGCGTGAAAAGACCTCTCTGCGGCAAAATTGCCGCCAATGACTGGGAGCGTGGAAGGACCCCTGCCTAGGGCACCAAAAAACCTGGCGCCGCTCCTGCAGCTGTTGTTGTGTGACATTTGTTTGTTTTGCAAACCATTTTTACTGGTTGGCCATTAAGGAGTTTCAGATATTCTTTTTTAAGCACCCATTCTAGCAAAGTGCTCAACTCCTGCAGAGGCAGGATTGAATGCATAAAGAACTACTGGCCAGTCTGTAGCAGCTCCATACAATTTTACTGTTTGGCTGGGGCTAAGAAACCAAAATTCTGAAATAAAATCCTAGTTGGCTGCTCCAGTAATTTTAGTCGAGTTATGGAAGATGACACTCAAAAACTTACAGTATGGGCTAACAAAAGCAATATCACTACCTGTCTATCAAAAATAAAATTCTACTGCTGAGACAGCAGGATTTTGATTGGATTTAATCACAAGTCCGTCCAGTTCTTCATTTTCATGGAGGCATTTCATTTAGATTACTGTTAAAGTGAATTAAATTAGTATTAACCTTGTCTGTGCAAATGATGCTTCAGAAAGGTAAATGTACTTTTCTGACATTCACGAAAATGAAATGATGAATTGATACACACAAGCCTCAGTGTGGATGGATCCCTCCTAATGAGTAATTGCCTATGTGTTACTATATTGATTAAGTTTGTAAACTGTCAAGTGAGCCTATAGTGGATGAATTTAGGGAAATCAATCTTTGGACATGCTAGGAGATGAGTTTACCAGTAGGCCTGGCTATTGTATCTTGCTATATACATTTATTTCTTCTCATGTGTGTGTGTGTGTGTTTTCCATACTAGTAGGCCTGTCTGTCCTATCTTGCTATATAATTACTTTCTTTCCCAGTGTTTTCATGCCATGGTTAGCACACTGTATTTTCAGACCCTGGGCTTGGGAAGAAGAGAAGAGGCAGAAGAGAAGAAATCTAGGGTTGTCAGTATCAGAAAGGCTTTTTCTAGTTGATACTGTACAAATAATAAAGCTAGTCATATCATTCAAGTTAGAGAAAAGAAGAGTAAGAGAGCTGGGGCATAGGGTTCATTTTGGAACTGAGCATTGGCCCTTGGTACATTCTCATTCTTTTCCTCCCAATGGAACAGAATGGCAGGTTGCACACAAAAAAACAGAGCAGGCTGGACCTCCTGACCTAAGATAAGAAAAAAAATTGGAATATGATCCCTTTTTTTTTGAAAAATGGGTGACTACCTTTCATGTTTGTCCTCCTATTTTTTAAGTATCAGAGGGTAGCCGTGTTAGTCTGGATCTGTAAAAGCAGCAAAGAATCCTGTGGCACCTTATAGACTAACAGACGTTTTTGGAGCATGAGCTTTCGTGGGTGAATACCCACTTCCTCAGATGCATGTAATGGAAATATCCAGGGGCAGGTATATATATGTGTGCTAGCAAGCAAGCTAGAGATAACGAGGTCAGTTCAATCAGGGAGGATGAGGCCCTGTTCTAGCAGTTGAGGTGTGAAAACCAAGAGAGGAGAAACTGGTTCTGTAATTGGCAAGCCATTCACAGTCTTTGTTCAATCCTGAGCTGATGGTGTCAAATTTGCAGATGAACTGAAGCTCAGCAGTTTCTCTTTGAAGTCTGGTCCTGAAGTTTTTTTGCTGCAGGATGGCCACCTTAAGGTCTGCTATAGTGTGGCCAGGGAGGTTGAAGTGCTCTCCTACAGGTTTTTGTATATTGCCATTCCTAATGTCTGATTTGTGTCCATTTATCCTTTTCCGTAGAGACTGTCCAGTTTGGCCGATGTACATAGCAGAGGGGCATTGCTGGCAGATGATGGCGTATATTACATTGGTGGATGTGCAGGTGAATGAACCAGTGATGGTGTGGCTGATCTGGTTAGGTCCTGTGATGGTGTCGCTGGTGTAGATATGTGGGCAGAGTTGGCATCGAGGTTTGTTGCATGGATTGGTTCCTGAGCTAGAATTATTATGGTGTGGTGTGCAGTTACTGGTGAGAATATGTTTCAGGTTGGCAGGTTGTCTGTGGGCAAGGATTGGCCTGCCACCCAAGGCCTGTGAAAGTGTGGGATCATTGTCCAGGATGGGTTGTAGATCCTTGATGATGCGTTGGAGGGGTTTTAGCTGGGGGCTGTATGTGATGGCCAGTGGAGTCCTGTTGGTTTCTCTCTTGGGTTTCTCTTGCAGTAGGAGGCTTCTGGGTACACGTCTGGCTCTGTTGATCTGTTTCCCTATTTCCTCGTGCGGGTATTGTAGTTTTGAGAATGCTTGGTGGAGATTTTGTAGGTGTTGGTCTCTGTCTGAGGGGTCAGAGCAGATGCGGTTGTACCTCAGTGCTTGGCTGTAGACAATGGATCGTGTGATGTGCCCGGGATGGAAGCTGGAGGCATGAAGGTAGGCATAGCGGTCGGTGGGTTTTCGATATAGGGTGGTGTTAATATGACCATCACTTATTTGCACCGTGGTGTCAAGAAAGTGGACCTCCCGTGTAGATTGGTCCAGGCTGAGGTTGATGGTGGGGTGGAAGCTGTTGAAATCATGGTGGAATTTTTCCAGAGTCTCCTTCCCATGGGTCCAGATGATGAAGATGTCATCAATGTAGCGTAGATAGAGAAGGGGTGTGAGTGGACGAGAGCTGAGGAAGCGTTGTTCCAGGTCGGCCATGAAGATATTGGCATATTGTGGGGCCATGCGGGTGCCCATAGCAGTGCCACTGATCTGGAGATATATATTGTCATCAAATTTGAAATAGTTGTGTGTAAGTATAAAGGCACAGAGCTCAGCAGCCAGTTGTGCTGTGGCATCATCAGGGATAGTGTTCCTGACAGCTTGTATTCCATCTGTGTGTGGGATGTTTGTGTAGAGAGCCTCTACATCCATTGTGGCTAGGATGGTGTTTTCTGGGAGGTCACCAATGCATTGTAGTTTCCTCAGGAAATCAGTGGTGTCGCGGAGATAGCTGGGAGTGCTAGTGGCATAGGGTCTGAGTAGAGAGTCCATATATCCAGACAGTCCTTCAGTGAGAGTGCCAATGCCCGAGATGATGGGGCGTCCAGGATTTCCGGGTTTGTGGATCTTGGGTAGTAGATAGAATAACTCTGGTCGGGGCTCTAGGGGTATGTTGCACATCCACCAATGTAATATACGCCATCATCTGCCAGCAATGCCCCTCTGCTATGTACATCGGCCAAACTGGACAGTCTCTACGGAAAAGGATAAATGGACACAAATCAGACATTAGGAATGGCAATATACAAAAACCTGTAGGAGAGCACTTCAACCTCCCTGGCCACACTATAGCAGACCTTAAGGTGGCCATCCTGCAGCAAAAAAACTTCAGGACCAGACTTCAAAGAGAAACTGCTGAGCTTCAGTTCATCTGCAAATTTGACACCATCAGCTCAGGATTGAACAAAGACTGTGAATGGCTTGCCAATTACAGAACCAGTTTCTCCTCTCTTGGTTTTCACACCTCAACTGCTAGAACAGGGCCTCATCCTCCCTGATTGAACTGACCTCGTTATCTCTAGCTTGCTTGCTAGCACACATATATATACCTGCCCCTGGATATTTCCATTACATGCATCTGAGGAAGTGGGTATTCACCCACGAAAGCTCATGCTCCAAAAACGTCTGTTAGTCTATAAGGTGCCACAGGATTCTTTGCTGCTCCTATTTTTTGGTTATTTGCAAAACTGTTCAATTTAACCAAGTTTCTGAAATGAAGCATGGAGGTAAAAAGGATCCAGCAGAGAGCTGAAGAGAGTAAAAGTAGAGAAATGGAAAGGGGATAAAGAGGCCCAGAAAGTTTCCATATTTGGAGGGAAAAAACTTAGCTCTACCAACAGTGCAGCTAAAGGAAGTGGACAGTTCCCACATTCTAGGGTTAGAGTAACACTGAACATCAAGTTATGAAATTAGCTACTCATAATTTTCATTGATTTTATGTGAACAAATGCCATAATGTGGAGGTGCAGCTAAACTGGATTCATATCTATGTTGATCACTGGGAGTTGGTCCATTTGCAAAACCATAACCTGATCTATGAGGTTTTCCAAAACCATCTCCATTTTGAAAATGGGGCCAACTTCCAAATAAACAAATAATTAATGGTAGAACCCTGAATATCAATATTAATATCAAATCAAAATGCCCGCACCTATGGGACATGTACTTTCACCTCCTGTAAGCAGGGGCACAACAATCAGGGTAGGTCTGAGTGGACAGTCTGGTGCTTTCATCTAACTCTTCACCGTTATAATAATTTCCCCATTTAAATCTTTCCTCTCCCTACCCATCCATTCTAAAAGCCCTTTAGCTAAGGAACAAGTCATTCTCCTAAAAGGGGTCTAATATGGCTATGCACAGTGCAGCATACAGGAGGCTCTGCCCACCCACCAGCCCAGAGCAGAGAGCTTGATCCTATCAACAGTCCTAAGCTCTGCCAGCATGATGTGTAGGAGCCTGAGGTTAGACCTGAACCTAGATCTTTCAAGCAGCAATGTGATGGCCCTGAGTAAGGCCAGCAGTCTGATATGATCTCTGGTTTATGTTGCAGTTAAAGATGCTTCTACAGGACCCAGTTTTGGGAGGTGCTCTGAGCACCTTCAGCCTCAATGAAATCACTGGGAGTTGAAGGCACTTAGCATTTTTCGGGATTGGGCCTATACTAGAAAAGAGAACAGAGAACCTCACAAGATATGTATTCTGCTTACATACAATTTTAAATGCATAGTTTTCTATTCTGTGTAAAACAGCTTAAACCAAGTGAATATCCCAAATATCCATTCCCTATAGAAAGGAAAGATTCTACAGAGAATCCCCTTTCGACAAAAGAAATGAGGCATAAGGGGTTACCCTCCCACCAATTCAAAAAGATTCCACTGTGAATTAATCTTATACACTTACTGGAAAATTATCTCATGTCCATCTCAAGGTAGATACAGAAGACTCTCAAGAGGGACTGAAGTAGCAAGTCCACTTTCGCAATGATGATTAAAGATGGAAAAGTCAAAAGTATCTTGTGTTTTGCACACCCAATATTTGGGCTAAACAGTATTTCATGACCAATAAGAAAAGATGTTCAGACAACATAGTAATGGGTGTGGTAGGAGATCCTAAAGAGAATAGAGATTAAATAGAATAGATAAACTTTGAGTTGTTAGTAATCAACTGCATTTTCACATGCAAATCAGACAGTTATGTATAAGGCTGGTAGAAAAAATTCTGTCAAAATTATTTTTCAATGGAAAATTGTGTTGTCAACAAAACTAAATTTTGTTGCATAAAAAATGTCCACAGAAATTTTAGATTTTTTGTTGTTAAAAGACTCAATATGTGAAAACTGAAAAATTATCAGCCTGACCTCCCAAAACCCCACATTTTTTGAAAAGCTCTACTTATGTACTCACAAGAATAGTTTGGACATGCAAAAACATGGATGTGAAAGACGTCTGTAATTTAGAAAACTTAGCCCAAAGTTATCGAATGATATATTTTCATATCAATGAAAATACTTAATAGATATTTAAAGAGAAGCTATTTTTGTTTGGGTTTAGATTGACTTTACACTATCAAATTCAAAATCCAAACCAAAAAGAAATCCTGACTGTAGATGTAGAAAAAAAACCACAAAACTCTGATTATAAAAAACAACCCAGAGGGCTTAAATTTCCTACCAGGTGGGTTTTTCTCCTATAAATTATTTTGCAAAAATTAGTTCATTTTTCCTTTCACTTTCATGGATGCATATTTTCCTAATGTAATATAGATAACTAAAGGGTGTTATTCTGATTAGGCAGGTCTGGGTATTGAACACTGTGGTCAGATGTTCAGCTGTGTGTGTGTGGTTGCAGCTCTGCGCAGATAGCTGGCACAGCAGATCTTGAGTGAACCACCCAATAAGACCACAAGACTTGGTTTAGTAGCGAAGACGCCCAGCCAGGTTTATTATCGACAAAGCACAGTAATAGCACCTGGCAGACTCTACGAGGATACTAAGACATGTATGCTCGTGACAATGGTGGGACTTCCACTGCTCTCTCAGCTGGACAAAGACTCTCCCTCTGAGATACATCTTTATACACAGATACAAACAGGTTACGTATAAGCATTGATGTAACAGGGTGCCACCCTCTGACGTATTAGGGTGCCACCCATTGCCTTGTATCTGTAGGTTCGATCAAAACATCTCTATTCATCATGCTGTCATCCTGACCTTGTCCTTAAAATGGGTCAGTGTGTTCCTGTTCTCTTTGGGGAATGTACTGGTATCTAGGTGTTCTGGTGCCACCCTTCTGGAATGTGCTTGTGTGAGTGTTCTGTGCCCCGCATCTCTTAGGAATACATGTTTTTGCAATACCAGCCCTATGTTTTCCAAATTCTATGAGCAGGGCCTACCTCTTGCTCACAACCTGACTTTTCTTTATGTCAGCAAAATTTTGACCACTTTAGTTCAAGGCTCAGGCCTCATATCAGGCCTCTGATACAAGGGCTTATGTCTCAGGCTCTCTTCCTACTACAAACACAATGCACAGTACTTTCAATCTGTGACATACTTTAAGTTAATCTTCTTTAAGATTAGTAACAATAAAAACCTGCGAGGGAAAGCTTTCCTTGCTACATTGCTAATATTTAGCATTGAATTTGCCAGGCAGCTTCATTACTTTAGGCCAGCTTGCCAGGCAAGCAATAAAAACTTTAAATAGCTTGGGGACCTTTTGGCTCAGCTTTGTAAAGAATTCATGAAGTAGAGTTGCACTGGCCTGCTACCTTGATATGATTTTCAGTGCCTGGAGCTCTCTATCTGCATCTGGCCCAGCCTTTTCATTACCCTTGACAGTGATCTATCCTTGAGATCTTAGCTGTGGGCTCAGAGTTTGAACCTGAGGTTAAAGCCAAAACTAAAAATCACCTGCAGTCTCTCTCGCAGGTTGATGGGCTAGGTGCTTTGTCTGTTTGACTAAGCAGTGTGGCCACAGCTGATTTTATTTTTAAAATACACGCTGCTTCTGGGTACGAAGGAGTGCTGTATCCACTGAACCTGGAGAGGAGCAGGCAAGTGTGGAGGTGAGAAGGGCAGTGGCACTAAAGAGAGACACTGAATAATAGCAAGGCATCAAAGAGTTGTTCTAAAAAATTGCCAAGAGCACTTTGTGTATTTGATATTGGTTCATCCAATGTACTCAGCAAGAAATGAAAAAATCCATTCCCCCCCACCACACACTTCTGCTTATGGGACTTGCCAAGACCCCTCACTGAGCTTCATTTCCATTACCCTTTCCAGTCTAGTTGCTTTATTACCAAGAAGCTTCTTCTACTCTTTTTTTAATATAGTCTAGGGTATTTTTATTCCTCCACGCTTGATAGTAATTCTCTGCAATCTCCTCTGGCCTTTGTGGCCATTTACAATGATTAGTTGTTTGCAAAAGGTAATGAGTTTCTATCTTTCCCTCCTCTGTTTCTCTCATTCTCCTTCCCCCTTCCTCTCCCTGGCACAGTCTTTCAGTTATTCAAAATAAACAGACAACTGCATAATTAAGAATCTTAATGCTAACAAGATAATATAATTGAGCCTTCTAGATACTGAGAAAAGAAAGCAAGCTCAATAAGTATTAGTACATTTTCTTTCAAGTAATGGGGCTAGGAATTGTATTTTTTTTTTTTGCATTCCCATTTATTTTCTGCTTAGGAACAAAAGATCTTATTTAGAGTGAGAAAGGGAAGATGAGTGATTTTTAAATTTGCATTTTCTGTTCACTAAAGGCTCGTATTTTATTGAATATAAAAAAGGTTCCTATCTTACAAATGAAAGGAGCTCTTTAAATAAGAATACTAAAAAAAATACTTTAAGAAATCAGACTTCTAAAAACACAATTTAATTATTTTCTAAAGCCTGCCTGCAATATCCGGAGGGCAGTAGAAAATGTTTAGTATTCATTTATAGGTGCCCTTTTCAGTCTCTGAAATCTACTTCTAAGCACTAGATAAAAATCATATTAAATGATTTGTTTCCATTTCAGCTGAACCTTCTTGACTCTTTCTTAAGTCTGTAGGGGCTTTTTAACGTCTCTATTTTAGTGAAGTCTATTTTATTCAAAAGGTTTGTATGTACTGTACATAAAACTATAACTATATATTATTTGTTACTACACTAACACCTAAGGGCTCCAGCCAAGATCAGTGCCTAGTTGTGCTGTGCAAACACAAAATAAGAGACAATCCTGTCTTGAATGCCCTATATTCTAAATAGACTAGACAGACAAAAAGTGGGAGGGACAACAGACAGAAGTGAAGTGATTTTCCTAAGGTTATACAGCTGGTTAGTGGCAGAGCTAAGAATGGAACCCAGTTCTCCTAAATCAGTGGTTCTCAACCTTTCCAGACTACTGTTTCCATTGTAGGAGTCTGATTAGTCTTGCATACCCCCAAGCTTCACCTCACTTAAAAACTACTTGCTTACAAAATCAGACATCAAAATACAAAAGAGTCACCGCACACTGTTACTGAAATATTGCTTATATTCTCATTTTTACCATATAATTATAAAATAAACCAATTGGAATATAAATATTGTACTTTCATTTCAGTGTACGGTATAAAGAACAGTATAAACAGGTCATTGTCCATATGAAATTTTAGTCTTAATTTAGCTTAGCTAAATTTAGCTAGTGCTTTTTATGTAGCCTGTTGTAAAACTAGGCTAATATCTAGATGAGTTGATGTACCCCTTGAAAGACCTCTGGCTGAGGACCACTGTCCTAAATATTAGCTCTACTCACGAGACCATGTTGCCTCTATAGGATATATTAGATACTATGTATACACAAATATACATGTATATTAATGTGTGTATGCCCATTTGCATGCACACAGTGTACATACATAGTAGCTATTGACAATTTAAATGCCGCTGATCATCGGTCCTAGGGATCATGCTTGAGCAGAGTCCAGGTTCTTCCTTCCATGTGCAAAGGGTGAGAAGTAGGTGCTGAACCTCTAGGAGGCACAGCACAGAAATCACAGCCAGGGGAAGCGGGTGCTAAGGCGGATCTCACCCTAAGATCCTGGAGTTGGCAATTTGGTTTTCTATTGGCAATCCTCAAGTCAGTGCTATAAACTGCTGAACATCTCCAGTTAATCAGCTGTTAGATAGCTTGGGGACCATTCTTGACCCTAGTGAAATCACTGGTAAGAATACCAGTCATTTCAGTGGGCAAAGAAGTAAGCCCTTTTTGAGAGGGAAGATTGAGTGGTGAGAACATAACAAATCTAAGAAACCCATGGTAAGCAGGCTATTACCAAAGTAAGATAAATACAAGGAACATTATGAAAACTGAAAGAATGATACTGTTGGTTATAACATTCCTTACACTGTTTTAATCATGACGATCCTGTCTGATGGGAATGTTTAGTATGTATGTCCCTTTGAAGAAATGCTCTTCTAATCATACGGGCATACTGTATATTGTACTGTGCGCAAGGGGCAACCACAATTGAAGTTGCTGAGCAGAAGACTTGATATCCTAACTGGTGAAGGGAGAGCAGAGCCCTGCTGCCCCATTGTTATGCTTTCTCGGAGTGCCCAGGATTCTGAGTAACCTTGTGACCCTCCTGCCTTCAGCAAGAGGAAGATTTGCTTGTGCTTAGCTGGGTGTCAGATTTGACACCACCAGATTTGACACCCAAACAATCTTCTTAGGCCTCCACTAGCCCTTACTTTGCTTTGCAGGTTAACAATAGGTGCACCCCAATCCCTGAGTCCCCTTGATGTGTCCAGCCCCTTCCCACAGGTCACTCACAGAAATTACCTGGCAACCTGTCAACAAAGAAACAGTGCACACACCAGCTTGTTTGGTTCCAGTGAGGATCAGCTCCAATATAACATCATAGCACTGAGATATTTTTATAGTGAAAACAATCATAAATGTATCATCAAAGACTAAGATTTAAGAGCTAGTGAGTAGGGATAAGACTGGAAACAGAAATAGTTCCATATAAAACAGAAAGTATAAGACGCTTCTTAGAGTCTAAACTTAACTAATAAGCTAAACTCGCATCTAAAGTAGTTTCTCTCACTAAGGCAATCTCCAGTCAACATGGCTGGAACCCCTCTTCCATGAATGTGCTATCCTTGCTTCCTCAGTGAAAGATGAAGGGGTATCTTTTTGCCTTCCCCTAATATTTCCCAAAGTCACTGTTTTGCCCCCAGAGTTTATTCCCTGCTGTGCTGGTTCCATGTTGTCTTCACATCCTCATGTTGACATCATATGCAAATAGACTTCAATGCTTATTTGATATGTGAACCGAGGCAGACAGTTGAATACACACTCTTTGTCTTGCCAAATCCTAATTGTTACAAAATCTGACTCAAAGCAGGGTTGACATTTTTCAGTATGTATGTATATACACACACACCTTAAATATCATCCACACATACATCTCACAATTATTAAGAATTTCAGTATGACATGAGCTGTTATTAGATACCTCCTTTGACCCTCTTTGGATAAATCTATGTGCCATTGTATGTCAGTGGGTCACAGCTGAGAACGCCAGATTCAGGACAAACTGCTGAAAAATAGGGCAGACTCACCCCAAACTGGTGGTTATTCTATAATTACATATACCAAGCCAGCAGCAAAAATAAACTTCTTTCCCACCACACGGGTTAACAAGAAGTAAGAAATGCAGTCTCCTTAGGCATTCCAGCCCTTATCTCATTACCCAGACACTAGACTCTATGATGAGCAGTTATTGAAAACCAATTTAATCAAATATAGGTTCCTTCCAATCTCAAGAGATCAGCCACTTAGCCAAGTCAATATATAACTCAGATCCTATCCGATAATCATACTGCTGCAAATTCTTTAGTAACTAAAATCTAAACATTTACTAATAAAAGAAAAGAAAAAGACAGTTAAAATGGTTAAACGGTCATATACATATAATAATTGCAATGTCCTTATATCAGGTTTGTAGCAGTGATGTTATAGATTGTTGGCTTGTGAAGCCTCTGGTAACTTCCAAAAGATTTAAAGGTCCTCAGTCCATAGTTCAATATGCTCCATGCAGTTGTAAATCCATAGTTCAGAGAATCAGGCAGGAAAGAGGCAAAATGGAGTTGTCCCAGGGGTCTTTTATACTCTTTGCCATGTGCCTGGAAATCTACTGTTTCAAACAAAGCTCACAGCTCAGTTTGTGGAAAGTCACAGGTGCAAGATGGAGTCAAGGGTCACATGAGCATGTCCTCACATGGCTTGATGACTCACAGGGGCAGCCATTGCCCATATTCATGCTGAAGGGTCCACAGGAAGATCTGAGTGGAATGAGTTTCTTCTATGGCCCATTGTGGACCTAAGTGTCTTTGAAGGGGCCATCAGACCTGAACAGTCCGTTCAAAATGGACTGGATATAAACTGCCTTGTGAGTATTACCCCAGGAACAACACATTTGAGATAAATTGCCAATATTCATAACTTCAGATACAATGATATGTAGATTTAAATAAGAATCTTATTTATCAGTCATAAGTTTTCCATCAACACCTTATGTGACATACTTTGGACAAGACTTGTTGCAATTGTCTAACAGTGCCAATATCAGTGTTATATAGTAGAACCTCAGAGTTACAAACACCAGCATTATGAACTGCCTGTTCACTAGCAGGATCCAAGTACTAATTTTTGCCTCAGATCCCTAAGTGGCCCCCTCAAAGACTGAACTCATAACCCTGAGTTTAGCAAGCCAATGCTCAAACCACTGAGCTATCCCTCCCCCCCACATATGCTGATCTCACTATGGGACTCCAGGAGCTAGAGCCCTAGGCACTAACCTACACTGTCAGGCACTGTCTACTCTTTAATTAAACACTCACAGATGGTCTATGTCAGCTGACTCAGGCTGCAGGGCCATAAAACTGAGGTGCAGATATTCAGGCTCAGGGACCCTGGCCTTCATGGGGTCCCAAAGCTCAGGCTCCAGCCTCAGCCTGAATGTCTACACCACAATTTTACAGCCCCAAAGCCCACAAGCCCAAATCAGTGGACACAGGCTAGCCATGGGTGGTTAGCTGCAGTGTAAGCATACCCAAAGAGTCTGTAGTTTAATCTGGCCCTGCTGGCAGGGCTCTTATGGAGCCTTGACTGCAATTTTAAACCACTTTCCCCTGCTGTAACTCTCAAGGAAGGGTGACAGTGGAAACACCAGTGTCTCTGGATGAACAGCTCCTCTGAAGCACAGTGCTTCAATGCACACACCAGTAAACTTAGTCTTGTATATCTTATATTGGTAGTGTCCCTTTAAAGACAGACATTTATTCTTGGGGGTTTCATGCCTTTACATATATTGAACTGAAAAGCCATGGAATTACAATTTCCATAGTGCTGGATTTTTGTTTAATAGTGCAAAAAGGTGTGACTTCTCAAAGTGCAATTTGCTCCACTAGCTCTGCAGCAGAAAAGGGGAGACAAATAAAACTGGCATTTAATCACTACCAGTTATGAGCTCTGCTCCTCTAAAAGAACAAAATCCTTTCTTTTGAAGTCTTTCATACTAAACCTAGGAGGAAAACAGGTCTGCATGCAGACTCCAGCTCATGGATATTCATTAAAATAAACAATGAAAAGGAAAACAAAACATTATAGTGTTTAAAGCCTGGTTTGGTAGCAGTTGAATAATAAATATGTCAGTGTGAGCCGTGTTACAGTGGAATATATTTCCACGCACGAGGAGACAATATAATAGAAAATGAGCCTTGTGTATACTGTGGGACATATTAAGAAATAAATTATAATATAAATTGGAATCTATTATTGCAAATCTAAATATTCTGATTTTCTTTTCCTCCTCTCCCCTTTTCCTTTGCAATGCCATGGAATATTTCAGTCATTCCAATGTGTATTTCAGTATGTACACACATCTTGTTTAGGACGAAGGGGGAATCTGTCCCAGGTTAGAGCAGTGATTTAATTTTGCTGGCTGAGTCTAAGCCCAGTTGTTCTGTTATAAACACAATATGAGACAGAGTGATGAGATATTTAGTATAAATAATTCTCCCCAAAAAAGAGAGATTGGTGTTTTTCAGAACTGAATCCTATCCAATATTTTAATGAAAACTTTTTTGTCTGAATTGGTATTCTGTTACATTTTGCATAAAATAAATAGCCCACATTAAAATCAGGTGATAGCAACAGGTATCTTAACATCATCGCTCTGTAAAATCTATAATAATAGTAGTAAAGACAGAACCTGTTGCTGACTTGTTACTCGGGCATCTTATCTAATTGAAGGCCTATTTGAGTTCCAAACAACTGAACACTTAAGTGGTGGTAAGGATTATGACTCCCCTGTGACACAGCCATCTGGCCAAAAAAAAAAACAAAAAAACAAACAACCCAGGAAGACTGAGATTCCTTTGCTGCAGGAGGTTCTGGAATGTGAAACCTTCCTAAATTGTTGGAATTCACTGTATAAAGCTTCACCACGTGTGGAATGTGAGAAAGAAGCACCTCAGAGGAAAGGAGAACCCCCAAAGACTGAAGGAGTAAGGCAGATAAAAAGAGAGAAGGAGAGAGGCCACTGGATGATAGGAGGCATATGGCATGGCATGGAGTAAAGGTATAATGTCCTGTAAGAGAGGTCTAACTTCTTCTCTGTATGGCTGTGACTGCAGAGCATCATGGGAACTGTAACTGAGGCAAAGAGAATGGGGGCAAGAGGCACCTGAACTTCACCAGGGAAGCTCAGGAGTGTGACTCATGATGCTGGTGCCTCCTGATGGTCATACCGGGAATTAGCTCCACAGGTCAGTATGCCCTCTCCCAGTGGTGCCTCACCCACTGTCACATCAGCTCTCTCACCCACATCATTCCAGGGACCATGGCATCCTCTTCATGACACGGCCCTTCAGCTGTGTCACCATCTGTGCTCCCCCCTTCCAGGGGTTAGAATTGCACTCCAACTGTCCAGCCACTTCCCCAGTGTGAGCTGGGGAGGGACCTGGGCCTGCCCACTCCTCCAGGTCCCGGCCCAGGGACCCTGTTGATGGCAGCCATGTGCTTCATCTCCTTAACTACCCTTATGACTGCTACGCTCCTGGGCCTCTTCCCTTGACTCTCAGCACCTGCTTTGCCTTCACCTTAGGGCCCTCAGTCACTGCACTGTCCAAGGTACTGCTGCTCCTTCTTCTTGATAGGAGCACAAGCTTCCCTCCTTGAGCTCCAGGCCACTACTAACCCGGCTCTGCCCTGCAGCTCTTTTTATATAGACCTCTGGCCTGGATTGGCTGCTACTCACAGCCTCTCTCCTATTGGCTGCTTCCCAGCTCAGCCTGCCTAGTCCTCTATTAACCTTTTACATGCCAGTGTGGGGTGAACGCCCCATTACAAGGGGACATAGATGAATATTAAACTGACCTGAAACTAAATGTTTCAATTCAGTTTGATGAAATGTTCAGGTTTACCTAGCATGAAATAAAATGTTTAATTTTATTTTCCTGATGGAATAAAAAAAAAACAGCTAAAAGAAACTTTCCCATGGAAAACTTCTATTTTGTGTAACCTGCATTTTCCATAGGAAAAAGAATTTTTGAAGGAAAATTCCCAACTAGCTATAATATTCTATTAAATTCTGTTCTAGGTATATTTTTGTACTGCATTTATCAGTGTAGTATCTGAGCACTTTCCAGTAGTGCATTAAGCCATGTGACTACATATCTGTCACATATTGTTTGTTCTCACATTCTCCTCCCAGAGGGAGAAGGATGTGTATTGGAGCATCTTGTTAGATAGGGAGTAAATTTTTTATTTATATATAGAGGGATGTAGATATACACCTATTGCTATGTGTTTATGTTAGAGCTGGCAAGGGGTCAAAGAACTGTACCTTGCATTTGGAGCTAAAGGTGGTAAGGTTCGAGATGGTTTTTAGTTCTTGGGGGCATAGACACCCACAGAGAAAAATTAGTCGGTTGCTGCCAAACAGCTGTAACAAGCTCCGGGAGGAGTGGGAACGTGGCACGCTCAGGGGAGGAGGTGAGGAAGAAGCACGGCCGGGGTGGGGATTTGGGGAAGGAGTCAGAATAGGGGCAGGGACGAGGCGGAGTTGGGGAGAGGACTTTGGGGAAGGGGTTGGAATGGGGGTGGAGTCGGGGCAGGGCCGGGGGCAGAGGTGGTCGAGCACCCGCTGGCACCAGTAGAAGTCGGCACCTATGCTTGGGGGAGTTCATTCCACTGGCTCAGACTGTCCCTTGAGAAAGTTCTGTCTCCTGCACAGACAAGCTTTACCCTTATTGTTGAGCATTTCATTGTGCCAGAAGAACGTGGTCGTCCGTCACAATCTTTATCCTGAAGCTCTAAAGAGTCTTTTAGATACCCTGGGTCCAAGGCATGGATTCTTTGAAGACAAGGACTGAGCTCTTGAACTTGGTTCAACATTCTATACAGCCAGTGTAGAAGGCAGAGGACAAGTTGGTATGTTCCAGTAGCCTGTACTGTTGAGGAGGTGTACTGCAACGTTAGGGTACGTCTATGGGATTACTCCGATTTTACATAAACCGGTTTTGTAAAACAGATTGTATAAAGTCGAGTGCATGCGGCCACACTAAACACATTAATTCGATGGTGTGCGTCCATGGTCCGAGGCTAGCGTCGATTTCTGGAGCGTTGCACTGTGGGTAGCTATCCCATAGCTATCCCATAGTTCCCGCAGTCTCCCCTGCCCCTTGGAATTCTGGGTTGAGAGCCCAGTGCCTGATGGGGCAAAAACCAATGTTGCGGGTGGTTCTGGGTACAGCCTCAACCCTCCTTTCCTGAAAGCAGCAAACAACCATTTTGTGCCTTTTTTCCTGGGTGAACTGTGCAAACGCCATAGCACAGCAAGCATGGACCCTGCTCAGATCAGTACCGCAATCGTGGACTTCGTAAACACCTCGCGCATTCTCATGCAGTCTATGCTGAACCGGGACCTGCAAAGCCAGGCTAGGAAGAGGCGGCGGCTACGGCAGCTTGGTGACAACAGTGATGAGGACATGGAATTATCTCAAACCGCAGGCCCCTGCACTTTGGAGATCCTGCTGGTAATGGGGCAGGTTCTAGCCATTGAGCGCCGATTTTGGGCCTGGGAAACAAGCACAGACTGGTGGGACCACATAGTTTTGTGGGTTTGGGACGATTCCCAGTGGCTGCGAAACTTTCGCATGCATAAGGACACTTTCATGGAACTTAGTGACTTGCTTTCCCCTGCCCTGAAACGCCAGAATACCAAGATGAGAGCAGCCCTCACAGTGGAGAAGCGAGTGGCAATAGCCCTCTGGAAGCTTGCAACGCCAGACAGCTACCAGTCAGTCGGGAATCAATTTGGAGTGGGAAAATCTACTGTGGGGGCTGCTGTGATGCAAGTAACCAAAGCAATCATTAAGCTGCTGTTATGAAAGGTTGTGACTCTGGGAAACGTGTAGGTCATAGTGGATGGCTTTGCTGCAATGGGATTCCCTAACTGTGGGGGGCCATAGATGGAACCCATATCCCTATCTTGGCACCGGAGCACCAGGGCACCCAGTACATAAACCGCAAGGGGTACTTTTCAATGGTGCTGCAAGCACTGGTGGATCACAAAGGACATTTCACCAACATCCACGTGGGATGGCCAGGAAGCGTTCATGACGCTCGCGTCTTCAGAAGCACTGTTCTGTTTAAACGGCTGCAGCAAGGGACTTACTTCCCAGACCAGAAAATAACAGTTGGGGATGTTGAAATGCCTGTCATTATCCTGGGTGACCCAGCCTACCCCTTGATGCCATGGCTCATGAAGCCATACGCAGGCAGCCTGGACAGTGGTCAGGAGCTGTTCAACTACAGGCTGAGCAAGTGCAGGATGGTGGTAGAATGTGCATTTGGCAGTTCAAAGGCACGCTGGCATACATTACTGACTCGCTCAGACCTCAGCCAAACCAGTTTCCCCATTGTTATTGCTGCTTGCTGTGTGGTCCACAATCTCTGTGAGATTAAGTGGGAGACCTTTATGGTGGGGTGGGAGGCTGAGGCAAATCACTTGGCCACTGATTACACGCAGCCAGACACCAGAGTGATTAGAAGAGCACATCAGGAAGCGGTGCGCATCAGAAAAGCTTTGAAAACGAGTTTCATCATGGGCCAGGGTATGGTGTGACTGCTGTGTTTGTTTCCCCTTGATGAATCCCGCCCCCTTTATTGACTCCTTTCCTGTAAGCAACCAACCCTCCCCCTTCGATTACAGCTTGCTTAAGGAAATAAAGTCACTATCGTTTAAAAATCATGTATTCTTTATTAAAAGTCATTCCCTGTAAGCAACCCACCCTCCCTCTTCGATTACAGCTTGCTTAAGGAAATAAAGTCACTATCCTTTAAAAATCATGTACTCACTATTAAAAAGTAATTATAAAGAGAGGCAGAGAACTGACAAGGTATCCCGGGTGTGGTTTGGGAGGAGGATAGGAGGGAAGGAAAAGGCCATTAAACACATTTCAATATAATGACAGCCTTTTGGTTGGACTGCCCATGGGGGTGGAGTGGGTGGGTGCACGAAGCCTTCCCCCATGTGTTCTTACACGTCTGGGTGAGGAAGATATGGAACATGGTGAGTGGTGAGGGTGGTTACACAGGGGCTGCAGCAGCACTCTGTGACCCCGCTGCTCTTCCTGAAGATCCACCAGACGTCGGAGGATATCAGTTTGATCACGCAGCAGCTCCAGCGTTGCATCCCGCCACCGCTGATCTTCCTGCCTACACCTCTGATCTTCCTGCCGCCACCTCTCATCTCGAGCGTCTCTCCTATCCTCACGTTGGTCCCTCCTATCCTCATGTTCACTTGTATCTTTCCTGTAATTTGATACCACGTCCTTCCACTCATTCAGATGAGCTCTTTCATTGCGGGTTACTTCCATGATTTCCGAGAACATTTCATCTTGCTTCTTCTTTTTCCTCCGCCTTATCTGAGATAGCCTTCGGGATGGAGTAGGGAGACTTGAAAAATGTACAGCTGCATGAGGGAGGGAAAAAAGGGAGAGAAGTATTTAAAAAGATACATTTTACAGAACAATGTTTATACTCTTTCACAGTGAACAACACTATTCACCTTACATAGCACATGTGATTTCACTACAAGGTCGCATTTTGCATCTTAATATTGAGTGCCTGCGGTTCTGGGGTTACAGATCTCACAGACGCAGGTCCGGGCATCAGAATTCAGCTTGCATGCGGCCATGGTAAGCCATTGTCTTTCGGCTTCTCCAGCCTTCATATACACAGTGCCTTCTGATGCTTCTTTCCTGTTAACATGCAGCAGCAGAAGCCAACCTCCCCCCCATCCAATTCTCTAGGATGATTGCTTTAACCCTCCCCCCACCGCATGGCTGGTATCATGGAAGATCACTGCTAATCATCCCCCTTTCCCCTCCCACCGCGTGGCTGGTAGCTGGGAAGATTCCTGCTAGCCAAACGCAAAAAAACTCGGCACTATTCTTCCTCCCCTCCCCCTGCTTGGCTACGTGCAAGGAAAGATTTCTTTTAAGCAACAGCCCAGTAGGAAAATGTCCATCTCTGTCCCCTTAATTAAATTCCTGAATTTCAGCCAGGTTACCATGAACGATATCACTCTGCTGAGGATAACAGAGAGAGATAAAGAACGGATGTTTCTTGAATGCCAGCAATCACCGGGACCATATGCAGCTATGCTTTGTCATGCAATGATACCCGATTACTTGCTACATGTGTGGCGTGGTAAAGTGTCGTACCATGGTGGACAGAACAAGGCTGCCTTGCCCAGAAACCTTCTGCAAAGGCTTTTGGAGTACCTCCAGGAGCACTTCATGGAGATGTCCCTGGAGGATTTCCGCTCCATCCCCAGATATGTTAACAAACTTTTCCAGTAACTTTACTGGCCACGAATGCATCCCAAGCCCTCCTGGCAAATCAATCATTAAAAAACGCTTGCTTTTAAACCATGTTTTATATTTACAAAGGTACACTCACCAGAGGTCACTTCCATGGCTTCACTGTCTGGGCTAGTGGCTTGGGATGGCTGAGAGGGTAATTCTGTCTGGGTCACAAAAAGCTCCTGGTTGTTGGGGTTAATGGAGTGTTGTGTGCTCGCTGCAAGGTCATTCTCCTCTTCCTCCTCCTCATCTTCCCCATCTGCAGAATCCTCAGCCATGGTTGAGATTACAACCCCCACCTCGGAATCCACGGACAGGAGTAGGGTAGTGGTGGCGGACCCCCCTAGAATTGCATGCAGCTCAGCGTAGAAGCGGTATGTTTTCAGCCCTGACCCGGACCTTCCGTTTGCTGCTTTGGTTTTCTGGTAGGCTTGTCTGAGCTCCTTAACTTTCACTCTGCACTGCACTGAGTCCCTGGTGTGGCCTTTTTCCATCATAGCCTTGGAAATTTTTTCAAATATTTTTTCATTTCATCTTTTGGAACGGAGTTCTGTTAGCACAGAATCCTCTCCCCATATAGCGATCAGGTCCAGTACCTCCTGTGCGGTCCTTGCTGGAGCTCTTTTTCGATTCTCAGGAGACTGCATTGCTACCTGTGCTGATGAGCTCTGTGTGGTCACCTGTGCTGATCAGAGCTCCACGCTGGCCAAACAGGAAATGAAATTCAAAAGTTCGCAGAGCTTTTCCTGTATACCTGGCCAGTGCATCACAGTTCAGATTGCTGTCCAGAGCGGTCACAGTGGTGCACTGTGGGATACCGCCCGGAGGCCGATACCGTCGATTTGCGGCCACACTAATCCTAATCCAATATGGTAATACTGATTTTAGCGCTACTCCTCTCATCGGGGAGAAGTATAGAAACTGATGTAAAGAGCCCTTTATATCGATATAAAGGGCCTCATAGTGTGGACGGGTGCGGTGTTAAATTGGTTTAACACTGCTAAAATCAGTTTAAACGCTTAGTGTAGACCAGGCCTCATAAACTAGTTTATGTTTCCTAAGTGCCAAAGACTTCAGGCATATTGCATTTCTGTAATCCAGCCAAGAGGTAGTGAAAACTTGAATAACTGAGGCGAGGTAGACCAGGATGTGACAGAGTTTCCTAGCCAAGAAGAGATGGTAGAAAGCACTACTTGTGGATGCTGCTGTGTGAGAGCTCACAGTCAGGAAGGAATCCAAGTGTACTCCTAGACTATAGACTGAACTCACCAATTGTATTGTGTGAATCCTCAGCCAATGTGGCGGCGAGCTCTTTGAAATAAATGCCCACAAGCATCACCTCTGTCTTGCTGAGGTTTGGCTTCAGCCAGTTGTTCTTCGTCCATGAGCTGATCTCATCCAAACACTGGGCCTCCTTAATGCCAGTGCTGTGGACGTATGTGGCGAAGGATAAGTAGAGCTGTGTATCATCTTCATATTGCTGGTACTTGAGTCTGTGCTGCCTGACCAGTCCACCATGAAGATGTTGAGGACCAGAGAGAGAAGTGATCATTGTGGAACTCTACAAGTGAAGGGTCTAGTGGTGCAGTTGGCCAGTGCAGGTGCAGTTTCCCATCACTACTGGCTAGGAATGTCCTTTCAGGAAGGACATAAACAATTTTAGCACATTACCGTGGACCCATCATATCTCTCAGGAGAGACAGCAGAACTACACAGTCAGCAGTTTCAAATGCTGCAGAAAAGTCCAGGAGGATGAGAATGGATATCTATCTTTTATCAGTTGACAGCAGGAGATCATCCATCTGTGTCACTAAAGCAATTTCAGTCTGAGATACTGGCCTGAATCCAGTTTGTACTGGGTCTAGAATGTTAGCTTTAGTTAGATGAGCTTGTAGACAGCCTTTTGCTTGTGGAAGCGGGAGGATTATGGTCTGTGAGTTCACAAGGACAAATGAAACTTTTTTTGCAGTGTTCCAGAGAGCATTTGGACCATATGGTAGATATCTATGTTCTTCACACCAACAAAACTTAAGGCCTGGGGGAGATACCACAGTTATTGAAAATATGGGTCAATTTGGGTTTTTTTTAATGGGATTACTGAACTATTCTGGATGCTTCATTGCTGATCTGGCTACAGTACTAAAGCTTCTTCATGGTATCTGTGTCATGTAGTTAAAGCAGAAGAATAAACACATTCTCTACACTTATTTTGTTAGCTTCGCTTCAGATTAGGCCTGTGAGCATTATTGTTAAGGGGCCAGACCACCCTGTTAATGCAAACTGTACATGATCTGGCTGCTTGTAGTTAGCAAAAGCAGGGCTGGATTTCATTTTTGACAATCTATATAGAGCTTAAAAATGTTAGCAGTAGAACGAGGGGGGGAAAACATTTAAAAAAAAACCTGGTGATATGGTTTTATCTGTCAAGGATCTGAGGAATGTGGCAGAGGAAACTCAGGTAATTAATATTATATTCTTCTTAATCTATTTTTGAGAGCCCTAATTCAATTCTTGTTGCTGGAAGCATGTTCAGTGTCGTGTTCACCACTGAATTTCCCATGTGTTTGGTGATACTGGTGCAGGACAAAGGAGATGGGGAAAAAACTGTAGTTTCCATCAGTCAAACAGACAGCAAATAGAGGAAGAAAGCAGAAGTTGTTTAGGACTGTCTAGCAAGTGACAACTGTTTGATTGGCAGGAAGCCATGCTAAGCATGCTGTGCCTTTAAAATGGGTGTCTATCTGGGCCTGGAATATATTCAAATCAGGTTATCTCAAAAGCTGTTCCAGCCATTTAGAAACCACTTATAGTAATTAAAAACAGAAAGCTGTTCCTGTCTCTAAGAAACCATAATGAGGACCCCCTTGCCTGAATGCCCCCCTACCCCCCAAAATTCAAGAATGAAGGTCTGCTCTGAGGTATTATCTACCTTTTCCCTATATGGTATATACTTTTTACACAAACCCAACATGCTGCAAAGTCACTAAAAATAATGATGAGCCAAAGTGACTTTGAGCCTTCCAAATACAAAAGTACTCCCCTTGTCTAAATCTGGTTTCATTAAAATACATATAGGGACAAAATCAGTGGAACAGAGCATGGGCAAAGGCATGAGCAGGCTGACCAGTGGAAAAGAAGTGGGAGGGAGTTTTAAAGTATTTTTTTCACATTGAAACGAGAGAGTGGGAGAGAGAGAGAGAGAGATTTCAGTTTAAAAATTTTCAGTGAGAAAACAAAAAATTCATGAAAAGATTAAAACCAAAAATTTTTACTTAAAAACATTTGCAAAACATATTTACCATTTTGAACAGCTCCAGCTATTTGTAAGACCTTCATATATGAGCAAAACAATGTATATTTACCCACAAAGCAGCTATTCCAAATCAGCAACTGCTTCCATTACATTCATTTCAGGATTACTGTAATTTTACATTAGAAATATCCGGAAAAAGTCTTAATAGTGAGCTCTAGACTGTGGAACAATTTCCCAATGGAGGTAATGAAAATCCTATTTTTCTGATTCATTTTACACTAGATTTGGCAAAGCCCCTTAAGAACATACCAATGCACAATTCTTTGCTGACAGGAGGATGGATGACCTCTTCTTACTTCACCAACTCTAATTTCTATGACACCTTGTTTACAAATAGTAACAAGTAGTTGCAGAACATTCACTGTGTATCCACCAATAATGTAACTGATTATTAATGGTGTGGTAAAGAATTTTGACTTGTCAAAAGCCCCTAAAAGTGCACGTATGTGATTAAGAGCTACTCATTTTATTAGAAATGGTTTGCAGAGCATGTCTGAGCCATTCATAATAAAACAGGCAATTTTTATAATTAAGTACATGTATTTGCAATAATCTTTGATGTGTTATAACTGTCATGTTCTGTTTAGTGCAGTGTAAAATATTTGTAATATATTTATGTCACTGCACAATACTGGCACCATGGTTATGAATATATTATTGACTCCTTATAACTTTATGCAAAATCCATAAGACAGAGAACATAGTTATTACCAAGGAAACAGTAATAAAGTGTTTAGGATGGCACAGTGTATACTTGAAGTAACTAGTACTTAGAGGAAATCATATATTCAACATACTGTATAATAAAAAAGAATCAGACAATTGTTCTTGATGGAAAAGGATACTGTATCATCTATATTAATCCAGCTTGTGTGGTTTTGTCACAAGGGACTCATCATCAGTAAAAGAGTGATCTGGAAGAAGTAAACAAACCTTATTTTAATCAGACCAACTGACAAGTGTTGCACCTATCTGCAAGGAGAGTAACAGTTAAGACCACCCTCAAGAGGTTAGAACTATGAACAGAATAGATTCATTCTGGAAAAATGCAAATGAATAATATTTGAGAGAAAATTATCTAAGATACGGAAACCTGGAAAACAAGCAAAGCATGAGCTTGCAACACACCAAAATAGACCAATGCACTTTTAAACCTTAGGCATAGTCATCACACCATGACTTTCACGTGGATGACTCTGGGGTGGTATGTTAAGTAGTAGGCCTATCATTACCATAAAAATATCAGCTGATGTATTGGACAGAGTTCTGAGAATAGCCACCAAAATATATTTAGGGGGCTGGTGTGAGTAACAAACAGTATAAAGAATTATTAAAAGAGCTAAATATGTATACAGTGGACATAGATTAAAAGTTTTCTTTAACCTTTCATCGAATGGTAAGACATTAACTGTTCTAGCAGTATTTCCCCATTGTAAGGATAAGAGATACTTGTTCAGAGTGGTTATACAGAGCCTTTTCTACTATAAAAGAAAACGTCTATAACCACTAACAGCTGATTGATGACTAAGGAGGGACATGATAACCATATCGAAGTGTAAACACAAAGAAGGGTAAAAAGTTATTAGGTAGGCACAATGAAAAATTAAGTGAAATAATTAAATGAAAACTTTGTCAAGAAAAAATTTACTGGCAATATAATTTATTAGCCTGTGGAATAACCTTCTCAGGGAATCAGTGGAGGCTCCATCATTTAGGATGTTTAAAACTATACTGCACAAAGCACTGCAAAATGTTCTGTAGGAACTGCCTTGGAATATGAATGAACTAGAATTAGTTTGAACTCCAATTAGAGGTGGACCTGAGATGCAACATTCAAATCCAGATTCAAAATGTAGATGATTCCAATGCAGACCACACTCCAGCCTCTTACATAAGTTTCCATGATTCCGTTACTTTGAAGCAAGCTGAAGTTTCTAGAATGTTTGAAACATCAAGGCACAACAATTGGTTATGGAAGTACCTAAAAAAGCTGAGAGATTTGGTGTAGATAAGCATACATAAATATGGGATCTGAAACTTGTTTGAACTACTGATATCTCTAGCAGCTGCAAAATGATGTGCTGCAGTAGAGAGGGGATGTGTTTAGCAGAATGAGTGCTACTTATATCCATTTCACTCCTGCATCATTTCCACAGAGAGGATGAAAAAATCAAATGCATTTTCTTCTCTAAATGAATTAATTCAACAAACACCATCAGCTGTTTATAGTGGCATCGAGGTTGCAGGAATTCTATTTCACATATTACCAGGGATTTTCGGAATGGTTTCAGTCTATGTACATAGTTAGTAGAGCATGGTACACTCAGCAAATACACGTAACAGCACTGTACCCCATGACCCTATCATCATGCCCAATTCAGCTGCTTTGTGCTACTCCAGCAGCGTAATGCAGGTGTTAAGCCAGGTTAGCTGGGTAACAGAAGATTCACCCCCCTGTACAAGAATCTCCAAGTGGCACAAAGCCTCTCCTTTGGCCCCCATTGTAGGAGACATAATTAAGGGAAAATGGACATAAGTCAGATCATGTCTATGCCCTGGCAATTCCCCAGCTGCAAAAACATCTCCCTGGGAATTGTAGGCATTAAGGCATAAATCAGAGCCCTGAGACTGGAGTAACTGATGCCAGGGACTGACCTGGTTGCCGACTAGCCCTGGTATTAGAGCAGCATGAAGGTGGCTTAAAGCCACTTTCCCTCCCCACTCCCTGTCTTCTGTTAAGCACAGCTCAACAGGATTGGGTGAGTTAGCCTTATATTTTCATGTTGTGTTGTTTCATTATGATTTCAGGTAGAAGTGTCGTTTATTTGGAACATTCTTTAAAAAAAATTAGTTATACCCAGAAAAGTTTCTCTTGGAAGTCATATACAGGTACACAAGTTTCACCGTTTACAATATTGACATCCTTTTTTTTTTGGTTTTCTTAATAGCTACACTTTAGAGTGCTTGCCATGGGCATGAGTTTTAAGAAGAGAGGCAGTGGAGTGAAAATATTCACCACCAGGATCACCCTGCAACTGGTGGAGAAATATCTGATATTTGTGTGTGACCTGAAAATTAAGTTACCCTGTCCTGGCTGACCTAAGATTTCTTTGCATTCAGGAAGAAAGCTTCCTAAGAAATTAAAGGCAAAAAATAAGGATTTTTCATTTTTAAAACCTATATTTTTCTCAAGTATTTCAATGTGGAAAAGATACAGTATGAAATATTAAGAGTTAAAAATGAGTTAGATCACTTTAAATAATCAATGAGGGGGAGGATTGTAATAGACAAAAGATTAGCTTCACCTTTTCTTTACATATCAGGTCTCAGGCATCACATCTTTTCTATTCAATAACACCCATGATTTGGACAGATCCTTTTTAGTGTGCAAGTTATACGAAGAGAAATCGAATGCTAATTTTTGGCATATACCTGTTTTGTAGCTAAGATTTGAAAGTCACAGCACAGAAAGGATTCCCAATATCAGATGATCTAATTTCCTGCTGCATGGGGGATCAGAGATAGCATTCTACAGTAGGTGAATCAATGGTAGGAGGAACACATGTTGTAGAGCTGATTACTATAAATTACCTGCTAGCACCTGTCAGTACGTCCTGCTTGCCACCTAAAATATCCTCTTTTAGTGACTCATTGACATGACATTTTGGCATTTTAACACTTCAGTATGAACTACCCTCCAATAAACTGCTTTGGCTGAGGATTTTATTTGACTGAATTCGGTGTTCCTGGAAACAGTTTGATTTGACAGCCTTGTAAACTACACTTCTCTATTTAGCACAGAGCCAGAACAGTATAGGCAGCAGCACTGTAAGCTTCCTGAACTATCCATAACCTGCATGGACCCTCCTCTAGCAAGTGAGAAGTTAAGTCAGTCTTTGAGTCCAGTTGCCTTTCTCCAGAGATTGACTGATGTATTAAGTAGATCAGTGGTTTTCAAACTCTTTTTCTGGGGACCCAGTTGAAGAAAATTGTTGATGCTCATGACCCCACAGAGCCGGGGATGAGAGGTTTGGGGTGCAGGAGGGGCTCTGTGTTTTGTGAGGGGTTTAGGGTGCAGGAGGAGGCAGGGTTCTGGGCTGGGGATGCAGTCTCTGGGGTGGGGCTGAGGATGAGGGGTTTGGGGTGCAGGAAGGGGTTGTGGGTTTGGAGAGGGCCAAGGGCTGGGGATTGGAGTGCGGACTTATCTCCAGGGGCTCCCGATCAGCGGCACAGCTGCATTGCAGAAACAGGCTTTCTGACACCATGAACCGCGCTGCACCCCAGAAGCAGCCAGCAGCCATAGGTCTGGCTCCTAGGTGGAGGTATGCAAGCAGCTCCACGCTACTCTTGCTTGCAGGCACCCCCCCCCCCGCCCCAGCTCCCATTGGCCAGAGTGCGGAGCTGGTGCTCGGGGCAATGCACGGAGCCCCGTGGCCCCCCTGCCTAGAAGCTGGACCTGCTGCTGGCTGCTTCCGGGGCACAGCACAACGTCGGAAGAGGTAGGCACTAGCCTGCCTTAGCCAGGTAGCACCGATGACGGGACTTTTAACGTCCCAGTCGGCAGTGCTGACCAGAACAAGGCAATTCAGCACCTTACATGCCGCGACACAGTAGTGGGTCGCGACCCACAGTTTGAAAACCACTGAAGTAGATCCAGCAGTGCTGGTTGTGATATGAGCATCTGTCAAACAGCAGCTTGACTAAGACCAGCAACTCATTACATGTCGTCGATCTGAACAGCCAACTTATAATACCATGAATTCACTACTGACCTGTAGTAGATTCAAACAGGTGACATAGTAGTGAAAAATGAATGATCTCCTGAGTCAGTCAGTCCCCCAGATACTTTTATATGCATAGATTAAAATTTCAGTTCTTTCACTATAAAAGCAAATAAACTGTCTAGCCAGAGGTCTGATCTACCAGGGGTACAATTCAGACTAGTGAGGGTGCTGTGTCACCCCTACCCTACAATGCCTTGCTGAAATAGCTCCCACTTGGGCTGCTCAAAAACAGCCTTTCAGCATGCAAGCCACACTCTGTGTGTAACTGCAGCCTGCCAGCTATACCCTGACTCTCACTAGCCTTGGTTATACTGCAGGTGTATATCAACACACCTCCAATTCCACATCCTCCCCCAGAAATGTATATTCTGTACTGCCCAGCCGTCTTTTGGACAGCACAAATATTTTAAGCCCATTATTCCTTTAGGAAATAATATGCCAGTTTATTATTTTAAATAGAGTACCCAGACACTCCAGCTGAAACACACTGGATTAGATAAAGCAGTATTAGCTTAGTTTATTAGCTATGAAGACATAGATTTTAAGTGAGTATAAGTAATGAGGCATTAAAGTCAGTAATGGTTATAAGAAAAATAAAGATAAAATGCTTACTAGTATCTACTCAAGAAACAAACTTAGTTGCCCAAGAAACTTTCTCACCACATGCTCCAGTAGATTACTGACCCAACTCTTCATGTCAGGACCCCTCCTCCAAAGTCCCAACAGCTGTTTCCTTTTGTCTTCTCGGGTGCAGAGAATGAGATGAAAAGGGGGAGAAAGAGGCAGGCCTCTTGGGTGTTTGCCCCTCCTTTTTATAGCTTCAGTAACCTCTTGAAAAATATTTCCAGTGGAGAACCAGGAGCCAAAGAGTCTATGTGGAAGGATAGTCCTGCTGTTTTTTTTCACGTGTTAGAACCTCCTTTGCCTTCCCTTCTTGCTTGATGACACTGTTTACTGCTTAAATTCAAATTTAGGCAAGCACATGTTCCTTCCTTTGCTTAGGACAGACTTGACTTCTGTCTGGGCAAGGCTGTGGGGTTTGGAACATGTGTTAATAATATCATACTGGGGAATCTTATAACTTCACATACAACGTTGCCACACATTTTACCAGGACAATGGTGACCAGCAAATTATGCATTTTCAACTGACACCTTACAAGTGTCAGTGTGCATTTGTACAAAGGTTATTACAATAGTGTGTGAGGTGTGAATATTGGGATGTATTCCATCACAGAGGGATTAAAATCATTACTGCAATTATTGTATATGCAACTACTATACGTAAAATTGTTTTGTGGAATTTTCTTAATGCTCCAAATGTAATTAAATCTTCAAGGGCACATAGCAAGTTAGGTGTGGTTTGATGTAGACCACCGAATTAGGACCAATACCTACTGAAATCAATGGGATTGATTTTAATAAGGCTTGGGAACAGGCCCATAGAGAGCTAATTCTTACGAAATCAACTGCACCTTACTCTAAACTCATGATTCCTTAGGAAACATACTGAGTAAAGTCTCTCAGACCAGACAGATAAGAAAGAATCCTTTTACACATGTAAGTAGCACATGGTTTGTTATGTCACCAATCCAACTCACAAAAGATACTTCTAGGCAATCCACATGGCTAATTGAAAGTACATATTTTTCCAAGGAGTCATTTCACAAGCAAAATAACTGGATTGTTTGGGACCACATCTTTCTCATACCAAAAAACAATTTTCTTTTCTTTTCTATTTGTGAGTAGCACCTGCCCCTACCAAGCATCAAAATTCTGAAGCCTAAGCATTGGCTGCCTTCTACAACACCCCGCCCTCGTAGTTTAAACAGTGGCTAGGGGACTGTGCACACAAAATATCACTATTCACATTAGAGAAAACGGCAACATTTGCTCCAAGTTCACAAATTTTCATGAAAACTCTCTGCTTTATCAGCACAATAGTCACAAAACCAAAAATAGAGGATTTCATTCAGTCCTAAGCAATTTGGAGTAAATTCTCTCCTTACTTACATATGTGGCACCAATGATGTAATTTAACTGTACGAGTGTAAACCAGGGCAGAGTTTGATCCTACCCCTCCTTTAATGCTTTACGGGGGCAAATATTTTTGGACCAAATATTCATCTTATTTACACTACTATAAATCCAGAGTAGAGGAAAGACACAAAGAACATAACAAGTCAGGCATTGGACTGGAATGCCCAGGGCAAGAGTGGATGAGATAAACCAAAGATAACATGGAAATCAATAAAAAGTAGAATTGAATGTTATCAAAATGATATGAGAACAGCCAAGATAACTGCAAGAGACTGGCATAGGTGGAAGGCATAGAATAAAGAAGCATCAGAAAGGAGTGAAGAGAGAAATACAGAGTAATTCCACTGATTGATGAACAGCTCCATGTACACAGATTTCTGGAGAACATACGCATGAATATGGTTTCCTAGTAGGTCCATGTATTGTAGCATGATTACTACTGTGGGGTGATGGCTGCTCAGTGCTAAAGATTTATCTCAACAACAGGACAGAATTCTTTCAGCAAAAGAGGCTTTTCAAAGCCACAGAGGCTTTTCAAAAATAACACCGAAATTCTTTATTGGGACTGTATCTTTTCCTTTTTATAAAAATTTCTACTGCTTAAACAGACGTCACACTGAAAACTAGCTTTAAAGATCCTTAATCCAAGTCCTGTCATGGGCCATGTGTTAGGTGAAAATTAATCATTATATAAAAAATGTATGCATCAAACTGCTTGGGGGAAATAGGGATGATATAAATTCTGCCCCACATTACTCCAAATTAATCCCAGGGTAACTCTATCAGCCTCAGTGGAGTTCCTCCAGATTTTCACTAGTGTTACTGAGAGCAGAAGTTGTCACAGAGTCTAATGGTCCTCACAAAGGAGTGGGAATTCATGAGTTCTTGTCCTAACCCCGACAGTAGCTGACTGTCTTTCTGTTGGTCTGGTCAGTCTTTAAAATATTTTGCCATGATTTTCTCATCTGTAAAATAAGGTAATTCATAGCCAGCTAATCCTCACCTCACTTCTGTTAGTATTTGTAAAGGAGTCTTTGTCTGAGTCTTGTCTCTTATCTCATATTTATTTTCAAGATATTTTCAGTTCAAAAATTAGGAGAAGGCGAATTATTGTTTGCAGCCCAGTCCTATAAGGTGGTTTAGGGGGTTTTGTGTGTGTGTGTACTAGTAAGAAAACAGAGTCTGTTTTTTTTTAAACTTATCTATTCCTGCTGCTAATTTTCTCACTTTAAGTCATCATCGTTTGTTTGTGACAACACAGTTGGTTGTTCCAGAAATGATTGAGATGTCTCAAATAGAAGATGAGGAACAGCTGAATGCTTAGGAAGTGGTGGTTTGAGAAAAGCTACTAAAAAAGTCATAAGAGAAATACAGAAAATACACGACAAGCAGAAATGAACATCAATACAACTTTATGATCAAAACTTCCCATAAGGCATCAGTAGGATGTTAACTGTTGATAGCACAAGTCATTAAAGGTAGAAATACATTAAACACAGATTATAGCAGGAGCAGCGATAGAGAAGAATAAAGTTATGGTCTTGCAAATCCCATAGCAATAGCATGAGGAAAAAAGGATGTCCTTTACACAGCCAAGAGATCTTATCAAGCAAAGGCTGTGTGGGAAAAGGGCAGTCAGTGTCTCAGTGCCCTGAACAATATCACAGTATAACTGTCAGATTAATATCAGAATATGAGATGTTCCAGTGGATAATGTGTGATCTACCTAAAGAGGGCAAGCGAGTTTTCTTCCCCTCTTCCTTTGGGAGAAATTATGCAATGCTAAGCAGAGTTAGAAAAGAAGAAGGCACAAGCTCATGGCAATAAATAGAGAAAACAGGTTCTAAAGGTGAGTGGAAACCTTTCCTACCAAACAGGGAATCAGTGTGCCAGGAGTCATGGACACTGTTTATGTCTGTTTCAATCACAGTTTACAATTTATTATAGTCAATCCCAGCACAATGCAACTTTTCAACTTAGGGAGTTTAAATGCTGGAAAATGTCATTGGCAGGAGACGAGAGGAAAAACAGGGTCTCAAGCAGAAAAAAAATGAAAAAAAAATGCCTAGGATTGCATGTATTCATCCTATGAATTTACTTGGCTGATTTACAGAATGTTGCAGAGAGAGATAGCAGTTACACCAATGCTGGCACTGTTACTGACCATAATTAATGAGTTGTGATCAAGACAGACATGAGCAGTTTCACAGCAAACAGATTTTCATTGTTCATTAAAAGTTAGAAAATGTTTCTTCTTAGTAACTTACCGGCTGTATCCAAGAAACTGTCAGCTGGTGTTATCAATATCACCTCTCAAGTCTTGACCTGTTGCCCAGGAGTCCACTGGGTGACCTTGATCTCAAGGGCTTGTACTGGTAAAATGATATCTATAAATAATGCATTAGGAGTGTCTTTACATGTTGGCAGGATTGCATTTTACTCTTCCAAGTCACTTTTCAGATGTTTTCATAACGTGCATTTTGCTTTAATATGGATTTACCCCCTCATTAAACATATTATTTTAATAATGACTTGTCTTGTCATCAAATGTGATATGAAAAACAACAGTTGGTAGGTGCGGTTAAAAAAATCAGTTTAAGGATATTAGAAAAAAATGATGGCAACTTTACTGCTTTTTCATTGCTTTTCTTTTCTTTTTTCTTTTCTTAATGCTATTTATTCTGCAACAACTTATTCTGCAACATCTTAATGGTGCCTTTTATGTAATCTAATGTTTCAAAGTGCTTTACAAAGCATGTAATTAACATGCACAAGAATACAGCATACAGTTATGTGAAATTATGCACAGGTAGGGATGTAACATTCATCTGGTAAACCCAGTAATGATCACATTCTCTGTAACTTTTTGGATGTAGCCTCAGGCATAGAACCAATTATTGTATATCTGATATGGGGGAGGGTGGTTATAACTGGATCTGGGTGGGTTGGTTCCCTGAAATGAAATGGATTTTACACATCAGCCTAGAACTTTTGCCAACTCATATTTCTGTAAATCTGACTCCTAAAATTTGGGGCCAACATTTCAAAAAGTATGCACTCATGTTCAGGACCTCAGCATGCAATACCTAGGAGCTGATCATCAGAGGTGCTGAACACACACACCTTGGCTCAATTCACTGTTAGTTGTGGATGAAGATCAGGCCCTGGTTGCCTAAAGCTGGACACCCAAAAATGGATGCACACATGATCAGTGGCCATTTAAAAAATGTAGGCCTCTATCAATAAGTGTACTGGCACCTTCCCAACTCTTTTCCATTGCCAAGCCTGCCTCTCACCACCTTCTTTCATCCCATCCATGGCCTCAGAGATCCTCTACCCATTTTCTCTCAAAGACTGGCTCCATCACGTATTACTGCCACTGAGCCCAGGTATCCCTCATTCATCTCTCCCTACTGCTTTACTCTCTCCATGATCCTGTCAGCAGGGCCAGAGATCTCCCTCTGACCCTCTGTGATGGCATTCCAGGGTACAGCCTGGATTGTGGGAGCATTATGCCCTCTGTCCCAGCAACCTTGGCTCCCTCTAACACTGTGATGCTGTTGGCAAGCTACAAAGCTCTGGTACGTATTTGTACTTACACAGACATCCACAGGCAGGGACACATCCAACCGAGTTACATGAATGTCTCTCCCAGCCACTCATGAACCAACAATAGAGAGGCTCCAGGCAACACCCCCCAGCTCCCCAGCCTTGCACCCAGACCTATACCATTTTGCACTGGTCAGAAGCTTGACCAGAATAAGTTCATTACCCATTCCACCCCTCCCTCCACACACACTAGCCTTTGTAACCTGAGCTGAGGTTTCCCAAGCACTTCAACCAAAACACACTGTTTTAGATAAAATATAAATCAGGTTTATTAACTACAGAAAGAGAGATTTTAAGTGATTATAAGTAGTAAGCATAGAGATCAAAGTTGATTACCTAAGAAATAAAATAAATTCACAGACTAAATTCCAAACTAATTCTAAACAGGATTTGAATCAAGAAGTGTCTCACCCTGATAGAGGGTACAAACAGGTCACAGATTCTCAATACACAGCCTGGACCTCTCCTCCAGCCCAGGGCCAACCTCCCTAGTTCAAAGTTTTTGTCCTTGTTTCTTCCAGGTGCTGAGTTGTAGGGGCAACAAAGCCAAGTCATGATGTCACTTCCCCTCTTTATAGTTTCTTCCAGCTTGCTGGAAAGAACTATGTCTGTGATGTGAGGATCCACCTCCATTGGTCAAACAGTGTTCATTGTCCATGTGCTCCCTCTGAGAGGTCTTCTGGGATGGCTGCTGGGAGAGTGGATTCCCTTTAAGGGGCCATCAGCACATCTGGCTACTCCATTATTTGTACCTGAAAAGGCTGGTTGTGCATGTTCCCAACCTTACAACATATTTCAATAACACACACAGCAAAACTTCAAATACAATGATAGCACATACAATCCAACAGGATATTAATGTTCAACAGATCAAGCCTTTTAAAATGATACCTCACAAGGCATACTTTGTACAAAACACATCCTAAGTATATGACAGTGGTGAATATGGGGATTCCAGGGTGCTACTCTGAGGTACAGAGCACGACACCCTCTCCCTCTTCCTCCCCCAACCCGTCTCCTGCTTGACTCACTGATCTAGAGTTCCCCACCTCTTTCCCCCCAACCAGAGAGATTCCCCATTGCTATCCTGGTAAACATATTAAACAAAAACATAGTGATAGTTAAGGTTGTGTCAGGATCCACCCCAGCTACTCATATACTTAAGAGCTTAGAAATCACTTGTTAAAGGAATGTCTGAAGCAGTCTGTTCATTTGGAAAGTTATTTTGCTTTAATATTGCATGAGCCACTACTTCTTCAGTTAACAGGCCAGGTGATTAGCTCAAAGGCAGTAGCAGGCTCATAAATCAATATACATGGTCTAGTCAATAGTGGGTAACAGAGAGCCATGTATAAGCAAGGGTTACACTCTGTCTCTAGCTGGAGAAGCTCGTCCCAGACTTGAGCTCCACAGTAGTTCAAATCCCTATACACATCTGCAGGGATTTAATCTGGGATCTAGAGATCTAGAAGCACGAGCCTCTAGTATGTTCACTAAAAGATTAGTTCAAAGGCAAGAAATCAAAACATCTATCTATGGTCTTGCTCTTACAAGAGGACAAAAGAGCCCCAGTAGGACATGCCAGGTTACAACTGCATCGTATGAAGTCCTGTAGTATGGCAGTAAGAGATATGTCCAATACACTGTCATCCTAAACCCAATGCCATTGTGTCAACATAAGTCAGGGGTGGGCAAACTACGGCCCGCAGGACAGATCCAGCCTGTGGGGCCCATTTTAAGCCAGTCCCTGAGCTGCACCACATGTCTTGGTCCGACTTCGGTGCTCCAGCCGGGGCACTGGGCTGGGGACCAACCTGCGTGATGTGGCCCTGCTCCAACTGGGATGCAGGGTCAGGGCTGCACCACATGGCTCGGCCCTGCTATGGGGGGGAAACTGGGTCGGGAGCCACACCCCTGAGCCTCTTCTCATGCCTCAACCCCCTGCCCCAGCCCTGATCCGCCTCCCGTTCTCTAAACCCCTCAATCCCAGCCTGGAGCACCCTCTTGCACCCCAAACCTCTCATCCCCAGCCTCATCCCAGAACCTACACCCCCAACCAGAGCCCTCACCCCCTCTCATACACCAACCCCAATTTCATGAGCATTCATGGCCTTCCACACAATTTCTATTCCCTGATTTGGCCCTCGGGCCAAAAAGTTTGCCCACCCTGACATAAGATAAAGTGGTCAGCATAAGAGTTATGTCATCAGTAACAATATCAATCTTGATCAGTAATATTGCTGCAACTTTTTAATCCTTAAAGAATGATTTATACAAAATACCACTGCAACTTCTAACAAGTGTTCTTTCAATCTAGTCATACCCAGAATCAAACATGTTAAATTTCATAGTTCAGCTTGTTCTATTACTTTCAAAAGGGAATCTGATCAAATGTCAGACACTAGGAACATTTTAGTCACATGGAACTTCTAAAAACAGTCATTAAATAATCTTTTTTTTTTTTTAACCACAAACCTCTACAGAAAGTTCAAGCAGTCCACAAACAGCAATATGGATTTGGAATTGAGCCTGTACCTGAAAACACAGATTTTTAAAGTCCTTTTTCACTCCTGTTAAAATAAAGTGGAATTCCTGGCATAACCTTAACTATAGTGATGCTGTTGGCTCACTATAATTCACTCTCACATACAATAAAAATAAGGATCAAAAGTCTGCAGCTTTATTTTATATATGTGTGTGTGTATTTAAAATATTTTTTAATTTTACAGAATAGTACAAATAAAGGTGAGAACATAGTTACTTCTTCACCCCACATCCTGAAGGAAACAGTACTTATCCAAATATATGCAGCCAAGATTTCAAATCATTCTCAGGTAAGCAGTCCCATTGAAGCCATTGCGACTAGTCACATAGTTACGTGAGCAAAAACTGCCCATGTGATTACATTTATTCAAAAATGGGCCCTGTGATTTTACATACATGCACCCAAATAAAGGGTCCACCTACCAGCCCTCAGACTATTGCCCCAGTCATATTTCCCCCCCACTCCTTCAACAAGAAAAATTATGATTTGGTATAGACACAAAAAATACTGACACTGGTCAATGAGAAGTTTACCTTGGCAAAAGGTATCAATTTACCATAGACCAATATCTTTCCTCGCATCCTTTGGTACACAGGCAACATACATGGCTGCTTCAATGGAAACTTTGGCTGTAGGATTGTGGGGGTATCCAAAGAGATGATTCTATGGGTCCCTCATCAAATTCAACCAATTAATTTTGTATAAAGAGGAGAATCTTTAGGTTGTCAGCAGCTTCTTCTGCTGCAGGAGAAGCAAAACCTATCTGCTTGTGTTGCAGGGTTCCATGCACGCTGTAGTTATCAGCATTAGAATAATGCATCATGGGACATTTTTTTTCCAAGTGAGCTGAGTTGACAGGTCATCGGGGGGAGGAGAGGAGCGTGTGCATTCTAGTGGCTCTGGAGTTACTTTCTCAGTCTTTTTTTTCCTGAGTATTTATCTACATGTTCCAGAGTAGTCAGCAACATTACTAAGAGAAATTCTCAATTAGTATAATAAATTCTTCATCCTTCCCCTATCCTCACCAGAAAAGTGACATTAAAAAATATTGAAGTATAACTGCTTCACTCAAAGGCAGCCTCACAGCTGCCGTAATTCATGTGCCCACCTTCTGTCATGGCATTAGCTTTACTACAGAGAAAAATATATGTCCCTCAGCTGCACCATGTGGCTGTGTACAATACACATGCACGATTGATGACAGCTCATTTTTCTGTCTTTCCACACCATTTCTTTCTTTGGATGGTGAGTGCATGTTTCCATCTTCCTGTTGCAGAAGTTTTGGGAGTGGCCTACTCACCACATCTTACTAGCCACTAGGGGAGTAAGGGCACAGGCAGCAGTAAGCAGGAAAAATGCTACTATCCCACTTCAGTTTGATTCCAGGATCTGATTAAACTTATGACCTCAAATTTGGTATCTGGATAAATTGGGGAGTAGGGGGGGGGGTGATACATTCCTATAAACCAGTGAAGGAAATTGAGCAGGATACTGGGCTTTCCTTCCCCCTTCTTCTTCTTTAACAGTGCCTTTGGGTCTCTAGTTTCATCTTACCACAGATATTCAACCACACCCATTTTCCAGGAGCATAATGCAGCCCAGACACCCTTAGTGCAGAAAGAGGGTTACTAGAAATGCAGATCTGTGTGACTAACTCAATCAGAGGTGAGAATACTATCCTTTAAAACACGGGCCATGAATGTTATTGTTTATGTGTAAAACCTGATGTGTTTGCAAGCAAGGGTATCAGGTTTGCTAAAACTTTGGCTAATCAACAGCACGAATGCATCTCGCTCTTCAGAGAAGGATGATGTATCACCCTTTACCATTGTGCTGTAAGATTCTGTCTCAGTCAACAAATTGTTTCTTACTTAAAATTTGAGAAAGGAAAAACATGAGGATTTTTTTGGGGGGGTGGGAGGGGGTGGGGAAGTGTATGTGTATATATAAAATGAAGCTGTGCAGAATTTAGTGTATCACAGCCTTTCTGAATGAGCCATATACTGCAGAAGAGAAAAGGGGTTTGATTTGATTTTATCTTTAACCATGTTGTTTCAGGAAGAATCTGGGGGAGGGGAGAAGCCCAACAGATCATTTCATAAATGGGGTGTTACTGCCATCTAGCGTAGTGTCTGCTGCCCAATACAGCAATATTTCACAAGTCTATGCTAGGTAATCTGACCTGAAGCTGAAAGTGTGGGGGATGGGAAAGAATGTCTGCCATAGTGAATCTAGTAAGAAAAAATAACAGTTACAAGAGCAAGGAACTTCTATGCCCTTCCCAAATTTAAGTTATAATAATTTAGCTAAGAAGAGTGAAATCTGGGGTGAATTTTGTACACTGGATTTTTTTTGATAAGCAACACTCCTAGGGTGACCAGATGTCCCGATTTTATAGGGACAGTCCCAATTTGGGGGTCTTTTTCTTACACAGGCTCCTATTAGCCCCCTTCCCTGTCCCGACTTTTCACATTTGCTCTCTGGTCACCCTAAACATTCCACACAGTGTCGGATCATTATCCCAGTCTGAAATCAAATGGTCAGTTTCAAAGCACAATTTTCTACCCTCGCTCACAGAACATAGTAAAAATGTCTATTTTCCACAGTGAAATCTACACAAGGGTCAGAATACAGTCTGTGTTAAAGTAATTTTCAGGATGACTTGGAGAGCTCATAACACAGAACCTGTAAAAAGAATCATAGAATCATAGAGTATGGACATAACTACTTCAGTAGAAAACACGGTGTGGTGGGATAATAATTCTGGAATATATTAAATATCAAAGAACAGTAACCAGTTTGGATGATAATCTTATCCACTGATCTGCACATTAGAGGTGAGCAGTCACAGGGGAAATTAGCAGCACCCCAGAGCCCAAATGCTGCTAGCTAATTCAGTTCTGCTTAGGAAAGCAGTGAAATGTAACCCTCCTTTCAGAGTCCCTCCACCCAAAATGTCATGTGAGAAAGGAAGCCCTCTTAGTTCAAAGGGCTTCTTTTCTGTTCCACCATAAAGCCAACTACTGTACAGTTTTTGTCAACAAGCATCAGACATCAAAAAAACACTGACAAAACAAAACACATACCTATGGCTTGTACTGGGATTTTAGAAAGGATGAAATACTGATGTTAATATGCAGTGCTGTCACCCTTACTTACACTGAATAGAGCACAACTCATGCATATCATTCCATGGGCTTCTGCACTGGGGGAACTGAATGCCTGGGACTGAGACATCAGCACTTGGAGGGCTCTTCAGTGTACTAGGGAGATAGGGGGCAGCCCCTAGAGAACCCTGCCAGCACCAATGCCTCAGCACAGAAACAGTGGACACCTCTCTTCACATGCCCCATGTCGACCTTGTCTCAATCTTCTCTCTCTCACACACATCTCTGAGTAACCTCATGTGCATCACACACCTTTTTATTAAATAGGCAATCCCATGTGGGGGCTTTGAGGGCTTATCAGGACTACATAGGGTAGGGAGGCTGACTGCCCATGTAGCATTGGGAAATATGGGAGGTGTTTGGGAAGGGCACGAGGTTATGTCAGAAAGCGGATTTGGGTTGGGGGAGCATTGGACCAAGGCTGTGTAGGAGCCCAGGGAGGCCCTCATACTTGAAGGGCCCTCCCAGGATTACTGCTCATCTCCCAGCACACCAAAGCAGCATTGCCCCAGAGAGTGCTGAATATACTCAGCTCTTGTTCCAGATATACTTGGCATATTTTAAAGACATTTTTTAAAAACCACTAGTGAAATGACTATGTAAAATCCAGTCTGGATGAACAGACAGATCACCTCCAGTGAGGGGCAATGAAGAGGGAAGTATTTAATACATCTTCTCTGTTATCACATGACTCATCTCTTTAGCATATTAAAATGAGGATTTTCAGGTCTTTTTTGCAGTCTTCATCAAGTCTACTCATTATTAGTGACTGCTGAGTTCTTACTCTATATATTCAGCATTATCTGACTGTTCAAATTCATCTCTCTTGACAGTATGAGAACATACTGTCTCTGTCAGCTGGTAGGTCTGAATCCCAGCTAATGAATGTTTCAGAGACAAGTAGATTGGGGTGCAAGGTGACCTGTCCATTTAGAAGCTGTTTATTTTCCTCTTTCTTTTGTTCATCTGGGGCATTTATGAGAGAAGGAATCTTTAGTACTGCTGGTCAAAGATTAAAACAACAACAGTAACAACTGATTAACACTTAAGCATGAACTGCAAAGACTAACATACCTTAACTTTGCATTGTATAGTCCCACTGAAGTCAGTGCTTAAGTTAACCAGGTATGTAAGTCTTTGCAGGATCAGGGCCATATTTTTGAAATTAAAGTCCTAAGCATGTATCATAGTCTGTTTTGCTATTATATGTAGGTTGATACATAAGAGTATGTGGCTGAGTGCTGAATATTCAGGAAAATGTTTGCAAATCATGAAAGTTACACAAATTTTAACCTGAACAATTATTCCTCCATGTTTAATGAATATTGGTTAGCCATTATTCAGCATTCTCCTGAATCATCCAATCAGGCAGCCCCTTGATCCAAAATGTCATGTGAGAAAGGAAGCCCACTTACTCCAAACAACTTGTTTTCTGTTCCACCATACAGCCAATTATGTACAGTTTTGTCAACAAGCATTAGACATTAAAAAAACTCTGACAAAACAATCCCATGTTACTCAGGTGAGCAATCACACAACATGAATAACAAATTACAAATGATGAATATTTGATGCAAACTGTTTACAAGTCCCCAGCAACCTACAAATTATTTACTAAAACTATTTAGCAAATTACATAGGAAGGATTAAAACATCCACTAAAACAAGGACTGATTTCTGACTCATTAGCAAATCAAAAACAAGAGGAACATTCAGAACAAACAGCTTGAGAAGCCGTTGTTGTGTTGTCTTGTTGTGTCTGTCTGACGGGAAATCTTGCTATACTTTTTAAAGCAGTAATCGTGAGAAGGGTGAGTGGGAGATCCATTGCTTTCCCTCTCGAAGACTCCAGGGGAAATATTTCCTTTAAATTGTAGTATCTTAAATTCTGGGGTACTCTCTTGAAATGAATATACATTGGACTGTCACATAGAGGAAGTGAAAATGAGACTTACCTGATATTCCTTTTCTTTTCCAAATTCCTACATCATTCTGGTTGCTTCAATTTACCCTAGGGCAAATCAGAGACAATCTCCTATTTGTGTATCAGCTTTTTTGTTTAGAGAGGGGACATATAAATATAAAGGAGTTGCTTTGCTTGAGAAGAGGGTTTCACCTGAAACAAGTAACAAGGGGTCTGAATTTGCCAACAGCCATTTCCTGGAAATAAGTGCAACTGGGCAGAGGCTTAGCCAGTGGACAGTTTTCAGGCACAAGGAAGCAAGTTGCTTATGAAAGGGTCAAAAAACTGGACTGAGAACAGAGAGGAATCTGGTTGGCCATCTTATCCGCCCATGTCAGCCCTCCCCAACATCCACCCATATGGAGCCATTTTAATAAGTCTGACTCTATATACTGTGCACTCGGTTGTCTGATTTATCAGACCTCAGTTGCCTTGTGGACTATGAAAAATCTCTCTTCCTTCTCTGCTCAGAATACATGTAAGTTTTATTATCTCTATGGCTCTCTGTGGCTCTTTCTTAGGGATGCTTTTTCTGGTGCAGGCTGATTGAAAAGTGCTGCTGTCTCTCACATGGCTGCTGGTTTGACACTTTTTGACATTTCTAAACAACTCATATTCTTCCTGCCAACTCCCTATTGCTTTCTAAATCTTTTTAATCCATCTGAATGCAAACTAATCTACTGAGAGAAGGAGAACAAGTCTGGCCTGGGCAGCAGAGCTGGAATTGTCAGTGGTAGAAATGATAAATATGTCTGCTAGAAAAAGAGAAACTCGAAACAGAAAGAGACAAAGAGGGAAAATACCCACAAGCAATGTATTCTGTTAAGGTTATCTATTGTATAGAAACATGCATCCGGTAGCATTGTGTAATATCTGCATGAAGAAAAACAGTTTGGAAGCAGGCACAAAAGGTGCTTAATCATATGGAATAAAGCAGTGGTCCCTTAGGGGGATTCTAGCTACTTAGACATGGGGACCTAAGTAGATATTTGTTAAAAGTTTTCAAAGAGTTTCCAAAAGCCTTTATTAGTATTCTAGCATGCTTTATCCTTTGCATTGTAAAGTTCAAAGAATCAACCACGTTCTAAAATGATTTTTTTTAATCTTTCAGCTGGTACAGTGTATGTTTGGAGAAGGTCAATGTCCCAAAATATCCCCACCCACATACTTATTTTTAATTTCAAGAGGCCACTGAATTCCACAAATAAAAAATGCATAGTCCTTCTTTTAATTATCTACAGGGCCTGAATTTCAAGGTGAGGCTCCATTTTTTTGTAGCCACTATGTTGCCTCCTTAAAATAATGGCACTTGCATTTGTATGCCCAAAATTCATTGCTGGCACAAAGGCTACCATTAAGAGTCATGTAATTAACTGTCTACATAGAAGGATTTGCATCTAACATTCACTGCAGGCATAAGAATGAAAACACATTTAAGTGCAGGTGAAAAAAAATGTGCCTGCAAAAGAACTGGTTTGAAAACCAGATTCATAACATACAGGTAGATCAATCCATAAACCCTAACATGCCCTGTATTCTTAATCTATTAATCCAATGTGCCACAGTCTGCAGTGCTTTCAACAGACTCAAACTCAGTCAATTTATGGAATTGGCTCCCGTTTGCTGCTCTGCAATTTCCCTCTTCCCCAAGGCCTGTCTCTCCTTCTCTTCATCCCAACATTGCACAGACAGCACACAGCTGCAACTGCTCTCCTACTCCAGCTGGCACTTTTGCAGTTGTGTGCTAACCGGCCAGACAACACTCTGTGTTCCTTCTGTCTACTCATCACTTCTGAATTTTGTTGGTACCCCACGCAGTAGCCTGCCTGTCTTTCTAAAGTAACAGCCTGCAAATCATTATGACTCAAGCCCAGCCTTTAGTGGTTAGATTTTCAAAAGAGCCCAGCACATTGGGTGCTGAGCCCTTTAAAAATATTGCCCTAAAGATCCCTGGCTAAGCTCTTTTGAAAATCTGGCCCTTATTTGGGTGTCTATGCAGGAGCTGAGCTCTTGAAAATGTAGCCCTATATCAGTAGATTATTGTGGGCCTGATCATATACAATAGGACAATAAGACAATTTTTCCAGATTCACAGATTAGTATGAATTTAGTTTTCCAGCTCAGCAATGAAGGAAGAAAGTAAACATCCTTCAAAATTGCAACACAACCAACTTAAAACATACTCCATGACACACATAGCAGGAAAGGGAAAACATCTACTTCTATTTAGTATCCAGATCCTACAGTTCTCCAGCTACAAGTCTATCACACTAGCAAATAGCAGAACTCAGTCTTCAGCCAATTTCTTTGCTCCATCTAAGGAAGCAGATGGCTAAGACATGTAATGATACCAGCAAATGAGAATCTATAAAAGACCTGGGTTGGATTTTAAATGGAACGTATGTACATCCCTTTTGGAGCCGGACTTGACATCCCCCAGCAAAGCAGACTCTCTTCTCTTTGTCATTCCTATGCATTTGCAAGGCTCCTAAGAGAAAACTAATAGAAAAATATATTAGGGAACAAAGGAGGAATTGTAAGCTTCATGTGTGTGTCTTTAATAAAACCTTGAGTTTTTGTTATGCTTTTCTCTCGGAAATACTACTATTTTATTACAAGATCTGGAAGCTCATGTTGCAAGCTAGTTTAGAGTTTGTAATAAAACTGTCACTGAAACAGGTTCCTCATACGGTTTGTGATAAAACTGCCTGAATGCCAGCCTTTGAAAAAATTGTGCTTTTAAGGATTATTCTTAGTACTCAGTTTCTGCAGCCTTCCAATCAATGGATCCCAAACAGAGATGCGTCAGTCTACTCAATGAGGTTCAATACTTCACTGTAGCCATCTGGCCAAGGCAAGCATCAAAACCAGAACATAAGGTTTAATGATGTCCATTAGTAATTGCAGTTTACTGTCAGAATCAACAGGCATGAAATGTGTGCAGCAAAAGCTGATAGCATGTGAAACTAGCTGGGTTTTATGACAAACTTTAAGTTGATAAATTGATCATATATACACTGAACAAGCAAAATTCATTATCTCTGCAAGGCTGTATCAGGCATCACACATAGACTAAGGGAACAGTAGAGGTATGTAAGATGCTATTAAAAGCATAGTCAAAGGAAATGGGGAGAGAACAAAGGTATGCTCAATTCATTAAAAAACTTCCTACAGGAAATACTTTTTATTAGAGTGTAAAATTCACCCCTGTGCAGAGGGCTAAATACTATATATACCTTAGGCACAATTCCAAAGTCTCGCATGTTCTCCTTTCCATATGCAGCATTCTTCATATTCCCAGCTATTCTTTTCAGTCTTCTTATATCTATTGTGGCAGTGCTCTGACCTTGCCCCTGTGGGTCCTGCGCTTCTAGGTGGTTCATGCTGGCCTCAGTGGCTCACTGTGACCCTCCATGTAGCCCTTCAATCTCTAGGGCCAGAGTTACAGTCTACTGAGCCCTTTTCATAATCGGCCAGCAAGGAGGTTGGTGAGAGAACTCCCACAGTCTCTGTTGTCCCTAGGGGCTTATTTCAGAACAGTTTAGCCTCCTATCCTGACAGAGGCCTGACTTCCTCTCCCAGGAGGTGTTTCTGTAGTGGTGGGTTGTGGGGAACCCAGGCCTGCCCTCTGCTCCGGGTTCCGGCCCAGGGACCCTAATGGTAGCAGCTGTTGGCAGCCAACCTTTCACGGCCAGAGTTGCTACATTTCCCTGGGCCACTTCCCCACAGCTCTCCTGCTTCTCCCTTCTTCACCGTTACCTTAGGGCTCCCTTAACAGTGGTTTGAGGGTATCTTCATTAACCAGCCCTTCAGCCACACTTCCTCTTCTCTGGCTCCCTGGCTCTCCCCTGCCTGACTGGAGCAAGCCCTTTTTATAGTATCAGTGGGGCCTTAATTAGAGTCAGGTGGTCATATTAGCTTAATGACCTCACCTGACTCTTCAGGCTAATTAGAGTCAGGTGTTCTCATTAGCCTGGAGCAGCCCCTGCTCTGGTCAGTCAGGGAACAGAAAACTCTTAATCCAGTGGCCAGTATATCTGTCTTCTGCTATTCTGCTGTACCCAACTGGCCTGGGTCTATCACACTATATTAACTCATTAAATCAGCAAAACCCACTTTGACAATTCCAGATTGTATACTCTTTGAATTCTTTGCTTCCGTCTTCATAGCTGAGGATATTAGGGAGATTCCCAAACCTGAGCCGTCCTTTGTAGGTCACAAATCTGAGGAAATGTCACAGATTGAAGTGTCATTAGAGGAGGTTTTGGAATTAATTGATAAACTTAACAGTAACAATCTCCGGGACCAGATGACATTCACCCAAGAGTTCTGAAAGAACTCAAATGTGAAATTGTGGAACTATTAACTATGGTTTGTAACCTGTTCTTTAAATCAGCTTCTGTACCCTACGACTGGAAGATAGTTAATGTAACGCCAATATTTAAAAAGGGCTCTAGAGGTGATCCCAGCAATTACAGACTGGTAAGTCTAACGTCAGTACCGGGCAAATTAGTTGAAACAATAGTAAAGAATAAAATTGTCAGACACATAGAAGAACATAAATTGTTGGGCAAAAGTCCACATGGTTTCTGTAAAGGGAAATGATATCTTACTAATCTATTAGAGTTCTTCGAAGGGGTCAACAAACATGTGGACAAGGGGGATCCAGTGGACTAGTGTACTTAGATTTCCAGAAAGCCTTTGATAAGGTCCCTCACCAAAGGCTCTTACGTAAATTAAGCTGTCTTGGGATAAGAAGGAAGATCCTTTCATGGACTGAGAACTGGTTAAAAGACAGGGAACAAAGGATAGGAATAAATGGTAAATTTTCAAAATGGAGAGGGGTAACTAGTGGTGTTCCCCTAGAACCAATCCTATGCAACTTATTCATAAATGATCTGGAGAAAAGGGTAAACAGTGAGGTGACAAAGTTTGCAGACAATACTAAACTGCTCAAGATAGTTAAGACCAAAGCAGACTGTGAAGAACTTCAAAAAGTTCTCACAAAACTAAGTGATTGGGCAACAAAATGGCAAATGAAATTTAATGTGGATGTCAAGTAATGCACATTGGAAAAAATAACCCCAACTATACATACAATATGATGGAGCTAATTTAGCTACAACTAATCAGGAAAGAGATCTTGGAGTCATCGTGGATAGTTCTCTGAAGACATCCATGCAGTGTGCAGCAGCAGTTAAAAAAAGCAAACAGGGTGTTAGGAATCATTTAAAAAGGGATAGAGAATAAGATGGAGAATATCTTATTGCCCTTATATAAATCCATGGTATGCACCCATCTTGAATACTGCATAAAGATGTGGTCTCCTCATCTCAAAAAAGATATAGTGGCATTAGAAAAGGTTCAGAGAAGGTCAACTAAAATGATTAGGGGTTTGGAATGGGTCCCATATGAGAAGAGATTAAATAGGCTAGGACTTTTCAGCTTGGAAAAGAGGAAACTAAGGGGGGGATATGATAGAGGTATATACAATTATGAGTGGTGTGGAGAAAGTGAATAAGGAAAAGTTATTTACTTGTTCCCATAATATAAGAACTAGGGGCCACCAAATGAAATTAATGAGCAACAGGTTTAAAACAAATAAAAAGAAGTCCTTCTTCACACAGTCAACCTGTGGAACTCCTTGCCGAGAAGGTTGTGAAGGCTAGGACTATAACTGTGTTCAAAAGAGAACTAGATAAATTGATAGAGGTTAAGTCCATTAATGACTGTTAGCCAGGATGGGTAAGGAATGGTGTCCCTAGCTTCTGTTTGTCAGAGGGTGGAGATGGATGGCAAGAGAGAGATCACTTGATCATTACCTGTTAGGTTCACTCCCTCTGGACCACCTAGCATTGGCCAGTGTCGACAGACAGGATACTGGGCTGAATGGACCTTGGTATGGCCATTCTTATGTTCTTATGTTATGTTCTTTAGGAAGGGAATACCTTTAATTTGGAAGGTTAAGGTGCTCCCAAAACAAACCACTGCGATAGTGCAGATTTAGATATGAGGGGATGGTAAACTCTGATTCTTCCACCTATCATGATACACATTTAGTATTTTCAGTCATTTAAAACACTTTGAGATGCTCTATCCTTGTGAATTCTTCAGATTTATCTTTCTCTGTATCTGAGCTTTAAAGGGACAGTTTTCTTATTAATTATTAATTATTATTTAGTCCTGGAACAAATACTCTCTTAATCTAGTCTGTAATTTCATTGTAATTCAATCCCATAAAATGGCATTTTTTTTATTTTCATATACCCAGAAAATGTATAGTGTAAAATGAGTTATCTATATAGTCACACAGAATAACACAATTTATCACAGTTAGTTTGGTTCTAAAAAATTAAGCTAAGTACTAACTGCCTCAAGCTGTTTCATGGGAAATTAAATTTGTGCTAAACAGCTTAATGCTTAGGGGAGATCAAAATAAATTAGATGTTGCAATTTCATGATTTACTGGGACTTCAAGTTGGCAGTGTTTTGGGGTGGCTATCACCAGACTGAGATGTCATCAGCAAACTTTCATCATTACCTTAGACTATCCACATGTTTCTGTCCCAAAACAGATAAAATAAATCAGAAATATCTATAGATTAAAATATTCCACATTTAAAACACTGAAATCAACGATTTTTTAAAATCTTATAATCAGAGCACCCAATTAGAGTCCAATACTGAACATATTGTTACAGCCCTTCCACTTCATTTCCTTCCCAAACTGCCCTGAAGGATACATCTGGTATGGTCCCGCTTCTGTTAAATACATCCCATCTCCAACTCATACACATTTTACCCTGGAAGGAGAAAGGGACCAGGAGAGGATGTTAAAATTGTTTTACAGAAGCTCAAACATTTTGACAGATAATCAAGCTGATGTGAAGACAATGCGGAAAAAGAGCTATGATAGCCCAGACACAGCACCATTAGTTAAATTTCTGAATGCTATAATGCTGCTAATATAAGATGATAATCCAACTCAATTAGTCATTTCAGTAAGACAAGATATTAACAAATCTCTTATCTTAGAAAGTGCCATTTTCATCATGACATTTAATGGAAACAAATTCATCATGGCAGTAATGTTAATGCAAAAATACATATTTACCATGTAAGGGAAAATGGAAATCGCTGTTGAGCAGTAACTGTGTGGCTAAAAGGTTGTGATTTTCATACTGTGTTTCCAATGCAGTAGTGATCTCTCACGGGCCTTTCTATAGCACCCCTTACTGTGGTCTTTTCGTGCTGAACAAGCAAAAACGATCCATGTGGACTTTATTGAGGCTTCTGCCCTTTACCTTTTCCTAGGATGTTCTGCTAGAGTTTTCTTGTTTTTAAACAATACTCTGGGAAGTTAAATATCTAATAATCACATATAAGCCATTAAAGCATGCAGTGATCCATCTCCCACTAAAGATATTGGAAATAATCCTATTGTCTTCAATGGGAGTTGAATGGGGCACGGGCTCCTATGGTCCCCTCTGTTTCTCTCATAGGTCATCTCTGGTTCAAGCCACACAGCTGGCCAACCCTGGATCTGGTCTTTGAATTATATGTCAATAACAAGGCCATGACAATTCACCCACTATCTTGGGCAGACCATCACCTCATTAAGGCAATAGTCAGAGCTTTCCCACATCCCAGGCGATCAGACAGACTTATGGTCCTGATTAGATGGCAAGTAATGATGGACTTGCCATCATTCTAAAGCATGCTAAAAGCCAGCAGCACCCCACCCACAGGATGAGGAGCTGAAGCTCTGGTGAATCATCATCACTGTACGCTAGCCTCGATCATGCTGACCTCCAAATGGCCCATCTCTCCCCATCGCCCACAAAGATTTCTTTTTCTGACAAGTCCATGATGGAGAGAGGTAGAAACTGGAAAGCTTATTGTAGACAATGAAGTCTGATACAGAGAGGATGAGACCTAGAATTTTCCCAAACCTATGCTTAGGATGTATGATAGGCCAAGAGAAAAATCCTATCAGCCTCCACTGAAGCTGCTAAATCCTGTTCCAAGGAGCTATCCAGCCTGATAAACAGCCTCATCAATCTGGAATGCCTACAGTACTCCACAGAACCCAGCATCTAGTGTTCCAAAGAAATATCATCCTGCTTCATTGTAAAGACCATGCATACTCAGGAAGTCTTCTCAAACAGCATTTATCTGCTCCCTCTTTGCTTACCAGCAGGAGACCATGTGCACTCTGGAGCTCTGGATAACCTGAAGGATTCTTGACCCAAGACCTATGAATCCAACACATGCTTTTCCTGGCTTGTGGAAGAGAGTCATGAGCAACTGGTGCCACTCACGACTGAGAGAGTCAATGCCTCATTCAGGGAAGGAATCTTTCCTTTCTCCTTCAAGCACACAATAGTCTGACCAACACTGAACAACCTCTGGATACATCAGTTCTGGCTAACTACCACCAGTATCAAATCTTATGTTCCTGAGTAACAAAAGCTAACTACAAAAGCCAGCCAAAGGCCAACTACAAGTTTATCTAATTGTAGCTAATATTCTAAACTCAGTGGAATCTGGATGGAGGCCAGCACATTGGACTGAATTTGCTTTAGTGGTACTAGTGGATGATCTCCTTTGGTCACTGGATAGAGGGCTGGCACCCATTTTCATCATGGTGGACCTTTCTGCAGAATTTGGCCCTGCTGACCATGTGATATTGCTGTCTTGTCTGAAAAAGGTGGCAGGGGACCAGGGCAATGCACTAAATGATTTGAGTCCTACCAGGAGGGACACAACAAACCACTAGTAATGGGAAAGTGCACCTCCTCCACTAGAGCTCTCATTTGTGGAGGATCAGTTCCTCTCTAGTCCAACTCAACATCTACATGTAGCCAAGTAGGTGACACAGACTCAAGTGTCGATAATAAGATGATGATAGACAGCTCTACCTATCCTTATCCACACACAGACCACACCACTACTACCAAGATGGACCAGTGGTTGGACAAGATCAGCTCATGGATGAAGAATGAATGGTTGAGGCTGAACCCAAGCAAGATAGAGGCAATGCTGGTTGGCAGGGGAAAGCACTTTGAAGAATTTGTAGCCACAGTGCAGCCTGATTTGGTTGAAGGCAGACATCCACAATTGGTCAATTCAGCCCATAGTTTCAGAATATGCTTTGATTCTTCACTGATGCTAACAGCAGCATTCATCAGTAATGCTTTCTATCATCTCCAGTTGACTAGAAGCCATCCCATCAAGGCAGAGGGGGCATCAGTTACTGATGCCTTCATCACCACTTGTCTGGCCTATGGAAACACAACATACCTCAGTGTGAAAACATCAGCACTCAGAAATCTTTTGCCAAGTTATTTTAGTTCCATTACAGAAATACAAAAAATGTATTTCTGTGTATGGTGAGAACACTAATAACTTTAATAGGAAATGAAGGAGTTTGAATTATTCTGCATAAGTCTAGTCATGTTTTGACTCATCTTTACAACTGCTGATGCTAGCATACTGGACTTCAGGAGCTCCAAAAATTACAGGAAACAATCAGGGAGAAGACAGGAAAGTTACTTCAAAAAACTGGATCAAAACAAGCTGTAAGTATTTCTTGCTGGAGCCATGAAGACCCAGAAAAATAACGTAAGAGGTTACTTGTTTACATGTCTGCTTTACAATGTATATGTGAGCAAAGCAAAAAACTCAGTTTCCACAACATTTGAAAAGGAGGACTTTCTACATTGCAAAATCCTTTGCCTATGAGCACATTGCATATAATGGAGTTTTTAATGGGATTAGCTTTAATTGGGATACGTGCCACTGAGCAGAATTAGACTCAGCCCCTCTATGGCAGGGAACTAAGAAGAATTGGGACAAAGCTGAGATGGATTGCATCACTGTTGAATGAAAAAGACTTGAAGATGCACACAAAATTGATATTCTCCATAAAAAAGAACAGAAATCACAGACTGGAAATATCTCAGAATAGCAGCCCTACCATAAAGATTCATGTCTGTACACACCTTGGACTGTAACCCTTGCCATTGTTTGGGACAGGGCCAGCCCACAACATTTTGGCACCTGAGGCAGGGAGCTCAAATGGCACTCCCATGCTCCCTTGCTTGGTCCAAAACTTTGAAAGGTCTCAATTCTGCCTTCTTCCTGGTCTACTCCTTTCATGGTACTGCTCTGCTACCTACCCCAATAAAGGAGAACTAACAACTTAAAATGCCTTGTTCAAAAATGTTAAGTAACACTTAACTCTCAAATGCCTGAACAACAAATGTAACTTTTCTTGTCTGCATAGTAAACACTGACGTTTTTATCTGTTTGAATAATCAAAGTGGTGCTTTCCGTGCCTTCTTGGTTGCAAAGATTTGAACTGCTTCCTGAAGGTCCACAGTCTGGGCCAGATCATGGTCTATTGATATGGTTGGAAGGCCGAACACCCTCTCCTGTGTCATTGTGGAGCATAGATGTGTTTTTATTAACTTCGCCTTGGAGAAGTTGCGTTCTCCACTGGCAACTGTTACAGGAAGTGTTAGAAGTATGCGCAGAGTAACAAAAGCATTTGGAAAGAAGGTGGTCATCTGATTTGTGCACATATATTCCAGAACATCCTTTGGAGTTGATCCTGCTGAAATGTATCTTGAAAGCGTTTTCAGTTCATCACCTAAATCACTCACATCAATATCATGCATATCATCATGTGTCAGCACTGTCTCTAGTGCCCTGCATTGCTGGTGTAGGTCTTCTTCAGGTATAGTGAGGAGTTTTGGAATATCATACAACATCCCAAATATACTGCTGTGTCCTTGAGCTGCATGAAATATTCATCAGTTGACTGTATTGCACAATCTAGCACCTGGTTAAGGAATTCAACTTTTAATTGTTGTTTGGGGTCTCTTATGGGATTATCCCATGCCTCGTAATCAAAATGTCTTCTTCAGTGACTCATGTATTCTTGAATGGGTGGGAAAATAGCTTCAGTATGAAGTTTCTCTGCCAACTTCTGTGCACTCTTCAGAACATTTTGAAATCCGTCATCTGACCAGTAAGACTGTAGGTATGACTTTGCTTTATCCAGTTGTTCCATTGCTCCAGATATATCAAGGTCAACACCTTGGAGTCTCCTGCCTACATTTATTTCAAACTGTATGTCATGCCACAACACTAAGCCACATAGAAATTTGAAGTTATGTATGTTTCTGGTGATTCCATTTACCTCTGCCACTGTCCTCTCACGAACAGTTCCTGTCATAGCATTATCCTTCATAATGGCAACTATAACATCATCTGTCTTCCCAATTTGGTGTTTAATAGGCTTTATCACCTCCACTCAACTTTCCCATTGTGTGGCACTCAGTGGTTTCAGCATCAGAGACGATATTCCCAGACATTGCTTCAAAATTTGCGATCGATGAGTTGGTGCAGAAAAAAATACATAGATGCTTTGAATTACATCAAAAAATTCTGCAGCCTCACTAGAGGCTGACTGACCACCAAGTTCAATGACTGAGAGCTATATGGGACAAAAAAAGCTCAAGGGTTTAACTCTCAGCTCCATGTCTGCACTCCTCTGTTCTTTCCTCTTATGTTGGCACCATTATCATAGCCCTGACCTCTCGTGTCAGCTATCGCAATTCCTGTATCTTCCAGCTTTTTAAGAAGCGTATTTGTCATACCAGCTCCTATAGTATCATCAATGTCAATAAATTATAGAAAATGCTTCCTGACAGTCACCATTGCAGGGACATTTTCACTAGGTTCTGTTGTTGTTACAAAATGCACCATTAAAGTCAATTGTTCCATATGGTTGATGTCAGGTGTGCAGTCCAAAATAACAGGGTAGTATCTTGTTGACTTCAGACCTGCCACAATATTCTGTTTGACTTTTGCTGCCAGTAACTGTATGATCTCATTTTGAATTGTTTTTCGAAGGTAGTGGTGTGTGTACATTTCTTGGGTGGTGACTCTTCTTAGATGCTCCTGGAGTACAGCATCAAACTCAGCCATCAGCTCCACAATTTTAAGGAAGTTTCCACTGTTTGGCACATACAGCTGATCTGAAGTGCCATGCAGTGCTAGGTGTTGGGTAGCAAGCACTCTCACAATGGCAATGAGCGTTTTCAGAATATTTTGCCAACAAAGAGACTCTGATGCAATCTTCTCTTGATGCTGATCATCTCTGGTGGCCTTTAACCTTAGTCTCATCTCAAGCTCTTTCCACCTATGGAATGCTCTCTGGCATTTCTAGCCAGATTTTTCCAGTCCTTTGTTCCTATAGAACCCAGTGTGGCTGGAACATTAGACTGGAAGAGTTTGCAACAAAAACAGTATGCAGCATTCTGGGTTTTTAAGTACATAAGACATGGCCTCTCCACTTTGTCACCATTGGGGATTTCACGCCAGTAACGTGTTGGATGAAAACTTAGGGAACATGAAATTTTCACTTATTGTGGTCCATGCAGTACAAAGAAGTCCCTCAGGCTACGGCTCAAGTGGGTCCACAGTCCTGGATCATCTAGACTTAAGGATCTAAACTCAGCAGCAGCTGTTTCTTGCAGCTCCACCACTCTCTTCTCTGATATAAACTTTTCTTCAGGAATGTGCATGGTTACATCCATTTGCGATGGAGATATGGATGCTGCAGTAGCTGCCAGGTCACCCAGACTCTGACTAACTGGAAGATCAGGCACCTCACCACTCACATCTTCACTGGGGCTGGAAGGCTCATTGTGAACATTTGTGTCTGTGTATCTCAGGAGAGCTGTTTCCTGCTTAGATAGAAAAGCTTCCTTTGCTTTCTTTCTTTTTCTGAATGCTGCCCCAGAGGGGCGTTTTCTTCTTTCATGCATGACTGCTGTTCTGTGCCAGCTATAATGGCTCTCAACACTCAATTGAAGGGGACAAATAAGCAAGCTGGTAGCAGGGCCTGAGTGAAAGAAGATATCGCATCTTAAGGGCCTAACTGGCTCCTATTACTTCAGCTGACTACCTGTTCTCCTCAAGTGGGTTCAGGGAAGCAGCAGGAAACAGGAAGCTTCCTGAGAAGCTGGTGTTAATCAGTCCAGGTTCCTGGGGGTGCTAGAGAGGTACATGAGAGGCTTCTCCTCCTCTCTCTCTCTCCCTGCAGATCCTGCTGCTTTCTGTTATTCCCTCTCACCTTTTCTCCTGCCTGCCCGTTATGTCTCTTGGACCTACTTCCTCCTGCATAGCACTCCACTATCTCTGTGCATCTAGAGCAGAGGGAATACATATGCACCAGCAGCAGACACAATTTTCTACATTCTGGGTCCTCGTGCCCCCCCTCCCACTGTCTGGCACTTGAGGCAGCCACCTCAGTTCACCTCATGGTAAGGCCAGCCCTGGTTTGGGAGGGTATTTAAAGAATCAGATTCTGTCCTAGTACACTTTGACTAACATCAGGACTAATACACTATAGCTCTACCTCCATTAGAATATGTTGTACTCACATCATTGTAAATCATTGTTCAATTATGTCCTTCCCTTTAGAAGGTGGAGGAAACACATTTTATAAAATCACTTTTAAATTTAGTAATAGGGATATGCAGTCTAACGGAAGGCATAAACATATTTTTAAAAATAGTGAGACACCTGTGTGTCTGTAGGTTAGTATCATCAATTCACCTGAGCATTTGAGCAGCTAGTAGTTAAACTGGATTAACTCTGCAATATGTATAATGGAACAATTTTTCCCCCAAGGACAAATCAGTCACCAAAGGCTTTCATTATCATCTCTTTGATGGTGTGAGATTTAGAACAAAAAGTCTTTTCCAGATGGAACACAAGGAATTGAGTACTTGATTTTTAAAAAAAATATTATTGGAACTATTTATAATTATTAGTTATTATTATTATTATTTTATTATTATTATATAGATTATAAGATATTATAATCTATATTATTATCTATATTACAATCTAGTATTATCTTATCTAGAAAACCATAATTAGGAAGGTGTGCAATGCCTACATAATGGTAGTTCAATAGCAGTTTGGGTTTAATGTTTTGGGAGGACAATATGGGAAGAGGAAACATTTGTTAAAACAACAAAAAAGAATCACCCAACTGAATCTGTCCAGGCCAGCTTACCAAATGTTTCTCCTGGTTTAGAAGCACCTTGCTCCACAAACAGTCTCATTATGTCAATAGGTTTGCTTACAAAGTAATCATTATAAGTATATTAGAACCTGGCCCTCTGATACCCAGATCAAGAATAAGCCCAAAGTGGGAAAGAAATAATGAAACAAAACCTCCTTCCACAGCCAAGGATGGTCATTCAAATCTTACCTCAGGGACCCTGGTACCAGTCCTTCTGCTGAATGCTCAGGTTTCTGTCATTTTAGCAAAGTTTCTTCATCTTAACATTCTCTAAGATAATGAAGACAGTGATAGGCGATCAGTTACCACTGGGGAAAAAGAAAGAGAGAGAGAGAGAGAGAGAGAGAGAGAGAGACAAAGCAGCCCATACCAAATGCTAGATTTTCACTTCGAGAATTTTAGTAAGAATTGGGAGTCTGCAAATTTGGACCAAGACAAAATATGGCCATTTCTACCAGAGAATATGACGGGTTGGGGGAGCATTTGTAATTATAATCATTATTTTTTAAGAGTGAAGAAAGCCATAATTCGTTCCTGAAACAAAAGTGCATCTTCTTAACATATGCGTAGACATTTATTTTAACTGTAAATGATTTTATACCTGTATAAAAGCCATTCCAATTCCACTGCACTTATGGCCTTCTATGGCTTTTTTTTCAGACAGTGGGTTTGGGCGTCTAAAAGTATATTTGTGTCAGAATTCACTGTAAGCTGCTTCTACTGTACTTGGATAAATGAACTGATGCTTCTGCTTCTGTAATAACTTTGTCTCCTTTAGAAATATTATTTTGTCAACTCTCCTGAATCAACACTTGAGTTGAACATTTCCATACAATTCTTACCACAGAAGGGAAGAATTATGTCTCCTGGTCTTCCTATGGTGAAAGCACAACAGTGTCACAGCAGGGTCAGGAACAGGTGTCCTGCTCATAAAGAGAGGTTGGATACTTGAACGTTTGTCACCTTCCTAAAAATGATAACTTTAGCCATCTCTGAAACAAAATTCTTCCCAGACCAGCACTCTCTTGCCCCCAAAACGGACTCTGCAGATGAACTTTGTTCTTCTTCTCCCTTCTGGGTCCTTCATTTTTTTGCTTCAGCAAGATAGACAGACACTGAGAAGCAGGTGGTTGGCAGAAATGAGCTGTGCCTTCTGATGCTGCTTGCTAAATTATCTCAGACTCATTATTCCATCTGTACTCCTCTGTGATGCATGGATCATTAGGATTTGGCCTTAATCTGTGCATACTATCGGGAGTATTTAAGACTTTGTTACAGTGCTAGACATTATGAATGGGCAAACTTCAAAGGTTTTCTATTCCATTTGGATAAACAGGCAACAGTATGGATTGTTATCTACACTGTTCAAACCTCCTGAAATTGCAAAATTGGCCAGAAAATGTCATGATCCTAGCTTTTCTTACGAGCCATATTTTTGTTATGTGTTTCTATAGTGTCTAGCACAATGGTCCACAACTGGGGCTCTTAGGAGAAGATGCAATACAAGTAATACATAGAAAAATTTCCAATTTCAGGAATGGCCACAAATACTGCAAAGAACAACTCTCCTTGTGGCATTTTTTGCACTTTTGACAAGGACATAAATCCAAAACACAAAGTCTCCAAACATTGGCAAAGTTCAAAACAAAAAATAAGATCTACCTTGGTACTATAAATGAGTGAAATTTCTTTTACCAACCTAATTTTATTTAAACTACCTCTAATGCAAATACATTATGAAAACAATATTCAGCCCTAAAATAGAACAAAAGAGTCAGTAAGGTTGGCAATCTTACCTTATTCCCAACTAACAAAGAGAAAACAAAACAGTCCACTCAGAGTAATACTGTGATAAAGCACAGCAATGATTTAGGGATACAACACTTTCAACTATATTATGACAACAGTCAAAGAAGGGTCATTAAAGAGAGGTCTTATACTAATGTAAAGATCAGGAATTGAACTCTTGAGTGGAACCAGTATTTCTTGCCCTTTAATAGGAATTCTCCATTCCACTTGCTTCTTTCATGCTGGGGAGACCATAAGGATCCATATTTTGGAATAGCCACCATAGCTGGATCACTGTAAGTGCTGAGAAGCTACTTGTATTTACATAAAACTCTTGCATTTAGAGGGTTTCTGCATTTGTGGTCTCATCTCTCAAAAGTGATCTGTTTCACCACAGAAATGGCTGGGCTCACTTTTCAAGAGAAGACCTAGATAAGCCTTTTCCATGGGATTCAGTCCCCAAGAGCAAAATGTGTGCAACATGTGATAGCCAACTAAATGCTAAGAACCAGATTTACAAAGATATTTAGGCACTTACAAAGTTCAGACAAGCCCTTTAAGTGAATTATTAGGCATCTAATTCCCACTGAAAGTCAATAAGAATTTTAATAATTTCAATAAATTAGAAATAGAAGCTTAATAAAAATTACTATTTTGTTATCAATTTATCTAAACCATTCATTTCTCCCATCATGGAATCATAGGACTGGAAGGGACCTTGAGAGGTCATCTAGTCCAGTCCCCTGCACTTATGGCAGGAGTAAGTATTGTCTACACCATCCTTGACAGGTGTTTGTCTAACCTGCTCTTAAAAATCTCCAATGATGGTGATTCTACAACCTTCTTTAGCAATTTATTCCAGTGTATAATAGACCCAACCAGCCAACACACACTGGGGACATAGGCATCACATTACATAGTGAACCAATCTCTTCCCCAGATTCAAAAAACATTCAGGAAGAATCTTCTAAAGCATATATTTTCAATTTCCTTTCATAAGGAAAGGTAAAAAGACATTTCAATGTTCATTAGGACTGATAAGTGATTAAAAAAATTAATCATGATTAACAAAAATAGAATATCATTTCTTTAAATATTTTGGATGTTTTCTACATTTTCAAATATATTGATTTCAATTACAACACAGAATACAAAGGGTACAGTGCTCACTTTATATTTATTTTTAATTACAAATATTTGCACTGTAAAACAAAAGAAATAGTATTTTTCAATTCATCTAATACAAGTACTGTAGTGCAATCTCTTTGTCATGAAAGTTGACCTTACAAGTGTAGAATTATATACAAAAACATAACTGTACTCAAAAATAAAACAATGTAAAACTTTAGAGCCTACAAGTCCACGTAGTCATTCTTCTTGTTCAGCCAATTACTCAAACAAGTTTGTTTACGTTTGCAGGAGATAATGCTGCCCGGTTCTTGTTCACAATGTCACCTGAAAGTGAGAACAGGTGTTCACATGGCACTATTGTAGCCGGCGTCGCAAGATAATTATGTGCCAGATGGGTTAAAGGTTCATATGTCCCTTCAACCACCATTCCAGAATGCTTCAACCACCATTCCAGAGGACATCTGTCCATGCTGATGATGAGTTCTGCTCGATAACAGTCCAAAGCAGTATGGACCAACGCATGTTCATTTACATCATCTGTGTCAGATGCCACCAGCTGAAGGCTGATTTTCTCTTTTGGTGGTTCAGGTTCTGTAGTTTCTGCATTGGAGTGTTGCTCTTGTAAGACTTCTGAAAGCATGCACCACACCTCATCCCTCTCAGATTTTGGAAGGCACTTCAGATCCTTAAACCTTGGGTCAAGTGCTGTAGCTGTTTTGAGAAATCTCACATTGGTACCTTCTTTGTGTTTTATCAAATCTGCAGTGAAAGAGTTCTTAAAACAAACAACATGTGTTGGGTCATCATCTGAGACAGTTATAACATGAAATATATGGCAGAATGTAGGTAAAGCAGAGCTGGAGACATACAATTCTCCACCCAGGACTTAATTCACAAATGTAATTAACACATTTTTTTAATGAGCGTCATCAGCATAGAAGCATATCCTCTGGAATGGTGGCCAAAGCATGAAGGGACATATGGATGTTTAGCATATCTGGCATGTAAATACCTTGTAATGCCAGCTGCAAAAGTCTCATGTGAATGCCTGTTCTCACTTTACGGTGACATTGTAAATGCAATCAAATGTAACCAAATGTAACCAAACTTGTTTGCCTGAGTGACTGGCTGAACAAGAAGTAGGACTGAGTGGACTTGTAGGCGCTAAAGTTTTACAATGTTTTGTTTCTGAGTGCAGTTATGTATCAAAAAAAATCTTCATTTGTAAGTTGCACTTTCATGATAAAGAGATTGCACTACAGTACTTGTATGACATGAATTGAAATTTCTTTTATCATTTTTACAGTGCAAATATTTATAATCAAAAGTAATAATTTAAAGTGAGCACAGTACACTTTGTATTCTGTGTTGTAATTGAAATCAATATATCTGAAAATGTAGAAAAACATCCAAAAATAATTAATACATTTCAAATGATATTCTGTTGTTTAACAGTGCAATTAAAACTGTGATTAATCATGATTAATTTTTTTATTGCAATTAATTTTTTTGAGTTAATCACATGAGTTACCTGCGATTAATCGACACCCCTAATGTTCATACATATCTGGGCAGAAGTGAGTAGGTATTAATAACTGGACAGTGGGGTTGACACCATCATTTTGACTAACCTGGCTGGCACTGCAATGAGTGAGAATGCATGGAGCCAAACACACACATGATACAAACTCATGCAACATAAATAGATTTCTTGGTGGGGTAAAGTTATTCCCAACTCACTATGGTACATGTAGGTAATTGCTGAGTCACCCAAAGAAAGTAGGTCGTAGGCATGAATCTCCTCAGACAACAGTTTTACATGCATGTAATTCTACTGGCTTCACTGGAGTTACTCATTATTCAAACGAACCAATAAGGGCCAATAAGTTTACTTCAACTGTTTTGCATTTGACTCTATGTAATTTCAGTGGAAGATACTTAGCCCTGCAGGATTTTTGTTTTTTCTCTAGTTTATAATTCAAAAGTGATAGACAACCTTTGACTATTCAAGAACAAAGGGGAATATGTATAAGAGAATATCTCTTATCAGGCATATTTGAGTGCTAATTATTTCATATATGTCAAAACATATCTTGGAAACTGTCCAAAGCTGTATATAAAATTCTGTAATTTTTAAGACTAACCGCAGTGAACTCTAAAACAAAATGTTCCAGCAGTGTGAATCTCATACATTTTTCAAGATCCTGATTTAAATGCAGGTTTATCCATAAAAATGCCACCAAAAACAGCTTTGAAATTTTAATTTCTCTCTGAAATAAAGGTCTCTTGTAAGCAGATCTTGTGTTGGTTGTGTCTGAACACCCTCAGCTTTCATTATTCTGTGATTTTTCTTACAGCTGCTAAATCCTATTTTTGCAAGGGAAAAAAGGCAATTTTGCACCTCTAATCATCAAAAGAAGCATAATTTAGGCCTTTATTGTGTCAGTCATGAATTGTCTTTCTTGTGAGCTCACAATGTCATAATATTCTTTTTGATTAATGAAGATCCTACAATTATAGGGTAGAAACCATCATGCCACATACTGCAGAGCCTGTTGAAAGGCAAAAATTATAGTTAATGCTAATCCATTAGCAAAGAGTTATGAGTGGAATTATTACTGTCACCAAATTGAAAGAGTCTGCATCCAGAAGACAGATAGCTTTGTAATCCCTGGAATGTGATTCTATGCAGCAGATGAACTTTTGCATGGGACCCTTAAATTCTTTTTTCCATTTTTGTGTACTCAGTGCCTTTGCACACATTATCTGGAATACCTCTGCCTACCTAGGAAACTGACAGATCAGGACAGAAACCTTTGAATGCAAAATAAAGGAGGCCTAGCAAAAGCTAGTCTGGATAAATGGAATTCTATCACACATGCATAACGATGAGTTTCAGGCCACATGGTGCAATTAGCCTCCATAATTCAGGTTGGCACCAGCAGAAGGATGAGGGTCATGAAGGCAGAGGACATCATCTTATTATAACAATATCAAAAGCCAAAATCAATCATATTGATAAACCTTAAGCAAATCCTTTCAGCCTTACAGCCAATTCACATTCCAGCTACTGACTAGGCATTGCTCAACCATATTTATTGAAAAAAAGTTTCCAAATAATGGTTTAATATCCCAGCTTTGGCTGTGATTTCCTTAATATCTAGATGTCAGTCTCCTCTAGAAAAGTCTGTAGTTAGAGACATTGGACAAAATTTTCTGAAGTGTGTAAGTGATTTAGAGGTCTTAGCTCACTGACTAAGCAACGTAGGTGCCTACAAATTTCAAAAGCACCTATGTAACTCAAACACTTGTGAAAATTTTACCAATAGTGAATTTAAGAGTTTTCCCCCAGTATTTCTACAATTTTTATTATTTTTCCCTATCGTGCCCTGTTACACAAATATACTAAAAGATAAACCCATGAGACCAAAAATTTATAAAGTGGAAGGCCAGGCAATATGATTTTTTCCTTTAAAAAAGAAATAAATATAGAACATGCAAAATTATTATATAGGGAAACTCAGAAATTATGTCCTTTAATATTGCACACTCAAAACACACAATCTTCTTATTTTAGTGTATTATACTTTATTTTGGTATGATATACTGTAGCTGAACTACTCAAGAGGGAGTTCACTGCACCATGGATTTCATCACTGAGCTTTCTGTCTGTCAAGAGATTATCCTAGAATCTGGATCAATTCATATGAGAAGTTGAAGCCAACCTTTTAGAGCAGGGGTTCTGCCATACCTCTTTGTTAGACATAGAGATCTTGTCATGGACATATTCCCACTCCCAGCATCACAGTCTTCCAATTGTATGTTTCTCATCATGGTTTGGCTCCACAAACAGAAATTTACCAGTTGATTACATTGTCCAAGTTGAGTTCCTGGTTTTCATTTCAAAGAACTCACAGGGATTGTTAATATGCTTAAAATTAAGTAACTTCTAAAGTACTCTGCCAGATTGGGACATTAGTATACAGGTTTTTTGTCACTAATGCTTGAATTTAAAACATACAGAGCCAGATTGTGACTATAGTTACACAAGTATAAACCCAGAGTAACTAATCAAGATCAGAATCTGATCCTCAAAATAAATACAAATTATACATATGGCCTGTTCTCCTTTCCCTTTGCTGAAACTATGCACAAAGATTCTGTTTGTTTGAGACATTTATAAAAATATTTCAATATTCTGCCATCATAGTCCAAAAGACACTGCAGTTACATTAGAGGCTATTGAGTTTGGGGACATCAATATAGAATACTGCAATATTTATATTTTAAGAAGGAAACGGGACAGGATGATGTGTCAGGGCAGAAAAGCAAAAGCTGGTCAGTGGTAAGGGAAATAAAGATGATCTTTTGAAAGGAAGGGATCTACAGCATAGCTGAAAACTTTTATAAGGAAAAATCCTTCAGTGCTCCGGAGATAAAAATCTTCAAAATTGACCCAACCTAACTACCTGTCTTAAAGGTTTGGACAATGAAAGATGGATAGCCTCCAGAGCAGAGAGCAGGTGAGAGAAAGAAATATGCAAAATCCAATGGACAATCGGTCACTTTCACTGAAACATCATACACTTCAGTGCTACCGAATGCACATAGACTTTATAGTAGAAGAGACAGGCTGAAGTGAGGAGTTCAGCGTCATTTCTCATCAGAAATGCATTCCAATACACATTATTAAAACTGAAAAATAATGCTTATTCTCTACCTCTCTCCCTCAAACTTTCACCTGCCTTGCCAGACAGGCATCTAAATCCAGCACCACACCCTGGCATTCTTTTACACAAAGAAGTTTCTGAACAAAATGTTTCCTGTGATGGGGTATATTTAGCCTTTGTGGCTCCCTGCTGAGGGCTCCACATTCCTACAATACCCCAACCTCAAAAGTGGCAAGCTGAGGCGAAAAGACCAGTGAAGGTATATCCTCCATGCTTGCCTAGAGAAGACTCTCCACAGAAGCCATTATGGAAACCACAGAGACCTGGTCTTCCAAGAGCTAGAGGGGCTATCAACAGCCAATCAGCGTCCTGCTGGCCCGGGTAAAAGGAGCTGCCTGGCCATTGCACTGAAGGTCTTGGGTGGGACCAGAGGAATTAAGGAGGCAGCTCCTTTTTGGCCAAAGCAGCCTGGCAAGTAACCAGAGTTTATGGCTGGCTGAACCTACATAGCTGAAATTGCAGAGAGAGAAGAACCTGATGATGGTGGCCTGAGATAGGGCTGGGAAATAAAAGGGCCTGGTAGGAAGAGGCCCATGGAAATAGCTGGGATGGACTAATCAGAATGTGGCTGCTGTGTACAGAGTATCTGGGTTGGAACCCGCAGTAGTGGGTGGGCCTGGGCTCCCCTGCCGGCCAGAGGTAAAGTGATGTAAACCTCAAGAAGGGGTCAGGGCTTGTTTGGGAGTCTGAACAAAGACCTGAATTTTAAGGTCCAAACTGTGGCTGAAGATCCTAGCAAGGGCAAATAGACCATTTATTTATTGGACTCTGTAATAACCTGGAAGGGGCTCATTTGGACATTGTGACTCAACCAGAAGGCCATGCCACGCAAGACTCTCCAAGACTGGCAGGCCGCCTGCAGTGGGCACTAGGAATGAGGAAAAGACTGTGGTATCACACCCAGGCACTCAGAGGCATTCAGGATGTGAGTGCCCCTTTATACTTCCTCTCAGACTAAGAACTTATTTTAAATATTCACTTCAATATGAAGCAGGTTAGAAAGAAATCATAAAATTAGAGAAATATACAATACTGGGATGTGGGAGAATAAAGAAAGAAAAACTAGGATATGTGGACAAATGTCATATTGCCGAGAACTCCATACTTCAAAATCATTAATGAGCTAACAAATATCTAACTTGGTAAGAAATTAAAGAGCCCAATCCTGTGACACACTGAACACACTTAGTTCCTGGCAACTTCAAAGGCAGTTGAAGGAATTCAATGCCTCACTGGATTAGGCATAACAACAATATAATGGAACGGCTCACACTCAGCTCTCATGGGAAGACTGCTGTGGAAATATGGAAATACAGTTAAGTTCATGTACCTTGCATGAAGTGCAAAGTGCACCAAAAATGTGAGAAAATTGTAAAATATGGCATGCTAAATGCAGGAGCGACTCTAGGGATTTTGCCATCACACACACGACAGGCAGGCTCCCTCCAGCGGTTTGCCTGCGGAGGGTCCGCTGGTCCCGCGGCTTCGGCGGACCTCCTGCAGGAGGTCCGCCGAAGCCGCGGGACCAGCGGACCCTCCGCAGGCAAGCCGTGGAAGACAGCCTGCCTGCCGCCCTCGCAGCACCGTCAGAGCGCCCCCCGCGGCTTGCCGCCCCAAGCACATGCTTGGCGTGTTGGGGCCTGGAGCCGCCCCTAGCTAAATGGACACATCATGAGTCAAAATTCTGGCTAAATTCTGTAGGTGGACGACTAATATATTCTGTTCAACAAAATAATCCCATTCAGTGGAAGTACTAATATATCTTCAGCTGGATTTTTTCTCTCCCATAAATAGTGTTATTTAAATGGCATTCGGGTGGTTTGTTCACCTTCCACTTTGCCATTTTGTAATGAAAAAATATAATTTTGAAACTGTAAATTGAATTTCACATTTTTTTCAGTCATCTTAGAACAAAATCAATGGCTTGAGGAGAGGGAAAACCAAGCAGACAGAATGGATGAAAGGAACAGAATGGAAGTAGTCTGAAAGAGCATCCGTATCACCTAAACCAATCATAAATAAATGCGGTGAAGCTGTGACATTTTACACCAGCTGATGACCTGCCATTTATGTACGTAGATTTTCAGTGTTTTGGTACAGAATGTCCTAGGGACAGACTTAAAGCATGAGGTGATATTCTTCATCTCAAAACCATTTTTGACAGCCGTGCTCACTTTCAGCAATACAACCTTGTTTTCTTGAGGGAAGAATTTTGAGCTTGTGAAAGGCCTTGAAGAACACACCCAGCTCTCCAAAGTAGAGTGACAATGCAAGATTCTCCTCTTTGCCCTACCAATGTGATTCAACCCTTAACTGTATTGAGAGGAGAGTCGTTTGGGCATCAGAGGGTAGTTACAGTGTACTCTGAGAGGTTTTCTTAGTGGAGAGTTCCCAGTTAAGGGCTTGATCTGGAGTTCACTGAAGTCAAGGGGAAAACTCCCACTCACTGCAATGAGGCAGGACCAGACTTTTGTGGCTAGTGACTTATTAGTTTTTAGTGGCTAGAAATAGTCCATGCTCGTTCTGTCCTTGGCTCCTCTGAGAATGCCAACAAGAACATGAGTGATAGTACTTATTTTGTGATGTGGCTTCTTGTCCCTTTACAAATGAACTGAAACCACAATCACTTCACATTGTTAAATACTGACAAATTTTGGTCACTCCAGTGCTGGGTTTGAATCAGCAGGAAGATAATCTAAAGAAAAAAGGCTTGTTATTTTGCCATTGTTAGTTCTTGCAGGCCCCCTCGTAGTTGCTTTTTTTTGTTTGGTTGGTTTTGGTTTTTTTCAGTAATACAGAAATGTAAATGACTGATTGGCATTTCAAAGGATAGCTTATAAAGTTACATGGCAGTTCACATGCTTCCTAAATAGTAGTTAGCGATTAAACGATTCATAGCTAATTATCTGTATATGGTGTATTAGCTTGTTAAATATGCAAATATTCTTTACAAGCTTCATGTATTAATAATGGAGTAATTAAACATTTATTGACAATGTACTTTTGCATTAATTATACAGAAAATATATTTATCACATACGTTACTCCAGTGAATTGACCTTGGCTCTCCACCTCTCAGGATCAAGTCCTTAGAATGTCAGTGAGTATTTTGTGATTAGGAGAACAGATAGATTTTCAAAGGAGCTCCCCCACAGTCAACATCCCTGCAACACACACATTCTATTTATAACCTGTAAGTGGTGTATATTATACTGTAAATGGGATCCAACCACAGTAATGAAAAGCGGAACTGGAAGAATTGATACAAGCAGAAATGGGTGAACTGATTCAGCTAAAACAAGAGTTCACTTCCCCCCAGATTCTCCCTATTCTTAAAGCAGCTCACCAAATGCAAGTCATGTAAACTTTATCCCTCAGTTTTCCCATCTGTAACATGAAAGAAGTAATAGAGCTGGTTGAAAACATCTTCATCTGAACGTTCCTTTTCAACAAAAAAATGGCTTTTCATCCAAAATAAAAATGTTGGCAGAAAATGTCAGTCATAGAAGCATAGAATATTAGGGTTGGAAGAGACCTCAGGAGGTCATCTAGTCCAACCCGCTTCCTACCTAACCCATTCCAGTGCTTCACCACCCTCCTAGTGAAATAGTTTTTCCTAATATCCAACCTAGACTTTCCCCACTGCAACTTGAGACCACTGCTTCTTGTTCTGTCATCTGCCACCATTGAGAACAGCCGAGCTCCATCCTCTTTGGAACCCCTCTTCAGGTAATTGAAGGCTGCTATCAGATCCCCCCCTCACTCCTCTCTTCTGCAGACTAAATAACCCCAGTTCCCTCAACCTCGCCTCGTAAATCGTATGCTCCAGCCCCCTAATCATTTTTGTTGCCCTCTGCTGGACTCTCTCCAATTTGTCCACATCCCTTCTGTTGTGAGAGCTGGGGGGGACTAAACTGGATGCGATACGCCAGGTATGGCCTCACCAGTGCCGAATAGAAGGGAATAATCACTTCCCTCGATCTGCTGGCAATGCTCCTACTAATGCAGCCCAATATGCCATTGGCCTTCTTGGCAACAAGGGCACACTGCTGACGCATATCCAACTTCTCATCCACTGTAATCCCCAGGTCCTTTTCTACAGAACTTCTGCTTAGGCAGTCAGTCCCCAGCCTGTAGCGCTGCATGGGATTCTTCCTTCCTAAGTGCAGAACTCTGCACTTGTCCTTGTTGAACCTCATCAGATTTCTTTTGGCCCAATCCTCCAATTTGTCCAGGTCACTCTGGACCCTATCCCTACCCTCTAGCATATCTACCTCTCCCCCCCAGCTTAGTGTCATCTGCAAACTTGCTGAGAGTGCAGTTAATCCCATCATCCCAGATCATTAATAAAGATGTTGAAGAAAACCAGCCCCAGAACCAACCCTTGGGGTACTCCACTTGATTCCGGCTGCCAGCTAGACATCGAGTTGCTGATCACTATCCGTTGAGCCCAACAATCTAACCAGCTTTCTATCCACCTTATAGTCCTTTCATCCAATCCATATTTCTTTAACTTGCTGGCAAGAATACTGTGGGAGACCGTATCAAAAGCTTTGCTAAAGTCAAGATATATCACATCCACCGCTTTCCCCATATCCATAGAGCCAGTTATCTCATCATAGAAGGCAATCAGATTGGTCAGGAATGACTTGTCCTTGATGAATCCATGTTGACTGTTCCTGATCACCTTCCTCTCCTCCAAGTGCTTCAAAATGGATTCCTTGAGGACCTGCTCCATGATTTTGCTAAGGACTGAAGTGAGGCTGACTGGTCCGTAGTTCCCCAGCTTCTCTTTTTTTCCCTTTTTTTAAAGATGGGCACTATATTTGCCTTTTTCAAATCCCCGATCTCCACGAATTTTCAAAGATAATGGCCAATGGCTCTGCAATCACATCAACCAACTCCCTCAGCACCCTTGGATGCATTCGATCTGGACCCATGGACTTGTGCATGTCCAGCTTTTCTAAATAGTCCTTAACCTGTTCTTTCATCACTGAGGGCTGCTCACCTCCTCCCCATACTGTGTCGCCCAGTGCAGCAGTCTGGGAGCTGCCCTTGTCTGTGAAAACTGAGGCAAAAAAAGCATTGAGTACTTCAGCTTTTTCCACATCATCTGACACTATGCTGCCTCCCTCTACTCAGTAAGGGTCCCTGACCATCTTCTTGTTGCTAACATACCTGTAGAAACTCTTCTTGTTACCCTTCACATCCCTTGCTAGCTGCAACTCCAGTTGTGCCTTTGCCTTCCTGATTACACCCCTGAATGCTCCAGCAATATTTTTATACTCGTTCCTAGTCATCTGTCCACATTTCCACTTCTTGTAAGCTCCCTTTTTGAGTTTAAACTCACTGAAGATTTCACTGTTAAGCCAAGCTGGTCGCCTGCCATATTTGCAATTCTTTCTGCACTTTGGGATGGTTTGTTTCTGTGCCCTCCATAAGTCTTCTTTAAAATACAGCCAGCTCTCCTGGACTCCTTTTCCCCTCATATTAGCCTCCCAGGGAACCTGCCCATCAGTTCCCTAAGGGAGTCAAAGTCTGCTTTTCTGAAGTCTAAGTTCAGTATTTTGCTACTCTCCTTTCTTCATTTTGTCAGGATCCTGAACTCAACCATCTCATGGTCACTGCTGCCTAGGTTGCCACTCAATGTTTCGCCTTTCTCCCTTTCACTTTTACCCTTTCACTCTCCCAGCACCCCCAGCTTGGAAATGAGAGGAAAAAAAGGAGAAAGAAAGAGGGAGAAGGTAGTAGTCCCACATCATTTTTAGTATAACTTCAAACTAAACCAGAAATCAAAATTTTATTAAAATGTTGAGAAAATGTACAATATTTTGAACAAAATGAAATTTTTTCAAGGAAAATACTTGCCATCCTTCAACAAGTCCAATAAACAATACATTTGGAAACAAAAAATCCTCACCTATTTGCCATCTGTATTATTTCTTTCTGTAATGCATGCTGTCATTTGAACAAGTAGGCTCTGCACTTAATCAAATGGTGGTTTGACCTTGTATAACATTAAGTTATAGGAATCTGGAGTTTGTCAAGGGACAATTTGAGTCACTCACCCCAAATAATGGTTTTGTCTATCAAATAAAGATTTCCTTAAGTCTCAAACACAAAAATCAGTACCACTAGTAATTAAACAGCATGTGCTTAAAGATTCTATTGCTGCTTCTTTAGAAACCTGAATAGAATAAAAAATGGTGTGTAACATCCTGTAGTTTACCTGGTGCGGTTCTGTGCTACACTGAGACATACATGTGGATAAGGCACGGTATCAGGGGTGCTCCTGAAGACCAATAACTCCCCAGCATGCTGACAGCCCAAAACTTTGACTTCACCCTTCGGACCAGAGGTACATTTATCTTTATAAGACCCCTATCTGAGCTACACAAGTTTGATTTTTGTGATAGTGGACTACATGCTGTCATGGTATACAATCTTAAGCAGGATCTAGTTATAAAATAAAACAACGACAAAACAGGCTTCCCAACAGTTCAAGTTAATCCTTTTGGTTCTCTGTTTTATCAAAGACCTCCCCTTGTCCAAAACTGTGCAACACACGCACATCTATTGGCCAAATAATATCCTACATATAAATGTAGGATACAAGCCACTAACAGGGTTCAAAAAAGAACTAGATAAATTCATGGAGGATAGGTCCATCAATGGCTATTAGCCAGGGTGGGCAGGGATGGTGTCCCTAGCCTCTGTTTGCCAGAAGCTGGGAATGGGACGGGATGGATCACTTGATGATTATCTGTTCTGTTCCCTCTAAAGCACCTGGCATTGGCCATTGTCAGAAGACAGGATACTGGACCAGGATACTGGATCATGAACCATTGGTCTGACCTGGTATGGCCATTTTTATGTTCTTATGTATACATGGGAGTTTTAAAGCACCTAAACTTGTTCTCTTTACTCAGACAGAACTCCCATTGTACTGCCTGAGTAAGAAGTGGAGGGTCAGGCTCAATTAAGGACTGAAATCATTCCAGCTCAGCAACAGGAACCTCTGCTGTTAAATAGCAATAGGCCATGTTGTCAATGAACTTTGTGTTTTTATGTGTTGTTTTGTTTTATGCATCATACAACATTTTTTCATCCCTGCACGTGGCACTTAAAAAAAAACACCTAAAGCTCTAATCCAAAGCCTATAAAAGTCCAGAGTGTTGTTCCTTTGATTTTCAATAGGCATTGGATCAAACCAACAGTGCCAACAAACAGGTACCAATTGTGTCTGAGTGAAGAAGGGAGTAATACCATGAATTTTTCTTAGGCCTGGGCAATTTTCTCCTTTTACATATTTTTTTAAAAGGATAATATATAAACCAACTATTTGATAAACAACTATGGATCTATTGGAGCATGTTTATTTGGTTTATAACCTGTCATTATCAAGATTAAACAAATAAGATTAACGTTGTTTTGAAGTTTGGGTTTGAGATATTATTTGAGAATGTATTTTGTATTGTGCCTAATGGTTTTTGCTGAGAAAATGTCAGCTGCTGCTTACTTCTTAGCATCCAACAGTAAAATAATTCTTGCACAGCTGGTTCATGGAGAACCCCTTCCTATGTTTTAATTTTGCCCTCGTTTGATATGGCAGGGGAAAAGGGGAGGCTAGTGGGTGTCCATGAAAAGGACTGCTCTGGGGGGTCTAATATTTACTCTAGGATTGAAGAGAAATGGCCTCAGTGGTGTGGAATTAAGGAAAACAGAACAAATTATCATTTTGTTTTGTAGCTCTATAAAAAGATTTTGTATGGTTTTTAATTTGCTCACAGCGAGCAGCCTGGGTTATAAACGCACTATTTCAATTGGTACATTAGTTGGATTTCATGGGAATTTGCAAAGAACCCCATCACTCACAGCTGACTCGGGCAATAAAATCTGTTTTCTGTCATTAATCCAGCACCAACAGGCTGACTGGTCACCTGCAGAGACCAGTGATGTATGGGAAATAGCAAGCATTTGTGTAACTCACCATATATTGCTATGGAAAACAAAACAAAACAAAACAAAAAAAAAGATTGCAGGAGAAATGTGAACCACAAAGATGTTCTTTTTCATTCAAAGCCGGGGACTAGTTTACCAATGTGGCTCCTTGCAGTTCTTTTTTTTAAATCTGTGATTTAGAAAAGAAAACTATTTGCTCTTTATAGAAGGCAGAAAAGACAAAATATGTACAAAGGACTGATGTTAATATAAATCGAAGCACTGTTCGGTCTTGGGTTGATGAGAAGAGACCTCTAATGCATTAATTAATATTAATTCAGCAATAAAGCTAAATTATTTTTTAAATAACTATCTAAATTTGTCAAGATACTATGACTATAGAAAAACATAGGGCAGAGTCTGAGTTAGTACTATGCTCAACAAGTAGTTCAGATTATTTCAATGTGACTACTTGAGGACAAATGCTACTCAGTATAAGAGAGGGCATCAGAATTTGGCCAAAGTAACACACTCTCCTTTCCTGTGATGCTTACAAAAAAAAAAAACCGAAGCTGACAATTGTTAGGCTACTTGTGTACTGATACCACAATCTATCAATTGATCAGTATTGTCTCATTGTTTCCTTGTACTCCCCCATCTGGCTATCTCTTGTCTTATACTTAGACAGTAAGCTCTTTGGAGCAGGGAATGTTTGTTTCTTGATACATTACAAGATGACGATATGCATGATTTTCCCAAGCACTGCGAGTAATTTGATTCCTCTCCAGTTATTGCATTTGTTAAGGTCACCTCCTCCTTTGGCAATTTTACTATAAGGCATCTTCTGTCAGGTTAGGTTCTTTTCTTCATTTTATATTCTATCCAAGAATTCAAAAAAAGTCTGGAAGGCTCTTTTGTCACTTACTTTAAGCATCTCTCTTTAGTAGCGTTATCCTCTCCCTTTGTTTTCCCATTTTTGAGTGTACGGATGACCTTTCTAATGTCTTCCATTTTAATATCTCCTAAATCAATATCAAGATCCAGTGGCAGCTCTTCATCACTTATTTCTAATACTTCACTTAGGTTTGATCTATTTAAAACAGCATGAAAATGTTCTGCCCATCTTTTCCTTTGTTCTTCTTAGTAATAATCATTGCATTTGCATCTTTAACAGGGCCTTAATAGGCAGCAGGTTTAAAACAAACAAAAGGAAGTATTTTTTCACGCAACGCAGAGTCAACCTGTAGAACTCCTTGCCAGAAGATGCTGTGAAGGCCAACACTATAACAGCGTTCAAAAATAACTAGATAAATTCGTGGAAGATAGGTCCATCAATGGCTATTAGCCAGGATGGATAGGGATGGGGTCCCTAGCCTCTGTTTGCCAGGAGCTGGGAATGGGCGACAAGGGATGGATCACTTGATGATTACCTGTTCTGTTCTTTCCCTCTGGGGCACCTGGCATTGGCCACTGTCGGAAGACAGGATACTGGGCTGGATGGACCTTTGGTCTGACCCAATATGGCCGTTCTTCTGTTCTCTGGTACTGCTAAAGTTTCCTGTTATCTGTTTGATTGTCTTATACAAGGTTGTAAGGTCACCTCTTTTGGCTGGCATTGTCAGCCTCTAAATATTTGCTATCAGTATAGGCCCTTTTATCCCTACTAGGAGTCCTTTTTACCTCTGTCTAGAACTCTGTGTTCTTCTTGCCTCTTGCTCATCTCGCCATATGTCCCAGTATTCATATGCTTTTGCTTTATACTTTTTCTCTTTCCCACTGCTGCCCTAGTAGCATCACTAATCCATTCTTCCCTTTTAGAGTCCATTGTTATTAGGGATGTATTTGCACTTTCTAGATAGGATGTTTTTTCACGCAGAGTATCAATATATTGGTTTTCTTCACTTGATTCCATTAGAACATTGAACTTGTTCTTCAGTTCAATCTGAAAAGCACTTTTTGTGTTTAGATTTTTTTAATTTTGTGCTGTTGATGTGCAGACTTCTTTTAACCTTCTTCCTTCTCTCTAACTCAGTCTTCAATTCAGCAGTGCAAAGGTTATGGTCACTACCAGGTCTGCTCCCCTTAATGCACATACACAACTAATAAGCTGCAAAACTTTCTTGAAATGCAGAAATGAGCTATCTGGTTTTTTGTAGTGCCGTCTGGGAAGTTCCATGTCTCTTTATGGATTTCTTTAGAGGAAATATTGTTCCACCTATCACTAGGTTATTCACACTACCAATTTCTACTAATCGCTCACCATTTTGATTCATGTCCAAACCTCTTCCTCACTTGCCCATAACTTTATCCAACTCATCCTTGTTGCTTCCAATCTCTTCATTAAAATCACCCATAGTCACTATATCATTTTGGACCTTGGTTAACACATCCTATGACAAATAATTAATAATCTTTTTCCTCATCTGGCTCTTTGTTGGTGGATGCATAGTATTGTATGTCTGCTAGGACTTGCTTTCAGACTAGATGATCTGAAACTAAAAAATCTTGCATTAACTGGTGCCCATTCAGTCAGTGCTTGCTCTGTTTTATTCAACATGAGAATTGTTATGCCAACTTCATGGATACCATCCACATGCCCAAGGTAGATTTTGGTCTTTTTTTGTTTCTCTAAAGTGTGGTTTCTTTGAACCCGTCCACCTGCACTCATTGATTCTAAGGACATCAAGACAGTATTGATCCATTTCTATAATTATTTGAGCAGTGTTTGTAGTTTCATACACTGTTCTTACATTCCAAAATCCAAATTTTCATTACTGATCTGGCCTTGAGAAAGGGACTTTTCGGGTCTCTGGCTTCCTTACAGATTTGACCAATGCCTGCCATATTCTTTATATGAAGCTGATCTCTTATTTCAGCCAGCTGTGTACCAATATGGCACTGGTTTTCATTTCTGTGGTCCCAGTTATTTGGAGCTGTCCACAAGTGGACACTCCTATCTGCCATCTGCAGGACATTCTTGGTAGTTTCATATGTTTCTTGGTTATACTGCTATAATAGAGGAATAACTCAAGTGACATACTCTAAAAACTAGTTTAAGTGATGAGGACATCATTATGGACTGGTGGGCCGACTCAAAATTGGAAATTCCTATTTAACATCGGAAGGTCACAGAATTGAGAGCCTGCTGCAAAGCCTACTGAAATGAGTGAGAATCTTTCCATTTACTCCAATAGGCTCTGAATCAGACCCTAAAGAAGGAAAGGAATGGAAAGAAGGGCAGCATAAGTAAAGTCTAAAACGGTAAATGTTGGAAGTGAGCCAGACCACCACGGTAGGACAGACTCCAGTAGCTGATCCAGCTTTATTATTATATAACAGATACGGAAGTCAGAGAGGCAGCAGGGGCCACTGAAAATAATAAAAAAGCCATACTTACAGGATTGGCAAGAAAATAACGAGGCCCAATTCTACCCAGAGGCTATTCCGTAAATCAGTTTGAAAAAGAAATAGCTGCAGGGGGCACCACAGCGTTTTAGATGTTGTGAGGCACCAACTATGCTATTTTACCTTTGTCAGTCTCTGTGTAAAGAGTGGCAATTACGGAATGCAAGTAACTTGAATTCCTGAGGAGACCAACAGCTGATGGAGAATGTAACTGTTGTAGAAGATGGCACTCCTGCAGGGGCACAGGCTGCTTTACCATTGTATATAGTTTCAAAAAAGCACTTCCAACACATTTGAAATCACAGGGGACTGCAGATGGGGGGGAGTGCTGGATCCCTTCCATTCATATGAAATGGAAGAAAAGGCAACCGGCAACTTAGGTGCAATACATGGTGCCACTGTTTGGAGAGGTTTTATTTAAAAAAAAATATCACAAGTTTGACTTAAGGAAATACAGAATCAATCTAGGTATATAATATGGCCCTCATTGCCATACACATCCATTTTCCTCACTTGTAGGAGAAACAATTGCAACATGACAAACAAAACCTCCTTCCCTCCATTTTTTCCTATTTTTAACCTTTTAAATGAATGGTTAAAAAGTGACAACACAGGAAAATGAAGCTAGTTATTACAGAACAAAAGGAGGGTGACCAATGTCAGTAGAAGCTTCCTCTCACCACCATCACCTAATCAAGAAAACCCAGCTTTTGGTGGCTTTCTCCTTATGCCTGGTCAGTCCGTGGTATCTCAGCAAACTGTCAACAAAAAGTCCATCTGTGATGGAAATTTTGTGTTGTGACCAGCAGTTTACTGGGATGTGAACCCAGTCTGGAAAAATTCAGATCATGCAACAACATGGTGTTTAGTGCCAGCAGTATACAGATGAAATACAAATCTACATTCTTTCACGTCAGGATGCAGGGAGAACCAGCATTCAGCTTTCACAGTCTCTAAGGTAGATAAGCACCAATATGAAAAAAGAACACCTCAATCCTGGAAAGAAAGATGTAATGCTGGGCTCTGTCTTTAGAAGATTAAGATGGTGCCAAGCTTCAGGATTCCTCTGGTTTCTTTGCTGCCCAGTGTATTTGTTTTTAAAATAGAGCTTGCCAGGAAATAGCATTTCTTCCTCAAGAAAAGTTTTGTATTTTGGGGTAAAAAAAGTCAAATTTGTGTGTGAGGGGAAAAAAATCTGGAAAATTCTGTTTCAAGAGAACGATGGTGGTTGGGTTGGTTGGTTTTTGCTTGTTCTGGGGTTCCTCCCAGGGATACACACTCCCGGGGAATCAGGTAGCATAGATACACAGCTGCGTGAGGAGTAGGAAAACAGGCTCCCGCAGCAGCTGCCTCTCTCTCCAGGGAACCTGCTGCCTGTGGAGCTGGAAATCAGGGGGGATCAGGCTGGCAGGAAACCAAGAAGGCTGCTGCCTGGTTTCTGTCAAAAAACTTTTGACAGAATGAACACATTCCTGCAGAACATTTTGGTTTAATAAAATCAGCATTTTTCTACAGAAAAAGTATTGTGTTGGAAAATTTTCAAACCACCTCTACCTTTTACCTCCTTTAGCTGGCCGGGAGGCTGCTTTCTATTAGATAAGAACCGAACCCGAGTGATCCATTTGTTTGTTCTGTCCAGGCTACGTTACTGCAATGATAATGCCCAGAAGAGCACTGAAGAAGCTCTAGACAAACTAAATACAGTGGTCTAGCTTTTGATTAAGTCATGTTGAAGAAAGCTCATTAACCATGTGCTCCGCATTCTATAGTCTGTCTCCATCTAATTTAGATCTAATTTAAGCCTCCGAATCCAATCCATAGACACTGACTAGGCTAGGACCTAGTAACTTCAGGGGCCACCTTTCTTCATGTGAACTTTCACAATTGTGATTATGGACAATGACATTAACAGCTTTCAGTGTGAGACTCAGGGGACCAGGGACTTGAAGCTTCTTGGTGACCTGTGCAGATTCTAGAACTCGCTTCCACCAGACATCAGAATGATCACAGGTCTCAGCAGGTGCAGACCAAGATGTAGGACCCATCCCTTAGCAATAGACTTCCCAGAGCAACATTCCAAAATGGCTCAATTTCTCAGCCCTGAAAATAGAAGACAGGAGGAGGAGAAAGGTGAATGACAGAAAAGAAATATTTTAAAATACCTTCCAAAACACAGGCTGCTGCCTTTCAAGGTTGTTCCTTAGTGCTCAGACAAAATGCTGATGGGCACAGTGTAAATACCTATATCAAACAGATTTTAGAGAGAACTCACATAGGCCACAAAATGTACCCCAGCTAGTAGTGAATTTCAGTCAGAACAGACCTGAGCTAGATTTAAACTGTTGGCAAAAATGTGTTCCATTACTTATCTAGCCAACCATTCTATTGTAATCTATTACTGCTCTCCTGAACCCTTGACTCCCCAATTTCTGATGTCAATGGCAGCTAAGAGCACCCAGCACCTTGCAGGAAGCATTCAGAACTCAGTATAGGGCCTTCAATCAATTAACTGAATTGCAGGTGCTTCCACATTTGTGAATCACAACCAAACAAGTTTCTCAGAACTTAATTCTCTTCATGGAAGGAAATATTTAATAAAGAAGAATGACCATCTTCAAAGAGAATGGGTAAGCTAACCCTGCCAAAAAAAATTACTAGTGATGTTTGAAATATATTTCACACACAATTCACTATGCAAATAACAATCCTGATCCCACTGAAGTCAATGGCAAATCTACCATTTGCTTCAATAGAACAACAGCTGGGTTGCAAACCAGAACATTTTCTTCCATGTGAAAGAAAGGAATGATTCTTTAGTGGACTTTTTCCTTAAAAAATTCTGTTGCTGTTATGTGGATTGCACACTTAAGCCCTATGTCAAAATCCTGCAAGCTACTTAGTCATGTGAATAATCATTTCATCCATTTTATAGCATGTACGCATAAAAAGGTCTCACATTATGTGGTTATTTTCACTTGCTGAGTCAGAAAACAAAGCCAGGTCCAACATCTGCTTTAATTTTTGTTCAGAAAAGCTTGCATCTCTCCCTTTAGGGTTCAGTGCAAGCAAACTCCTGCTAAACATGGTAATTACAACATAGTCAGCATGGTGAGTATAATAACATTGTAATTGTCAAAGGGTTTGAACAATTTGGACTGATTTTTGTATAGTGTATAATTTACAGTAAAGATTCAGAATGTGTTTTCTTTGCTTTGAGAGCCACTTTCATCCGTTTAGCTCCAGATCATTATGCATGGAGACAAGCCTCCGCAATCAAATTTGATCCAGATGAAGAACATCTGCAGAAGTAGAATAACTCATTTTATTGACATTTACACAATTGTATCTGGATCTGATTCTATTTGTGACAATCAAGGTAATGTAATGTAACTGAGACTCTGTGTAGTCATTCAGACAAAATAAAAATATACAAACTCATGAAATGTTATGGCAAACATAATAAACCAGCAACACTGACTGACCTGGGGTGAAAGGATGTGAGAAAATATTTATGAATCTTGCAGATAAATGTTTGTTAAGTACGGTGCAAGTCTTTGTCAAATCCAGTTATATGGTAAGGCCCTGACCCTGGAAAGCTTTACTTGCTTACCTTTACAAACTGTGAGTAGTCTCTTTGAAGTTGTGACTGGTGTTCCAGTGGGGGCCAGCTATGGTCACTCAATGCAGGTGAACTGCAAAGAATGGGGCAAATAATCCCCATAAAGATAGTGGATATTCCAGTACTTAGATTTACCAAGACAGCATAAAACAGCTTCTTTATTACCTTACTGGTTACTCAGAAGTCCAAACACCACACTTCCCTTAAAGTGATCCAGTCACAGACCTCCATCCAGGTACCTAAGTCAAATATGATGATTTCTGAAAATCTTATTTCATCATATAAAATAAAAGGTTCTACCAATCCCAAAGGATTGGACACATTACCTCCCAGGTTATTGAATATTACAGATCTTACCCAAATAAACACTACAGCCAATTCTTATTAACTAAACTAAGATGTATTTAAAAACAAAAGAGAGAGTGAGTATGGCTAAAAGATCAATATACATACAGACATAAGTTCAGTTCCTTTAGGTGCAATTTCATAGCAGAGATGGTGAGCTTTGTAGTTGCAAAGAACTCTTCTAGAAATAGTTCATAGGTGATAGTCCAATGTCCAAATATCATATTCAGGGAGTACCAGCATAACTGGGACCTCGGTCTTGCGACTCAAACTTCCCCTGATGAAGCCTAAGCAGATCTGAGATGATAGAATCTGGACCCAGGGATCTTTTATACAATTTTATGTTCTCTTTGAGAAGTTGGAGTTCCCCAGGGAACAAAAAGTAATTAGGATGATTTTGAAGGAGGTCCATTCAAAGAATTAACATAAGGCAATTTGCTTGTTCCCCCACCATTCACAGATTATTTGCCATATATTTCATAGAGAGATAAATACAGAGATCTCCCATGTTTACAATTCATTTAAATGCTAGGATGTTCTTTTGATCTCTGAATTATCAGAATACAGCATAGACAGGGATTGTTGATTACATTGTCGACCCTACTCATACATATGTAAATACACAAAACCACAAACACTATCTCCCCATGTCTTTTGAAAGTTGTTTATATTGCAGGATATTTAACCCTTTCTAGCCATGTGTCACAGAAGTCAATGGGACTAATAACAGTGCGTAAAGCTAAGAACCTGCATAAACCTAAGCAGATCAGGGCTCTGTGGATGGTAATTAGAATGATGATACACTGAACAAGACTAAGATGACCTGCTACCCTTGCGTGTAATGCCAGACCTTCAGCACATGCCTTGTGTCTTGTTTTCTTTTAAAATATATTTTATTTAATTTATCAGAAAACAGTATGAAAATAAGTACACTACTCGGAACACCAAGATATCAACTGTTGTTAGAGCTGGTTATAATCTGGCAGGTTGGGAAGTTTGAAGCTTTGCATCATTTGAAACAGGCCTATTTTACATGAAATATTTTTTATCAAAAATCTTATCAAAAATTTCATTTGCCAAAAACCTCATCTTCGGGAACTAAAAATTTCATTAACTGTTTTGATTTTTTATATATATAATGAAAAATACAAATTTTACATTTTTAATTAAAAAAAAAACTTTTCACTCAAAAATTTTTTGCCCAGCTCTAACAGCTGTGTTCTTGGGAATTGTTGCATCATTCTGCTTGCCCAGCTTGAGAAAGGATGCTATATCCTTAAAAATCAGGCACTAGTTGTCTCAGGTTTGGTATCCAAAAATTGAGGTGAGCAAAATCAAAGGACTCTTTTTGAAAGTTTAGACATATTGCATCTCTGTACTTCAGTTTTCCCATCTGCAAAATCGTGATAACCAATAATTATCTGCCTCACAGGGCTGTTGTGGGAATTATTTCATAATTGTTTACAAAGCCCTTTGAGATCCTAGGACTAAAGGAACTCTAAAAATGCTGTGCATCACTAGGAAGATACATTCTCTAATGTAGTGAAATGCTAGATGCACTAGCTTTTTTATCACCTATGTTTTCTTCCTATTTGTAGTCTTCGTGGAATTCAACTTATATATATACATTTTGACAGCTAACATCAATATTCATATTTAAGCATTTTTTTCAATTTTTCTCTATTTAAATTTTCACAGTTGTGGGAAATTATGGCGGTGGAGGAGGTCAGATTATTATTTTATGACCATATGCATTGATTTTAAAAAGTTAAAAGTGTTACACTTTTTAAAAGATACATTGTCAACATCACATGTTAAAATATGCAAAGTAAATATCCTTAAATCAAACTTGAATGAGTTCTTAAAGCAGTATTTTTCTTTGCCTATCTGTAAACTTCAATTATTCTCAATGGAAATGATTTTTCGTCTGTTTGTGTGTATGGTGAAACTGATAGTTACTGATAAAAATCTAGTTCTTCCAAGTCTGCCTATTGGCTCAGTGGCAATCAGTGTATACATATCTCTTGTGTAACCTCCTCAAATCATGCTCCCCTTTGTACAGCAGAAATGGTGAGGTTTTTGCTGTAACTTCTTACACTTACACACACACACACACACACCCTCTGCAAAAAATGATTAACACAGAGTTTAAGTAAGGTTTAAATATTAAGGACCTTGTGTGAGCCTGTTGCACTAGTATGAATTTCATTCCTAACACTCACTCTGGTACATGTATTAGATTTAATTACCATACATTTCTTGACACCATAGTTCATGTAAATCTAGGAATGTTTTCTAAACGCAAGATTCTTTACCCAGTATATCTCTATAGTTCCATTTCATAGCACAATTACAGATGGTCCATTATTGTTTCTCTTTTCAGTCCAGCTGCCAGGTACTGCCACTAAATTTTCAGGGTGAAAACTCTCATTATCAGCAGCATTATTAGTACAGCCAGTTCTTATACCTCAACTTCTCATCAATGCCTAATATATCGGTTTCAGAATTATTTAAGTGATTTGAACATTCTATAAACTAATGGCCTGCCAGGATTTTCACTTTTTTAAAAAATTAGTCATTTCTAAATTCTACTAAATACCAAATGAGTAAAATCCTTCTATTTATTTGTATTACTGTTATTGTACACTTCATAATAATTAGACCAATTTTAAGAGTATTTTGTGCAGATCTTGCATAATGAAGTTCAGCCTAGATTAAATATTTATAGTCCATTTATAAATCCTTGAAAAATAGAGTTTAATGTAAATTTTGATGAAACCCTACAAAAATGTGCTGTTACCTCGGAGCACAGGCCCCATGGCCCATGCGTTTATCTGCCACTGTCCATAACAAAGCCTGACTATGATGTACAGATATCACTAATAATACAATATTTATGATGTGCTATTCCACAACTAGAATAGGATTAGACTATATCCGTGTGACTAAAGAAGGGGAAAATATTTGCTCTGAATACAAAGCTGCTTCTTACCAGGAATTTTAGTTAATATTAATATTAATATTAATTCTATCTGGAAGACCAACAGGTAAGCTATTGAGATGAGTGACCTTGCCATTCAGAAATCATTTTTTCAGAAAGATCAAGACATGTTTATCTGGGGTGATTACATTGTAACATCTAAAGTAGAGACTTCAGGATAAATCACAGTTTCCAACATTCTGATACATTCAAAGACAGACATTCCTAAATAAGAAAAACCTACTGTTCAGATAAGGTTTGTTCCATATTAATGTAGTGCTGGAAAAACCCTCATTGTCTCTTACTACATCACCTACTTTTTGAGTTGAAGCCTATGGTGGAAGAAAGTCTCCTCATCTCTAAACAATAGAGGAAACATTTGGCTTGCTACACAAACAACCATCACCACTGCAGCATGAGATTTTAGCACTAACCCCTGGAGTGAAAACCCAAAGCACAACTGCTAAACCAAATGTTCCACACACTGGCTTCTGAACTCAGGCAATCTTGTTTATCCAACACAGAGTAGGTCTCAGACTTCCTCAATTACATCATTCCCATAGCATTTACACAGCAGGAGATTAAAGCCTCTTTGTCAAGAGACGAAGGCAAGATCAAATCAAATGTTGTCAGTAGGTCAAGGCATATAATGTTCCCAGCAGACTCATTTCAGACAAGGACCTGTGTGGTTTTGTGCAGTGCCATCTGTTATGGTGGATAATCAGAAGGGTCTCACTTGTGGGTCAAACACCTCCCTGCTAGTTCTTAAAACCATTAGTTTTACTCCATGGGTGATCAGTCTCCTGGTTTACAGGCAGAAGGAAAGACTCCACATGACCAGCAGGAAGGAAGAATGGTGGAGTGATTCCTCCTCTTCCTCCTCCTTCCCACACATTCTTTTTCAGGATGGTTGGCTGGCATGGTCTGATGTGTGAAATATTTTACATGCACAGCAAAATTAGAGGTGACAAATTGCCTGCACCAAATTGCCCCTCTTCCTTCATAGATGATGGGGAGTGAAAGAAAATAGGAATGAAGTGAGAAGCCTAGCAAAGAAGCAGAGGTACTCTTCTTCTCCATGAGCACCCAGAAGCCTTCCATACCCACTAGCAGGACTGGGAGTCTGCAGGCAGGGGAAAAGGGAAGCAGGCTATTAAGCAACTGCTGTCCAAGGCATGCCTTTCTCAGAACTCTGCAGCATTAAATCTCATTCAGTTATGCACATCCCCTCAGAGAGAAAGATATTACATCAGCATGGGGAGGGCACCTAATGGCAGCACAAGTACTAAGCTGCATTGCCTAAGGTAGAGGAGGCCAGGTACCTCCATGAAATGGAGAAGAAGGGCAGCCCTTGTGAGGATCCTGTTTCCTTTCACTGTGGATCACAAGTCTCTTCCCCTTCCTATACCCTTCTCACTGAAGGGAGTATCAGCCAGACAACCTAAGAAGAGAATCTCAGAGTTTCCTGGGACTCTGTCTACCTCCTTTCCAACAGGTTTTACTGATCATGTGGTCCTGTATTTATTTGATCATACTTACATTCCTTAGTGACACTCCAATTCCATTCTATTGGTAAAATTTCAACCACAAAAATAAGACAGTCAATGAAGATCATACCTTGAAAATACCCATAGAGGTTTTGATCCAAAGTGTACTTAAGTCTGTGGGAGTTAGGATCAGGCCTATAGCCCAGAAAATTATGATTGCAAAGCAAGATTCTTGTTATATCAGCTCTACAGAAAACAACATTTCAACTATCAGTAGAAAGCCTGATTAAAAAGCCTTTAAGGTTAGATTGGTTTAATATATAATCTGAAAATTTAAGATAGTTAAAGGAAAACACGTCTCTTAATTATCTTGACACTTATTGACATACACAATTTCTTTTAATGAGTGTCAATATCTGATTTGTTTTGGCTTTGTTTTGTTCTTAACATACAGTGGGAACCCATCTGATGAATCTGGAGTTGATATGGTGATCCAGTTGCCAAGGAGAAGAAGGAAATTGCTCAGGGAGACACTTTTTTCTGTCAAGCTTTTCTAGGAGCTGATTTTTATGGTAAAATTTAACACTTCTTTTAAGATGTTTCGTAATGCAAAGTGTGCCAGACACATAACTAGGGCATCACTCTACTTAGACATGGAGGGAATGTAAAGGGCCAGATTCTCAGCTGTTATCAATGGGCAGAGCTCCACTGAAGTCATTGATTTCAGCTGAACTAACCCAATTTACACCAGCTGAGAATCTGACCCCCAATCTTCTACCAAAAAAATCTGTCTGTAACTAGCCCTTACTTTATTCCTATTGAAACATACATTCATTACTATTTAGAATGCAGGGGGCAGGGAGAGATACATCTGCCCTGCCTTATCTATGCACGTAGTTCCATTGAAGTTCCACTCTCATGCGTGTGAGCAAGATTTGGCTTACTTAATTAACTTCAAAACAACTTGATATATGACCTCAGCCCACTCTCCACCCCCACCCTCTTTCTGACACACTGAACCACCATCACCATATACCTCCTGTCACCCCAGTATCTTTTTCTCATTTCTCACAATGGTAGTAGCAAGTGTATAGTGCTAACCCCACCTGTTCATTTGAGGACTCCCTCTGTGCAAATCTTGTCAAATTCAACTGTTTCTTGGCCAAGAAGGATTGAATATAATAGAGATATGTAGATGACACAGAAAAAAAAATACTTTTAGTAAAAGAATTGTAGAAACTAAAAAGAGGTAGTTCAACAAATGACCCAATATCAGATCGGACCAGAGGAAGCTCTGTGTAGTGACAGAAAGAAAGTGGTGAGTTAAAATACATTTCTTCTGAAATCTCCCCAGGAACCACAAATGAGCAATTTGAAATAGCAAAGCTCTCCAGGGCAAGAACAAAGGGTACAATCGGCTGCTGCTCCTCAGCATCTCATTTGCTCCTCTAAGAAACATTTGATGCAGATTTGAAAGCTCCCACTTTAGTTTGGGACGGCTTTCATTTCAAAGATGTACCTTATGTTGTATTATTCACTGGTATGTTTTGTAGTGGAAGGCTATAATGCAATGAGAGTATTTCACATGGACATGAAAGCGATAAAAGCTAAACCTTACCTTTTAAGCTTTTGTTCTGCTGCTGCAAAGTTACAGTTTGAAGTGATTGATCAAAAATGAATCAAAGGGGAAAGTGAGCTGGGCACTGGAGCTAATGAACATGGATCCACGGCTCGGTACAACAAAATGGGATTTCTGATTTACATTTCTAGTCTCTGGGAGTGCTGCTGACTCCAGCTCAGAAGTGCAACATGCTTTAAAGCTATTCTATAGCTCTTAAACTCTAACTTCACAAAACAACAAATATTTTTGCTAGGTGTGACAAAGTTCCTCCTCTGCCTTGGTGGATTCTGCGCTTTCTGGCAGATTTGCTCACCTCAGAGGTTCATGGCAGTCCTCAATTTGGCCACATTTGGCACAAACCTGCCATTCACTCAGCTAACCTAATCACTGGCCACCATGAGAGAAAGGGAAAACAATCTCCACAGTCTCTGTTGTCCCACCTAGTGGGTCGGGGACAGGCCAGATCCCTTTCCAAATTAGACCTTCCCCTCTGGTGCGTCTCACAGACCAAGTCAACTCCTCCTGTGTCATATAAGGAGTTTGCGGGATGGGGGGGGGGAACATAGACCCGCCCTTTACACCGGGTTCCAGCCCAGAGCCCTGTGGATATCAGCTGTCTACAACATCTCCTGTAACAGTTGTGTGACAGCTACAGCTCCCTGGGCTACTTCTCCTCGTCTCCCCCCCAAGACCTTTCTCCTGAGGCCAGATAGCATTTGTACTCCTCAGTCCTCTCACTTTCAGCTCCTTGCATGCCTCTCACTAACTGAAGGGAGGTCTTTTTTTTTTAAACCAGCTGCCCTGATTAGCCTGCCTGCATTAATTGGTTCTAGTAGTGTCCTAATTGGCTGCAGGTGTCCTAATTAGCCTGCCTGCCTTAATTGGTTCTAGCAGATTCCTTATTGTTATGGAATAGTTATCTGTTATCTTACTCAGGGAAAAGGGATCTGCTTAATCTGGGGCTAATGTATCTACCTTCTAGCACTCTTCTGTAGCCATCTGGCCTGGCCCTGTTACATAGGGCATATCTACTCTTACTGGTAAATTGGCATGGCTGCAATCGATGCAATGAGTGTCAATTTAGCAGGTCTGGTGAAGACACACTAAATCTATGGGAGAGCACTCTCCTATCGATTTGTGTACATCACCTCCCCGAGAAGTGTAAGAGAAGTCGACGACTAACAGGTGTGTTGTAAACAAGACACGAGAAGTCATTCTTCCGCTTTACTCTGCGCTGGTTAGGCCTCAACTGGAGTATTGTGTCCAGTTCTGGGCACCGCATTTCAAGAAAGATGTGGAGAAATTGGAGAGGGTCCAGAGAAGAGCAACAAGAATGATTAAAGGTCTTGAGAACATGACCTATGAAGGAAGGCTAAAGGAATTGGGTTTGTTTAGTTTGGAAAAGAGAAGACTGAGAGGGGACATGATAACAGTTTTCAGGTATCTAAAAGGGTGTCATCAGGGGGAGGGAGAAAACTTGTTCACCTTAGCCTCCAAGGATAGAACAAGAAACAATGGGCTTAAACTGCAGCAAGGGAGATTTAGGTTGGACATTAGGAAAAAGTTCCTAACTGTCAGGGTAGTTAAACACTGGAATAGATTGCCTAGGGAAGTTGTGGAATCTCCATCTCTGGAGATATTTAAGAGTAGGTTAGATAAATGTCTATCAGGGATGGTCTAGACAGTATTTGGTCCTGCCATGAGGGCAGGGGACTGGACTCGATGACCTCTCGAGGTCCCTTCCAGTCCTAGAGTCTATGAGTCTATGAGAGACACTGTCCCGTTGACACAGCGCAACGTAGCTACCGCGGTAAGTGGAGCTAACTATGTTGACTTCAGATATGTTATTCACATAACTGAAGTTGTGTAACAGATTGATTTAGCGCAGTAGCATAGACCAACCCTTAAGTGTTCACCCATGCATCACTAGAGAGATGCCTGTTAGTGGAGGGGAAGCAGTTCCATTGGTGGCTGTTTCCAAAGTTCTTGAAGACAATCAGCATATTCCCCAAGCCATGACAACTGCTTTGACTTAAGGAATGCATATAAAAAGGAAACTGCACAAGCCAAAGACCACACTAGTCAATGCGGATTTTTTTCCATTGACTTCAACAGGCTGTAGGTCAGGCCCCCAATTAGAAACAAAATGCAACAAACAAAACCCACCACCCTGAAACAAGTTTTTTGTGCTGAGTTTCAAATTTCTTTTTGAAGAGAAACATTATTGAGATGAACAATGTTCATCTTCCTTGTTTTCAAAAGCAAATATTCAAACATTTCAGGGCAATGTCTTTCTGTTTTTAATATTTTAACTTAATGAATTACAGCTGCCTTTTAGGAGCATTGCTACTATCTTGCAACTATAGCTGCTCTGGTTCCTTAAAGTGACGGGATTGTAACAGGTTTCTGATTCAAAAAGGAAATCTGTATGCAGCAGACTTTGAGGAAATAAATGTTTAATGTCCTTGCTGCATCATTCCTATAGACATTGCTCCAGTTTTTAGCATTTAATTTCAAGCTTCTTTTTTGGGGATGGACATAAAGCTGTGTTTAAACCTTACCCTTAACAAACATACAGCGCATGTTAGTAAGCCTGAAAATAATTTAGTAGGTCATATGTTTAGCTTTAAAAGAGCTGGTAAAGGAAAGTATGTTTGTTTATATTCCAGTTCTTTAATCACTACAGTAAAAGGGAAATAAAGTATCTGGCCTTCTTGCGCATGAAGCTCACCCACTGAGGGCACAGGGGTCTGTGCTAGTAGTCTGGATTGTAGGTTGAGGGCCATGGGCAATAGCTATAGAACAATTAGAGGTCAGGATAAGAAGGATCAGAAGTATGAGAGGCTTTTGGATACAGATGCATATTGGGAGAAATCATATCTCAATCTAAATAAAGTGTAAACTGTACAAGGCACCACACAACTTCACATGACCACCCCAAAGTATCCTTGAACATACTGGGCCCAATTTCCCCCTTTCCTGTTCTTGAGACAGCGATAGACGGCATGGGACAAAAGTATCTTTAAAACATAGATTCACAGACTCTAGGACTGGAAGGGACCTCGAGAGGTCATTGAGTCCAGTCCCCTGCCCTCATGGCAGGACCAAATACTGTCTAGACCATCCCTAATAGACATTTATCTAACCTACTCTTAAATATCTCCAGAGATGGAGATTCCACAACTTCCCTAGGCAATCTATTCCAGTGTTTAACTACCCTGACAGTTAGGAACTTTTTCCTAATGTCCAACCTAAATCTCCCTTGCTGCAATTTAAGCCCATTGCTTCTTGTTCTTTCATTGGAGGCTAAGGAGAACAAGTTTTCTCCCTCCTCCTGATGACACCCTTTTAGATACCTGAAAACTGCTATCATGTCCCCTCTCAGTCTTCTCTTTTCCAAACTAAACAAACCCAATTCTTTCAGCCTTCTTTCATAGGTCATGTTCTCAAGACCTTTAATCATTCTTGTTGCTCTTCTCTGGACCCTCTCCAATTTCTCCACATCTTTCTTGAAATGCAGTGCCCAGAACTGGACACAATACTCCAGTTGAGGCCTAACCAGCGCAGAGTAAAGCGGAAGAATGACTTCTCGTGTCTTGTTTACCACACACCTGTTAGCACTCCCCATATTCTGGCAACACACATCTTAGCACTCCCCATATTCTGGAGCCACAAAGGAGCCTATTGAGCCTCAGTATAAATTAGAGAAGCCTCAAGACTGCTCTAAATTACTCCTGCTTCATACAGCTCAAAATGGAATAGGAACAGATCTGCTATAGTGCCCCAATACACAGAGTGACTAATAAGTGACTTGTCCAAGGTCACACAAGAAGGTATTTTTCATCCCAAACCTTTCAACCAACCATACTTACATCCTCTGACCCATAATTGTTAAAACACTTTATTCATTTGGAGACTTTGGCTGGAGAAAAAAACACACACATATTCCAAGGCACCACCATTAATGATTTATTTTCAGTTGATAGTGCTCAAACACAAACCAATATGAAGAACTTTAATATTTTTACTTTCCTTAATTTTGTATATACAGTGACTGTTCCAAACTACCCCAGTGCAGGACCATTTACAGTTATTTAAGAACTTGGCATTTCAAACAGCTTGAAACTTTAAACTGAAGTTTTCTTTAATGTTTTTATTATTTGAAATAATTTTTCACACATCTCCCAAAAACTCCCATGTGTTATTTTTCTACTGGAACATATTTGTCAATGTAAAATAATGCCAAGGTAATTGGAGATACTAAGGCAATTTACTATCATGATTTTAAACATTAAATTGCTTCCTCTGATTTCACTTTAGTTCTTCTGCTATTAAAAATCTTATCAGCATTAAAAGTCTGTTTTCAGCTCTTTAATATTTCTAAAAACATCACCTAGTCAAACTTGTGTCAAATTTCACAGCTGCAGGATGGAGATCAGCAGATTACTCAGAAATTAGGGTGCTGTTATACCTATCAGCATGGTGGTCAAATTCTATCTTAATTTACATCGGTTGTCTGAAAATCCACTGAATTTCACAGGTGCAAATGTGGCATAATGCCACTAAAGCCAGTGAGTAACTTTAGATTTACACTGATGGAACAGAGAGCAAAATCAGGCCACAAATTCTCCTCGGAAGTTGCTTAACTTCATTGCACCAGAGTACACTTCACTTCCTCTCTAATCATTTGTCTCCCTGAAGTTTTTCAAGCAGGCAATTTATGCTATTATCCTCTGGCCTTCAGCTCCACAGTATGTATCCAATACCTCAGTGATAAATTGTATTGAGACAAAAACCAGAGAAGCAAATTCTTATAATCTGTGCCATTTTGATTTTTAAAAAATTGCTTTGTCTTTCCTGACAAAAAAAACAAAACACAGAACATAAAAATAGTCTTATCTGATGGAGGTAAAATGTAAAACTGACACAGTATCGAGGCCTAACTCACTTTGATTACATGTTGTGACTGAAATGCAAACTTGAAGAGAGAGATTCATCACGGAGGAAGACTGTTGCATAAAAGACTTCAGACAGGTAGATGACAAACTTATAAAGGTCATATTTGCAGGAGGAAACAGAGGGTGAAGAGAGAGAGAGAAATAGTTATCTAACAAATGTAAGAGACCTTCCTCCTTTCCCTGTGGGAGTTCTGCTCATCTACACATCAAAAGCAGTAAAGTGTGTGTGAAATTGTGCTCTTGGTCTCTAAGGGTGATGAAGTCCAGAAAAAAAAAATTGAGTGCCACAAATAGGACAAAACAGAGTGATATTTTTCCAGCAAGCCATAGAAGCCATAGAACTTGGAATCAGATGAAATTGCTAGAAGGTAGCTTAGCCAATTAAAATGAGTTGCAATAATCAACATTTAAGGAAGAGATGTATGACTCCTTATCCCTACTCTCCCAGGCTTCTTTTGAACCAATGGTTACAAGATTGTTCAAAGAAAGAAATGGTCCACATATTTGTTTCATAATTGGATCAAAGAATACATCTTGGGGCCTATTCTCCCGCTGCAGGATATGAGTAACTCCTATTGCCATCAGGAGGAGTTGCTTGCACATTGCAGGAGGAAAATATTTACATTATCTGATAATGCTGATAATTTCAATGCATGGACGAGGTGAAAGTCACTGCATATTATGGACATCCAATTGTGAGGTGGCATGGCATGTATAACTGTGTCATTGTCTGCATCCAAGAGTAAAGGTCAGTCTAACCATATACAGATAGTAGGAACTCTCTTGGTCACTGCTGCTACCTGAACATCCAGAAGCAGCAGAGAATCCAACAAAGCCACTGGTTTGGGAACCTGAGTGATAATCGGTTGTGTTTAATAAGAGTTTAGCTGAACTGCACCAAGTTGAAGGGAAAGTGCCGGACATCCAGAGAAATCACTAAGGGTACATCTCTCTTCTGAGGAAGATGGAGGCGCCCATCTGTCAGACTGACATGGCATCCTGGGAGGCATGCTGCCTGCCAGGGGTCCATATCTGACATGTTACAGAGGGATTGTTGAGAATTCTGGCCCTCTGACTACTACTCCATACTAATCATCCACGTGGGCACTAAAGATACTGTGAGGTATGACCCTGAGCACATCAGAAGTGATTACAGGGCTCTGGGAATAAGGGTGAAGGAGCTGGAAGCACAGGGGGTGTTCTCTTCAATCCTTCTGATCAAGGATAGAGGCCCAGGCACACACAGATGCATCCTGGGGGTGAAGGCCTGGCTGCAAGGATGGTGTCATCATGAGGTCTTCAGCTTCCTTGACCACAGGATGTTGTTCCAGGAAGAAGGACTGCTAAGTAGAGATGGGGTCCACCTATTAAGGAAGGGAAAGAGCATATTTGGATACAGACTGGCCAACCTAGTGAGCAGGGCTCTAAACTAGGTTCAGTGGGAGCAGGAGACATAAACCCACAGGTAAGTCAAAAACATGGAGACCTGGGAAAAGGGTCGGAAGCTGGAGAAGGAGGTGCATGTACCATTATAACAGGAATAAGTGAGAGACAAAACAGAATGTAGGAGGAAATTAAATCAATATCTAAGGCCTTGTGTACACTACGGGGGAAGATCGATCTAAGTTATACAACTTCAGCTACGTGAATAACATAGCTGAATTCAACGTACTTAGATCTACTTTTATCTTCTGATAACATTACTACACTTTCATCAGTTTTCTCCCACTCATTTGTCTGAACTTTTGCTTCTGTCACCACTTGCTGCAGGAATGGTTGGGGAGGGAATAATAATAGCTTTAATACTGTAGGCCAGCTCCAGCCCTGACTTATACACATGTGGCTCTCTTAGTAGAATTTGGCCTATCATGTCTGTTTACATTCATGGATAGCCTGTTATGGTTCCAGATTTGAGATATTGGTACAATGGTCCTGAATGTATTTATTTCATCATCGTTACTAACATGGATACACATGCAGCCATTACTAAACGAGAGGCTTTCCTCTGCTACTTTGCATTTGCACCTCTGAGTTAATGGAGTTCGATGCTATGCAGGTCAGAGTTACTCTTTCCACTGGTTTGTGAGTGTTACTTGCATCATTTACTAAATAGACTAATACCCACTTTACATGGTGGCTAAAGAATCATGCCTTATAATCTCAAGGGTAGATTGAATTTCTTCAGAGTATGCAAATGGCACCAGGAGTGCAAAGCATCTGTACCACAGCAAGAGTCCACAGGAGAAATTCTGCTGAATCAGCCAGAGTTCTTCATGTGAGTCTTCAGCCACCATACATTGCATGGCAGCTGTGCCAAAAGAAAAGGGTATTTTCCCTACAACCCTTCCCCCCTGCACACACCACTCACACACTTTTTCAGGCAGCTCGTGACCATTGGGGTGTTAGGAGGGAGAAGGATTACAGAGTCACAAGATAGGCAGGATCTTTGCAATCTTTGCTTCCTGACTCACATGTGTGACCTTAGCAAGTCACTCAGCCTATCTATGCCTCAGTCCTCATCTGTAACATGAGGACATAACACACCCCTACCTGAAAGGGGTATTATGAGGATAAATACATAAAAGTCTTTGAAGTGCTCAGATACCACAGTGCTAAGGGCCATAGAAGTATCTTAGACAGATGGGGGCTGACAACATCGTGGCCCTTAATGTGTATTTGCCACAGATAGATAAACTCTAGGTATCTCTCCATAATAGCCTCAAAATAAAAATAAAAGTTATATTGTGGCACACAACTCCTCTCCTATTCAATCCTTTGGAAATAAGGGCTGTTTAAGATTGCCATATTATTGCCATTACTCCTTTCATAAGATGATCATGCCAGGCTGAAATGACATCCCACAACCCTGCTCCCATTGCTGGAGAAGATATTCTGGAAGTATTGTCCATTTACTAGACTGTGGGCATGTGGTAATTTCACTTTTCCTGTGCATTTCCCATCTCCCACCCCTGGTTGGTAGGTTGTATTTATCCATGTTAGTGTCAGGTCACATTCTAGGAAGATTAACAGTATGATTCTCAGTTAGTTTGTGAGAGTAGGGGGAGGAATCTCATATTTTCTAATTTCCAACTTTACAATTCTCTGTGCTGAAAGAATGGCCCACATAATTTGATTCTACAAACAGCTGAGAGTAAATTTATTTCTGTCATGCTTCATTGTGAATGACAATGCTTATATAATATCTCTGTAAGATGTAAATTTTTCATGTCAATAGAAAGTTGATAGTCATAATCTAAGCAATAATTATCCTTTGTAAATGCCCTTGCTTCTGGCTGCCATTCTCATTAGGGCTGTTTTAATGCATGCTCTCCAGGCTATAGCCAAAATGCAGTCATTTACTCTGATAAAGAGGGAAAAAAGATGTATACAGTATGGAACAAAATGAAAGTGAAAAGTAGTTATACAGAAAATGCATTTATTATAATATCCAGCAGGCTTCCCCTCCCCTCTTGAATTTATCCATTTAGATTCAGAAAACAGAAGTGCTTCAGTATTGAAACAGTTGGTATTTAACTTCTTTTACATGCATCACGTCATTTTATTTATGCATAATTTATTTTTGCTGTCTTTTTTCCTACATAATTACTGAGGATAGTCTATGTGAGTCCATCATTAATACAAGTAGGTTATTTGTGAGAAATAGTTAACCTTTGTGGGGAACAGCTGACTGATTTATAAATCTTCTCAGCAGAAGGTGTGATATCTTCTTGTCTCATTAGTGCAGCAGGTCTCAAACTGTGGGCCAGGACCCCAACGTAGGTCACTGCCCCATTTTAATGGGGTCGCCAGGGCTGGTGTTAGACTTCCTGATGCTTGGGACCCAAGCCAAAGCCCGAGGGATTCAGCCTTGGGTGATGGGTTTCAGGTTACAGGCCCCCTCATGAGAGCTGAAGCTCTTGGGCTTCAGTTTTGACCCCTTCCCCATCGAGGTGGTGGGGCTCAGGCTTTGGCTTTGGCCCCCCGCCCTGGGGCAGGAGGACTCAGGTGGGCACAGGCTTCGGTCCTCCCTCCAGGGGTCGAGTAGTAATTTTTGTTGTCAGATGGTGGTTGCAGTGCAATGAAGTTTGAGAACCCCCGCATTAGTGTATAAGAACTTCTTTATACAACACACAGGGAAAATATAGGGATGTTCTCTTGGCTCTGCGATGCAACTGACCTAGAGCCTAAGGCCTCTAATCTCTTTATTTGGAGTTTCACATACATATATCTTTGACATGTCTTTGACTTACATAGTTGTACTTTGCTTGTTATGCAGCTTATAAGATGTACCTCCAGCTGCATCCTCTCTGAAAAAGGGTTTAACTCTTGTTTTAGTATGTTTCATCTACTACCATGGGTTTCCAGAGAACAGACTGAAATCCATTTACATCCATGGATCAGAATAAATTCTTAAGGGTCTACTTAAAGAAAGGCCACAAGTGAATCTCTCTCACTATGCTGACCTACAACAAAAGGTGTCACCATCAGAGACATGTAATAAATTCACGATTCTCCCAAGCCAGCTTCAAAGGATGTTTTCATAGGGGTTGTAAAACCGTCCGAGTCCTCCACTGCTTGTCCTCTGTTGAGATGTTGCCAATTCTAGTGATAAACACACAGTCTGTACACAATCTTTTATCCATAACATATAGCTTGCTCATGCAAAGTGTCACTAATATACTAAAGAAGATCCATCATCCCACTCAAAATAACACATTTAGAGCAAGATCTTCTGCTCCTTCACTTCCCTGAGTTCTTTCAGATTAATTCTTTGTGTGGTCAGGTTGTCCTCTGGCAAGGCAGTACTCTTCTGTTAGGATACCCAAAGTTAGGTTAAGGAATACAACTAAACACAAGAATGAACAAAAATAAAGTTTCCATGACAGAGCACCTGTAACAAGCTGTATCAACACTGTCTCAAAAAAATAGTAGCTGCCTTCACAGATTGCAGGTTCCTGTAACTTGAACAGTGCAGTACCCAGAAAACACAAGGATAATGATCACATAGCTAGAGTAAGTCTGGCATTTCATCTAAGTAGTGAGATCTGGACTGAACCAAAACGAGGGCTAGGGAAACTTGATAAAATAAGAACCAATCTTTAACCCAAGCATGAAGCCATATCTTTTACTGAAGTTCTGGTCATTTCTCTTCTTCCCCATTATTTTTAATTTCTACATGTCTCTTCATTTTCTGGGTTTGGCTTGAACTAGTATATGGAACAGCAAAATATGCTGAAAAGAGCTATCCTTGCATTATTTTTGGCCCAAGTAGAAGCATTAAATTCCAGTTATCTTTTTAGAACTGCAGACCAGTTTGGCAGGCCCAAGAAGTTTAGAGAAGCTTTGACTAACTAGACTTTGACTAGCACTGCTCTTGTTAACCCTCTACACACCTTTTATAGCAGTTATAGTTTAAAAGAAAACATTTATGTTCAATGACCCTTTACGTGCTTCTACATTGTTGCGAGTGATTCACTCACCTGTTCCCATCACTATGTGCTATCGCCTGCTGGTCATTAGAATAACTGTGTTTCTATCTCCCTGTTAAAAAAAAAGTAACATGACAACATGGTGTAATGTCTCAAAATGTAAGAAGCCAGTCAGCAACTATCCAGGACAATTGTTGATGAACCACTCTGAAAAGATTCCTCCTTATATACTGAAACGGGAGAGTGATGGCCTGTGTGACCTAATAGGAACCCACACTATATATCAGACCTGCCAATCAATGCACCATCCCCAACTCTCCATCCAGAGTGTCCTCTGACTCCAGCACCAATGGGCCATGGTGGAGACCGAATTCCCAAACCATACTCTCATGTCTCTCATTTGGAAAGCTATGCTTGGGCTCCATCCTCTGTTGCTGCTTCACTCATGAAGGGGCTTAAACCAGAGACCCTGTAGCCTCAAAAACCAGGGAGGAGACAGTCACGCAGCCTAAGGAGCAGGGAAGGCAGGCAGAATGTGCCGAGTTGAGTACACAAAGGTGGGAGGTAACCAGTCATAGCAGGGGGAGGAAGCAGAATAGGGCCTTACACATGTTATGTTATTTAGCATACAGCCCCCACAAAACCAGTGGCTTTCCATGGAGTGTGACATACCAGGGAGGGAAGGGAGAGCTCCTATGCAAATTCACACATATTTTTCAAATTAACAAAAATTATCTCCTATAAAACTATGACGTGGGCTGGGAAGAACTGCAATGAGCCGGCTGGAGAGATTTATTAAATAAAACCGTTATCTGAGGTCAGGATCCCTAATGTGTTGAGAACAACTATGTCAGTCCCTGAGTTCATTATAGACAAGAACTAATCCCCCTGGTGACACAAACAAATAGAAAACCAAATCTTTCTTGATGACAGACCAATTACCACCAAAGGGCTTCCCCTCCCTCCACCCCACCATTTCTGGTCATTGCAGAGGAGCTATAGATCTATCCCTTAGATGCAGCACTAGGAGCTACACTAGGCAGCAAGGATGAATGTGGCTCCAAATTATGATGACTTTCTGACATCAATTCTGCTGAGTGTGTGTAAGGCAGAACAGTCTCCCTGGGACGTTATGGAGTCTTCAGTATTGCTGGATATACTTTATGTCTGGATTTAATCCACAGCTTTTTAGCAGCTGTCTCTTTGGAATGATATTATAGATCCACTTACTGGCACTACAGCAGAGGGAGACACGATCTTAAATGCAGATATCTCCAGTTAGAATAGAAATATCTGTCGAATCAGATTATTTTTACTCTGAAAATCTGTTATTAAGCAGTGAGGACCATAGCATTGTACAACACTTTAAAATACAGTGTTGCTTAACTGATTCTGAATTATGATGCAATGCCTCTGGAAGCACAAGTGAGACCATATAAATACCTGCTTAATTCATTATCAGTACCAGCAGGATAAATTCTAAATGAAGTAATTATGGCCAACCACTTAAACAGAAGCTTGATTTTATAATATTCAGAGAGTTTATTTCAGTATTTGCATGTTGTTGGATAAAGCACAACCAGGCATGAATATTATACACGTTTTCATATCCAAAAGGGTTTCCTAATGACCTGTCTTTTGTAGCATGCATAATGTGCCTTTTAATTCTGTTAATCTAAATTGATGTTTAATTTGAATAAAAATGGAGCAGAGAAGCCAGTTCACAACAGACAGGGTGTATTTTATTCAGTGGGTAATTAAAGGAACTAGATGTATTCCATTCAGCAACTTTTGGATCAAATACACAAGTGGAAGAATAAAAAGCTGTAAATTAAGTGTGCATATGCAAATACTTGCACATGTATCAAAACTAAGGTATTCCCAGTCCTCGACTACAAACAGTATCATATCTGGGGCATTCTAATCTATGAATAAAAAGTAGGAAAATATCATTATGGTTGCTCAAGTTCAAGTGAGTGGTTATTTAAATATAATCTGAATGGTGTAGATTTACTCACCTGAACAAAAGGACAAACTTTTCGTCAATGGAGAATATTCTAGTTAATCTGTACTTCAGATGGATTCCTGAAACTATGGATGCTCAGATACTAAGGGGATGGGCACTACAACAATGCTGGGAGCTAGCAGGTGAGCCAGCACTCTGATCACTCAGGCATCAATCAGACTTGATAAGCCAATTAGTCCAGCAGCAGAGGGGTATAAAAGGATAAAGGAAGTACCATGGGGGGAGAGGGAGTAATCAGGTCTAGACGAGCACAGTGTATGGAGAAATCTCAAGGACGGGAGACTTCTTGTCCTCCCCATCCTTGCTGGAAAGGGCTAAAGGTAGAGAAGCACTATATACAAGATTGCTTCACAGGATTGTACTGATGCTGGTGATGGGAATGTAAATAAATCACATGAAGTTTCCATGCAGCAGAGGGAGACTCTGAGAGGTGCTGGGGGCATCTGAGGATGGGGATAAAGCAGGTCCATTACAGGCACCTTTATAAAAACCTGGACAGAGAATCTTTCATCAACCACAAATTAAAAGAGCTCCTAAAAAAACTCTGAAAACTTGCTCTCTCTCTTTTTTTTTTGCAAAATATAATGGCAGTTTGACAAAATGGTTTCAACAAAATGTTGCTAGACATGAAAGAAAAAATTTAGTCTTTTTCCAGATTCAAACTGTTTTTAGTCAAGTCTTGCCATGTGATTACCACTGTTAATGGCAGGCTGAAACTAAATGGGGGGGTGTCAAGAAGAAAACAAATAAAGAAATATTCCCCAAAAATGGCTGAAGTAGGAGACTTTGAGATGTAATATAGTTCGGAGTTGTTTTAGGCTGTTATGTCAAGTGATCCGACTTACCCACTGTGACTGAAAGCACCCCTGTATTCACACCCCACACACTATGTAATAATCTTTGCACAAAATATGCCTTGTAAGTTATCATCTGAAAACTAATAATACACTGATCATTAATATTCTTGTGTAATGTACGTATGAAATATGTATTAAGAGTTATGAACATACGCTAAAATCATGACTACAATGTGTTTATTAGACAAAGTGTGGAAAGGAGGTAAACCAGTTTCTCAAAGACAAAGGACAAGCTAAAGTCTCTAGCCAGGTGTGTCAAAGTTGATTGGCAATCTCCGGTCAAGTGGCTATTCTTTGGCAATGAAGTGAGGTAGAAACAGATCAATCTTCATTTTAGCAAACAATATAGAACCTCCTTCATGTCACCTTCTTTACTGTTGAATAAACTTTGTTTTGAGGGGTAACCCTCAGAAGAATCCACTTCAACAGTAAATTGTATTATAAAAGAAAGTGGCAGAAAACCCAAAGCGCTGTCTCTCTCTCTCTCTCAATTTTACCTAAGACGATAAAAGAACCTGCCCTTTGACTTCTGGGTGAGGTCCTGACCTGAGAATTTGGTCAGCCCTGTTTCGGGAAACACATGGTAAGGATTTACCTTTAAGCAAATCTAGCTTCTTGAGTTTTAGCTACAAGGAACGTTTTATCCTCATCACTTTTGTAACCATTTCTGACTGTAATACCTGAATTCACTTAAAATCTTATCTTCTTAATAAACTTATTTAATTTTTTTAATCTAAGCAATCCAGTACTGTGTTTAAACTGAACCATTTGGTAACTCCAGTTAAAGTAGCAAAGTGTTGAATACTGACCCTTTACAGGGGCAATGGACCTGTAATATCTGAACTAAAAAAGGGCTAGATAGTGCAGAACATATATTTTGGAAAGATTCAGGACTGGGAGTGCGCTGGGATCACCCTGCAAGTAGTAACCCAGGTTGGTAGAAGCCAGAGTGTGACTGGAGTGTTGCTGACAGGCTGCTGGGGTCAGAGGTGCTGGACAGGACTGCAGCTATTCATAGACACTCGGGGTGTGATCTGCATGTTGTTAAGGCTGTTTGTGAATGGCCCTGTTTGAGAGCTACAACAGCAAAGCACTGTGAGATAGATGGTGACAACTCCTCGTTGGTCTGGATTGCACCCCAGAATGTGACACCCACTTACTCTAAAAAATCACAACAAGACTATGTTTCAAGAGTTGATAACTAATTCACAAACCTCTTTTCTGCCATTCAGCTCAAAAACTATCTTCCAAGTTGGTTTGGGGTCTGGTACAAGTTAAGAACATAAATTCAAAAAGGTGCAACAGATACATAAGGAACTACATGCACAAATCAAGTAATTTCAGATGCATACAAAAATTAGCAATGCATACACATGAAACACATGTACATGTCTGTGCATGCAAACAGGGGGGTTTGGGTGCTCTGTATGTGTGAGCTGAGTTGCAGATGCACAGAATGCTTGGCAATCAACTAACTAAAAACATAATAAAAACTAGAATGATAATTATACACATTACAACTCCATTGAGCTAAACATCTCAGAGTAGAATAGAAAATTTGGGATAAGTAAAGATGTGGTTGCCTGGGGAAGTCTTCAACTAGTGTGCTCCCTTTAAAGCCAGTTGGCTTGCAAATTTACTTGACACGCTAGCCACTGATCTGGGCTTGTGGAACCTAGAATTCAGCTTTGGAAGAACTGGAGACACTAGTTAGTAGAAAGCTCTGTAGTCACCTGGCGTTGGAGAAGTGAGCCAGCAGTTCCTCACTAGGCCTCGATGAAATACAGTGAAGCTGAAAAAACAGACTCAAGTTTTACAACAGAGCTCCAGCTAACCATGAGCTCCAGCTAATCATGTTTCAGTTGAACAGGGTTGAAATATGTTTTCTTTTTTCAACAAAAGTTAAATATTTCATATAATATTTTACATCTTTCAATAAGGAAGTGTTACAGTGATTCATTTAACTGTGAAGAAAAAATATGGAGTTTTTTTCTTAAAAGTACTGCCCAAAATTATTCAGACTAAATACTACTAAGAAATAAGGTGGACACACTGTCGGCAAAGACAGACTTTGATTACCGATAGCAATTTCTACCCTGAGAATTTACTAGTACTATTTTGTCTAGCAGAAGAGGCCATACTGCTACATGAATGCAATAGAAATTAACTGAACAATGCAAAGAAAAATATAATATAGTTTCAGCCGATGGGAGAGTTCAAAGGATATTCCCAAATTCCTACCAAGAGCTAAAGGCAAGTATATTTTTGAAAGTTGGACTAAATAAACTATATTTTGCTTAATCATCATAAGAAATGAGAATATTTTTTATATACAGAGTGTATATTGCAGCTAAATAGGGCTGGTACAGTATTTAACTGGTCATTTTGTATGCAATATGGACAGTAGAATTGCGGAAACACAAAAAAGAATAGTCGTTACCACATTTAATGTTGAAGGAGAAGCAATGCCCAGATTTCCCATTCCGTTCTGTCTGATACGATCTATCCATGCATTCATCCGGTGCTCCTCAGCAGAGTATCTTGATACCTGCTTTAGCCATTTGTACACAGAATTACCACATGTATGCATACAAATGAAATAATTTCATGCACTTATGTTTTTGAATATGCACCTGGACATGCACAGTTATGAAACCCTGATCCAGTAAAGCTCTGTTACCTGGCACTGAATCATTATCATAGCTTTCACCTTGTGTGTGTACCTTTTCTATCACATCTATCATATACCTAGACTATGTGGGAGTTGGGCAAGAAGATAGTTTTTCTATGACAATGACTGATTTTTGGCTACACTTAACCCCCACTGTGTTTTAATCCTGTTCTCACTAAAAGATACAGAGTGCTTAAATGGTAGGGGAATAGAAATCAATAAATAGAGTGAGGGCATTCTCCCCTCCCCCCCCCATTTTATTTTCTTGTTTATTCAACTTCCACTTCTGTATTTCCCCCCCCAGTATGCAGTAATGAGGTGTATCAGTGTGGAATGTCCACACCAACACCCTCTGGTCCCTATTTATCACTGAAAATACACCTTCATTTAAAAATCTTCAAATTTTTTGTATTAATCTGTCTCTTTAAAGCAAAAGAGATTTGTTTGCCCATTAACCCTTTGAAATGTAGGAATTTTGTGTTAGTTGCCTGGCAAGAGTTGTGCACCACAAACAGAAAGTTATAACTCAATGCCTTCTGCAAGGACACGACAACACTGGCAACACTGGCTTTAAATCTCACATGTAGCATTAGAGCTCTCTAGTCCAGGTGGATCTCAGACACTTGTTTCTTCTTGGCCTCAAGGTGACTGCTAGCTTAATCAACCATACCAACTTTGTGAATGGTCCCTCAATCTGGGATTTTCTTATTGCAAATTGCATATTATGCATCAGTTACAGCTAGTACACCAGGAGAAATTTTAGACAGCTACTTCTACAGACTGTCCCTTTCTACATCCCTGATGAACACAAACCAGAGAATTAAACTCAGCACCTCAGCACTAATTTATCATTGGAGAGCTTTATTTGGCTCCTGTGACTGTTTCTTTTTTTATGCGAGCTCTTCCCATGTTGTCATGAATTACTGTTTGGCAGGTGTTTTGCAGCTGCTACTCTACAGCAGGAAGCAGACATTCTGCCTTTGTGTCCCTAATGAAGGTAATGTAGCCTATAAGACATAATAACCCATTCCTTGTGGCCACTAAAGGAACTGCGAATCCCATAATGGAACACCAGTTAGTAGGAGAGGAGAGAGAGTAGGTGTCTGCACTAAAAAGAGTCCACACACCTAATGTATTTCTGAAAAATGATAGTTTTCCCACAAGACATAAGGGAACGACTTCTTTGTGTATGATGTCCTTTCACACAGACAAGGCCAATCTATTTGACAGATAACAGTAAGCATGGAAATACACGAGCACTCTATCTGGCCCAAGAAGTAATAATGTCCTTCTTACTAGATTTACTGCCACTATTAAAACTAGGCACAGGATATTAATTATATATTCATTGCAGACATAGAAATTAGGTCTATGGCATGACTGCATAGCCCTAATTTCTACATCTACAATGACTGCATAACAGCATGGAGACACATTTCCCAGTCCAAAACACTCTAATTAAATCCCAGTTGCAGCCCTCTGTTCACGTCTATAATCTTGATTTCCAAGGATAAAATTTAAAAAAAAAATCTAAGTCATCAGTTTGAGTCCTCTGCAGGTTAGCAGTGAATATCAATTTCAACCACCTGATGGTTGTTCAGTGCCCTGTTTTAACAAGTTGGCAGCCTGGATACCATTCCTACTAGACAGGATCTTCCCACCTCCAGAATGTCCCACATCAACACAACGGTCTAAGACTTTCTGACTTCCAGGCTGGATTACTGGAACTTTGTATACTAATTCAAGCCTCCTGGAAGAACAGGAAGGAAGGGTATAACCCAGAGATGCCTCATCCTATTTTCTAGCCCAACAGCTAAGCCTACTACATTCTAAAACAATTTTTCAAATATTATTTAATAACAGTCACTTCAAATAGAAGGGCATGGTATCTTGGCACTAATGTAGCCATCTGTACTTAAAGCTACCACAGCTGTGCATATAAATATAGAAATTTCTTCCACAATTTATGCACAGGCATTTTTAGGACATTATATACAAAGGCTTTTGTTTCAAAACAGCGAGGGGGGGAACCCACCAAAAAAAAAAGAGAGAGAGAAAAAATATGAATATTAGAGAGTGAACATTTTCCTACTAAAATGAAATTAACATTTTTGAAAAAAAAACATGAAAAATCATGAACAATTTCCCTCCCCCCCTTTTTTTTTGGTGAAACACTTTTGCCCTTTCTGCTAGTCTATTCATTAGTGCTGTAGGGATGGTTGACTGTGATTGCTGTGCGGTTGAAGTTTGGTTGTTTTTTGGGGTTTTTTTGGTAGTTTACTTCTTCTGATAATTATATCACTATATTTTTAATTTGCTTGCAGATCTTGAGGGGGAACGAATGACTAGTCAATTGTTTGCCACTGAAGAAGTTTCTTTTCTCCACAGTATTAAAATAGTATGGTGCCATTTTAATTAGACCATATGGACCAGGGTCAGCTTACACGTTAGAAGTAACAAAATAAACTAAAAATTCTGCTAGCCTACTTTCTTAGTATGAAGTAAGAGACTTAAAAGACACACTATTTTATTATTAATAATTAGTCCATTAATTTATAATTTTAGAGGACTCTTCACCTTTACTTGCTATGGGAATAGTATCTTAGGACATATGTAGCCCCTTAATTTGAATAAATTGAGTACAGTACTAGTTAACATGATTAAGGGTGAAGAATCTATCCCTCAGATGCCGAACCGCTAATATGGGTGTTTTGTTTATTGAAAGAACAAGTTTGTGCAAGACTTGACAGTGTGAACTCCGACACTGTGTTGTGGCAATGTGACGGAAACCCTGACCTGGAGGGACCACCTCTAGGGATGAGAAAATCATTTCATCTCCATGTCCTTCAAGTCTTTGGTTTGTATGCTGAGCCTCAACCTAGGGTGCCAATAATCATCAGCTATAACACAGAAATCTGTCCCCTAGGAAATGAAATGAAACCACCAATTCATTTCACATAGACTATTTAACAGCTATCAGATGATAATGGCCTTTGCTCACAGTGACCTAGAGGTGAAAGGTTCTATACCGCAATCCCCTCAGACATCTAGTCCCCCTATCTTGCCATTTATTAGGAAGCTTGGTCCTGGCACTATATGTATTTGTACTATACTATTTCATAGTGTAGTGACTGAGGTTAATGCAGCCTCATTAACAGCTGCCAGTAGATCCCCTAAAGCTCTCCAAGATTTAATTTTACAATAATTGCAAAGAACATCACAATATATAGAGTTCCAGCACCCTACTCACCTCCACCCAATCTCAAATGCCCTACAGCAAAGAGTAAAATGTGCGAGACAGAAAATATAAACTATCTGTTCAGAAAAGTTAAAACTATGGTTGGTCTCAAGGTCACTGCTAGTTACAGAACCATTTGTGTAACATGAAGCAGTTGGCATGTAAAAAAAGAAAAATCCACAAACAACTTTCTGTTTTCTTCCCTCAGTTCTGTAGAACTCAGCACTAGAATATGGAAAGGAAGTGTGAATCTGGCAAGATATGCAGGAAAAAATATCTGCATGACCTACACTTTTCCCTTTTAGATTTCCATAGTATTCTATAAAAGAAGCAAAGAAATGTTTTCCTACAAAATTATGAACATGGAAAGTGTTTTTCACTGTCCATCATTCATCATAAGTTATAGTAGGCAGATCTTTCCCCTTGCTGTATATATTACAGTAGTGGGAGCATCTTTAGTACACTTTGGGAGGGAATCCAATTAATCCTTTTTTTAAAAAAATTATGTTTCTTTAGCAGTTTAGTGGCTAATCAGACCATTAAACTCCTGGAGTTTCAGTTCTCTGTGAACCTCAGAAAACAAATAATCTTTTTCCCTTTGTGACAGAAGTAATTGGGACCTTTGCAGTCTGGAGCTGAGTGAAGAATCTTTGTGTGTGAGTTAAGATCTAAAATTTACAGCCTCTTCCTCTGATACTTTACATTTCAGCTCTGAGGTTCAGCAAGATCTTTACAGTATATTTTTGGTTCTAAGTGTATAATCGAACTAACATCTCCAAAGAAATAGGAATCATGTCAGCTATATGGGGCTGTTTTTTTGTTACGTGGATTTCTAAACTCTTTTCTTGATCCATGCCAGGTTCACAAGTCCTGTGGCTAAATTTCTCTGTACAATAGTGTCTATCACTACTACTGATTATTGCATGATATCACTACATACACAATGGCAGCACTCAGCACAAAAGGCCAAAACCAACTTATCAGAATACTAATTAATTGGCATTTTGGAATTTCTGCTGAAAATATCACAACCTTACTTTTCTCTACACCACAAGCCTCACATCATCATAGATAAAATGAAAACCAGACTTCAGATGAATTGCTAGAGCAGCTTTCCCCAACACTTCGTTTCTGATATATTCTGAATATTTCACCCTATTCATTTTCCACATTTTGTCTCTTGTATGAAACAAATTTCTAGAGTAGGTTATTTTTCCTCTCTTAATTAATGAAATCTCTCTTTTGCTATGCGTTTCAGTGTGAGTAAACAGAATCTGGGAATTCCATAATTAATCTATCTTATTTAAACACCCAAGTAGCTCTAGAACAGCTGTTCTCAACCAGGGGCCCACAGCCCCCTGGGGGTCTATGAATCCTTTCAGGGGGGCCCTGAGCCCCGGCGCTGAAGCTGGCACCCCCCGGCCCAGCCAGGAGCGGTATGGTGTTGAAGCTGGTGCCCCCTTTCCCCGAAGCTGGGAGCAGTGCAGGGCTGAAGCCAGCACCGCCACCACCACCACCACCTGGAAGCCGGGAGCTGCGTGGGTCTGAAGCTGGCGCCTCCCCTCCCTGAAGCAGCACGGGGCTATTGCTGGTGTAGTGGAGCAGTTTGTGCCACTACACCAGCACTCTTCCAACCCCCCGAAGCCGGGAGCAGTGCAGGGCTGAAGCTGGCGAACCTCCCTCCCCAAGCCAGGAGCAGCAGGGAGCTGAAGCCTGGAGCACCAGCATCCCCCTTTCCCACCCCACCGAAGCTGGGAGCCACACTGGGAGCCCTCCTCTGCCCACATACAGCCCCTAGCCACCCCTTGCCTGCACCCTGAGCGGTTTTCAAACTTTTTGATCCGAGTCTCACTTTTGAGTTATATGTTTTGGTTGCACCCCCCCCACAGCCCAGACCATCTGGGTGGCCTTCTGAGTGAGTCGGGGGGTGAAGGTGGTGCTCCCTTTCTGGACCCCACTGTGTGGAGCTGGCTTGAGCACTGCCAGCCCTTGGCCCCCCAAAATAGAAGTAAAACTATGCCTATGCCAAAGGGTCCCCTCCACTCCAGCTAGAGCCCCAAGTTCCTCCCCCCACCCCTGCTGGGCCATGGAGTTTTTAATAGCATGTTGAGAGGGGCGTCAGCAAGAAAAAGGTTGAGAACCCCTGCTCTAGAACAATTCAGAGATCATATCTACTGGGACAATCCCAATATTTCGGCTGAAAGTGCAGATGCAACGCTGTAAGCTCTGTGGTGTAGCTAGGGTGACCAGACGACCCAATAAAATCGGGACCGTCTCGCTATTCAGGCGTTTGTCCCACTTCCCGACTGATCTTGTGACAAGATTATGGCGATCAACAGATGGCTCAGGCAGTGGTGCTATAAGGACGGCTTTGAGATGTACGGCCATTGGGAAGCATTTACGGACAGAAGACTGTTCTCTCGGGATGGACTTTTGAGCAAGGAGGGAAATAGACTTCTAGGATGGAGGCTCGCCGACCTGATTAAGAGAGCTTTAAACTAGAAATTTGGGAGAGATGGTTGGGAGATGTTCGGGAGATCTCCACGCCGGAATTTAACCTTGAGAGGGAAGTAAACAAAGTAAGAGGGGATACAGCCATGGACAGAAGAATTGGCATAAGGAGGAAGAGTAGTGTAGATAACAGACTAACAGGTGATGTTGGTGGTAGAATGTCTGTGCCTTACAGGGCACAGAATGTGAGTGAAGCCAAACAACAAAAATTTAGATGTCTGTACACTAATGCTAGGAGCCTAGGGAACAAAATGGAGAAACTAGAGCTACTGGTGCAGGAAGTAAAATCAGATATTATAGGGATAACAGAAATGTGGTGGAATAGTAGTCATGAATGGAGTACAGGTATTGAAGGCTATGTGCTGTTTAGGAAAGATAGAAATAAAGGCAAAGGTGGTGGAGTAGCATTGTACATCAATGAAGAGGTTAACTGTAAAGAAATAAGAAGTGATGGAATGGACAAGACAGAGTCTGTCTGGGCAAAAATCACGCTGGGAAAGAAAGATACTAGAGCCTCCCCTGAGATAGTGCTTGGGGTGTGCTACAGACCGCCGGGATCTGATTTGGATATAGATAGAGACCTCTTTAATGTTTTTAAAGAAGTAAACACTAATGGGAAATGTGTGATCATGGGAGACTTTAACTTCCCAGATATAGACTGGAGTACAAGTGCTAGCAAGAATAGTAGGGATCAGATTTTTCTGGATGTGATAGCTGATGGATTCCTTCACCAAGTAATTGAAGAACCAACAAGAGGGGATGCCATTTTAGATTTGGTTTTGGTGAGCAGTGAGCACCTCATAGAAGAAATGGTTGTAGGGGACAACCTTGGTTCGAGTGATCATGAGCTAATTCAGTTCAAACTAGATGGAAGGATAAACAAAAATAGATCTGGGACTAGGGTTTTTGATTTCAAAAGGGCTAACGTTAAAGAATTAAGGAAATTAGTTAGGGAAGTGGATTGGACTGAAGAACTTGTGGATCTAAATGCAGAAGAGGCCTGGAATTACTTTAAGTCACAGCTGCAGAAACTATCGGAAGCCTGCATCCCAAGAAAGGGGGAAAAAACCATAGGCAGGAGTTGTAGACCAAGCTGGATGAGCAAGCATCTCAGAGAGGTGATTAAGAAAAAGCAGAAAGCCTACAAGGAGTGGAAGAAGGGTGGGATTAGCAAGGAAAGCTATCTTAGTGAGGTCAGAACATGTAGGGATAAAGTGAGAAAGGCTAAAAGCCAAGCAGAGTTGAACCTTGCAAAGGGAATTAAAACCAATAGTAAAAGGTTCTATAGCCATATAAATAAGAAGAAAACAAAGAAAGAAGTGGGACCGCTACACACTGAGGATGGAAAGGAGGTTAAGGATAACCTAGGCATGGCCCAATATCTAAATAAGTACTTTGCCTCAGTCTTTAATAAGGCTAACGGGGAGCTTAGGGGTAATGGAAAGATGACAAACGGGAATGAGGATATGGAGGTGGATATTACCACATCTGAGGTAGAAGCCATACTTGAACAGCTTAATGGAACAAAATCGGAGGGCCCGGACAATCTTCATCCGAGAATATTAAAGGAACTGGCGCATGAAATTGCAAGCCCGTTAGCGAGAATTTTTAATGAATCAGTAAACTCAGGGGTTGTACCGTACGACTGGAGAATTGCTAACATAGTTCCTATCTTTAAGAAAGGGAGAAAGAGTGATCCAAGTAACTATAAGCCTGTTAATTTGACATCTGTAGTATGTAAGGTCTTGGAAAAAATTTTGAAGGAGAAAGTAGTTAAGGACATTGAGGTCAATGGTAATTGGGACAAAGTACAACATGGTTTTACTAAAGGTAGATCGTGCCAAACCAACCTGATCTCCTTCTTTAAGAAGGTGACAGACTATTTAGACAAAGGAAATGCGGTAGACCTAATTTACCTAGATTTCAGTAAGGCATTTGACACGGTTCCACATGCAGAATTATTAGTCAAATTGGAAAAGATGGGGATCAATATGAGAATTGAAAGGTGGATAAGGAACTGGTTAAAGGGAAGACTACAACAGGTCATACTGAAGGATGAACTGTCAGGCTGGAAGGAGGTTACTAGTGGAGTTCCTCAAGGATCGGTTCTGGGACCAATCTTATTTAACCTTTTTATTACCGACCTTGGCACAACAAGCGGGAATGTGCTAATAAAATTTGCAGATGACACGAAGCTGGGGGGTATTGCTAACACGGAGAAGGACCGGGATATCATACAGGAAGATCTGGACGACCTTGTAAATTGGAGTAATAGTAATAGGATGAAATTTAATAGTGAAAAGTGCAATGTCATGCACTTAAGGATTAATAATAAGAACTTTAGATATAGATTGGGGACGCATCAGTTGGAAGCAACAGAGGAGGAGAAGGACCTTGGGGTATTGGTAGATCACAGGATGACTATGAGCCGCCAATGTGATATGGCCGTTAAAAAAGCTAATGCGGTTTTAGGATGCATTAGGCGAGGTATTTCCAGCAAAGATAAGGAGGTGTTAGTACCGTTATATAAGGCGCTGGTGAGACCCCACTTGGCATACTTTGTGCAGTTCTGGTCTCCCATGTTTAAGAAGGATGAATTCAAACTGGAACAGGTTCAGAGACGGGCTACTAGCATGATCCGAGGAATGGAAAACCTGTCATATGAAAGGAGACTCAAAGAGCTTGGCTTGTTTAGTCTAGCCAAAAGAAGGCTGAGGGGGGATATGCTTGCTCTTTATAAATATATCAGAGGGATTAATATTAGGGAGGGAGAGGAATTATTTAAGCTTAGTACCAATGTAGACAGAAGAACGAATGGGTATAAACTGGACACTAGGAAGTTTAGACTTGAAATTAGAGGAAGGTTTCTAACCATCAGAGGAATGAAGTTCTGGAACAGCCTTCCAAGGGGAGTAGCGGGGGCAAAATACATATTTGGCTTTAAGATTAAGCTTGATAAGTTTATGGAAGGGATGGTATGATGGGAGAGCCTAATTTTGGCAATTGATCTTTGATTATCGCCAGATAAGTATGCCTAGTGGTTGGTGATGGGATGGGATCTGAGTTACTGCAGAGAATTCTTTCCTGAGTGCTGGCTGGTGAGTCTTGCCCATATGCTCAGGGTTTAGCTGATCGCCATATTTGGGGTTGGGAAGGAATTTTCCCCAAGGCCGATTGGCAGAGGCCCTGGAGGTTTTTCGCCTTCCCCTGCAGTGTGGGGCATGGGTCACTTGCTGGTGGATTCTCTGCAGCTTGAGGTCTTCAGACCACAATTTGAAGACTTCAATAACTCAGGCATAGGTTAGAGGTTTGTTACAGAAGTGGATGGGTAGGGTTCTGTGGCCTGCTTTGTGCAGAGGGTCGGACTAGATGATCTTATTGGTCCCTTCTGACCCTAGAATCTATGAATCTATGAATCTTTGGTCGGGACGCAAAGCACTCACCTTTTTTATTTATTTATGTATTTATTTATTTTTGCTGCTCTGCCAGCAGCACTCAGCTTTTTTTTTTTCTCTTGCTGCTCCGCTGGCAGCACTCATCTTTTTTTTTTCCCCTTCTTCCGCTCCGCCGGTGGACCCCTGCCCCCTCCCCCCATGTATCCTGATATTTTCTCTCTCTCATCTGGTCACCCTAGGTGTAGCCCATGCCATAGTGTCTAGCAGAGTAATGAATTTAAGCTCCCTGGCTCCTCTTTTGAAAGTGTTGTGCAGGTTCCTTTGAGGATTGAGACTGATAGCTGTTGCTCTATATATGATCTTTGTGAAAAGTGTTTGCCCACCAGTGACAAGGTGGTTTTTGTCTTTTATCATTTTCCTTTGAGTTCATTTGAGGGTGTAGTGATTGTCTGGTTTCATCCATATAGCTATTATTGGGGCATTCGGTGCACTGAATGAGGTACACCACCTGTTGTGATAGACATGTGTAGGATCTTGGGATCCTGAAAGATGTGTTGTAGGGGGTACTGATCATGGCAGCAGTGGAGATATGTCTGCAGGTTTTGAGTCTGTTGTTCTGGCAGGGTCTGGTGCCATTTGAGTTGGTGTGTCCAGTCATAGATTCATAGATTCGTAGACTTTAGGACTGGAAGGAACCTTGAAAGGTCATCGAGTCCAGTCCCCTGCCCTCATGGCAGGACCAAATACCATCCTGTGCTCTAAATGCCCCCAATGACAACTATGTGGGGGAAACCAGATAATCACTAGCCTCTGGAATGAACTCACATAGGGAAATGATAGCAGACAAAAACACCTTATCACCTGTGAGTGAACACTTTTCACAAAGCGATAACTCTATATCTGACCTCTAAGTCCTCATCCTCAAAGGAAACCTGCACAAAAGACAAGCCTGGGAGCTTAAATTCATAACTCTGCTAGACATTAAAAATCATGGACTGTACAGAGACATTGGATTTACAGCTTATTACAATAATTTGTAACTCACTAACTCCCTCTTCTACTCCTATGACTACAGAGGTGTTAACAGACCACTCTACCTTGAATGGCCTCTTATAATATGTGCTAACTACTTATGCTAAACATCAGTCTCACTTTGCATTTTGCTGTGATGCTGGGAGTTCCTTTCCCAGACCCGAAGAAGAGCCCTGCGTGGCTTGAAAGCTTGTCTCTCTCACCAACAGAAGTTGGTCCAATAAAAGATATTACCTCACGCACCATGTCTCTAGAACAATTCCAGCAGCTAACTGTGCAACAGTTAGAATAAAGGCCAAATTCTGCCTCTGAATGCACACACGGGGCTCAAGTTAGCAAGCAACAATTCCACCTCCAAAGAGTTTACAGTCTAAATAGACAAGGCTTGGAGGAGAAACATAGAAACAGAGAGATGAAGTCATTTGCTCAAGGTCACATAGCTGGTAGAGATGAAAATAGAACTGAGGTCTTCCGACTCCCTGTATAAGGCCCTATCTATTAGATCATAGGCCAAATTCTTCTCTCATTTCCTCTGTGCCACCCGCTAAAGTTAGTGCTGTGAGCAAGAATGGAAAAAACAGTTACCTACCATATCCAGAGGGACAGCTTTAGCACTCCCTGGAGCCCTGCACTCATGTGCCAATATAAGGGGCACTGCCAGCTCTGCACCCTTCCAGTTCCTTCTTGCTGTCAACTCCAATGGCGGGGCAGGAAAGTGGGTCATGGAATGGACATGAGCAACACATCTTGAAGAACAGTTATGAAAGGTAGGTAACTGTTTTTAATTCTTCGAGTGCTTGCTCATGTCCATTCCATGTCAGGTGACTCATAAGCAGAGTCTTTGGAGGTGGGATTGCCTGAAACTGGCCAGTTGGGTGATTGCAAAGTCGGACACAAACATATGGATCAATGACCACGTGGTAGCCTTGCTGATGTCCTGGATAGATATATGCTCCAGGAAAGCTGCTGAAGATGCTTGTGCCCTCATAGAATGGGCCCTCACAATGGCTGGAGGTGGGACCTTTGGTTGTTCGTAGCATGCCCAGATACAAGCAGTGATCCAGGATGAGATCCTCTGGGAGGACACTGGAAGATTTTCATTCTATCCGTGACTGCAACAAACAGCTGCATCAACCCGTGGAAGGTGCTATTCGGTCAATATAGAAGGCTAAGGCCCTTCTAATGTCCAGAGAGTGCAGGCGTCTTTCCTCCTCTGACTTATGTGGCTTTGGGAAGTAGTGTCCTGGTTACATGAAACTGTAATACCATCTAAGATAGAAAGGATGAGTGAGGACACACTTAGACCTTCTCTTTAAAGGCCATAAAAAGCAACTGGAAGGGCACAGGGCAAGCAGCGCCCCTTAAACCAGTGCCTGAGCGTGGGCCTCCTACAGATACCACGGGGGGGAGGGAATCTCCGGCAACAGTGCATGCAGCGCTTGCACACCTGACATGAGCAACACATATAGAAGAAGAATTTGACCCTTCAAGTAAAAATTGAAAAGCATTTTACTGTATGGGAACTGCAGCATGGATCAAGAAATTGTTTTCTACAAGAATCTAATAAAGTGGGACTGAATGTGTTATAAAATTGATATCATGTCCTTTCAATTTTTGTACCCATGTAAGGCCAAGCACCATCTTACCCTTGCACTTAAAAAGAGTGTTCGGTACAGGGGCAGTATTCTGAGTAACTGGGGAGCTTACATGTTATTTTTAAAAGAACAAGGAGTAAATCTACTAGGGAAATCAACAAGATGCTCTATTCAGGATGTGAAAAAACATGAGTTACAGTAAACCTGTGGCTTTCATGTATTAAGATACATTTTCCTTTTGCAAGACTTTGGTTAGTTTCTGTTGTCAGACATTTACGCATTGCAAGCCAAAACCAGTCATAGGACTATAGACATTAGAAATATTGTAATCTAGATTTCTTACTAGTATTGGATTGTTTCTTAGCCGAATGGCCCCAATTCAGCAAAGTATTTAAGCGTGTTTAACTTTTAACATGAGTACAATGGGACCATTCACATCATAAAAGTTAAGCCTATGCTTTAGTACTTTGCTGAGTAAGAATGGGATTACTCAGATACTTGAAGGGCTTTGCTGAATCTAGGACTATATCCTCCAGTGCATCATCCAGACTGGTTTTAAATTCCACTATTTCCCTTGGGAAAGTATTTCATGCTCTAAAAGTTCTCACTCTTTAGGAAGTTTTAGTTGACTACATTCTGTTTTAACAAAGACGAGCATGCAGCACTTAATCCGGACTTTTACATGAGATTTTCAGTAACAATTAAATAAACGAGACCCTCTGTAGCAGCAGTTACTGGTTATCACAACATTCACTCTGTACCTCCCTATTTTTCTCCAAAATATCTGCTGTGATAATTTATTTGTAAGACTTCAATTAAACAAGGTCAGTTTACATCAATTTAGAATGTATGCTCTTCTGGGCAGGGGACATGTGTTTTTACTGTTAAGTTAAAGCAGCATGCAAAGTCATGACACTATATATTAATGAAAACAACAACCTGGAGAAGCACAGCAGGACTCAACTGATCTGCTTCACATGAAGACTTTTTGAGAATCCCAATTAAAACCTTTGATGTTTGGCCTGGAGCAATGAGGAGATTCAACATCTCAGCATGTGTATTATGGAAAACTCTTACACAACATTTATTATCAACCTGAGGGAATACTTCAACTACAGGCAGAAATATGTCCTTTTTGTGCCCTCTTCTCCTTGTCAGTTTTCATTCTAATCACTTGTCCCTATGGTATAGCCCAAAATCAACAAAACAAAAGGAAATGATATTTTGATCCACAGCTGGACAACCTTGTGATCTGTCAGCTCATCCCTCCATGCACAGAAAAGAACTTGTCTTCAGGTGAAGGACAAAGTCCATGATCAAAAGGAGAATATTCTCTCCCTCTTTTCTTTCTTCTCACAAATTGTCACTTCTCCTTCTAGATTTAGGTGCTTCATCCAATTATAAATTATCTACAAAGACAAGATCCCCTTCCTTAGAGTAAAATCATTCCAGTTAGACTAATCTCTATTTTTTTCTTATCAGGATCCTTTTACTCTAGACACACACTTAATATTTTAAGAGAAAAATTCTTCAGGCAAAAAATACTTCTGTGGCAAATATACAACAGTAACCCTCAAACAGCAAGCCCTTTTAGATGACTGTACAGAGTAACTCAGACTACAATATACAAAGCTGTCAAAGGTTCAGAATATCTTTAAAACAAAGTCTTAAAATACTAGATTATGAAAAGATCTAGTAACTTTTCAGGTATGAGATTAATCTGACCAGTGTGTGACCTTAGGCAAAACACTGTGCCTCTGTTTTTCACCTGCCACATAGTGACAGAAATGTTTCCTTTCTCCCAGCCTTTATCTCTCATCTATTTAGATTTGGGGCAAGGATTATTTTTTACTATGTGCCCATAGGGGGGAGGGATAGCTCAGTGGTTTGAACATTGGCCTGCTAAACCCAGGGTTGTGAATTCAGTCCTTGAGGGGACCACTTGGGGATCTAGGGGAAAATCAGTACTTGGTCCTGCTAGTGAAGGCAAGGGGCTGGACTCAATGACCTTTCAAGGTCCCTTCCACTTCCAGGAGCTAGAATATTTCCATTAATATAATATACACCACCTAGCACAGTGGGCCCCAATCACAGTTGGGACCTGTAGGTACTACCATAATATAAATAAACAGCCAACAAAATCAATAGTTACAAGCTCTAAAGACTGTTCCAGCTCAGGCAGTCCTTTTGGATAAGCACATTACATAACAGATAGCTTGCAGGAATGCCTAGCAAGTCTTGGAAACCCTCTTTTAATGGAGAGTCCAAAGTATGGAGTGGCTTCACACACAGCAACACAGTGTGGGGCTGTATTAACTTTGAAACTAATTCCCTAGTTGGTTTGGGGGCAGGATGGAATGACAGACACACAGCCCCACAGATCCTTCCACTGCACAGGTCTCATGGTGGAGGTGGGAGGGAAGGGAGCACAAAAGAGGTAGCTTGAACCTCCTTTGATGAGAACTGGGGGAAGATCTGTGAATGCAAGGGATGAAACCTCAACATGCAGATCTGGAGGAACTGTTGGGCCCAGAGGCACCTCCAGGCCCCAGCACGCCAAGTGTGTGCTTGGGCAGCATGCCGCAGGGGGCGCTCTGCCGGTCCCTGGGAGGATGGCAGGCAGGCAGCCTTCAGCAGCATGCCTGAGGGTCCGCTGGTCCCACAGCTCTGGTGGACCTCCCACAGGCATGCCTGCGGAGGGTCAATTGGTCCGCGGCTTCGGTGGAGTGGTGGAACCAGCAGACCCTCCGCAGGCATGCCAGTGGGAGGTCCACTGAAGCCGCGGGACCAGCAGACCCTCCGCAGGCACGCCTGTGGGAGGTACACCGGAGTCATGGGACCGGCGACCGGCAGAGCGCCCCCCACGGTATGCCACCATGCTTGGGGCGGCGAAATGTCTAGAGCCGCCCCTGGCTGGGCCCTCTCATTTTACTCACCAGTCTTTCAGGCAAAGTTTCATTGACTGAAATTGCCAAAATTCAACATCCTTACAAAAGGATCACCTTCCAAATTGTGGAAGCCTTTAACTGAGATTCTGCAATATTTTGTGTGAATTAAGATTTAGCTGATATACTAGGATCTTGCCAATATGATCCAGAACTTGCCAACAAGGTAAACCAGAAGGTATTTGTAATTGCACTTTGGGGAACAAATTCTAACCTCACATGTACATGCTCATGTACATTAGTTGCACCATGTTAGGACAGAATTTGCCATTACTTAATTTTACTGCTCTTTTGCTAAACTGTTAGTACATTTAACAATCGGTAAGAGGTAGTTTCCTCTCTAACAGAGGCACATTTGAAACAATTGCAGTTCTTTCTCTAGAAATCATGGAAAATCAATTATCATAAAAAGTGAAAATTGGCTGATCAGAAATTAGTTGAAAAATGTCAGGTTTATTTTTTATTTGTATAATGTACAGTTTCATTTTCAGGAAAAATAATATCATGTAATATGATTGTGATACTAACAATTATTGCAACAGGATTTGTTAAAACAAATGTTTCAAAATAGAGATTCTACATGAATTGTCCATCTACTGTATGTAACAATGTGTCATATAATTTAATCAAGATCAGACCAAATTCAATTCAAGATGACAAAAACCAAAGGCTTACTATATCAAGCCTAAGGCAGAATTAGGGCTTGTCATAAACAGATAGCTAAGGTTTAATGTCTCTTTCACCTATAAAGGATTAACAAACAGTGACCTGCAAACACCTGACCAGAGGACCAATCAGGAGACAAAATACTTTCAAATCTTGTGGAGGGAAGCCTTTGTTTGTGGGTTTTGGGTTTGGCTTTGTTCTCTCTGGGTCCTGGATGGGGCTAGAGGTGCAACCAGGTTTCTGCCAATCTCCCTGCTACAGTCTTTTATCTATTCAGAATTGTAAGTAAGGAAAGGCGGTCATAGTCTTTTAATTTGTTTCTTTTTTCATTTACATATGCGTACTTGCTGGAAGTAGCTTAAATTGTGTTTCTGCTGGAGAAAGTTTCTTTCTATTGTTTATAAGTTGAAAGACCCTGTAACTGTTTACCATCTAAAGTGCAGAGATAAACCTTTTACTTTTTTTTCTTTCTTTTTTATTAAAAGTTTTGCTTTTCAGACCTGTTTAATTTTTTTTCCTCCTAGTTAAGGTTCAAGGGAATTGGTGGGGAGAAGGGAAAGATAAATTTTCTCTTTGTGTTATATTCACGCAGCTTGTATTGCCTCTGGGTGAGGGGGAAGGTAACACTCCTCTCGGAGTGGTGATTCAAGAAGCTGAATCAGGCGATCTCCTAGTGTTCCCAGGGCAGGAAGGAGCTGGGAGGAAGAAGGGAGGGGGAAGGGAATGGTTTATTTCCCTTTGTTGTGAGACTCAAGGAATCTGGGACTTGGGGTCCCCTGGGAAGGTTTTGGGGGAGGGGACCAGAGGGTATCAGGCCCTAAAAATTCCTGATTAGTGGCAGCGCTACAAAATCTAAGCTGGTAATTAAGCTTAGAGGACTTTATGCTAGTACCCATATCCTGGACGCTAAGGTCCAGATTTGGGAATTATACTTGACAGGGCTGCAGGCCAGGATGGTAGAGAAGAGTCCCTAATGCTGGTGTGCTTAAAAATATCACTTTAAGCAATGCAGAAGAGTGCACAATATGTAAGAATAATTATACTTCCATATTCCAAGAATATCCAAGTTAATTCTACTGTGAACCTGTACTGATTTAGGTTTTGCATTTAACTCCCTAAGATGCTGTCAGATGTAATGCATTTTAATTCATGTATTGATTTTCATAGGTAGAGGAAATTAGCAGGGCATTAACAGGCTTTGACCTCCACTTAACAGTAGCCCTTGCAGTGTTTTGTGTGACTAGGGTTTGGGAGTCCACAAGCAGGAGTAAGAAGTTTGAATAATCTATCATTTAATTATCCAATTTTTTTCATATCTGTCCACACACACACACTATATTCAAGGGTGAAAGTATCTTAATGGACTTACCGATATGCAGGGTGGCCAGGGTCCTGGGCAATGGAGGGGAGTGGCTCTGGGCCCCCAGAGGGGGCAGGGCCTTGAACAGAAGGGGCGGGGCTGGGCCAGACTCCCCCAGACAGCCCTTCACTGCTGTCTGACCCATGCCACCCAGGACTCCGGCAGTGATTTAAAGGGCCCTTAAAGCTGAAGACAAGCAACTTGTATGTGATGCGGTGGTGGAGGGAGAGCCAGTGAAGTGACTCAAGAGAGTGGAGCTACCTGGTACAAATGACAATACAGGAAGGTGAGCTGGGCAGAAAGATTTTAAATGGGGAGGTAGGGGTGTCAACAAAAGCTAGAGAGGAGGATGTGAGAATAGTCAAGACAGGAAATATGGACTAGTTCTTGCACTGTGGGCAGAAATAGATGGCCAGATCTTGCAAGTGTTAATGTGGAAGAAGCACCAAAATTTGGGTGAGTGAGACTAGAAAGAGCAGAGTAGAAGATGATCCCCAAGATACAGGCCTGAATAACTAGTGCAATGGCGGTGTTGGTATAACTAACAAAGAAAGGCCGGAGTGGAGGATAAGGAGGAGCTTGGTTTTGGCCAATTAATGGCAAGACATTCCTGAGATGTCAGAGAGACAGGACAAGATGCAGGACTGGATGAAGTAAGACAGGTCAGGGTAAAGAGATCTGTAGCATAAAGATGATAGTTATTACCCACATGAGCAGAAAAGATCAACTAAAGAATGTGTACAGAGGGATAAGAGGAAAGGGCAAAGACGAGTGGGAGAGGTGAAGAGGATTCTCCAGCCCTGGTGCTGAAGGAGAGCTATGACAGATCTGCATAAGCCAAGGGATAAGAAGATTTCAAGAATGAGGGTATAATATATTATGTCAAAAGCGATAGAAAGGATGAGAATGAAGAAGGAATCTTGACCAGATGATATGGCCACGAAAAGGTCTTAAAGACTTTGAGCAGAGCAGTTTCAGTGGACTGGAGAGAAAGGAACCTGGGTCTAGGATGAAGTTAGGATGAGTTTTGTCATTGATTTAAATAAGAACAGGATCAAGACATAGATTATAAAGCAAAGCAGATGGATCTATAACCGTTTTGGGACCAGTACAAATGGTACCAAAACAAGTAAGTGTCAGACAACATGAAACAAGCATCCCTATGGTCCAGGCACAATGCATACATTGATGGTACATCTCAAACCACACATTTTGTAGTACGCCTGGGTGAAATCTGAAACCCCAACATCCATTTTTCATTGGCTACAGTCCCTCCAAAGGATGATAAAGGCTGAGCTGACATTTATAAACTGGCTATACATTTAAATTTGTATTGTACAATTAATGCTACAGGTGTTTTACACAGTCCTTCCCATCAGCTGATGTTTATTCATAACTTATCAGTCCGTGCATGAATTTTCAAGGGCTGTCAGATCAGGCATCTATTTCAGAGGGAAAAATTTGAGGAATTTTGATTAGATTAATAATAATAGTTTGTATTTATTCAATTTTCCCTTGTGAAGTTGCTATGGGCAACCTACAATAATTTCATTATAAACATGAACCCTTACAAAGCCATTAACAAAAAAAGAACTAATGGAAAGATGTAGGGAAAAGGGAAGGATCTAAGATGCAAGCAACTTAACATAAAAGACAACTTTGGAAAAAGCTGTTAGGTTGTGTTTAAGAATGGGGTGGAATGGGCTTGATATTGATGCCAAAAAGCAGAAAGTCCACATACTAGTGGCCATCACAACATCATAGTGGAATCGCAAGCAGATTAGGAGTGAAAGCCCAAACATCTGTCAGAATGAATATAAGTAGGAGGTCTCAAATATACAAGGGCCTACATCATTATGGACTTCTACGAAGTCTGTTAAAGTCAATCCACCATTACACAGGACAGAGATTGGGCAGAAAAACTGATCTTTGTGTGTGTTGCTGTTACAAGGTGGTCAAGGGATAAATAAAGGTGCAGCCTGTGCCAAATGAGAGAGCCTTTTTCAGACTATAGGTTAGATTTTAATCTGACTTATGCATAAGGCTGGTCAAAATGTTTTCGCTGGAAAAAAAATTCTGTCAGAAATTGTTTTGTTAAAATTTAAATTTTCTCATGGAAATTTTCAATGTTGACAGTTTTTTAAATTTTCTGATTGGGAAAATCAAAAAGAAAATAATTTTAAATGGACATTTCAAAATTTAAAACAACAACAACAACAACAACAACGAGTCTCCTCTGTGGCACCTTAGAGACTAACAAATTTATTTGTGTATAAGCTTTCATGGGCTAAAACCCACGAAAGCTTATGCCCAAATAAATGTGTTAATCTCTAAGGTGCCACAAACCCCCCCTCTTATTTTTGATGATACAGACTAACCCGGCTACTATGCTGAAACCCCCTCCCTCCCAACACTTTCTCTCCTGCTACTTTCTCATTTTTTAAAAAGAATCTTTTCCACACTTTTCCAGTTCAAAAAAGCAAGTGTGAAAAAGTGTGCACTATCACCCCCCACATGTTAACTTTTTCCAATTATTTCCAGTTGAGATAAAGAAGTTAGAGAGTGGGTTTCTCTCACTTTTTAAACACTCCACCTCCCCCTTTTCTGTGGGGAAAAAGTGCAGATGGTGGTGGGGAGAAAAAGATATAAGAGGGAAACTCCAAAATCCACAAACTGGGTCTATATTATGTATTGAAGCTATATTTCTAAACTAAATGAAAAAATGTTGTTATGAACTGACACACTGAAAAGAGATAGCTTTTTCATTTCATCTCTAAAAATTTCCTGGACAAACAAAAGTTTTCCAGTGGAAAAAACTCTATTTTCCTGACCAGCTCTCTTTACACATGCTTTTGCAGAATCCTTGGAAGTGGGAAGTATGCCTGGAGAAGGAGGCTATGACCACACAATATATTCACTCAGAATCCCCCTCCTTAATGACAACACAGTTTGCCACACTCAGAACACCACATTGTGCACTTTCCCAGACTGCATAAATTTATAGAATATATCTGTTAATCTGAGACTGGAACTGAAGTTGCACATTATGGCTGGTGACATATTGATGGTAACAAGGGGCAGTTTGTTGTTGAGGTGAGGAATCTGACCTTGTTTGGGTAGTATGATGGTTGTGTATTAAGATGTGCAAATGAAGGAGGCCTTAATTGTAATTTCCTTGATTTTTAGTCAGTCATTCTCCATGTGTAAAGGCACCTTTGAGCAGCCTATGTTAATTTATTTTATTGCACATATAAAATGAACACTTTTATCATAATGTATGTGAAGATATGCAAGATATACTTTAAATATTACCATTCTGGCCAATTTTTATGATGGTTCAAATTGATGACTTACTCTAACAAATTAATTACAGATATATCACAGAGAGAGAGTTACTCAAGGTTTTACTAGTATTGCAATACAGTAACTCCTCACTTAATTTTGTAGTTATGTTCCTGAAAAATGCGACTTTAAGTGAAATGATGTTAAGCGAATCCAATTTCCCCCTAAGAATTAATGTATATGGGGGGGTTAGGTTCCAGAGAATATTTTTTTGCCAGACAAAAGACACAATATTAAAAAAAAAGTAAAAGTTTTAAATAACGTTAAACAATTTAATACTGTACTCACCAGTGATGATTGTGACGTCTGGGTGAGGCAGGGGCTTAGTGGGGTCAGGGCACGGGGGCTTGCCCCGCTCCACCTGCTGGACGTTCCAGCCGGGAAGCGGGGTCAAGGTGTGGGGGGCTTCCCTCATTCCACCTGCCCAGCAACCAAATAATGAAACAATGTTAACCAGGACGATTCTAAGAGAGGAGTTACTGTATTTAAAATATATCTTGCGTAATTTCACATGCAGTATAAGTATATGTAATGCTCCCTCACTCTTCCGGTCAGAGGCCACTCAGGCTAGTCCTGTGGGGTCAGGACCAGAACATGCAAGACAGGCAAAGGCCCCCAATAGGGTTTTTGCAGTAAATAGTCAATACCAGGCTTTAGCCTGGACTGGGGTAGCTCAGGTAGTCAGCCCTTAGCTACAGTCTGTCCGGGCTGGCTAGGGCCTGGGCAGAACTCAGGCAATCAGCAAACACACAGTTTCTCAGGGGCTGGCTTTGGCCTGGGAGGAGCAGAGGCAGCCAGTAAACAAAACAGTCTCCAGGTGAACTGGGCCTGGGCTTGTGTCGGCTCAGGGTGCCAGCAAGCAAACAATCTTTCAGGGCTGGCTTTGGCCTGGGCGGAGCTCAGCTGGCTAGCAAACACACAGTCTTTCAGGGGTTGGCTTTAGCCTGAGTGGGGCTCAGGCAGCCAGCAAACAAACAGTCGCTAAAGGTAAGTGGTAAGGGAGCTCCTGTCCTGAGCTAGAGCCTCCTTGCACTGGGTATGGGGTCCACCACCTGGGGTGGTGTGGCAGGGGGACGCTGGCCCACCCTACTCCACTGCGTCTCTGCCCAGAGCCCTGGCAGGGGCAGGATTGGCTGCCCCTCTGTCAGCGGAGATCCAGCTGCAACACGCCGACTGAGCCACGCCGGGCTCTGCAGCCGGCTGCTCTGTGGCTGCCTCTGGGCTACTTCCTGCCTCCCCAAGTTTTGGTACCGGCTCTTTGGGGTAAATTGCAGTGTATACTCTGGGCCAGTCATCGTCCACGTCTGGGGATCGGGAACAGCCAGGTGTAGGTTCCTCTCAGGGCCTCTGGAGAATAGGCTGAGTGTCCTCCTTCATTGCAGGGTCTCCCCCAACTGTGCTGCAGGGCCGGCCTCTTATGCTTCCGGCCACGCCCCAGTACTTCTGGCGAGGTGGGGTGGGGTGATCTAGGAGCGTGTAATGCTCCCTCACTTTCCTGGTCGAAAGGAGGCCATTCGGCCTCACTACGGTATATCAAAATAATTTTCTCCCCTCCCCAATATACTGTAAACTGTTACTTTAATAGTAATAATATGGTTGACTTTTTCCTTCCATATAACACCATTTCTGATTTAAAACCAAAATATTGGCCTATTCCTAGCACGGAGTGGTACAGGGTTTACTGAAAGATTGCCTTTATTGTTCTGATGCGTGCACAAAGAAAGGAGTAACCCTGGCATGAGAAAGAGAATTTTATCTATAAAATATTTTATTTTAGGCTATTATCAGTACTAGGCCTGGCTTTAAGTTACATTTTAACCATAAACTCGGGAGAAGCTGTCCCAGATGGTGAACATAAAACATGCGGTAATTTTAATGAAGCAAACAAGTAACTAATAACCATAATGCCAATACTCCTGTGTTTTTGGTAGACCTTAATAAAGCAAAATTAAAAAGGGGCATGCAGCATTTAAGTAAGTGCCTAAGAAGCCTAATATAATTTACTAATTCAGCTATTCACACTCTGATTGCACAGTCCCTGGTCATCTGCTCAAGTACAGCTGCTTCATGTATAAATAAATAAATAAATAAATAAATAAATAACTTTTATTGTCCACCATATGTCCCAGCTTGTAATACTTGCTGGCATATTTCAGGTCACCCAAAGTTCATGCAGATTTTCTTGGATGGACAGCACCATGACAACAATATGGACACTTTCACACTAGGTTTCAGCACAATTGGAAAAGGCTCCTTGCAGCAAAGGATCTGATCTCTCATTTTGAATGTAGTAACCAGATGTTTAGTAAAATAAATTGGCTCCACAGACACTTGTACAAGGAGTATAGGTATAGGATTTCAGTATTCGTAATGGATATCAACAACAAGCCATGTTCTATTAAGATCAAAAACAAAACTAAAAGACAGCCCAGCCAGTTCTGATTTTTAAAAGAAAGACAGGCATGAGCGAATAGTAATGACACCCACGCTTATTCTGTGCTAGTGCTCCCACTACTACTAACAGGGAAGTAGCATCTCTGTGCATCACAGCCAGCCTCAATTCCCCACACCTCATGTAAAAAAAAATGGAGCAGAATTAACAGCTGAAGCTAGAGCATCCTGCTGCAGGACAATGCAGAAATCAGCAAGCAACATTTCATTGATCATCTATTTACAGTGCTGGTGAATAGGGGAAGGAGGCACTGTGGAAGTGGGGGAGCTGGTTTATATACACACCTCCTACTTCTGAGAAGAAAGATGACCACAATCAGTAGGAGGTGTCTGAAAGAGAACAGGAAACAGGAGCCCGTGCAAAAACCAGTTTGGGTGCATAGCACAAGGATCACATTGCTACTGTGATAACAGATGATGCTACCAAGAGGTGCACAGTACCTGATATTTTAAAGCTTTTTTTTGTTAAATATAATAAAACTTGCAACTTTCAAAACTGAATCCAGACACTGAGTCATGGGGCTTGTTCTCAAATTAGACATGCACAGTTTGTATTAGCAAAACACTTATCTGCTTCTCACTTTTCCTCCTTCTAAGAGGAGGGATATTTTGCCAGGAATGTGTTGCTAATGTTATAAATAATCTACACAGTACTGAATGAGAGGAAAAAAAGGAAAATGTTTGTCAAATGTCCTCAGGGAAAAGCCATTCTTCTAAATTCAGGTGATACAAAATGGTACTGGGCTTCTGTCATAGATGACCACGAGTAAAAAGCTTGTAATCTGCTTGTAACCCTATGAACACACAATCCCACAAACTCACAACTGTAAAACTCACTTTACAGCTAGTGAACTGATCACTCGACTGAGATCTTTTCCTCTTGAGTTACATCAGGGTTTTATTCACTCCAAAACAAAGAAAAAATGGAAAAAATATCTCATTGACCATTTCTTCCATTTCTGGGATCAGTGTTAGTGCATTCTATGTAAAAGTGTAAAGCCAGAGAGACACATTCTATGGGCCATGGAGTTTAGATGGTGGTCGTTCATTTAAAGGCGCTTCAACCTGGCCTTCTGTATGCACTCCCCCTGCCCAGAAATCTGAATTCACAAACAGAATATGTTTCCATTGTTTTAACCATGGGATAATCCTTGATCTTCAGCTCCTGGTCTTCTGCATTTCTTATATCTGACAGTCTGCTCATCACCTCCCCTGCACTATGCATGCCACACTGCCCACACCATAGCATTTTCTCACTTCACCCTTTGCTAAAATCTTCATTTTGCCATTGTCTCTCACCTTGACTCTTGTAGTTGTTTTCTCTATCGCCTCGCCAAGTTCCAATCCTCTCTACTCCTACATCAGCAGATGTCCACTCTCTCACCTTCATTTCCAAAAAATGCTATCACACTCTTCATCCTCAGATAACTCCACTGGCTTGACTTAAAACCTTCCATGGATTTACTCTAGCCTATCTCAGCAATCTAAGGGTATAATTTTATTGTGCCTATCAAGATGTCTCAGAATAAAAAGGCAAAGTCCAGAATGAGAGGTGGTTGCGTGCCACCTTTGTGCCTCCTGCATTCTGCCTGCTCACTGGGAGCAAGACAGTTTCTCACTTTGAACAAAATCCTGGCCCCAGAGAAGTCAATGGGAGTTCTGCCATTTACTTCAGCGAAGGCCAGGATTTCACCCTAAATTACAGTGCATAACACGATGGGAACAAAATCTCCATTGGGCCCCATGTACCAATGTATGGCAAATAATATATATGAATACACACATACGTAGGGGAGAGGAGAAATTGTTCAAAAGTTAGGGTGCTAGCCTTTGGCTTAGGAGACCTCAAATAAATTCCATGCCCTGCCATAGACTTTTTGTGTGATCTTGGGCAAATTGCTTAATGTTTCTGTGCCTCAATTCCCAATCTTTAAAATGGCAATAATACTTCCTGGGGTGTTGTGAGGATAAAGTCATTACACAGATTGTGAGGTGGTCAGGTACTATGATGATGGGCACCGTATAAGTGCTTGAGATAGAAAAGTAGACCAACACAATAGCTCAAACTAAGAAACTATCAAAGGAGAAAGAATAAAGGCAAGCTAGATTCTGATCTAAACTTCAGAGTCGTCCTCCTGGATTTACACCAATGTAAATTAAATCAGACTCTAGACCTGAATTTGCAAATAGATTATTTTATCATTCCAAAAATGGATACATGTACTGTTTACACAAGCACATGGGACACTGCATACACACATGCTCAAACACCTGCCTGTTACACATGTACTGGCTTCCTGTTTAATTAGACATGGCCTGTTGTGTTTCTGTGTTGATTTTTGATATGATGCAAAGAGGTCTTTTCATTCCCCTTTATCAGAGGTTCCCAAAGCCAAGACAGGTGTCTCAGGGATTAAATCTAATTTAAAAAAAAAAGAGTGGGGTGTGGGGGTGGAAGGAAGGGACATATCAATCCTCAATGAAGCTAGAATTTGAGAGCAGGGAGCAGGTGCAGTGAGAGACTTCATGCATCCGGCTCATTTACTCCACCATGTTCTGTGGAGGTCCAAATATTAGTCTTTTCATCCCAGGGTGACACTGGCAGCATGAAGCCTCTGTTAAGAGAAAGACAAGCCCAATCTGTTTAATACCTCAGATGGCAGCCTCAACACCATGGCTACCGTGGTAACCAGACCCTACTTCAATCATTGCTGCTTTTGTTGGCTGGCAGCAAAATGAAACGAAGTGCCACTTCTTACCATTGTATAGACTCATACATAATAATCCTCTCAAAGCTTATCTTAATGAATTAGCAATTACTGTATTAGATGGGAGAGAGGCTGCAGCTGACAACAAGCCACATTTCCCCTTTGTTTTCTTTATTTTTTATGAGCATTCATTTTATTTTTGAGCTAGAAAGAGGTCTTTTTTTTTTTTTTTTTTAAATTATCAGCCCTTTGGATGTTCTACTGAAGTCAAGAGGCCTGAGTTAGAACTGCAAGATCTTTTTAAGGCTTGATCCGGATACTGTTGCCAACTCTTGCAATTATCTCGCAGTATTTGGTGGTTTTCCTTCAAGCCCTGTGATTATGTGAGAATATCACATTTTCTTTTTTTTTAAGGTAATTTCTATCCCTCAATGTTGAGGAGTAAACCTTGAAAATGAGATCTAGGTATACCCTAAAGGCTCAAAATCCACAAGGCAAATATATATTTGTTATAAGTTATTTTTAAAGTCTTATGATTTTAAGTCAATCACATTATTTTATTTTCAGGCCTGAGTGATGATTTATGAATACTTTGTGCTGACAACACAGTATCACTGCCTTTCTTCTAAAATAAAACCAAGATTTCTCCTGTCTATAGTTTCAGCTCTGAAAAGAACACTAGTGTCTCTCTCTCTCACACACACACACACACACACACTCATTTGTGACACAAGATCTTATTAATGGTACCTACTTACAAACTACCATTAGCTCACCATAATTTTATTGGGCACCTATCATAGGGTTTCTTATTTTCTCCGGTATTACTCAGGCTATTGCAATTAAAAGTAGAATTTGGCATCATGATATTGCTCCATTAACCCCATTGGGCCCAGTTCTTGTCTCATTGTTTTGCAACATTATAACTCTGATGAATTCCATGCAGTTACTTTTGGCTTATACCAGTGTGAGCAAAGAATGACTCATCTTCTCATATGACACTTGGATTCTGATCTTCCTTGCATGAGTGTAAAACCAAGGCAGTCATGCTAGTGTGCAGTTAGAACCAGGCAACATGGACCGGATTCTCAGCTGGTGTGAATTGGCATATGTCTATTGAAGTCAATGAATCTACATCAGTTTGCACACTCTGAAGGCCAGTCTATGCAACTATGCAATAACAGGGGGGGTCAATTCTGAATGTTTTCAGAGCTCAACAGAGTTTATGGGGCAGCTGCTAAGATATGAAAAACAGCAGAGGATGAACTCTCCACCATTGTCTCAGGCCTCCTCTCCGCGTACAACTCATGTCAGATCCTATACCATTGGCAAGGTGTATTATTTTCAGTCATCACAGAAAAACCAGAGTGGTGTGACTATGATCAGTCTCACTGATGAGATGGGTATGAAAGTATATGAGGTTGGGTAAGGGTGGAGCCTTCCCTAAATCAAGCAGGCTTGCTTCTTGGGTTCTCACAATAAATCTACATTGCAGTCAGAGGCGTGACTGCAGTACTTGTAGACATACCCATGCTAGCTTTGATCTAGCTAGGTTCAATAGCAGTGAAGTCACAGTAGCACAGCTAGCAGGCTAGCCACTTAAATAGATACCCAGATCCAGCCGGACTTGTACCTTGTGCTGCCAGCCATGGTGCTGCAGCTTCACCGCTATAGTTATTTGAGCTAGCGAGATCATAGCTAGTTCAGGTATGTCTACACTAGCTGCAGTCATAACTCTGATTGTCATAGAGACATACCCTGAGCTTTTAGGCTAGATCAGATCTCTTCTGAATGATCAGGCAGAAGAAGTAATGAACCTGCTCTGCAGGCTAGGCCACTGACAGCAACAGAGGAAAAATGGAAACATAAGGAAGGAGCTCAGGAGAAGGAGATCCAGACTCAAAGAAGAAGTGTTTTCTCTGGAAAGAGCTAGTGTCCCTTTTCTCCTAAATTCCAATGTCTTTCTTACCCTTTCCCCACGGCTGCTCTCAGGGGTCTAAGTCTTCGGGGCAGACATTATTTCAAATGCCTGGGGAATACTAAACAACTCAAAAGAGAGGGAGAGGAATGAAAACCTCAAGAACTTGAAAGAATAAAAATTGGGGGTTCTTTGATTGACATTCTGGCTTTTAAGCCTTTAGGGTTTGCAATTTCAAGCTTTTTTTCTGAAATCATGAGAGCTAGGAACTTAGCTTACATGTAAAAATAGTGAGATTCTCATATACTCATGGGACTCTAATAAATGAGACTGAAAAATACCTCCAATTTTGCAAAAGCTCAGGATAAAAATTGTGAGTCAGTAACACTGTGACCCTACTTGCTTTTTCTCCTAGACTGGTTAGATAAAACAAAAATATTATAAACTTATTCTTATTTTCACACATTTATTTTCTCCAGCCTCCCTCATGTTAAAGATTTTCTGCTTCTTCTATTCAGAGTCCTAGAGAGAGTGTCACCATATGCTCACTGCAGGAAAGCAGTTCTAAAGATCCCCATGTTATAGAAGAATACATCTAGGCACAAACTGGCTAAGTAACTTGACAAATGCCACACAGTAAGTCAGTGGCACAGAAACAGAACATAGATCCCCTGACTCCAAGAGGTGCTTCTCAGCCAGAAGAACATCTTTCCTCTCCTACACCTGTAAGATTTTGAAGCCAGTCTACATTTTCTTTTGTTGTGCCGCTAGTTGCATCTTACAACTGCCTTTCCTTTCCTTTTGTTCTTCCTAGTGATTCTTCTGTTAAGTATTCTCCCAATGTTCAAAATTCGCATTGACCTAAGCAACTGTGGCAGACACTGCTCCTGCAGTGAGTAAGGATCCTTTATAGACTCATAGACTCATAGACTCTAGGACTGGAAGGGACCTCGAGAGGTCATCGAGTCCAGTCCCCTGCCCTCATGGCAGGACCAAATACTGTCTAGACCATCCCTAATAGACATTTATCTAACCTACTCTTAAATATCTCCAGAGATGGAGATTCCACAACTTCCCTAGGCAATCTATTCCAGTGTTTAACTACCCTGACAGTTAGGAACTTTTTCCTAATGTCCAACCTAAATCTCCCTTGCTGCAGTTTAAGCCCATTGCTTCTTGTTCTATCATTGGAGGCTAAGGTGAACAAGTTTTCTCCCTCCTCCTGATGACACCCTTTTAGATACCTGAAAACTGCTATCATGTCCTCTCTCAGTCTTCTCTTTTCCAAACTAAACAAACCCAATTCCTTCAGCCTTCCTTCATAGGTCATGTTCTCAAGACCTTTAATCATTCTTGTTGCTCTTCTCTGGACCCTCTCCAATTTCTCCACATCTTTCTTGAAATGCGGTGCCCAGAACTGGACACAATACTCCAGTTGAGGCCTAACCAGCGCAGAGTAAAGCAGAAGAATGACTTCTCGCGTCTTGTTTACAACACACCTGTTAATGCATCCCAGAATCATGTTTGCTTTTTTTGCAACAGTATCACACTGTTGACTCATATTAAGCTTGTGGTCTACTATGACCCCTAGATCTCTTTCTGCCATACTCCTTCCTAGACAGTCTCTTCCCATTCTGTATGTGTGAAACTGATTGTTCCTTCCTAAGTGGAGCACTTTGCATTTATCTTTATTGAACTTCATCCTGTTTACCTCAGACCATTTCTCCAATTTGTCCAGATCATTTTGAATTTTGACCCTGTCCTCCAAAGCAGTTGCAATCCCTCCCAGTTTGGTATCGTCCGCAAACTTAATAAGCATACTTTCTATGCCAACATCTAAATCGTTGATGAAGATATTGAACAGAACTGGTCCCAAAACAGACCCCTGTGGAACCCCACTTGTTATACCTTTCCAGCAGGATTGGGAGCCATTAACAACTACTCTCTGAGTACAGTTATCCAGCCAGTTATGCACCCACCTTATAGTAGCCCCATCTAAATTGTACTTTCCTAGTTTATCTATAAGAATCTCATGCGAGACTGTATCAAATGCCTTACTAAAGTCTAGGTATATCACATCCACCGCTTCTCCCTTATCCACAAGGCTCGTTATCCTATCAAAGAACGCTATCAGATTAGTTTGACACGATTTGTTCTTTACAAATCCATGCTGGCTATTCCCCATCACCTTACCACCTTCCAAGTGTTTGCAGATGATTTCTTTGATTACCTGCTCCATTATCTTCCCTGGCACAGAAGTTAAACTAACTGGTCTGTAGTTTCCTGGGTTGTTTTTATTTCCCTTTTTATACATGGGCACTATATTTGCCCCCTTCCAGTCTTCTGGAATCTCCCCCGTCTCCCATGATTTCCCAAAGATAATAGCTAGAGGCTCAGATACCTCTTCTATTAACTCTTTGAGTATTCTAGGATGCATTTCATCAGGCCCTGGTGACTTGCAGGCATCTAACTTTTCTAAGTGTTTTTTTACTTGCTCTTTCCTTATTTTCTCTTCTAAACCTACCCTCTTCCCGTAAGCATTCACTATACTAGACATTCCTTCAGACTTCTCAGTGAAGACCGAAACAAAGAAGTCATTAAGCATCTCTGCCATTGCCAAGTTTCCCGTTACTGTTTCCCCCTCCTCATTGAGCAGTGGGCCTACCCTGTCCTTAGTCTTCCTCTTGCTTCTAATGTATTGATAAAAAATATTCTTGTTTCCCTTTATTCCCATAGCTAGTTTGAGTTCATTTTGTGCCTTTGCTTTTCTAATCTTGCCTCTGCATTCCTGTGTTATTTGCCTATATTCATCCTTCGTGATCCGACCTAGTTTCCATTTTTTATATGACGCCTTTTTATTTTGTAGGTCACGCAAGATCTCAAGGGTAAGCCAAGGTGGTCTTTTGCCACATTTTCTATCTTTCCTAACCATCGGAATAACTTGCTTTTGGGCCCTTAATAGCGTCCCTTTGAAAAACTGCCAACTTTCCTCAGTTGTTTTTCCCCTCAGTCTTAATTCCCATGGGACCTTGCCTATCAGCTCTCTGAGCTTACCAAAATCCGCCTTCCTGAAATCCATTGTCTCTATTCTGCTGTACTCCCTTCTACCCTTCCTTAGAATCGCAAATTCTATGATTTCATGATCACTTTCACCCAAGCTTCCTTCTACATTCAAATTCTCAACAAGTTCCTCTCTATTTGTTAAAATCAAGTCTAGAACTTTATTCAGGTTATTAATTCTACACTTTTCACCCCAAGAATAGTTGTAAGATGCATAGGCAGCTAAAAATGCCATTCTCATCAATATGAACATACTTAAATGTGTTTAAAACTAGAGCTGGCTCTCAACCAGAACTCTAGATCTGAATCCCTTACATCTTGCCAGCGTTTGAAATCTGAAACCAAAGCTGGATGTGAATTTTGCAAGTGGCCCTTCTCTTTAGAGTGAGATGAACAAAAACCCCAGCTCTAATCAGACCCAAATGTTGGTGGTTTGAATGCAGATCCAAAATTTCATCATCATCTCCAAGAAAACACAATAAATTAGGCATCTCAGTATGGAAAATCCTGAGCTTTGAAGATAAACTACAAGGCCTGCCCTGGAAGGGAGACAATTGCCCACATCAGAAAGTAGATAGTACCACTGTTCACACACACTGTAATGAGTGATTTTAGTACAGACAACGCTACAGTGCTACCTCATAAAAAACAATTGCAAGTGGCAGTTCTCAGAGAGCCAGAATTCACATGATCACCCGCGTTGCACTTTAATTGGTACAGCCAAAGAGGGACATTTTAAAATAACTGAATAGACAGATGGCTAAGCAAGGCAAAAGTACTAACAGAGTCTAGTTTAGAGTGGCCAGATAATTGCAGTCCAAGAGGAGCACCACAAATTAAGCAGATTATCTATAGCTAGCAAATCTGTAAAGCAAGTGAAAGAGACCCTCTGTGCTCTGTCTGTTAATTCACCCTAGAATAATTTACTAACACACACTTTGGACCAGTGGCAATTGCAGATAAATCTCAAGCAGATTTGGGGATTTCCATTCAACCATAAAGTCTTTGGCACAAGGACCTCTTGCTAACATTTGTTTATGCAATTTTTCTTTGTACATCACTGGGAACAGAACCCCTGTCTCCCAGCTCACTACTTTTAACATAACACCACACTTCCTTCATCCATGGCATAATAATTATGTATTTAGTTAATGCTAATGCCAAAGTGTCCCAGTAAGGATCAGAACTCTACTGAGCTGCTTACTATACAAAAAACAAGACCTATTCCCTGCTCCAGATAGTTTAAAATCTACAGTGAAATAAGATGTAACAATGAAGTGTAACAAATGATAGTGGGGAGGAAGGACAAAGAAATTAACAATAAGATCATATAGTTTACATTGGTCAGCTAGGTGCACAGTTGGATAGTTCTCAATCATTTGGGAGTTCTGTTGTCCATTTTCTTTTAAAAATAAATAAAAGCAGCTACCTTTGGACCGCTGTTCAACCTAGCCATCATAGTTGGCTGTTTGTTTCTAGGCATCACAGCAGAAATGGATCTTGAAGGATTTAAAGGAGAAGGTAGCAACCTTACAGGTTAATGCAACATGGGCATTCCACATGTAAAGGACATTGTGGAAGAAAGCACAGAAAAGTGTTGGGGAAAGGCAGACAAATGGTCATTCAAAGCTGGCATAGTTGGGGAGGCTGAAGGAGTGGGGGCAATTCAGTAAGAGACAAGGGCAAAAAGGGACAAAGATTCAAAGGGCCCTGAAGGTGAGGATAAGAAGCTTGAATCCAATGTAGAAGGCAGGGAGGAAGAGAGTCAATGAAGGTAGAAGTGGCACAGTCAATACCATGGGCTAGGAAGATAATCCTAGTTCCTGAGTTCTGTATGGGCTGACAGGGGTGATGTGAGTGTCAGAGGAGAGGTTTGTTACATGCCCAGTAATGGAAATCGAGGCCCATGCTTTTTCAGCATACATATAGAATTACATTTAGTTTACTAGCAAACAATGGCATCTAGCCTCTATTTTCAACTAAAAGCCCCGATGTAACTCCCATTAAATGAATGACCACGCTGTGCTAATATCAAGGGAAGACTATTTTAATCACAAATTTCTGATGGCTTGGAGGGGTTTGGGCAGTTGGATATAGCATATAGCATTCACACTCTTTGGAAAATAATTTATTTTTATCATTCCAAAAAGCAGACTGGAACTTTCTGGTCAAAGCTTTTCCATCAAAACCATCCTTTTGATGGAAACTGGCTTTTTGACAAAATGGAAATTCTCACACACAAAATTCTGTTTTCATTGAAAAACAACATTTTGGGAGCAATTCCATCAACTGCGCACCAAAAGAAAATGGCATTAAATTTTTTCAATGAAAATCCAAAAAGCTTAGAAGAAAAGCTTAATTTTCATCAAATTGTCATGGAATGAGAAAGAATGAGAATCATTCCTGACCAGCTCTTCTCACAAGATTTCTTGGACTTCCTGGCTCCAAGAAGCCTGAAAATGCAGCCTCAGGATCATTTTCAATTTTTTTTAATGTAGTTTTGATCTAAGTCCATTTGAGATTACATTTCATTTGTACCTATGGGCCTGATTCTCGATGGTGCTAAATGCTACTGTAAGATGCTGGGCAATATTAATTCCCATTGGTCTCAGTGGGAGTGGATGGTGTTCAGCATTTCAAAGAAGTATGTGTTATGTTTGTCTTATCACTTATAATTGTAGTTATTTAACTGCAATTTTACTTGTAAAAACACCCTTGCAGAAGAACTTGCAGTGCTACACAGTTAAAAAGACCACCATCACCACTAACAATTAGCACCTTGTGAGACAGATAAGACTTAAAACAAATAAAATACCTAAAGGACAACCAAAGGTGGCATAATTTTTTTAAAAATGTTTACATGGTTTGAAGTTTGAGCTTTGGATGAAAACTTAAGTTCATCTACTTCAATGTAATATTTATTTGAATTACAAACAATGTCACAATGCAAACAGTCACAAAGAAACATGACTATAGCCTTACAAAATTAAATTTAAAGTCCTATCACACATCACATCGCTCAGCCCTGCAAAAAGTTAATTAAATTTTGATCCTATACTCATTCACCTAAGCCTAGAATATACCCTAAAGGTTTTGAATTAAGTGGGATGGGATGAACAGCTCCTGTAACACAAAAAGCAAGAAGACTCAGTGGAAAAAACAAACTCATTAATACCATACATAACTTAAGCCTACTTGTAACTACTGTGTTTCAGGATAGACAAATGAAATCTGTTTCATTTAATGTTTCGTGACTTCCTTTCACATTATATTTCTTCTCGGTGGTCTTGGCCTGGCCAGGCAATACTCTGTTAAAGCCCCATTTTCAAAACCCCTGGTTTAAGAGATGACATTTTAATGTAGTCAGTGCCCATCGCCTGAGCTTTGTCATGAAAGAAATGTCTGTTCTGTGGAGATAAAGAAAGCACACAGAGAGATGCAGAACCTCTCACAAGAAGCTCTCTGTGCTTCTGCATTAAGTCGTTTGTTAATTAAATCTCATTTTAGTTTTTGTTCAGCAGAAGTGAAGCATTTGATGTAGTCTTTATATCCTGTCAGATGCTCATCTCCCTCATACTACATCATCAAAAGACCACTTGGAATCTTCCTCACACACCGGTTCTACTTTAGTATCTCCAGTGCCTTTGGTGTATGCTGACTTCATAGGCTAGTAAATACGGTATATTATTTCTGTACTAAGTTGTCACAGCACATCTGTTCACTTGCATGAAGCAATAAACAATGCTGTTACAACTTTGTGCTGATCTCTTCTCTGCAAAGTGGCACCTACTACACCATGACATGTTGGCTGCCACAATCCCAAGTGCAGCTGAACAATTGCTGCCCAAATATTAGTACTTTTGATATATGAGTTTATTTAAAGCCTCTATCAGAGGCTGATGATTGGCTGAAAACACCTGCTTCACTGCAACCATGATAAGACTCTCAGCCCAGTGAAACACAGATCATCATTCATCATCAAGCATTTAAACTTTGCTAATAGTTAACTTTAAACTCTATTGCTCTACTCCTTCCGTTTACCTACCGAGCAGCAAAAGATGAAGGGTGCTGCGTTAAGTCATCTGTCTGCAGGCATATGCCAATATTTACACTCACTTATTTTTTTATTTCCTGTAATGCAAATGGTTACTTAGAGAAAAAAAAATGCAACCAATCATCATGCCAATTTTGCTACCAAGTGCAGTCCACACTCTTCACGTGGTACAGATCTTCAAGAAATACATTCCGTGACTTCTGTCTAGACACAGACCAGTTGTGCAGAACCTACTTGTACTGACAGGAAGCATAAAGGGATTGTGGCCGTAACCATCACAATCAAATTTGCTGCCTTGTTTGGCTAAGCAAAAGTCAAGGGGGACAATTAAGGGATCAATGGTGATTACGGAGCAACAAAACACAGCAGCCCAGGCATAAATAACTCAAGGGAAAGAGGCATTCAGTACAAGGACAGTCCACACCCCTGAGGGCTGAAGGACTTAATAAAATACAGCGTCATTGCAAATGCCCAAAATCTGTAGATTGCCTTCCTGATCATTCGAGCCATGATGACCTATGTATCTCAAATAAGGCAGCAGGAGTCAATATTGTATCTCTTCAGCTACCTATTTCCCAGAAGCACAAAATGAATTAGAAAAGTCAGATGTTGGATTTCAGATGCTCCCCAGCTTCAGTCAGTGTTTGATTCTCAGAACTTTCTCCTCCCACCCAGCTGTCTCTCTTTTTCAGAGATCTGTGGTGATCTTAAATATCATTGTCTCGCACTCCCCTCCTGGCCATTGGCTTCACCTGCCTACTGCCATTTTTAGTCTGATCCAGGTGTCTTGGGCTCTCCTGGTGCTTCTCTGCTGCACAGATGAATTTCTATTAATTTCTTTTCATAGTTATTAAATTGCTAAGGGTAAGCTCTCTGTGTTTATACAAGAGGGGAGGAAGAAGAGTGTCAGACTAAGCACAGACTTTCCACGCTCCTCAGTGCAAGACCTAAGCAAGCCTAGATCTGTTGTCAACACTAACTTCGCAAAAGTCAGTGGGGAGCTGTGAAATGAAGGCAGAGGTAGGGATGACCCCTTCCCCCCATCTGACACTGGCCAGTTGCGTTCACAATATGCTAGGCACTGTAATAAGTTTCCTTGCAATATATTATTCAGCCTCTGAGTATGTTTGTGGGCTGTATAAGCATTCCAAGTAAGGCATGGTCCCCAGTAAACAACAAGGAGAACGAAGTTGGAACTCAAGCTGTTTTCTTCAAAAAACACCTTCTGCTTAAGATATGTGACTCTGTGTATCATGACTGATACAAACAAAGGAGAGGACAGTTGCCTGTAGAGTTTACAATCTAATTCAGGGGTAGGCAACCTATGGCATGCGTGCTGAAGACAGCACACAAGCTGATTTTCAGTGGCACTCACACTGCCTGGGTCCTGGCCACTGGTTCAGGGGGCTCTGCATTTTACATTTAATTTTAAATAAAGCCTCTTAAACATTTTGAAACCTTATTTACTTTACATATAACAATAGTTTAGTTATATATTATAGACGTCTAGAAAGAGACCTTCTAAAAAGGTTACAATGTATTACACGAAACCTCAAGTTAGAGTGAATAAATGAAGACTCAGCACACCACTTCTGAAAGGTAGCCGACCCCCGATCTAATTATTCCCTCCCTTACCCTTAATATCATGGTAACCTTCTTTGTGCTAAAAGAAGGCTTGATGCAATTTGCTCCAGAGCCCAAAAATAGTCACCTGATTTTATACATCAAATATAATCGAATGCAAGAATTTTGAGAGAGAGCTCTGAGTTTTTCAGACATGATGCCAACATTTTGAACTGAAACTTTCAAAGGGGCCAAGAGGGTATCGCTGTAATAAACTCATCTCCCCAGGAAGCGGTAGCTAGGCTGATGGAAGAATTCTTCCATCAACCTAGCACTGTCTATATGGAAACTTAGGTCACAATAATTATGTCACTCGCCAGTATGGATTTTTCACCCCCTTGAGCAATGTAACTCAGTTGCTCTAATTTTCTAGAGTAGACCAGCCTTATGTTCTCCAAAGTTCATTTGCAGCCTTGATAAGTGTGTTGAATGACTCAACAGCAAACTTCTGACAGATTAAGGAGCATCACTAACAAGCCCTGATGAGTGATAGTTGCAATTTTAGGCTTGTACATAAAAAAAGCATTTAAATGCTAAGAGTCTAAAGTGCTGGTGACTTTAAAGAGAAACAGGGAGGTCTTTGGGGCACCTACAGGGATGTCTGCCTCTTCCTCCACCACACCCTCTTCTCAAAAACAAAACAGTGCTCCTGAGTAAATGCCAATGCATTAAATTCCCAAGTCACAACAGTGTTTTTCTGGTTTTAATATAGGGGTGGGGAGGAGAATATTAGGCTTTAAAGACTCCATTTTCACAAGCAGTCTCCAAATTTGCATGTCTGAACTTTCGCACACAAAAATTTGGAGTTTCTGATGAAAATCAGGTGGTAGATATCGAACCATCCAATTCTTTTATGCAAATGATATTTGTCCAATTGAATCCACTCCTTCTGGTATCAAGTATTTCACACCCAATAGTTTAGTCTATGTAAATCTAGGGTCTGTTCCTGCTCCAAATAATGTCAATAGAAAAAAATTTGAATTGGCTTTAGTAGTACAGGATCAAGCCTTTAGGCCCTGATTCAACAAAGCACTTACACATGTGCTTTGCTTTAGGCATGAGATTACGTGTTTTGCTGAATCAAGGACTCAGAGTCCAACTCTAGAAGGAAACTGCCCTGAAAAAATGTAACAAATACTTTGTAATAATATCAAGCTCTCTCTCTGTAGGAGTGAAATCAATTAAAATACATATACCATGTAAGCCAGTGGTCTGAATAAGCTCTCCCCTGCCATCTGTTGATGAACTGGGGTAAAACACCTCAGAAACTAGACCGTATATGCCTTGGATTAACCTATTTTGCGTAGGTGATCTGCAGACATACCTGCTTTGCCAAAGTGATCAACTTGTCCTGTTTTCAGTTCAGATTAACATAAGTCTTGGATGCAGGGGTAATGAAATTTTGTTATCCTTATTGTATGACTAAACAGTAGCAGAACTGCGCTGAATATGCACTAACAGTGAGCAAGGGAGAAGAGTCACCCAAAATTTAACCTCACTCACTCAGCAGGGATAGTGATGCCAAATCCAATTGAAAATCAGAGGGATTGGTGACAGGTAGTCCTAACTGGTGGATGTAGACTCTGAAGTGTCATTTGATAGCTGCCCCCCCTCCAATGTTTAAAGATGGAGCTGAATAAATGCAACTGAGAATACTTGTTTCTTCTCTGTGATCATGAGAGCTGAAGTCATTGATAAACTGGTCTAGGGGGCTGAGCCTTACACCTGGTTGAGGACAGTGTTGCGATGAAAGACAATGCAGAGGAGGCCTCAGCAGTGAGGTCCCCCACTGCCCAGTGAAATTATTAAAAGCTGAAATCACAAGACTGGGCTAGATGAAAGAACCTCAAAACACACCATGGTGACAGCAGCAGTGGTGAGCAGCTTCCTGCTTTTAATTTTTTGAGCACAAAACAGTTGTGAACAACTGGTCAAATTGAATTTGTCTGAAAAGTCAAGTCAATGTTTCTGGTTAACATTTTGCAATATTCACCTAGCTCTATTGATCAACTTGACCAAACCCTTAAAGGTTTCTTATTTAGTGGTCTCCAATAAGAAACTAACCTCAAATGAGTTAGAGGTTTGGATGTGCATTCAAAATTTCAGGGGGTTATTAGAGTATCTGCACTATTTGAACCTTGAGTCTGCAAAAGAAGGTTGGCAATTTCATGTCCTCATGCACTATTTCAGTTCTTCCTGTCCTGACTGAATCAGAGAAGCATACAAATGAAAAACAATTAGGGTGACCAGATGGCAAGTGTGAAAAATTGGGAGGGGGGGTAATAGGAGACTATAGAAGAAAAAGACCCAAAAATCTGGACTGTCTGGTCATTCTAAAAACAATAGAGAAAAGAACATTAATGGAAAGGTTGGAAGCCTCAAAAGAGCTACAGTTCACACTTTGGGGGAAGATTCCAAATTGGGGGTTGAGGGAAGACATAAAGAGAAAAAAGTTCTTAATTTGTCCAAACTAGTTTACCCATCTCTAGTGGGATGTGCTTAATGAATACTTGTTGAAGAAAGAGACCTCTTTCCATACATCACACCAAAACTACAGTGAAGTTCTAATACAGAGCTGGGTGAATATTTTTGGCAGAAAAATTTTTTACTCCCCAAAAATGCAGATTTTGGTTGACCAAAACATTTCATGACTTGGTGTCAAATTTGCAGAATTGTTTCAGTCAACCCCCCACCCCAAATTTTAAAAAAATCTAAACATTTTGTTTCAACATGTTCTAAAGGAAACCTGTCTATTTTGTGATTCAAAATTACTTTTCTTTTCAAATTGTACTTGCATTTTATTTGAATTGAAGGTTTTCACATGTAGATGGGGCTAACTAACAGATGTTCTACAAGTGATGATCAGATTGTTGGGGGCAGGGGAAGGATTTTAAGGGATCCTTTGAAATAATCTGAACAGGAGGCAGTTCTGAGTTAAACAGTGTGGCCCAGCTAAACTGCTTCTTGATATTGTAGGTGGGATTTTCAAAGGCACTCAGAATTGGTCTAAATCTTCTTCCATTGAAGTAATTGGAAAGTTCTACCATTGATGGTAATGAAAACAGAGTCAGAACAATATTGAGTGCTCTTGCCAATCTCACCCAGATTTGAAGCAGGAGCCACAGTATCGTCCAGTATGAGAGTTGTATCCCTCTCCTCACTAGGTAGCTCAGCTTCACCGAAATGAAGCCTCAAAAAATTGGGTAGAAACTCATAAATGTTCCTTTCCACGGAAATCTTTAGTAAAAGGTGAAAGATTTATATGATCTGAAGAGAAACCAGAGTATGGTAGCTGAATTTCTGCTGCATGCAGGGCACAGTTGCCTGTAGTTCTTGCATTAACTCCATTGTGTTAAAATGTCAAACAGGATCTTTGCCACTAGCATAAACATTTTAGAGATGCTTCAGGGAACATGCATTAGTGTGTATGTTTCTGTTAGTTCTTGTTTTTGCAACAGAGGGAGAAACACCAAAAGAAACACCAAACTGTGACTCTGGTAAGATTTCAGCACAGGTACTCATAGCTGAAGTTTTGGAGTTTTTTTATCATTTAAAAAACTAGATAAAAATTGTACATGTGCAGGTCATATAAGAAAGATCCACATGCCACACTGGTATTGCTAAAAAAAAATGGGGGGAGAAAGAGAGAATCACATTGCCTTCTCCACAGAATTTGCAAACTTACGAACAAAGCTTGCAAGTCACAAGAGACAGTGGTCCACAGAAGAATGTGATAGATCACAGAAATGTCAGGGAGACTTCAAGGTCCAATTTCTTTTTTTCTTTTTTAAATTGAATAAGTAAGTGTTTTCTCTGTGACTTTAGATGACTGTCAGGGTTGGAATTATGTTATATGGGATATTAAATCAAATAGACATTACAAGCCTGCAGGATTTTGTAACTGCATACACCTATGTTAGGCACTGAAACAGGAAACATTCCATGCCCAGTCCCAGCTCTGTCCTTTGACAGTTTTTACACAGAGAAAAATGAATCAGGAAAAAAAATCAGGGAGAGTGCAATGTACTGAAGAGACAGAGCATGTTTTCTTTTTCTTCTAGGACAAAATTTAGTTGAATGAAGAATTAAACCTAAGAATTCCATATTACTTTGAGCTACATATAAACAAAGGACATGTTCTGCTTGTCATAGTGAAGTTGCGGCAGTTGAATGAAGGGCACAATATAGCTAACTGCATATATTCTTCCCTTTATGCTCACATATAACTTCCTTTATGTTAAGAGCTATACTGGGGGAATGAAGAGAATATGTGTGCTTATATTTCATTACCTTTGGTTTTCTGAACCATTCTCAGATTATAAATTATAACCAGTGAGAATCCTAAAACCTTTGGGAAAAGTTCAGTGGAATTTTCCTACTTTCTATTGTTGTGGCATTGTCAAAGAAAATCAAAATGGACCACCATGCTTCTCCATTTACAGCATTGCACAACTGTGGCACTGTGAAGTATACTAAAATAAAATGCCTTTTTATATCTGCCAGAGTTAGAACAAACTGAGACTTTGCTAGACAACTACTAGACAGATGTAATTAAACATTATAATGTGCAAATAGCATTCCACAGTCAGCAATTACATTGCTCAGAAATTAAATGCTTTATTTACTCAAACAATTCCATAAATCTCAGTGAATAAAGACTTCATTTACAAACAATGCAACACCAGATTTGAAAAACACAACAATATATGGTTGTAGACCGCTGCCTTCACTGAGTGACCAGGACCTTCATTGAGCTAGTTCCTTTCCTACTGTGGCACAATATGTAGGAGTGTGATATTCAAATCTGATAATCTGCTATCCTAAACTCTCTCAGATTTACTGACAGGAAATATAAATATGCTACAGTTGGTCAATGATCCCTGCACTTAAAATGCTGAGTCTTAGACCACTCTGTTGGTCAACTACTATTTGTGGCTCCACGTGTTTGGCCAACTGGAGATAAATTTGTGAAGGAAGGAAATTGTCATCCATCTTGAATTCTATAGTACTATGTGATGCTTTAATTAAAGGCATCTATTCCAATCTCTTGGTATTTAAGCACATACTTATTTTATTTATAGGCTATATAATTTATTTTTAAGTGAATGTAGTGCTCCTGAAAGATTCCGGTTGAGTCCTTTAGTCAGGACAGATATAACACATACCATGGATATAAAAGCAGTGGCTCCCAACTTGCTTTTTACCCTCAGAGAGACCACCTTACGTGAGACATAAATTCAGTCTCTATGGCGCACTCAATCCTTGACTTCTGCTGACACTTTCACTGAGGATGCCAATTACCCTGGAAATTTTTCCTCCATGATGAATTGGTCTGAGCCCATATTTTCTATAGAGAAATGACTGAGACAATCAACTGTTTTCGTATGAATCACTAAAAAACTCTGTAGGTTAGTTTGTCATTTTGATACAGAATAGGCTGATATAGTTCATTATTTTAATATTGAAAACTCCACCCCAAATTTGTCTACCAGGAAGCACAAGCCATCTTCTTTATATTCTTTAATTTGTATTCAATAAGTTAATGAAATTTCACAGCATTTTATTACTATTATTGATTAATAAAGATATATGTTTCCTTATAGATGCCATGTTTAGATATGTAAATGATGTGTGCAGACTTTAATATGAGAAAGGGGCCATTTTCAGACAAGTCAAAATATGAACTCATAATTCACATACAATCTCAAAGTTCAGTGCTAAATGTGTGCCATTTATAGAGCATTCCCATATAATTCCCGCTCTTGAAAATAACATAACCCTGACATGGGAGCGTTACAGGTCTTATTCACTACTTGTAAAGTGCTTTGAGATGCTCATACAGAAGCCATCACATAAGTCTAAAGCATTATTATTACAATAAGTGGGTTGTTTAATGCTCCCACATAACCTTGGCTGTCGTCATTGTGTGCTTTTCAAACTCACATCAAGGTACAATAGGTGTGGCTCATGGTGCAGAGAGAAGTCAATGCTGCATAAGTGATTTTTTTTTTTAAAGGCCCCTATCCTTTTGGCACTGTCAGGAAAGTTGGGCTGAAAGGGAGGAAAGTGAATGTCCCAATTTGGGAGAGGTGGAGAGTTGCACTAGTCCCAGGAAAGCATGGGAGCCTCTATGTTTCTCCTGAGATGCCAGTCAGTAAGGGTTGCCATACGTGCTTCCTTCAGTGGCAGGCCATGCCTGCTATCTGTATTGGAGGTGAAGGCCTCCAGGACTGTACCTCTCCTCCTGTTTGTCCCTTTCTATCCCCATTGGGGTGACTTGTTCTGTGTGGACACTAGAAGAGAACATTCTGATTGCAGTTATGGGTGGGCCCCTCCATGAGAGGGATTAAATAAGGAAGCTAGGCTCTGAAAAGCTTAAATATGCTTTAGTTCACCATCCTGATGCGGACTAGATGCAAGCATTGCATGCAGTAATTCCCTGACCTGTATTATGCAGAAGGTCAGACTGGGTGATTGTAATGGTCCCTCTTGTGGCCTTAAAAAAATAGCTATGAGTGCTTCTAACCTGACCCCTTGAGCACAAATGCAGGGTCCAGCATTAATCTAACCTTTATCTTTTCAATGATAATAAAGGGAGCTCAATAAAATATTGGAAAAAGCCACTACTCGTTTGCATACATGTGCTCTTATTGAGGTTTGCTCTAGTGTGAACATCCCCTATTAATATTCATTAGAGTGGAGTCCTACAAAAGAGATGGCAAAAGAAAAAAAGATAAATGGGGAATGAAGGCATCATTACATATTATTATTATTACTTGTCATCTTACCTTGCCACTGAAGCTTACATTTAGGATTTAAGGAAAGCAAGCCAGGAGGATTAGCAGTGGCTGATAAATAACGAGCTGGAGCTATCGGAGTCTGATTAAAGCAAAAGAAGATTATTAATGTGGTGCACGCACAGGAGAGAGATACAATTATCAGATTTGAAGGAAATTATAAAGCAAAATCCATTTGCAGGTTTATGAATCCCTGATAAAGGGATAAATCTGAAAAACGAATGAATGTACTGAACACTGGCTCATTCAAATTGTAAAAAAATTCATAGTAAAGTGATGCTACTTGTCACAAGAGCTTTGGTTCTTAAGAGTTCACTTTATAATATCCAAAACTACGAGATAGCTCTGAGTACACATTAGGGATCTGAAATAGCTGTCTTTAAAAAAAACAATACTGTAAGCAAGACCTGTATTAACCTTTTGGGAGGCATATTGCATGACAAGATGAAGAAATGTGGGGTTATTTTATTCTGCATCTTTCTTTGTCTAGTCCTCTTGGGAAAGAGTTCCTTGCTCTTTGCTGCTACAGTACTTTGAATGATCAACACAGTGTATGACCTAACTCCAAATATAAAATCCCCAGTAAGTTCTTGGAATGTGTTGGAACAACATCTTGGAGTCATGGAGTTTAAGACCAGAAGCAACCTCCAGATCATCTAGTTTGACCTCTATATCACAGGCCACCAACACTTCCCAGCACCTGCACACTAGCAAACCCAACAACTAGATTTACACCAAAGTATTACAGCACATGGGAGACTAAACTACTATGTGTCACTGGCAGAGAACAGGAGGGTGACGGTGGAGGAAGTACCTGAGGGATGAGAGAGACAGGCAGCCATTTTAGACTTGATTCTGACTAACAGGGAGGCATTGATTGTGCATCTGAAGGTGGAAGGAAATTTTGGTGAAACTGATCACAAAATGATAGATTTCATAACTCTAAGGAAAAAAAGGAGTGACAGCAGCAGAATAAGGACAACTGACATCAAAAAAGCAGATGTTAACAAACTCAGAGAAATGGTAGGCAGGGTCCCATGTAAAGAAAAAAAAATCTAAGGAAAATGCCAGTGAGATTTCCTAATTGTGCTCATGAGCCAACCAAACTTATACAAATTCATTTAATCATAGTATATTATTGCACTTACTTTGCTAACAAGTGATGACAAATTTTCTGAGTTGTTTAGAATATATACATAAAGAAAGTTCACTATAAAATTTGCAAAGTTCTTACCCATTCTCCACTGCTACAAGAAGGTCAGTAAGTTCTCTCATTAGTCTCATACTTGGCCCAGTCTACATGAGAAGTTTTACTGACTTAACTAAAGCATTTTCTTTAGTGGACACGTGTAGACTTTCTTATTTAATAGTGTCATATATCCATTTAGTTGAAATTGATTCCTGACTTCATCATCATTTAAACATGTGCTTATGTGCTTTGCTGAACTTGTAGACAAGTTGGGTACTTGCTGAACAGCTTCTGTAAACTATTCATTGTGTTTGCTTTCTTGATTACTCTGGAAAACTATATATGGCTTCCCCACTTTGAAACTGGTTGTTGTAATTGGAGAGATGACGATCTCCCAAGGAATATAGTGAATCAGACAAAAGGTTCATTAGTCCAGTATAAAGTCTCAGATAATGGCCAATACCACATGCTTCTGATGAACTTGCAAATAGGTATATGTGGGACCTGCTACATGGTCTCCTCTTGAATTCTAATAGTTAAAGATTGGCTCACTCTTTTCAGTATCCATTTACGCAGAAGTTTTCTTGTTTCTATTTAGGCCTAAATTTCCTATCTAGGGTTGCCAGGTGTCCGGTTTTCGACTGGAATGCCCAGTTGAAAAGGAAACCTGGCACTCTGGTCAGCACAGCTGACCAGGCCATTAAAAGTTCATTTGGCGGTGCTGGCAGGCTCCCTACCTGGATCCGCGCGGCTCCCTGGAAGTGACAAGTCTGTTGGCTGCTAGGTATAGGGGCGGCTAGGGACTTCAGCCAGTGGGAGCTGCAGGGGGGATGCCTGCAGATGGAGGCCTAGGAGTCAAGGGACTTGTCGCCGCTTCCGGGAAGCTGCCCAAGGTAAGTACCCCCTCACCCCTCTCATGCCCCAACCCCCTGCCTCAGCTCTGAGCCCCTCCCGCACCCAAATTCCCTCCCGGAGCCCACACCCCGCACCCGCTTCCGCATCCCAACCCCCTGCCCTAACCCGGAGCCCCCTCCTGGGCCCCAAACCCTTCATCCCCAGCCCCACACCAGAGCCTGCATCCCCAGCTGGAGCCCTCACTCCAACCCCCACCCCAGCCTGGAGCCCCCTCCCACACCCTGAATCCCTCATATCTGGCCCCTCCCCAGAGCCCAGAACCACCCAGCCTACAGCCTGTATCCCCTCCCACACCCCAACCCCTTGCCTCAACCTGGAGCCCTTTCCTGCACCCCAAACTCTCATCTCTGGCCCCACCGCAGAGCCCGCACCTCCAGCCGGAGCCCCCACACTCTCTCCCGTGCCCCAAACCCTGGCCCCAGCACGGTGAAAATGAGCAAGTGAGTGAGGGCAAAGAGATGGAGTGAGGAGGGGCAGGGCCTCGGAGAAGGGGCAGGGAAGAGGTGGGGCCACATGGCAAGGGTGTTAAATTTTGTGCAACTAGAAAGTTGGCAACCCTATTCCTATCTCTTGCTACCCCTAACTTTATTCTCCTGGCTTTTAGCTTCATCCTTAACAAGAGTCCAGAGGGATTCACCATGGATATGTTTCTAAGGGATGCAGTTCTTATTTTATTTTCTTCCTTCGTCTATGCCAACAATTCCCATTAAAACAAAAGCATCCTACTTTATTTATGTTCTCTGCGGCCTTTCAAGAAGGTAAGCATGAATATCAGGAATAGTTTCAGACAGTAATTCTGAGTTGCCTCAGTGGGGGAGGAATAGCTCAGTGGTTTGAGTATTTGTCTGCTAAACCCAGGGCTATGAGTTCAATCCTTCAGGGGGCCATTTAGGGATCTTGGGCAAAAATCTGTTGGATGATTTAATTGGGGATTGGTCCTGCTTTGAGCAGTAGCTTGGACTAGATGATCTCCTAAGGTTCTTTCCAACCCTGATATTCTCAGAATGGTGCCATTTCCCAAACACATGACCATGTATGAAAATCAATAGTCTCCAAAAGGTTGATCATTAAGCAGATCTATGCAAAATGTCCTCACAGACATTTCAAGTAAATGTGGGACCAGTTTCAAATAAGCATGCCTATCTATCAAAAAACCTTTAAATTAACAATTTCATGTGATTTGACAAAAGCAAGGGAAAAATCAGCAGTTATGATTGAGCCTTCCATTGAGATTTTGAGTTAATTGGAACTTGGTACTCAAAACAAAATAGGAGGGGGTGAAAATTCATAGAGAATGAAGCTCTATGAAAAGGATTCCCATCGATGTCTCGTTGCTCATTTGGTTATAACATTTTCCCCATTATTTTATTTATTTATTTTGTCTTTTCTTCTTTAAGGATAAATTTTACCATTTGCTTCTTGCAATATATCCAAGTACAGGCATCGTACTCTGCCCTGCCAAAAATCCCTCTGCACACAAATGAACATCTTTTCTGCAAACTATGTACAGTGTTCTCTTAGCCCAATCCCTTGCAGATCTGGTTTCCCCAATTTATTATTATTTTAACTGTGTTTTTCTGAACTCTAATTTGTCTCTTACGGTCTCTAAAACTGAATGAAATTTTCCAATATTGTCTGTATCACTGCTGAAAATAGAGGCATATTATTTAACCTACTGATTTTATATGATACCTCTTTTCATACATAAGCTGATGATATTGTATTGGGTGAAGTCTCATGTATGAAGTCACAATGTATATATTCTTTTTCATTTTTCGTCTGCTATTACCCCCAGATCATCATCTATGGTAACAGAGTTGAGCTAATGTTTACCCATGCTGTACTAGTGTCTTCAGTTTTTAATCTCGCAAATGGATTTTCTTTCTTACAAAATAAACACAGCAGACCTTTCAGACTTATATTTTACCTTGGGATCTTCTTTATTCAAGAGATATTCTTCCCATCGCTTTCTTTATTCACCCTAGTTCTCCCTACATATTACCTTAGATATGAGATTCCTTCCATTCCTATCACTTAGCTTAGTAAAAACAAAGTGATTTTTTTCTCTTATTTACTATCCTTTACTCCATGCATTCTCTGACACTATTGGTTTTCTTGATTGCTCTTAATCAACTTTCTGGCTCCGCTTTCATCTTCCCATTATTTCTTATCCACTCTTCAATCTTCAGAGCTTCCTTCTCTGTGCTTGTTTACACTCTCTCATGCCCCTGATGGTCAAAAAGTGAGATCCTTTGAAACTAATACTGTTGCTTTCTGCTTGCCCAACTCTTCAAACTCTTCTAGTTCGCTTTCCTCTCTTGGTGCTGAAAAATTGATTTGGAATGCTGGTCTGACTTCCTTTTGCAATTTTTGGTATGATTTTTCTGCACATTGATAGAAAATATTTCCTCTCAAATAGAATGGGATCATCCTAGTTTCCTGGTCTCTTGTTTTTAAAAGTGTCTTGAGATCAAATCTTCCTTTCTTGTTCCTGTTGTTACACAGAAATTGCTTTTGCAAAAATCCAGTAGCTTCTTTACTTCTTCATTTATGCCCCTAATACTAACTGGTCACTAGTTTAGGAGCATGAATCTTACTCTGTGCACAAAAGGTTTTCCAGAACCATAATATTAAATGTAACAACTTTTTTTTTAATTGCAATTTGGGGTTTGATGTAACTTGTGTTGTACAGTGATTCGTTATTTCAAATATTCTTAGCACTCCAAAATAATCTTTAAAACTCATCCTAACATTATGTTCCTCTTTCAAGTCTGCCATCAGCACAAACTTTTCAGTGGGGTCTTGGTGTGAAATCGTGGTCCCACTGACTTCAGTGGGCCCAGGATTTGGACCATGGAGTCTACCTTTAATGCCTCTTCCAGAAATGTAAACTGTGGTTCTTCCATCTCTTCCCATCGTATCTGCTCACCTAGACAAAAGCTTCCATATGTTACAATAGATATAAATTCCCTGCCCTAGCCATCTCATTTCTTTCATTTCTTTAACGACTGTAAGCAATCTCTTATTTTGCCCATCCATGGGACATGTACAATCTCCATTTCCCCACCTGTTTTCTTAAGTCATCAGTGCTTCAGTACATTCTGCTGCCCTCCGTAATGGAAATGATATAGGGTTACTTTGGAGAACTCACTGAAAAGCTATGCAGCTGTATTTGTGCTCATTCCATCATGCTATGCTGGTGCCATACTTTTTGCCTCCTGCTTGCTGATCACATCACAAGATGCCCCGAATCAATCACATTCTCACTTGGATCTCTGTTCGGGTGTTTTTCAAAGCCATTGTCAAACTATTTCGTAAAAAGACCCGGGAAAATAGTGGGGAAAAAAATTCAGAAAGATTTTCTTGAATCCATAATCTCATTATGATTTCAGCCAGTTTTGCACTCCTTTTTGTTCTCTTTTCTATCTTATTGTGCATGAGTTTTTGTTCACTTTAATGCTGAGGAATGGGTGCCCATACAAATATTCATTCACAAGCAAAGAAGGGTACTCACTCTTGTGCTAGAAGTATTCACCCTTTGGCCAATGACATACTGTGATGGGGCGGATCGGCCCCGCACTGGTACGGCGGGGGTTAATCCCTCCCTTCTAACAGAAAAACCTCCACTCTTGAGGCTCTGCCGGGCATGCTGTACCTGGAAGTCAGGTATAACAGCATGTGGAGCTGCTCAGCCAGGGCTGACTGCCGGGGAAAGAGGACACTTGGTGGAGGCTCCAGTCTGCAAGCTGCTTCAGACCCTGACTGCAAAAAGCAGAGAGTCTGAGGCCCAGACCAGAGACCAGTTGCCCACAGTGAGTAGCCAGGAGTTGGATTCTCAATAAGTCACCTGGGCCAAGGAGCTTGGAGACCCCGACAGCGAACAAGCCCTGCCACAAAGACACATGGTAGGAAGTGGAACAGAGGGGTAAAGTGAGTGGTGCCTCGCACCTGAAGAAGGTCAGTGTGCTGTGAAAGGATCCCTGCTGACTGGGTGGTGACCACACTCACTGCTGACAGGGCCCCGGGTTGGGCCCCGGTGCAGAGGGGGGCTGAGTCCCCCTACTATCTCTGCTGCCACCCACCCCTAGGTGGCAGCCTACCTCTTTGACTCTGACCACTAGGCCACATAGCCCTGACCCCTAGGGCAATTGTATGGACTCTGGCCATTGGGACTCTATGGACTCCGGCTGCTAGGCTGCATTATCTCACAAGGGACGTGGAAGTAGATGGACTCTGGCCCTTGGGCCACACTGTGCTAACTACAGAGGGTTTTAGAACACAGACTTGGGCGTAGAGAGGCTGTGTTACCTCCCGCCCCCTTGACGTACTAGCCCCACCACACACACCATGAGTAATTCTTAGTCAAAGTTGAAGTGAATAGATTGGAAGCAAACTGATAGACTGAAACATATGCATGTGAATCATAGAGTTATAGAACATTAGGGTTGGAAGATACCTCAGGAGGTCATTTAGTCCAATCCCCTGCTCAATGCAAGACTAACACCAATTAAATCATCCCAGCCAGGACTTTGTCGAACCAGGCCTTAAAAACCTCTAAGGATGGAGATTCCACCACCTCCCTAGGTAACCCATTCCAGTGCTTCACCACCCTCCTAGTGAAACAGTGTTTCCTAATATCCAACCTAGACCTCCCCCACTGCAGCTTGAGACCATTGCTCCTTCTTCTGTCATCTGCCACCACTGAGTACAGCCTAGCTCCATCCTCTTTGGAACCACACTTCAGCTAGCTGAGGGCTGCTATCAAATCCCCCCTTACCCTTCTCTTCTACATAACCCCAATTCCCTCAGCCTCTCCTCATAAGTCACGTGCCCCATCCCCCAAATCACTTTCGTTGCCCTGCTCTGGACTCTTTCCAATTTGTCCACATCCCTTCTGTAGTGGGGGAACCAAAACTGGACTCAATACTTCAGGCCTCACCAGTGCCGAATAGAAGGGAATAATCACTTCCCTCGATCTGCTGGCAATGCTCCTACTAATACAGCCCAATATCCCGTTGGCCTTCTTGGCAACAAGGCTACATTGCTGACTTATATCCAGCTTCTCATCCACTGTAATCCCCAGGCCTTTTTCTGCAGAACTGCTGCTTAGCTAGTTGGTCCCCAGCCTGTGGCGATGCATGGGATTCTTCCTTCCTAAGTGCAGGACTCTGCACTTGTCCTTGTTGAACCTCATCAGATTTCTTTTGGCCCAATCCTCCAATCTGTCTAGGTCACTCTGGACCCTATCCCCACCATCCAGCATATCTACCTCTCCCCCCAGCTGAGTGTCATCTGCAAATTTGCTGAGGGTGCAATTCATCCCCATCATCCAGATCATTAATAAAAGATATTGAACAAAACTGGCCCAGGACCGACCCCTGGGGCATTCCGTTTGATACTGGCTGCCAGCTAGACATCAAGCTGTTGATCACTACCCATTGAGCCCAACAATCTAGCCAGCTTTCTATCCACCTTATAGTCCATACTTGATGAGTATGAACAATTATGAACAAAGAAAAAATTCATAGGAATCAGTTTCCATACATTATTCATTGATAAAGGTAAATTATTAGATACATTTTTGCTATGAATTGTTTGCCCAGCCCTAATGAAAAATATGTTGACCAAGTTCTAGTCTTCACCACCGTAACTCAAGATAAAAAAGAAGCATAATATGAAATGGATCCCTGTATATCACATTCATCTCCTTGCAAGGGTAAAAGAGAGTTTCCCATACAGAACATAACATATATTAAGGAGATACTACTACACTTGGTCTTAATCAAAGGACTAAGGGGGAGGCATGGGAATATACAACTTTCCATGTGAACTTCTTCCCCATCAGAAATATTTTTAAGGAAAGTTTAAATTTAAAAAGAGGTCAATAACTTTTAAACACAAAAAAATCCTAATTAACTCTCTGCTCATTTTCAAAGGCCTAACCAGAAAGCCTTACACCCAAATTATGTAGAACAGAAAAATATTTTTTCTGGATATAGTGGGAGAAAATTTTGCTGTCAGCTATGCCAGCACAGATACATTGACATCGGTTGCACCCTTTTAGCAGAATAAAATTTTATCTATTTACTACAAAAAAGAAAAAAAAATTCCCCTCACATAAAATCACAATATTGATCCCAATTCATCCCTTATGCCATTTGACTGGAGTTAGTGAAATTGCCTCACACATACATTTTGGTTAATGGCATTTTGAGAAGTATATTAACAAACTAAGGGTTTTGTTGTTGTTGTTTTTAAAAAAAATCTCTTTGAGAACTATTTCCTCTATTTCTTAGAAATCAAGAGCTTTTGATCACCCTGAGTTCCCCTAACAGGTAACATGCCATTATAAAAATCGAGATAGATTAAACTGATTGATTGCCTTCAATTCGAATGCAGGATGCTCAGCACTTCACAAGATTGGGCTCTACATAAGCTTAGGGAAGGGTTATTGTTTTATACATCCTGAATCATTCCCTTCCCTGGAGGATACTCTATTTACTGGAATTACTATACTTAGGGGTATATGGTGCACACACACACTTGTTTCTCATTCACGGTTCACATTCTCAGTGGATTTGTGTGAGGCTAAACTCCTGCAACTAGCAGAAAATATTTAAGACTCCAATTCAGACATTTGGTCTGACAAGAACTTGTTCTGCATTTTTTTCACTTGTGCTTTGAATTAATACTTTATATAACCTGTGTTACAATAGTAATTGATTTGCAAAACAACCTTCATATATTATATGCAAACTGATTCTTTTACCAAATAGGAAAGACTTTCCCAATGCAACAGTTTGCATGCTGAGCTGAAAAGCAAACACAGCTATCTGATTAATTGATTCTGACCTCATAAATATTGTACTTTGGGGGCTCTAATAGAACTTCCTGAGGGTAAATTGCAAGGTTCACCTCATTCATTTATATCTCTGGCTGACAGATGTACATTATGAAATGTCACTGAATAGGCTGGCAATAAATGAGGTCTAACATTAGCATCTTGATTTTGTTTTCCTGAAGGAACACTTTTATTAAATGACTCCGACACCAGTAAAATTATTATTCTCCACCATGTACATTTCTTTCTATTTTAATCAGTCTCTCAGAAATACATACTGGTCTTTCAACAATCAGAGACCTGGTAAATTAATAAAACAGGCTACTCTTTAGTTGTGTGTGCCTCCATTGTGGAGTCATATTATTAGAGAATATTAGATTCTGACAAGCATTTGATAGTGTGGCAGTTGTGCTAATGTTATGGTTATTATCTTTACTACCATGCAATGAAATACAGTTAAATAAAATGCAGTGAAGAAACTGCTCTCTCCTCACACCCCAAAAAAGAATATAAATGTATTGTTCCAGTCAGCATACAGAATCCCCTGACCCTTTGCATTTATCCAGACGTTATTTCATTTTATTTTATAATTTTTATTGCCAGTTGAGAATCATAAAACTCTATATAGAGATCTGGGGAGCAATAGCAAATAACCATAACATATGCAATTTAATGAAATGATATATTGTACTGAATCATAATAAAACATAACAATATGGCCATGCTCCTATAGGGTGTGCAAATTTCAATAATCCACTAATCCTGGCCATGAACAAACCATGACTGCAAATGTAACTTTGCCTTAGAAAACAAGGGCAGCAGATCCAGTGGCAAATGCAACAGTCAAAGAAAACAAACCTCACTTTTGGGGCTAAAGCCCACAATATCGCTCTCCCTCTCTCCAGTCCCATCCACCACCACCTCCACACACACACACACACACACACACACACACACACACACACACACACACACACACACACACACACACACACACACACACGCCAACATTAAAATAAAGATTAAGTGTGCTTTTAAAGAGATCATTGGGGAAAAAATGTATCTGCCATGGGTCATTGGCACATACTGCAGGTTTATGAATTTAAACAAGCTCAAAAATGTCACCAATATCGTGTTATCTTCAACCTCAATGTGGCTGCCCTCTGCACAATTGCACAAGCAGGATAGGTTCAAGGAGAATCCCAGATTTGTACTCTCTGTGCAGAGACTGGCTGCTGCATCTCCTTGAGCACAAAGGAGCACTCCTGATGGATTCTAGCCTCCCAAATGAACAACCAAAGTGGCAAGACAGCAAAGCTGGCTGGCCATAGAAGAGAGTGATGTTACAGTATCATCAGACCTATAAATAGTAGAAAAACAAAAGGAACAGAGGAAGAGCTGTTTGTTATCATGGGTGTGATTATTAATTTAATCTCAGGCCCAGATTGTGCCTAGAGCTGCATTGGGGCACTAGTGGTAGGGGAGCAAAAGGAACTCTCCTCCCTTGCATCCAAGAGCAGAGGGCAGCCATAACCATAGTCCTTATGTTTCCTGGCAAATTCTAGGCTTTCAAAGGGATAGAAAAGAGTGGACTGAGTGCACAGAGCATTAGTTAGTAGAAGCACAGAAAGAGAGGGAGCAGAAGGTGCTGTTTATGCAGTGTGCTCTCACAGAGCCTCCAGAAGCCACCTGACTCTGAGGCTGTGGACCAGGTGGCCACGGTGTGGGGAGAGGGCAGGGAAGATCCCTATCTCTGAAAAATGAGAAGCCTCCCCAACACCCCAAGCAGGAAGAAAGAGCACGAGCTGTCTAGACTGCAGGGGGCTGGGATGCCTCAAGAGAGGCTCCTTCCTGTTCCAGTATTGTCCAACTGCTTCTCCAAAAGTCATGAGTCATGCCCCATAAAATCATGAGATTGTCATAAAAATCATGAGACTGGGAATTCTCTCTCTTTTCTATAAATGGTTTCTGGTTAAACAATGTGAAGTGTTCGAAAATCCCCAGAAAATTGAAAAATTGGGCAAGGGAGTGGGGAGGCCAAATGAAACATTTCACTTTGACTTGACCATTTTAAAATGTTTTTGATGATTTTTTTGTTTGTTTATTTAGAAAAGCAATTTTTGAAACCAAGGTTCTTTCAAACTGTAATATCAAATTTCATTTAGAAATTGCTGACACAACCAAAAATTCTTAAAAAATTTAAACATTCTAAATTTCTTTTTGACCAAAACAATTCAGTGAAACAAATGTTTAAAACATTCCAGTGTCTCTGAATCTGAAAAAAAAATTTTCCAAAAAATTTCACCCAGTTCTAATGACAACTTCCTGAGTAGACAACGAAGGGCAGGAATCGAACCTCTGAGGCAGACTGCTTTGGTGGGTTAGAGTGCTGTGCACCTTGTTTCCTGCTCAGAGTAGTGGTCTACAGGTATGTCTACACTGCAATAACAGATCCAATTGCAGCTTGTCTAGGACATAAAAAAGCTAGCTCTAATCTAGCTAGCTCAGGTACCGGAGCAGCTGCAACAGCAGGCACATCAGCATGGGCTAGCCACTCAAGCAATTACTTAGTGAGCACTGCTGCATCTTCACAGCTCTAGTACCTGAACTAGCTAGATTGAAGATAGATTGGGTATGTCTATACAAGCTGCATTCACCCCCATGATTGTAGGGTAGACATACCTATAATCACAATCTAGTCCATAGTTTGAGAAATTATATATAAATACCTATATAAACACAATCACCTATGTATGTGCATAGAGTATTGGCCACACAATCCTCTAGCAGGAAATTCTGTACAACATTACACACTATTTAATTTACCACATATCTATTTTGTTCACCCTTCACTACACTCTTTCTGTCTAGATTTGGGTCTCTTTTCCTCATTTGCTTTCTTGATCTGTGGGTATCATCGGACTAGTTTATTCTCAGCCTTTTTTCTTGATCACCTTCCTGCATATGTACCTCAACCTGTTTTCTATTAGGACCCCTTCTAATTTCCATGCCTGTTCACGTCCTTGCCCCCTTCTGATGCAACCACAAGCAAGATGCTGATACTACTTGTGCTTGCAGTTTTGTAATGTGGCTTCTGATACACGAGGAAGTGGACTGATACCAAAAATTCATTTCACATAGGCCAAGCATACAGGCTTCTAAGTAAACTTTGGTAACCTGTGCAGCCTATTTGGGGTGGGGGTGTTGGAAGTTGAATGAACTGGAAGTGCTTGTTGCCAGGAGGAATCAGGAGTAACTCCCACAGCAGGAAAGAAGGAATCTTAGTGCTCAGCACTAGGAAGAAGGAAGGCAGAAATGGGTTTGGCAGCTGCCGTGGTTTGAATCAGGGGTTCTTGTCTCAAGAGCAGGGTTTGGTCTCTGTCTTTCAAACTGTATGCATACAAGCATTACAGGAAACTACCAGGCAAGGAGGCTGATAGGTATATTTTGGGAAGGCCACTGAAAGAGTAGGAGCCTCCCAAAAACCATGGAAAACTCTGCAATCAAATGCTTGGCACACACCTAGGGTCTGAAAATAAACAATTCAATCTGAGCAGCAGCTGCCAACAACCAGCATCAACTAGAAATTCCATTGTACTATACCCAATTCGTACACAGAAAGAACAAGGGCTGTTAAGCCAGCTGCACACCATACAGACACCATCTACCAACTGTGCTTTAAGAATATTTCATATGCTTAGAGTTTGTGCAGTTCAGCTTTTATGGCAAAGAAATGGAAGTATGGAACCAACCAGGAATTCTCTTCACCGTCTTAAAAATTTGAATCATCCCATATTCCAAATTTAGAATAGCTCCCCTAACCAGAAAAACTTTCAAAAACTGTTTGTATTTTCATCCTGTCTCATTAAAATAAATAATTGGAGATATACCTATCTCCTAGATCTGGAAAGGACATGGAGTCCAGCCCCCTGCCTTCACTAGCAGGACCAAGTGCTGATTTTTGCCCCAGATCCCTAACTGGCCCCTCAAGTATTGAACTCTCAACCCTGGGTTTAGCAGGCCAATGTTCAAACCACTGAGCTCTCTCTCCCCTTATTTCACTTTTCATAGCCTATCAATCGGATGCTTAAAAAGGCGGCGAGTGCTGTTGGAAGGATTTTCAGATGTTACTCTCAAGGATTCTGTCCAGCCTTCCGAGTGGCAGCTACCACCATGGTTACTTCTTTCTCCTTTAGTTGTTTTTCTAACTGATTTTTCTGTAATGATTCCCTCCTCTGCTCTGCAGAGTTGCTTGGGAAAAGGCTGCCCTCCAGTGGAATTCTGAGTAGTAATTGGACAGATTTCAGTCTCCAAAGAAGAGAATCTTTTATCCTGATCTAGACCACAGAGGGGCAGCAAAGGGGATGTAGTGTTAGTAACTGGAGTTAAAAGAACTGCTGACATCTTATTGTTCATCATCTTCTAAGATTTTCTCACAACAGAGAAAGGTAACTCTGCTTTTCTCAACCATTCCTCAAAACACAGAATTGACCAAATTCCACATAATCATTATAGATAAATATGTTTGCTGTCAGTAACCTACATAGTTTTGAAAAACCCTGATTTTAACATCATGATTTTTTCTAGTTCCATCAGATTTAGTTTTGTGGAAAACTTACTGAAACAAAACCAGTAGAATAGTAAAAAATGTAAGAGGAAAGAGTGAATTCCACAAGGGTTTGAGATTATTAGTTGGGGGAAAGCTCTGTTAAATTTCTTTAAAATATCACCACCATCATCTCCGAACTTTGCTGAAATTCCTCAGTGCCCAGAATCCAAAGAAAGGTGGTCAAATATTTTTCCAAGTTACTAGAAAAAGCTAGAAAAAACTACTGAAAATATTTTCACCTCCTTGTTTTTGTGAATGGTGCCTAAATCCTCTGCTGAAACTAGCCCCCACAAAAGGAAATGTTTTGATAATGTCAACATGATTTTTTAGACATTTATTTCTTTTTTTGTTTTTGATCAAAATAATTTGCTGAAAATTGCCAAAAATTCACGAAGTGTTTCAGCCAACCCAAATCTGCAATTTTCACTGGAAAAGAGTTTCAGCCAAAAAATTTCACCTAGCTCTCTGTACTATACACTAACTGGTAAAAGAATACAGCAACTGGCCTCCCACTAAATACAGCATAATATTTCTTTCACTGTCTACCTACTCGATTCATTCAGATACTTTACATTTGTTCTCCATTATCAAAAACTATAAGTTCAGAACAGGGATGGCTCTATTTGATATCTGGCCAGATATTGGTTCCCACTACAGCTTTCAAAAATAAATTCTGCCCCTAAAAGTATGCATGCAATTCCTGCTGAAGCCATGCACATACAGAGGGTTGCTTTTAGCCCCAAGACCTAGGTAGGAATGCCAGCCTCTGCCATTTTGTTTTGCCACAGAAATCCAAGTCTGCAAAATATTTTGGATAAAAGCATACATATTCATATTTTCACATAAGAATCATTTCACTCAGAGTAGTGACCACTTCTGGGGTGGAACACAGCAGCTGTCCATTGGCACCCAGCAGCACTACATAAAAGTTTTACTACACATTATTTTTCTTCTCCTCATGAAGCTCAGAGTTAACAACCTAGATCCTCGATTGTGTCAGTTCTCTGCTCACCACACCGGAGGGGCGAGAGGGAAAGGTGGCAGTATGCAGGTTTGTGCTTCCTCTATCCTGAGGCTGTTACACTGGCTGGGAATTACTGGAATGCAGTGTGCTCCAAACACAGACAGGGCACAAGCCTACATCTGGATGTGGGGGGGAGAGTGATAAGAGGAGGAATGGTAATATTGCAGTAGGTAGTGTAGGGCCAGATGTGCCAGCTGGGAAGAGATTCCCCCTTACTGGGGAAACCCTTATCTGCCCATTTAGAGCCACTCTCAGTGGCGGCTCCAGGCACCAGCATGCCAAGCGTGTGCCTGGGGCGGCAAGCCACGGGGGGCGCTCTGCTGGTCGCCCCAAGCACAGCAGGCAGGCTGCCTTCGGCGGCTTGCCTGTGGAGGGTCCGCTGGTTCTGCGGCTTCAGCGGACCTCCCACAGGTGTGCCACCAAATCCGCGGGACCAGGGACCTCCCATAGGCAAGCCGCCGAAGGCAGCCTGCCTGCTGTGCTTGGGGCGGCAAAATACCTAGAGCCGCCCCTGGCCACTCTACAGACCCTTTGTACTACCAAAGCAGTGCATATAGGCCACAGCTTTGAGCAGAATCTCATTTTAACTATTTCTGGAGTTTCAGCTCCAAATATTACCTCACTATTACCAGATGGACATTTTCTCTACCTAGGGGAAAAACACACATAACTAGGTAACTTCACTCACCATGGCAAAATGGGAAAATGTAAGCGCAAGCTCTGTGGATAGTATTTTTTTAAATGAGCATCCTGAAATACCTAAACATTAAGTCTCACACTTGAAGTGAGTGCTATTGTTGCAACCATTTGACAGATGGGGAAACTGACACAATGAAAGTTTCAATCTCCCAAGGTGATACAGAAAGTCATTGGCAGAGTAGAGAACATAACTCAGTGCGAGATTAATTCCTTACCCTCTAGGGGAAATATATATCCTCCCCACACCCATTTCCCTTCCCTTCTTTTTAAGGAGATTAGTTTTTATGAGTTTTGTCATCCACAGCAGTCACCCCTGGAAACTTGTCAACTGCCATAGGTATTAAATTATCTGTATTTTCAGGATGTTATAACAAAGCACAGGGAGTCTTCAAAGCTATCTAGGCTTTTGTTTAGTCCTTCCTATACCATAGTATTTAAATACCTGGAGTAACGTTGTCTATGGTTCAGCTATGGGAAAACTGGAAAGTTTTTATGGGTACCTGTGGAACACACAAGTGCATTAAACTAAAAATAATTTTGGACACTATGGAGCATCAGGCTGTCAAAGACAGGCACTATTCTATGAGGGATAGTTAGTGGTCCTTCTGTTAGCATTGATGTGTAATTACACCAATGCATTACAAAGTGTAATCTTCAGAAGTGGTATATCATGAGTAAGGCGCTTCTAAATACCATTAAAAATATTTAACACACATTGAAATGTGAGAGGTGTGTGGAAGGGTTGGGGGCATAACTGATAACTTAAACTATTATGGGTATCAGTGGCAGAAAACAAGCAGGACTCCCTCAGGGACTGGGTGAGCTGCCCCTACAGCACTCTCAGCTCTTGCCTGCCCAAGAGTCTGATTTATTAATGAAAAATTCAACAGGAACATAAGACAGACATTGTAACTCAAGGAAAACCCCAATGCCAGCTGGCAAGGAGCTCTAGGAGCAGCCCTCTCCAACTGAGCTTTGGTATCAGGTCCAGGTGCTCATTAGCCAATTAGCAGCCATCTAGGTAGTTAATTACTTATATTGAATTACTTGAGATGGGTTTGTTCTCCTAAAAGAAGCTTGTCACATGTAGGCTGGGCACTGACTTCCCTTAAAGGGGCCAGCCAGCCCATGATACATTGGTAACGGTAGTTTAGCAATTAGCAGGTCTCACAATTGCAGTTTGTCAATAACCAGGTATGGGAAAACAGGTTGTTTCAGCATAAAGGGCATTAGGAAGAATTCCATCTATGAACTTGTACTCCACAAAATATGACTTCTCACTAACCTTTAACAGAGATTACTTAGATGCAAGGCAGAGCTGAAGTTGCTGGATGCTGTCATACATCATGAACAAGCCATGTAATATACCTCATCTACATCATCCATCTTACACACAATATAGCATCTTATTCTATGAAGGGACCATCTGCAGGTTGTGCATTTTCCAACCATACCTCTGAATTATCAGATAAGGCAAAAGGTTAAAAAAAAGTCTCAGTCCTTTAATAGGTTTCCATATGGTTTTCCATTTTATATTAACAAACAACAACATAATTTTGCAGTTATTCTGACAGACACAAAGAGTACCGATGGCCAGAATAAAACCAATCCTGTTTTAGAAATAGTAAATTTACCACCATTTGCCTCCAGGTTGTATTTGGGAGGCAATGTGTGACAAAGACCCAAAATGACAGAGATTATACATATAAAGAAAAGTAATTCATGCAGAACATTTAAGTGCTGTGGGGTTCATTTTTTTCGGTGTAACTAGCTCTGTTACCTCAGTTTCACAATTATTACCAACTTAAATGTTCCGTAGTAACAGGTAGGGGACCCTAAGTTTCTGTGGAATGTAGATAACCTGGGGAATAAATTTGTAAACACTTGAGAGGTATTCCCACCAACACACGCTCTTACAAGGAGCAGGAGAAGAACATTCTCTGGTTCCTGTGGTGAGGGGCTCAAACATTGCAGCCACATGTGTCAGGAGGAAGTGATTCCAGAAGGATATTCTAGGCCGTATGCACATCAGTTTCAATTTACTGGACTCACAGACCAAACTCTTTCAAGATGCACATTTACCAAAATAAGCATAACAAACCTGTTTCAGCACAATGATTTCATTTCCAATATTTCGGCAGCAGCATCCTCATTTTTATTACAGTAACCCTTAGGCCCCAATCAAAATTATTCTAGGTACAGTACAAAATGATAGTAAAAGACAGACACTCTTTGGATCAGTGTCGGATTTTCCCTACACATAGAGCCTCTATCTAATTATTTTTTTTTAGAAGAGAGTCAAATTTCTCCTTGGCTCAATGGCCACAGGTTATTTTTAACCTAAGTGGAGGTCTACACTGGGACTGGAGATGTTGTTTCCAGTTTGGGTACACATATAAGCTTTGATCAAGCTAGCACACTAAAAATAGAAGCACCACCACGGCACACAAGCAGTGGGATGGGCTAGCTGCCCAGGAGTACAATCCCATCTGAAAGCCTAGGTAGCCCTTTTTAGCATGCTATTTTCGATCAGAGCTTGCACCGGTATGTCTGCCTGAGCTGGAAACTACACCTTTGGCTCCAGTGTAGACATACCTTAAGTAACACTAAGGGTATGTCCAGACTACCCACCATATCGGCGGGTAGTGATTGATTTTTTTGGGCTCGATATATCACGTCTCATCTAGACTTGATATATCGATCCCCGAACACGCTCCTGTTGACTCTAGAACTCCACCAGAGCGAACGGCGGTAGCGGAGTCAACACGGGGAGCCGCAGATGTCAATCCCGCGCCATGAGGACCCGAGGTAAATCTATCTAAGATACTTCGACTTCAGCTACACTATTCCCGTGGCTGAAGTTGCATATCTTAGATCGATAACCCCCCCCCCCCAGTGTAGACCAGCCCTTAGTGTTGTGAGGTTTGAGCAGCTAGCCAAAAGGAATTAATTAGACATCACAGGACAAATTAGATCTCAAAGGACCACCTCAGAGTATGGCCCACATAAAGTCTAGTATTTGTTCTGCATTTGACTAAGGCTGGGATTTGATAAGAGAGTTAAGGCAGCCATTTGCCCTTCAATGGCAATGGGATTTGGGAGCCTGCCTGACTTAGGTTTCCTTGAAAATCTCACCATGGAAGAATTGTCTCTCTAGAAATATTTGAGGGGGAAAAAACCCTCAGGAACAGCTGTCAGAGGCTTGATCCTGCACTGAAGAGCAGGGAGTGGAATAGGGAGGGATGGAGCAGAGCAGAGTGGGTAGGTCAAAGGGGGAAAGAGTATCTGCCTGTTCAGGACTGGGCTCCATAAATCCATAATCATTATTTGACCTACTGGGAGCAAAAGTTTTCAAGACATATAAGGGATATCAAAGAATATTGAAGTTGAGTTTCTGTGGCATTGGAATTTCAGAAATGCCTTGTTCTCACTAATAAAAAAAAATCAGCATTTACCACTCATTACCCTATCAATACCTGTCATTTCACACTTTCTCTATATGCTTAGAAAAAGGGAAATAAAGTGTCGCATCTCTGATACCAATTTGGTAACAGGTGGTGAATGATGAGCACTGCAGATGACCACTTTTTGCTGTATGAAGGGCACATATGGACCACATTGTGTTTCTAAAACAATTCAAAAGATTTGACTGAGAGCAATTTTCCTGGAGGAAAAACTTAATTTATACTTTATTTTTAATTCTACCATTTTATTTTCTATATTTTCAACTAAGTACAATTTTCGGAATTACATACGATTGATTGACTCAATCTTTATTTACTCAGAATTACCATCTGGTGGTATGGGAGGTATCACAATGTCCAAATACAGCTCAGACAAAGGAATAGCTATGGTAATGTATGATAAACATTAAGCAGCTTACTAAAAGCAAATATAGATAGATAAGTGATTGAAGCCAGCTGAAATTTGCTCTTAGGCACCATCAAATTAAACCATTTTGAAGGAGGTGAAGAAAATGTCATGGGGTCATGCAGCTAGCATGCTTCACATTCAAAGCATACCCATTCTCCATGGCAATCAAGAATTTCAAACCCACTCCTGAACTCAAGCACAGCACAACACCATTACCTCAGCCAGCTAATTTAGATAAAGGGTCACTTTACTGTATTGAAATATTAACCCTTTGAAGCCAGTGGCTCCAGAGCTATATAAAATAATTTGGGAAATGTCCACATCCAGCACCGAAGAATTAAAAGTCTGATCCCCCAAACCCTTACTTAAGTGGTCCTATAGAAAAAAATCAATGGGACCATCACAACACTGACCCTGATTAGCTTATTCTATGTGATTATTCAATCTTATCTTCTGAGAGTGCTGTCTTTCTAACCCTAGTGGAGCATTTGGGGGGAATCTTAAGCTGCCTCCATTTCTGACATACATGTTCTATGGCTAACCAAGGCTTCATATTTTCCAGGTGGCAGAATAGCACATTTCAAAAGCACTAAGAATTGACTTAAAAAAGAGAGATAAGAATCTCTTAAAGCTCATCCAAAGCCATTACAATGAAATGGAGGTCAAGCAAACGTCTGATTCAAATTCCACAAGGGAGCTTTTTTTTTTTTTTTTAAACTAATTCTTGTGTAACTACCAGTGATATAAAGGACAAATGAGCCATCCTCTAATTTTATAAGAGCCATGAAGGTTTACCAATAACCACTCTGCTTACTGTGTCTTGCCTGTTATTACTGGGGTCATATCTTTCAGTAGTTGTCATTAAACCCATTACTGCACAATTTAATCAGAGATGCTTAGACAAAATACTCAGAGCAGAATCTCAGAATCAACATGTCTATGTATATTACTTTATAGATTAGTCAAATAAAACTTCCAAATTCCCGCTAACAAGCTTTGTTAAATTATTTCTCTGAGTAGCCCTAATTACTATGACATAGTCTAGTCAAAACCAATCCCAAACTATCCATCAGTTATTTATTACATGTGCTTTGTCAAAAGTAATCTTCATTTACCTGCTCCATTTGAAACAAAGTAGGTAATAAGTTTTTGTTATTTACCAAAATCCTTTGTAAAAATAACTAAGGAAAGCAACTGTTGATTCCAACACAGAGTGCTCCAATATGGCAACATTATCCTATCTGAGAATTGTCAAGAATGGGGGCTGTAGCATCACTTTGAAATCTGCAATTACTCTATTAACAAAGAATGCTAACTATACATACATTTACATTCCAATGGCAGGGAAAGACAGTAATATTAGAAATCATTTTGTTCAGTAGCCATGCTAATAGGATTTGGTTTTTATGTAACATCTTTCACAGTCAAAAGTATCCCATATGACTTTACAACCTCAATGCTTGCGGCCTGAGGACCATACATGCAAAACATCAGACATTATGCACTCAGTCATGGATACATAGTGATGAGGAAACCTGAAAATGCTTGGCCTTTGTTTGGTTTAGATAAGTACCAAAACCACTTATACTAGCCTCTTCCAAACTACAAAGAAAACAGGTTTGGGTATGTGTGCTTCCAACCTGAAGCAGGAACAACATGAAAGTGTGAAATAATTTTTTTGAGAGACTAATGACATTATCTAAAGTTCTACTCACTCTAGAAGCATCTCTACTTGGTAAGTGTCCCAAAAATACAACTAATGCAAATTTAACAAAGTCACTAAATGCCATATGCATCATTCCTTGGTGCAAAGAGTATCACTAGAGCACAGAGATGCTGCCAACTGAAACTGAAGTTTATGAATAATCTGGTATATTCTTACTGCAACCCCCAAATTTGACATTCTAGCATGTACCCCAAAACTTGACAGTACTGCAGTCAGCCATTTTGTATGTTCAACCACTGCCAGCTGAAACCCAAACATCACACTAGGAAAACCTTAGGTCCTGAGAGGCAAGGCCATGAAGCTGCATGTTAGTAGCTCTGCTATCAGAATGGGAGATTGGGACAGGGAGTTAAGGTTCCATGAAAATAGAAAGAATGTTTGGACAGCATTAGTTTAGATGCCTCTGACACATATGTTTTATTGTTGTTAAGACTGGAAATGCTTTGCCGATAAGGAGAATAATGAATGGTTATTGGCTGTTGCTAGGGAAATTGTTAGCCTATTAGGAGCTATTGTGACTTATGTGCTTTGTTTGGAGAAAATTATAAAAAGTTTAGTTAGAAAGTGTGCTTTGGAGCAGTCTGAGAAAGCTGTCTTTGGGCAAGGATCTGACACTTAAGATCCCCAGCAGCTAGACGGAAGGAGGAGCCCCCTGGAAGCCTTGCTGCTGATTCCTCAAAACCATCTTAACTTTGGTAAATATAAAAGTTTAAGATGTTCTGCATCTACTGCTACAGTGAGTATGTGTGTGTCTGACACCTAATAAAAAATAGTTTTAGATACAAACCAGAGTGTTTTATCAATCATTTACCAGACATAGGGGCTGTGTCCCTTATTACTAACACTGCTGGGAGAAAAACAGTAAAGTTACCAATGCTTCTGAAAATTCTGGATAACATTACTATGGAAAAGATGGCTCTTCAAATCAGCAATTTATAGCCCCTTGGCTTCCTCTGCATAATTACCCTAAGAGAGATGCATGGGTTTTCAGAAGACATGAGACTAGTCTCATATAATTCAGTGATATTTAAACAAAATAGCCATCCATATCACTAGCCTCTTTTGAAAGTCTTGGCCTTAGTCTTGAAATTAGCATTAGGATCTTTACAAGCAGAGTTCCACAAATTCATTACAGAATTTGAAATCACAAGATGCCATGGCTAGGGTTTCCAGCTTTCTAATGGCACAAAACCGAACACCCTTGCCCCACCCCTCAGGACCTGCCCTCTATCATTCCATCCCCCCTCCCTCTGTCGCTCACTCTCCCCCACTCTCACTCACTTGTTCATTTTCACTGGGTTGGGACAGAGGATTCGGGTGCAGGAGGGGGCTCCAGGCTGGGGCAGGATGTGAGAGGGTTAGGGTTTTGGCTGAGGGTGCGGGCTCTGGGGCGGGGCCAAGGATGAGGGCATGAGGTGCAGAATGGGGTGCAGGAGGGGGCATAGGAGGGGGGTCTGGGCTGGAGCAGGGGGTTGGGGTGCAGGACTGGGTGCAGGCTGCCAGCTCTGGGACGGAGTTGGCTACTGGAGGGGGTTGGGGCAGGGGGATGGGAGGGGGTGAGAGGTGCGGGCTCCGGGTGTTGCTTACCTCAGGAGACGCCCAGAAGCGATAATATGTCCCTTGGCTCTTAGGGGGAAGCATGGCCAGGCGGCTCTTAGATGTGTGCTGCCCCCGCCCAAAGCACTGGCTCTGCAGCTCCCATTGGCTGGGAATCATTGCCAATGGGAGCAGCAAGGGTGGTGCCTGTAGGCAGAGGCAGCATGCAAAGACCCCTGGCTACACCTCAGCCTATGAGCAGCAGAGAAATGCCATTGCTTCCGGGAGCCGCATGGAGCCAGGTAGGTAGCCTGCTTTAGCCCCACTGTGCCACTGACCAGACTTTTAATAGCCTAGTCAATGGTGCTGACTGGAGCCACCAGGGTCCCTTTTCAACTGGAGGTTCCAGTTGAAAACCGGACACCTGACAACCCTAGCTATGGCCTATGTGGACTGACTTAAATAATAAATGGTTAAGGTTTTAGATACAATGGGGTAGTTAGGTAAGTGAGTAGATGACTTCAGAAATCAGACAAGATTTGAAGATCTTGGTAAACTGGATTGTGACTATACTGTGACTATACCCATACCGTGAAAAGACTGAACTGCAGAAATTTAGGGCTCTTTTTATGGAGTAGGCAACATTTTTCTTCTGTAAAATACTGATATTTCCAGAAGAGCTGAGGAAATATTCCAAAACCACGTTCAGAGTAGTGGTTCTCAAGCCGTGGCACACAGGCTGCTTGTGGCCCAAACAGCACACAGCTGCAGCCCATGTGACATCCTTAGGGCTATACTGGTAGTGTGGCCATACATATGTTGTGTGGATGCAGCCCACTTAACACAGAGAGAGCTGCTTATGTGGCCCACAACGATAAATAGGTTGAGAACCACTGGTTCAGAGACATTTGTTCCACATTCCACAGAGCTATTGATTTTGACTGTGCTTATGCCCCCTTTTATTAGCTATTTGTGAGTGTTCACACAAACAAGTTTTTGTATTCATGAATGTTTGGGTAACTGATTCACACAAATACCCCTATTTTGCCTGTGAACAAGGACTTTCATTACTTGCTATCAGGGCCGGTGCAACCATTTAGGCGGACTAGGCGATTGCCTAGGGCGCCGAGATTTGAGGGCACCAAAAAACACCCCCCAATTTTTTTTAAATGGTTGAGCAGCCGCGGCTGCTGGGACAGAGAGGGAGTCTGAGCTGCTGGCGGCAGCCGGCAGCCCAGGGTGTCCCCTGGGTCAGGGCGCCGCCCCGGCAGCCAGCAGCCTGGGCAGGGGTCCCCTGGCCCAGGGAAACCCCAGGCTGCCGGCTGCCGTGGAGGCACACTGACCCTGGGTCAGGGCGCTGCCGCGGCAGCTGGCAGTCCAAGATGTCCCCTGGGTCAGGACGCCACCGCGGCAGCCGGCAGCCCAGTGTGTCCGGAGGGGGCGACAGGCAGCTCCCATGGAGCTGCCGCAGTCGTGCCTGCGGATGGTGGGCTGCTCGCGCAGCTCTGGTGGACCTCCCGCAGACACCACTGCGGCAGCTCCACCGGAGCCACGGAGCACCGGACCGCCTGCAGGCACCACTGCGGCAGCTCCACCGGAGCCGCGGAACCAGTGCGTGGGGCGGTGAAATTGCCGTCCACCTAGGGCGCGCAAAACCCTAGCGCCGGTCCTGCTTGCTATGCACTATTTGGTGTTCTCCTGATTTATAAATTCCAGTTGTCCAGTCAACGAACAATAACAATCTCATAGGATTTAGATGAGTAGCCCAAACAATAAGTAGTGAGTGAAACACTTACAAATAAACTTTAGGCTGTTTTTATTTTCTTCTCTACTACATAGTTTTTGAACAGGCCTCATATTCTAGGCCCACATTCCAATAATTCCATTCATTGTGTAGTGTAACATGCTGGAAAGGGCAAAAATCCCTATTATCCAGTGTTTCTATTGAGGACTTTGGAAAACCTGAAAGAAAGGATGACCTAAAATAGTCCATCCCAGGTTTAGGACTTGGGAGAATTTGTTCATTCTAGGTCCAAATATAGTGAATGAGCAGTAAAACTGATAAGGACTTGAACCCTGCTATCTTCTGGACTGGTATGGTTGAAGGAGAAAATAAAAAAGGAACCCTCTCCACCTCCCAAATTCTCCCACCACATTTGCAGCAGGCATGATTTTTCTGATACTGAATATCCACAACTCAGGCCTACCTGTAGAAGCCATGCCTGCCAGCAGGTTTCCTGTAGCAGAGGAGGCTTCTACAACACACCAGTAGCCAGGGCCTTAGTGTATTAAATCCCGGCTCTTGGAAATGTGAGGTGCAACCTTTTACAGAAAAACAGCTGTACTTTTAGTTCCACAATGGTAAATTTGGCAGCTTTGGATGTATGGATCTCAGACATATGGGTACTATTCTCCAACTAGTTTGTTTATAGTTCATTCTGCTAGCTGTAAAGTTGTACTATAGAGAAGAGAAGCCACAGTTCAGTATTGAAACTTCCAGTAGATAAAAACGAACTCATCTGCAGTAGGCATATTGCATTTCTAATTTCTTTGTTTAAGAATAAGAACAGAGTCCTCTCAACAGTCAGATATTACCATCCTCAAAGCCAGCATTGCTAGGTTATAGTACCCTTTGGAAAATGTCCCACATTTATTAATGTTAAAGGACAGAAAGATGAAAATGTATAGTGGTTTTTATTTTAGAAGAACAGTATTAAACAGGTTACAATAGCACCTGCGTAATCAAAGGGTTATTAAAATGACTCAGGATACCCATATGGAATAACAGATAATACTGTATGAGGGCTTGACCTTTATTCCTTCAGAAAAGCACAAAATTAATAGGGCTGACTCTTGTTTTGTTTTCAACACTAAATCCAAATATAGCGGAGGGGCAGCAGGGGGCGGGCAGCTGGTTCTTGAGCAGTTATGAGGAGGACAGCTGCCAATTCCATTTCTTCCTGTTGCAGCTACAATCAGTGAAGGCCAGAATTATCACCAGTTGACAGCCTTGCTTTGATGAACTCACCTCTGGCTTGTCAGAGCAGGGATTGCAGCCAGTGGGGGGAAGAGAAGGCCTGGCCAAGGAGGAGTATTATATAGTCTCCACCTTCACCTGCTATGCTAATCTCAGTCAGTGAGCAATACGGGAAGGGCATTGGTGGAGATATTGGGCATATAATGGGGAGAGGAGTAATTTGAGGGAGGCAGCTGAGGATTCAATCAGCACGGATACCTGCCAAATTACAGCTGTTAGCATTCACATGCCATTATTTGTGTCAATGAGATGCATCTAAATTGACATTTAAATCAGCTTAGCTTGAAATGATTAGTACTCAGTTGATGGTTAGCCCTAGAAAGCTGAAGAGTAATTTGCACCAGTCACAACCTCCCTGAAACTCCATGTAAGCATGGGTGCATTTTAACTGACAGAATTATTAAACACTCATTGTTACCATGACAAATTTCTCTAGCATAGACGAGGTCTCTCTCAACACTGCATGTTTGGGAGATCATCTCTGGTCAATTTGTATTCATTTATTTATTTATTGAAGAAATTCTGTTTGGCAATTTTTATTATGAGTTATCTGAGTTAAAGTAAACATATCTTCCCCCACAAAATATACTACTTTTGTTTCAGTTACAGCCTGCAGTTACACTGTCCAATGCAGTAAAGCGAAAGTCTGTCCCCACAGCCCCACCTAAGTAACCGTATTGATTTCAAAAACTGTGCCATTTGGTTCATAAACTGAATTATCTTGGATCACTGCAAGAGAAAGAGGAAAAGTCAATGAAGCCACTTTTTGCTGATTGACAGTTGTATTTCTTTGGATGTATTCTTAAATCTTGTGTAAGGCATAACGGCTGGAATACAACTGGAGCCATTAATTTTTCCTCAGAATTAATTTGCAGACTAGTTAAATCACTAGATAAATTTGACTAAATCTCTGAATTTCTGTCTAATGCTTTGAGTAGCATTTTAGCAATCTTAATCCCCACTGTTCCCCTTTTCCATTTTCTTAGAGACATGAAACTGCTAGCCTACAGTGTTTGAACTTCAAGGCTGATTCTAATGTCTTTGATCCTTTCCTAGATGCCAGGATTTACTCTATTGTCCACCAGCATACTTGCTGGCATTCTGTTCAAAGAACATGGATTTCATTTAATTTTTTATAGCAACTGACATTCCTGTTTAATGCATAATGTCTGGATGGTTTGAATGTGAAGTTAAACAACAGAAGGTTTTGTTTCATAACAGAATTAATTCAACTTTATTCCTCGCCCCACAACATATATATGAAAGCACTGTTTCCAATAGTATTGCCGCCTTTGGTTATGATGATATTTAAGACAAGTGCTGCAATTGCTCATGGTCTATTCATTCTTAGTGTATGTAGCAAGTTGTTTCACCTCCTTCCTGCCCCGATGAAGGTTATCTAGTGTGGATGTAGGTGTAACACTATGTCTGCCTTTTGTTGTGTCCCTTTGACCAGTACAAATTTATTCCAGTGTGGAATGTCATTAGGATTTCCTGCATGAGCAAATGGATCTCTTCCCCACTTGCAACACTTTCTTATATGATCCCTTTCTGGGTCCTGGAAAATTTCTACTGTCATTCTTTCCAGCTGGAATTGTGATGCAGTTAATGAGTATCATAGCCCTTAATTTTATGGAAAATGAAATCTCTTTATTGAAGAAGCTTTCTTTCTTGACACTAACACTTAGAGTTACACATAATTCTACTTTGGCTATTCAAGGGATTTTCCAGGATTCCATATTAAATTATAATAATTATAATTAAAAGAGTTACGGTCTGTTTATGTGTCAACAATGGCTATCTAATAGGCTCATAGACTTTAAGGCCAGAAGGCACCATCATGATCATCTAGTCTGACCTCTACATTTGACAGGCCATAGAACCTCACTGGCCCACTCCAGTAATAGACTCATAACCTCTGCTTGAGCTACTGAAGTCCTCAAGCCATGATTTAAAGACTTCAAGTTACAGAGAAACCACCCCTTACTCTAATAAATGCACTCCTAAAGATTCACACATGTAAGATGGGCATAGCCATTCTTTCTTCCAGCCTAGGCATGGCTTTCCTATCAGTAGCACAACAAACTGTCAGTGCTAGAAACCCATGAATTTCCTGAGGCAGTCCTGCTTTAGTGCAATTCCTTCAGGAAAACCCTAACTTTTTTAATGTCTACAGAGATTAAATTACTGTAAGTAACATTCAATCGTGGTTCACGTCCCATAAACTCCCTGATTTACAACACAGCAGACTGTTCTCAGTGCTGTAGTATTTGCTACCAGGATTGGCACAACTTTGCCCCTATAGTAAGGTGACGTGATGTACCACTGTTATTGAGGCTTTGCTATTAGGGGCTTTGTTTTACGATATGTCACTATATATCCCTCCCCTCCCCCGAGAAAAACGTGTCCCAATTTTTCACACTTGCTACCTGGTCACCGTACCCTATAGTTAATCTTACCTAATACACATAGTACATCTCTCTTCTTGTTAATTCTTGGCAAACTTATCACAGCCTGTAATTTATCCATGTCAGGCTGTAACCCAGCAGCAAATAGTCTGTCTCTTTGAAATGTTATTTTGTTTCCAGAGAACTGGCAATTTTCCCTATTTAGTTTTAATCCAGACTCTGCTGAATTGTTTGGAGCCCTTATATGAACCTATTATCATGTCCTTCCTTGCACAGATCTTCCCTGTTCCTCTCCCTCCTCCGCCTTTCCCTCCTCCCTTCCCAAACACCGCAAGCAATATACACATCAACATATGCTTGTAGACTCTCAGATATGTACTCCAGAGTTCTCGGAAATACTTAAGGGTGCTGAGAAGATGATACAGAGTAATAATACTTGCAAGCAAGCCTTGCCAAAAGCATCTTAAATGGCACTCATTATCAAGATTTAGCTGCCAGGAACATGTGAAGCACCTATCTTTGAAATCTATTAAGCATTATTTTTTCTTCTTCAGAAACCTGATAATGCCCTGTCTTTCTCTCCTTTTTTTCCCTGCCCCATTCTTGGAGAAGACAGAATATTTTAGGATCAGACCACACCTGCTAGCTGTCATTTTTGCCAGCTGATAAACACAGAAGTTAACCCAATCTCTTGGTTACAGCGATAAGTCTTAGCTGCAAAGACCCGGATCTCACCTAATCCTCCCCCAAAATCAAGGATGTTTGGTTCCAGGGTCCTGGATTAGCACACTCTAGAGAGGTCAGGGCCAGATGAGACTCTGTCTCAAGGGTGGGCAAACTTTTTGGCCCGAGGGCCATATCTGGGTATGCAAATTGTATGGTGGGCCATGAATGCTCAGAAATTGGGGGCTGGGCGCAAGGGGGGTGAGGGCTCCGGCTGGGGGTGCAGGTTCTGGGGTAGGGCCAGAAATGAGGAGTTCAGGATGAAGGAGGGGGCTTTGGGCTAGGGTAGTGGGTTGGGGTGTGGGGAGGGAAGGAGGAGGGCACTGGCTGGCGGGGAGACCTCTGGGTTGTGGCTGTGGATGAGAGGTTGAGGGTGCAGGAGGATGCTCCAGACTGGGACAGAGGGGTTTGGAGGGTGAGAGGGGGATCAGGGTTGGGGCAAGGGGTTGGGGTGCAGAAGGGGTTCAGGGGTGCAGGCTCCGGGCAGCGCCTACCTCAAGTGGCTCCCAGAAGCAGCAGCATGTCCCCCCTCTGGCTTCTACATGGAGGCGCGGCCAGGCGGCTCTGCACACTGCCTTGTCTGCAGGCCCCTGCAGCTCCCACTGGTCATGATTCCCAGCCATTGGAAGCTGTGGAGGTGGTGCTTGGGGTGGGGGAAGCATGCGGAACCCTGTGGCTGCCACTACACATAGGAGCCGGAGTGAGGGACATGCCACTGCTTCTGGGAGCCACAAGGAGCAGGGCAAACCCCCAACCCCGCTCCCTGGCAGGAGCTGGAGGGCCAGATTAAAACATCTGGAGGGCCAGATGAGGCCCCCAGGCCGTAGTTTGCCCACCCCTGCTCTATCTGGAGCTTATCTGCCCCAAACTGGGAGGTGGTTCAGACCTGAGAGTTTCAGTTTGGTTTCTCAGTTGGTTCCTCAGGCTTTTTGCTTTTTAAATCCCACTCAGTTTAACCACTTTAGGATGTGCTGTGTTTTGGTTTTTTTACAAAACTCTTTTTAGTTCAGTCCCTTCCTGCTTTCTAAAAAACCCCAAACCACACAACATTATAGAAACTGGAAGCTGAAATTGTCAAATCAGTGTGGTTTAGCACTTCAGCTACTGCAGAGTACTACAGATAACTGAACTTCCATTTCACAAAATTCTCTCCCCCGCACCCAAAACCCTCCTCCCCTAGACACAAAAAACATACTTTGGGACGATTTCATAATACATTAAAGGTCAGTCTATGAGTAGTGCTTGCACAGTTGCATGGGGCCTTGGAAGGAGAGTACAAAGAGCTTCTACCACTCTTTACCAAGGGCAACTGCTGGCCAAAATTGCACTGCCTGTGGTCGGATGGAGGGAGAACAAAGAGCACACATCTGTCAAGACAAATTCTTGCAAACCTTGAGAGCAATAGGAGGGTGGGGAGAGGAGATGGGACCATTTTTGCTTCCAGCTCCAGCTACTCACTTTGAAAGCATAGCACTTGTGTAAAATGCTAGATTAACCACCCTGGGACACTGACATCCACTAGATCAGGGGTTAGCAACCTTTCAGAAGTGGTGTGCCGAGTCTTCATTATTCACTCTAATATTGTGTGCCAGTAATACATTTTAACCTTTTTAGAAGGTCTCTTTCTAGAAGTCTACAATATATAACTAAGCTATTGTTGTATATAAAGTAAATAAGGTTTCAAAATGTTTAAGAGGCTTTATTTAAAATTAAATTAAAATGCAGAGGCCCCCGGACCGGTGGCCAGGACCCAGGCAGTGTGAGTGCCACTGAAAATCAGCTTGTGTGCTGCCTTCAGCACCTGTTCCATAGGTTGTCTACCCCTACACTAGATCCTGAATTAGAAAAGTACTCATACAGTAACGCTGCAAGCTTCCCCATATTGCCCCACCAGTTTGGCTCAACTCTGACTCCCACAAGATGAGAGGGCAATACATTTTCCATGCTCACTCAAGAGTCATTCTTTCTGCCAAAGCTGCCATATATAATAGCTGTTTCATCTACATGGATGGCTGTCAATTAAAAACACTAAAACCATTAGCAACTCATTAAATATACTGGTAGACAAGCAACCAGCAGATAGTACTGTTTCTCCATTACCATCAACTGAATCTATATTTAAACTGGTGACCTAGAAATGGAAATGCTCTACTTCTACACTACCTGCACTCTGATATCTCTTTATTTTCTTAGCATTCTTTATTTTCTATGACCCATTAAAGTCTCTTCCCGATTGACTATCAGACAGATAGTGAAGAACCTATCCTTTTCTGAGACAAAAGGGAGACACAGAAAACAGGTTTTCCGGCTATTCTGCAGAGCACTGCCTCCATACGTAGAAAATGGGTAAGATGCAGTTACTAATTCAATCCTCTACTTAGGGAGAAGTCCTGTGGAATTTAATAGGGATGACACTAATTAGATTCTATAGAAATGCAATGAGTTTCAGCAGATGCTATCCATACCACCACAGTGTAAATAAGGATAACTCCACTGAAGCCGATACAATTGCACTGGTCTAAACCTGATGATGTAAAAAACAAATCAGGCTCATAGAATTTAATACTAAATGAGATGCTTTTGCAAAGTTTTATGAATCACTCTACAAAATTCTATAGCGGGGATAAAATGCTCTATTTAATCAATAGGATGGTTAAATAAAAATTCCTTTAGAAAAATTTCCTGCTAAATTCATTAGGACTTTCCCCATACATGCTGGGTAATGTTTTTGGCAACAGAGAAAGTTTTGTTGGTTTGGATGGGCATATCTTCTAAGAAGTTACTCCAGACAGAGAGAGATGAAGAAGGTATTCACAGTATGGATGATATGGATAAACAAAAAAAAAAGAATAGTACTACAAATAACCACTAGCATGTCTCCAAGATCTAATTCACTGATTCCCAAACTGTGGGTCACCTCACAGTCAGCAGATGGAGTTGTGGCAATCCCTAGCATGTGGAGAATTCCATTTTGCTCTGCAAAGCGTGACTTCTCATGTATGGTGTGCAAGATAAAAATGCATGGAGGATGCCATTTTACTCTTCAAAATGGCATCCTCCATGCTGTTTGGGGTCCTGGGAGGAAATAATTACTGGTAATTAAAATGGTGGGGTGATGGCAAATATTTTGGGAACCCCTGATCTAACTGCTTAACCATGATATAGTACCACCTGGTGACTCCTCATAATATTACAGGGTGGGAAGGGAAAATAGTTGGGTGACCATGTTAGTGGTCACCTTTAGATCTGTAGTAGTCTCTGCAGAACCCAGGTAGGCTCCAGAAATCCTGCAAGTGCTATGGCTCATAAATGTTGAGCTACTGTTTAAGGTCCCATATGAAGAAATCTTTGCTATTGGTAAGGAGTTTTGTGTAGATAAGAATCACTTGACCAATGAACCTTTTGACCACTAGTATATTCAATTTAAAACTCTACACCAGAAAAAGAGCCCTATTTATTCCCAGCAGTACAGTAGCTCCAAGTGATATAACTAAATACATAGTAGACAAAAAAGTACCTAAGGAACCAGCTGTCTATCACACCAAAGTAAATGAAAATTCCATTCCATCTATTGTGCTCCCACAGGAATAATGCACACAACAAAGTTTCAACCAAATGGAAAACACAATAGCAGCACTTAAGTTAATCTTCTTGTATTTGTTCTCAATTTTACAATGAGTATATTTAAACATCTAAAATAATTATGCTCAAATTGTTTTTAAATTAAATGTCACAGAACATGGTTGAGAGAAAACAGCCTTCCGTGTAGGAATTATATACTGTTTTAAAACACGGTTAAACAATAGGAGGTATATTTAAAATGAGGATGGCGGGCAGGATGTATTTTGGTGATTTCCCCACATACCCACACACAACCCTCACAAAAATACCAAAAACCTTGAACAGCATTGGCCTTAAATTTCCCCAACAAAAGATTATTTTATTTTAGTATTGTACTTTTAAGGAGGAAGTTATGTTCTGTGGAAAATATTAGCATATCAAGAGACATGGATTCAGTTCGAATCCAAGCTCTGCCCCTTACTACAGCCAGCTCTCTCTGAAGTTCTCCTAATTTACTTATTTTGGCTGGAGGACTCTGAAGAACTGGAGTGAGATGGTGAAAGAAGCATCTTGCATTTCAGCTTATCCAAACTGAGGAGTGAGGGGAAATTAACACTGTTTGAGGACTTAATCTGGTCATATCTCAGCTAATCAATTCCCTTGCATTGCAGGGATCCCAGGCATGGGTGGCATCTGGGTCTCTCCCAGTCTCTGTCTGTGGCACACAACGGTTTAGTCTCCTAAGGACTGAAATGCAGTGGTCTAACTAAAGTCTTTGAGCTGAGTATAGGGTATCTGGATGAAGTTTGATGGTCTGTGCGTGCGGGAGGTAAGACTGAATCTAGCGGACCCTTCTGGTATTTCACTGTCACAATTTTATCATGAATCTCATGATATCTAGTGTATTTCGTAAAGCTCCAGCTCCTTCAGTCGTGATTTTGTGAGACTCTCAGCCTCCATACAACACCTTTCTGACCTTCACAGTTGGGGACAAAAGCTTAAAATTATGAGTGCTAATGGCTCAAAAAAACAGAAGGCAAACAAAGTACCCCAAACATATTATTTTTGTAAGCTCTCACTTTGTTTATAATAATAATCCCTGTCTTTTGATTTCTTGAAAAAGGTCCATATATAGGGCTTGGGGGGGCGGGGGCGGGTTCCTTGGCTACTCATCCCTCCAATACGGCTTTGCCTACAAAGTCCAGTTTTGGATGCTTTGGTCTTGCTGAGCATCTTGTAGGGTTTTGTGACATTAATGGGGGAATTACGAAGATATAGAACACCTCTAACAAACTTTGTTAATGTACAGTTAAGACTGTTCAGTGAACATCCTACCAACACAATTAAAACCAAGAAAAATGCAAATTAAGTACATAATCGAAACCTGCACACTATGCTCACCCCTTCAATTTGTTTATTTTGCACGCCACATCACATAAGCTGCATAGATCTCCTGGTCCCTTGTAGCCAAAAGCCTTAAGCTGATCAGTGAGAGAGAGTCAGAGAGAGTGTGTATGTACTTGGGATGGGAACGGGAGTTGTATGGTTTCCTTTGATTGTCTGCATGGTGGTTTTGCTGTGCCACAGAAGGATGACATATCATTACCATAGTTTTATGTGAATAGTGTCATGGTAATTAGAAGCCAAGGGAAAGTAATGTGATTTTGTAATGCCTATAAAAAAAAACATTGTAGAGAACTGGTTGACAGCATTTAGTGTTTTAAGGAGTGAAGGTTTGTGAGAGAAGAGGCTTGTATGTTTTGGCTGTCTTGATACAGATCAACCTATACAATGTGACTGCTAGTAGGGTGAAGCACATGGGTGGGCGGCGTGTAGAGGACTGGAATGGAGGAAGAGTTCAGGTCTGCATGAGGAGAATGGGGGTGGGGGAAGGCCTGTGGTAACAGGAATGTGTGTGGGAGCACGGAAGTGTAGAAGGTGCATGAAGATGAGCAGGGTTGGGGAGAGGAATGGTGGCCATGTTAGGCTTGAACTAGGGGTTGACTCTAAGGTAGGAGAAACAAAGCACAGAGCAGTTCCACTTTGACGAACCTCTTGCGTATTTCATCACAATAGGGTTTCTTTCTCCACCTGCCTTCTGTCTCCCCAGCACTTTTTTGACATTTGATGCTATTGAGCAGCTTCAAACAATCACCATTTAAAACAAAAATGAGGGGGCATGTAGATCCTACACTGCAACAGCCCCCAGCGGTTAATGAACGGAGCAGCTGCTTCCCCATTTGTGGCCAATTATTAGACCACCACCATCTGGGATAAAATGATGCAGCTCAGGCAGAGAGGAGCTTCTGCCAAGGAGCCTGAGGAGAACTCTGCACTGACTGTAAACAAAAGGAAACCACTGGAAGGAGCTGCTCTTCAAGGGGGGGCCTGGAGACAGATGAAGGTAAGAAGCGGCTGAGAGAAGCAGCAGTGGTATAATGTCATTGGAATATTTGTTTGATGGACTCTACTACCCCGGGAGGGGTGGGACTGTAAGCAACCTAGTCGAAAGACTGAGTTGTAAGAAGGCGCAAACCACTGCAGGTTTGGAGTGGCCATCAGTAGGTGCTGCCAGATTCAAAGAAGCTGCTACACTACACCTGGACGCAGGGGGGTGCACCAGCCAGTAAGTGACTCTTCTACGCCCTGCCAGAAAAAACACCCTTCGCTGCCCAAACACAGAATTTTCACTTCAGAATTACCTCAGCTTGAAGCCTGGCATGGGCAAGATTAGTCCTGCACCTGAAGCAACTCTTTCATACATAACAAGTCGTGGCTTTAAACATTTTACCCCAGAGCTTTGCAGGGTGAGAAATAGATGCCTTACACCATTGGTAAGGGAAGAGTCTGAGCTTCCTTTTGAAGTCCATAGCAGTTGCTCCTAGCCCAAAAGCTCCCAAAATATCAGACTTTCAGGCTGTGATGGTTTTTGAGATTTCTGGCTTCTTCTGAATTCTTTATGTCTTAATGGGGTTGGGAGGATACAAAGTGGAGCGTCAATCATAGTTTAAAGTCTAAAATATTTCTGAAATAGATTTTTCTTTTGCCTCTGGCACGTAAAAAACATAAGTATGGCATAGTATAAAGATGGCAATTATTTGGTCTGGCCTGCTGTGACATACCAAGGTACAATCCAGTGTAATGAGCAGCTGCGTCACACTGGCCTGCAACCTCGGGTGCCTTACAATGCTCTGTTGAAGTAGCTTCCACCTCGTCTGCTCACAGCCTCCCAGCATGCAAGCCACGCCCTGAATGTTTCTGTGTAACTGCAGCTGGCTCTCACCAACCTTGCTTATACTGCAGGATGACTCCAACGCACACCCCAGTCTTAGCTTTTCCTCAAGAAATGTATGTCCTGTACTGCCCAGCCCTCTCCTGGCCAATACAGGTTACACTGTCTGTTATTTCTGTAATAGAAATAATATGCACACAACTTGCCACCACAAATAGAGTTTCCCAGACACCTCAATTTAAACCCACTGGGTTAGATAAAACAAGTTTGTAGTTAATAAAGAGATTTTAAGTGAGTGCAAGTAATCAGGCATAAATAGGGTGACCATATTTCCCTAAACTGAAAATGGGACACCGGGTAAGCAGCCACACCAGGGGACTTGGGCCAGTCCCATGTGGGGCTGGTGTTAAGCCACCTGGCATCACTGCGGCCCAAGCCATGATGCCGTGGGGCTGACTGCCTGAGCTGGGGCTGACAGTCTGAGCCCCACTACAGGGATTTGGCCTGAACCATCTGGCATTACCACTCGCCAGAGCCGATGTCACGACTCTTTGTGCAAAACTAGGCATTTGTCCCATTTGCTCTTGCCCGAATGTTCCTCCGTGCCCCTCTTTTTCTCAGTATAAATATACCTGTGGGCCTTAAATCATTCCATGTAAAGTGTTTTCAAAGTTATTAAATGAAAGGTGCAGTAGAATTGAAAAGTAATAATTATAATAATCAATAATGTGGATAAATCTTGGGAGAGCATTAATATAGCTAAAAACTTAATTCAATCTCTATCTTCTGGTTGCTCCAAACTGACTTTAGTAAAATAGTATAAAATTGGACAGAAGTTTCAACCTGCGCAATACACAAGGTGACTACAGTACTCTGCATGAAGATAATAATCATAAGTAATAAAAATTAATATAAATAAGTTTTTAATTAATATAAATAGATTACATAAATTATATAAATATATAATTAATATAAATAAATAACATTTTTATATTTACAAATAAGCATGACCATATCAGTTCCATTCTCAGATGTCATCACTGACTCCTTATTTATTTCAGGACCCAGTTCAAAACTGACCTTTTATTTTTTAAGCGTAGCATGGACTTGCAGTTCCTCCAAGCTAGAACAGTCTTACAGCTTTTAATCTTATTTCAAAACTCATCTCTTCTTCTTTCAGCCTCATTCAATTCTTCTATTTCATCTGTCTCAGAAATCTGATGTACGTGCCTCTGTATGGAGATTTACAGGTACGCAAACAAAGGTACTTTTATTTTTGGAATAGCAGGCACAGAAGAAGCTATCCTCCACTGACTCATGTGGACCCTCTCACTCAACCACAAGCCACATAAATTTTTCTGTTGATTCTACAACATGTAATTTTTCAACTTAACTCAGCCTTCAGCGAGAATTGTGCTCCAGGGAGTACGTTGGTCAGAGAATAGGTGTTAGTTGTTGTAAGTAGTAAAGTAATATAACATGCACCAATTTATCATCATTAACTGGGTGTTTAAAACAAGTACAATTCACTTGCTGAGGCGGCAGAGTAAGAGGTGCAGCAACTATTAAAACAAGTACAATTCACTTGCTGAGGCGGCAGAGTAAGAGGTGCAGCAATTATTATTAGGAAAATGTAAAATAAATAGAGCTGGCTGAATAACGAACTTCCCAGTTCACTGCAATTTCAAAAAATAAAAATATAGTTTCAGGTTGAACAAAATATTTCATTTTCACCATTTAACTGTTTTTAAATATAAAATTAAAGAAATATTTGAGAGAAAAAGTTCTGTCGGTACCCTGGGATTAATTTAGAGAGCAAAGTGGACCTGTCACAAATAAGATTCTTTTACTCAGGCAGCTACTTAGATGGGATTGATGAAGCACACAGACTTAATGAACTTTAGTTTATACAGACCAATATAATTGCAATTGGAAAATCAATATACATAATAAAAGAATAAGATGAGTACAACAGAGTTTTTCTGCAGTTTTCACATTTACAATCTTATGGAGACCACTAGAAACAAAGATGGAAGAAACAGTCAGTGGAGCCTCACAAGAGGAAGGTGCTGGTCCAGGCTTCCTACCTGGTAGGCCCATTTGTCATCCCAGTGCCCCAACTAGGGATAAGTTTGACAATCTTTTATACACCTTTTCCACTCAACCCACATATATCTGGGACCATATCCAATTACTGTCTCAGCCCCTATTCATATGCAGTGTTCTGGAAGACCAATTTTAGGGTTCCAGTTGTCCATATGTGGTATTGCCCTCGACCATTGTTACATTTCCAATAGATAATCAAACTATTTGCATCAGTTTCTTTCCTAATAGTTTTGATACGTCAGTGTTATCAGTCCTCATTGCAAAAAACCTCATTTATGGTTTACCTGTTTATTCAGAAAATGCATTGCTAAACTATCACAAATACATATTGCTAAAATTTTTAACCCTAGGTCAAGCATATATACCATAACCTTTGGTCAAGCACATAATACTTATTCTAACCTATGCCAGCTTCTACTGCCCTTAACAGTTAATGCTTAGGACCTATAGCCAAGCCTATTTTTAATCCATATATTTTGATTATTATTTCTATAAGCATGATTAGCAGATAGATTATATTTTTTCCAAAACTATAGACCTTCCAAGATCAGGTCAGGGTCAACATGTCAAACTGAAAAATCAAAAAGTTTCAAAAAATGTCAAAACAAAACATTCTGACGTTGTCACTTTTTAAAAAAAAAAATACTTTTGATTGAAACAATTCAATGAAATTGACACTAATTCACCAAACATTTTAGAAAAACATTTTGGGCACAAAATTTGCCCAACTCTAAAAATAAAGCAGGACTCACATACTGTCTTAAACTCTCCTGTTAGTTACTTTTCTTCTACACTTCAATTCCACCACATTTGCATGCAAGTTTCATTCATTTTGCACAGATATTCAAAGTCAAATCTGTAAGAGTTACATTTCTTGGTCTTGCCCTTACTCTCACTGAAGCTAGTAGCAGAACTCTTAATGGTGCATCATCACATATGCTATACCATTTACATTTCATGTGTAAATTACAGCACTGTTTATACCACCATTGAATTTTTCCATAGCAGTTAATCCCACTTACATCAGGGCTGACTTTGGCCCATTGTTTCCATAATTTAATCATTTTAGCAACTTATGTACCGTACTTATGATTAGTATAGAACATTATGAATCTGCTGTGGGTTCTATGTTCCATTAATGCCTTATTCAGTTCTCTTTCTGTGGAACAATTGCTTTGTTCACCTCATCACCACCCACACATTAGGATGAGTAAACTTTTAGTGATAGTCCCTTGTCATGTAGCTGCAGACAACATTCCACATCCTAGCAGACTTGCACATTTTTTGCCTAACTAAAATATTAGAACAAAAGTATTCAAAGTTTTAAAAAGTTACACATACCCAGGTGACAACACCGAAGACATTTATTCTAAAGAATTGTCATTAAGAAACATCTCTTTTTGTGGTCTCCCATGACTCACGCCCATTTTAGGTAGTTTCCAAAGGTAATGTCTCTTTGACAGGAAATACTGTCTCATCAGCACACTGTGGCATATACAATAATATTTCATTCTTCATTTGATTCCATGAACAACCTCTGAATCAAAATCCCTTTCTTAATTGTGTTTTAATACATTTATTTTTTTTTCTCCTTTTACTGCTTAATATTGGAGTTGTTCTTTTCCTGGCAAGCACATAGCTCTACTGCATTTTTTAAAACAATTCTGAGGGCCAGATTGTCATTAAACACTAAAAGTTCACTTTAAAAATGGTGTTAACTGTGGTCAGAATCTGGCCTCATAAGTTAGCTCTTTATTTCTTCACTTTGTTATACTTGACACCAGATATTGTTGGGTAAGAAATAAAGTTTATGGAACAGATGACACCTGTTCAGTCTGAGAGAGCATGGGCAAAAAACTTGTCCACCCCCAGTGAGGTGTGTTGCAAAAGGCTACAGTGGGTAACACTAGGAGAAATGCCAAAAGAACCACAGAAGAAAACTGAATTGAAGGGTGGTTGGGTCACAGATTCAGAGACTTTGTGTTGGCATGGCAGGATTAAGGTATGGGCACCATAAATGGAGGCTGGGGCCCGTATGTGATCACATCAACATTTTACCTAGAAAGAGTAGGAATGTGTAGGCCTCATGCTTTGAAGCGAAGCTTGAAAACGTGTCCCAAGGTAAGAAAGACAATGACATTTTCCCAAACATGAAGAGAACAATAGCTATGCAGTGTGACCTTCCCTACCCATCTCTATGGAATGTTAACTCCAAGACACACCTCTGGGAACCTGCCAAACTACATCAGCAGAGCACTCTGTGTCTGGCAGGAAGAGAAAAGCACAGTGGCCCCATCTACCCACACATACACACATACTCCCCAGCTGCTGGAGTATTAGGGGGTACACTTGCTACTTCTAACAGGACAAGAGGCCCTTGCCAATGGCAATCCAAGTGGAAGGCACGGGGGCAATGCCATATGTATGAGGCCCTGATAGGCACCTTGTGTTATTGTATGCTGAGGGCCCTGGATTGCATTGATCTGACCCTGGGTGCTAGCCCTTTGCCTGTGGGTGAATTTCACCCAAAAAGATCTTACGTGAAGGATTTGGCTGGCAGTGACAAATTTACCTTGAAACACAGCTCTAAATCTTGGATTAAAAGATTTGAGATATAACATCAGAGCTCAGTGAAAGAGAGCAGACTAACACTAAACAGAATTCCTGCTATGCTATCAGAAACAACAGTATGTGTGATTTTGCCTCCTGGTTAATGCCACTGGTATGAAGACAGTGGATGAACAAGAAGATTCTACAGGGATATCTGGACAAAAATCTGAAAAGGCACCAAATAAGGACCAAAAATAACCACATTTGACTCAAATAATCCTCCTTCTCCCCCTCCCTCCAAGATTGTAGTAGTAGTGATCATTTTATTGCCTAAGCAATGTTTCCCTGTTAAAAAACTATCCTTTCTGTGCTCAATCAACTGTGTCGTCACGGGATAACACACTGCAAAGTTCTCTCCCCTCTCCTTGACACGCCACCTTCATGCACACTCTGCAATCTTTCTTCCACTAGGCAACTGATTTAAATGCAAGCAGGCTATACAAAAACATTCTCTACCTTACTGATAGCAATGTATTACACAGGATTGTAATGGTATACCATGCACAGAGAACTCACGCTGCCTCTCGGTTTGTGAGCTCAGGCCTACCAAATTAAATTATAATTTTGCAGTTAAAATTCAGATACAGAAACATTGTTCCTCAAACAGTGGAAGTGCAAATGGAACAGACCTTATGAGGATACTATGAGACACATTAAAGAGGACACAAATCTACAAGTTGCACATCAAAACACACACACACAAACAAAACCCAGATAGAAATAAATCTTATTCTACTTCTCTCTTCATATAACACATGAGAAGTGTGGAATTAATGCTGGTCTTGACAGACACGTAAAGCACAGACGTAGCAGCTGAGAGTTATCCCGCTTGTAAGTATCTAGGGAACTAAAGTGCTCTCACGTTTTAGACAGGGTTGGCAGCTGCTCTGCTAAAGAAAGGGAGACAAAGGACTTCACACATTTGCATTTGGGAATTGCACATATGTAGCTGAAGCATCATTTAGTAAGTAAAGGAGAATGTTATTCCACTCATCAACAATTTATTCAAATACCTTGTATTTACTGAGTAAAATCAGACAAGTGAATTTACAATTTAAAAAGAAACTTATTATGGGAGGAAAAACACTACATTGACATTATTACTGTTATACAACCCCTCTTACCCCAGATAACATCTAAGTGATGTAGCTGTAAATGCAGACATATGTGGTGCTAATTTCAATAAACAGACCTCAAAAAGCCACCTCGATAATTATAGCCCTGTTAATGAAGTCTGTTCTTTATCCCCTCCTACAGGAAGTTTAATTATCCCAGTATTATTCTGCACGCAAAAGTAATTTCCTGAAGGTGACCTTTTTCTAGGCAGTATCCATAGTAACAGATTTCCAACTGCTAATGGTGTGACACTGCTTGTACATCGCAAATGTTCCAGGGAAGCTGAGGATTGATGTTTTAGCTTACCCACTAGAGACAGTGGCTGCATAAATACTCATAAATTGAAGAGCAGCATTGTTAAAAGAAATTTAAGACAACACTCACTGTTCCCTTATTAGCAGTCCTTATTCCACAGGCCTTTGACATCTCCCCTCCACCCCCAAACTACAATAGCTAAAAACAGAACTTGAGGAGACAAATATGTGAAGGCAAAAGGAGAAACTGTCCTTTGCATCTTTCTCCAGCATCTAATAGTACACAGAGACGAGAGAATGATCATTATGGATCAGTCTCTGATCTCACATAAACTGGTGTAAATCCAAAGTAACTCCATGGATGCCAATAATTCTTTTGGATTTACCCTGGCTATAACAGATTAGAATATGGCACTAATGGGTCTTTACTCCCCGCATTAGCCTTAATGGGAGATATGTGAACATGTCAGAGGAAGACTACATAGCCCTAAGATTATGTTTGTCAAAGTATGCACTAGAGCAGGGGTGGGCAAACTATGTCCACGTCCAGCTTGTCAGATATTTTAATCCAGCCCTTGAGCTCCTGCTGGGGAGCAGGGTCAGGGGCTTGCCCCACTCCGCATGTGCCGCAGCTCCCAGAAGCAGTGACATGCCCCCCACCCGCTCCTATGTGTAGGAGCAGCCAGGGGGCTTTGCATGTTGTCACTGCCCCTGCCCCAAGTGCTGCCTCCACAGCTCCCATTGGATGGGAACCATGACCAATGGGAGCTGCAGGGGCAGCGCCTGTGGCCAGGGCAGCACACAGAGCCACCTGGCCATGCCTCTGCATAGGAGCTAGGGCGGGGACATGCTGCTGCTTTTGGGAACTGCTTGAGGTAAGCGCCGCCCAGAGCCTGCACACCTGACCTCCTCCTGTGCCCCAACCTCCTGCCCCAGCCCTGATCCCTCCTCCCGCCCTCTGAATCCCTCAATCCCAGCCTGGAGCACCCTCCTGCACCCCAAACCCCTCATGCCCAGCCTCCTAACTCCAGCCAGAGCCCTCTCTCTGCGCCTCAACCCACTACCCCACCCTGGAGCACCCTCCCACTCCTTGCACTCCTCATATCAGGCTCCACCCCAGAGCCCGCACCCCATCCGGAGCCTTTACTTCCTCCCACACCCCAACCCCAATTTCGTGAGCGTTCATGGCCCACCGTACAATTTCCATAACCAGATGTGGCTCTTGGGCCAAAAAGTTTGCCCACCCCTGGACTAGAGCTTACAACCATTCAGGAATTCTGTAAACCTACCAGGCATCCCAGCCCATCAGCCTTGCCTGAGAAAACTTCCATAAAATTCAGTGCACAGGGAAACTAAGAAATTGAGTCAGTACATCAGCAAGAAATTAAATTATCAACAGGCACTAAAGAGTTGCTGAAAAACCCAAATCTCAGAATCACATGCAAGAGTGGATCAGTCATATGATCTTAAAGAGCAGACATCGAATTTAGGTGGGCGAGTGTCATTCTGTGTAGTATCTCCAGAGTTCCTCAGCTTCCACAGCAGTGATCCTTACCTACCAACACAGGTGACTATCAGCATAGCAAAGGCAATGCAAAAAGAATAGAATCCCATTCTTCACACATTAATAAAACAGAACTCTCAACCTTCTTTTTCTTACAGCTCATTTTTTCCATAAAAGAAGGCTGAGGCCATGGTTTAATCAGCCAGATATACACAAACCAAAACCCTCCATGGATAATTTATATGCTTTCTCTCTTCTTCTCCAGTCATCTTGGCTTAAACTGGAGTAGGGGGAAGCAAATTTCCTCAGCTTGTTCACAAGCAGTTTTAATTTGTGGGTAATTTAGCACAATGTCACATACAAAGCAAAGGGTGACATTAGGGCTGGTTGAAATTTTACATATCAAGACAGACTTAAAACTGTGTGTTTTCTTCATTTCTGCATAATTACAAATAAGTTACCTTTTGACTGAAAAATTGCCCTGAGTTGTTCTGTTTTTTCCATAAACAGAAAGCAGCCCAAACAAAAATCTGAACATCTCAAGCTTTATGGAAGTTCAGATCCAGATCCTAAGTCCATGCATGGCCCATATTTAACCAATAAGCTGAACCAAAGCAATAAATCTAGTAATTTGGGAAAGTTTGGTTTTGGGTGGGAACAGTCTGTCTTGAGCCCATCTCTAGCCATAAACAAAATTGCTTTACCCTTAGAGAGAAAAATATGAACTTGTGCATCACAGAGGGGCTTCCAGTTGCTGTGATATTTTCCTGACCCTTGGATATATCTTACCTTTATGAACAGGAATTTATTAATCTCATCAGATTACTGTTTCCTTGGATGCAGAACCCTGCTTCTGGCAGTGGCCAATACCTGATGCTCCAAGCAAAGATGAAATTCCATGATGCACATAGAGTCTGACTCAGCAAGATACTTAAGCACATGAGCAACCTCAGTGAAGTCAATGGGACTACTCATGCATTTGCGTGTGCTTAAATATCCTCTTGAATCTGTGTCCTCGTCAGTTCTTCAATTAATTCTTTCCTAACCCCTCTGGTGATCAGTTTTCACCACGAAGCTGGAAATTTGATTAACCTGGTCCCTAAATGTTTGTTATGACAGAATACGTAACTACAAACATCACTGCTCATGAAATTAGCCAGCTCTTCTAAAAATCCAACCACACTACTTGACTTGATGTATTCTGGTAGCAATGAATTCACAAAGTAGACACTATGCTGCAGTAAATATTATTCCCAAGGAGAGCTGAAGAAGGGAAGGAACTGAAGGAGGCTTGGAATTCAAAGGAGAAGTTAAGAAAGATAAGGGGAGGGGGAAGGGCAGGGAAGTAACATCACATTTAAGGGGTTAAATTAGCACCAGCAATAGTATTGTTGTACATTGCTTTTCATTTTATTTTGTTCAGAAATGGCTTGAGCCAGAAAAGAGAAATAACGAGGAAACTTTTCTCAGTTGTATTATTGTGTCTGGAGGGAAAATTGAAGGAGAATGTGAAATGGGCTGGGGGCTGTGAGAGGCTAGTGACGACAAAAATAACTAGAGGAAAACACATTAAAAGACAAGACAAGAGGAAAAGGCTACTGCCTTAATTCCCTTTCAGTTAGCTCCAAAATGCCGCCCGCCTGCTGACCCCGCCCCAAAATGTTACTCGGTTTCCAATGAGAACACACGATGCCAGTGCATAAACAGCAGGAGCAGGTAGGGAAAAGGAAACAGCACTAGAGGCAAACTAAGCATATCCCCTGGCAGTAAAGACATCAGCCAAACCCAGGCAAGACCTCCCAAGGCACCAATAGCAGCTTTAGTATCCACTCATTTTCTTTCTTCACCAGCCCCAAAACAACAAGAAAAGCAGTTTAATCTTCTTGGCATCTGAAACCGAAAAGATTGTTTTTCCTCCTTTAACATCTACCAATTTGCCACCCAGTTCTTCTAGTACACTGCAATGTAGATGGCTGTATTGCAAGAGCCACACAAACTACCTACTGAAGTCAATGACATTGAGAGCTTCTGCCTAGTTCAGGAGAGTGTAAATCCATGTTAAACTTCCACAATGCTCCTGAGTTAGCCTTAGTCCCTATGGGCCACTTCTAGTCCAAATAAAACACAAAATGGTGGTGGCATAGCTGGAATTCTACAAACAGAACAGACACTTTTTTCCCCTTGGTTATGAAGTGCTTGTGGGGCCTATCACTCCGCTCTCCAATACTTATTCTTTCTTCAAGCAGCTGGAAGAACAAATCTGACAGATCAGTTCCATGATCACAGTTGCTCAAATATGGACTAGAGAGCAATAGTGGGTGAGGAAGGAAGGGGAGCGGAAAAGCAGATGGAAAGACAGCCATATTTTCTCATCTTTCCTCTCACTGCAAGGCAATGTTCCACTTCAGTGTGTGGCTTTGAAGGCCCTCCATGCTCATCCTGCTCCTGCAGGTTTGGGAGCAATCATGGGAATGTGTGTTTTAAAAATGCTCTCATCTATCCCTCATAGTAACCTGTACACAAAGGTAACCTATGTAATTGTGTGTTCTTATTGTTACCATCCTCCTGCCTCCCCAGACCGCTATTTGCCTGTTAAATTTAATTTTATATTAGATTGTAAACTCTTTGGTCCAGGGATTGTACTTGCCTTTGTATATGTACAGGACCTTGCACAATGGGATCATATTCCTGATTGGGGCACCTTTGAGTGCCATTCCAATAATGAACCACCACCATCATCATCTTCAGCCCTGGAGCCAAAACAACATTTGCATTCAATTGCCCCTGGTGTTGTAGAAATGCATAGAGGACCCATTATGCTAGATACTACACAAATACACAACAAAGATTATGCTTGGCCAAAACAGATTAAAATCAAAACAAATGCAGATGCCTTGACCCAGTGCTCTTCTGTACAGACACCAGTCTGTACAAGTGGACCCAGATCCTGGGTCCCACATGCTTCTAAGCCAACTGTGCCTGGGTAGAGCCTAGCCACTCTTTCTACCTCTGTGATTCTAGAGCATGTTCCACTCAGAGCTCTTGTCTGAACCATTCCTAAGGACACAGGACAACACAGTCCATCTGCCTTTGTGCCTGAAACCCGTGCCTCAGGTTCCCTGAGCTCACATTCGCTCAGCAGTCCATCTAGTTGTGTGCACCCCTAGTCCTAATTTACCCCTTTCAGGACCAAAGTGGCAACAAAACAAGGAAAACAGGCTTAGTAAAGGAACTTCTTAATCACAGTCACTTTAGTCTTTGAAAGCACTAGAGAGTTACAGAAGTTCAAAAACTGACAAAATTTCCTAAGTCTTACCTCCCCTAGTCTGCAACTCTGAGGACTGTCTTTCAAGCTAAGCAGACTCCTTACTAACATTTCTCTCACTCTCCAGCCATTCCTGCTTATTTGTAATAATGGTCTGACCTTACTTGCTCAGAGAAGCAGCCCCGCCTTAAATGCAATCTCTCTCCCTTTTCCATGCACACCAGCTGAAAGACTGCAATCTACCACCTATTCAGTCAGCCTGATGTAGAAAGTCCATTTTCCATGGGACTAGGTCAGCAGTTAAGATCAAAATTAATTCCACTGTGATGGCTTCACAGTGATAGTCCTTGAACAAAGCATCAAGCACCTTCCCAGGACAGGATAGCTGACTGAAATATGTCATAATAGGCTTGTTTTAGGGAACATTAGTCATGCATTCACCACAATTGCGCTGGAAAGAATGCAAAAAGGGGGAGGCGGGCTTAGCAACCCAAATAGACCAAATTTGAGTGGCATTGTGTGATCCCTTGCACCAGGTTGCTACACCACTTACTCAAATTTGACCCAACCAGCTCTCTGCCATGATGGAAGGGTAGGTGGGCCAAATTTGAATGGCACTTGTAACCTGGTGTACAGTGGGCACTTGCAACCTGGATCACAGTGCCACTCAAACATGGAGTTGCAACACCATTCACTCAGATTTGGCCTGTTCACCTGCCATCATGCCAGCAGGGAAAGGGCTCCGCTACACCATCCAGCATTGGTCAGGGAACAGGGAAGGACGAGTGTTTCAAAAGTGCCCTCTCATCTCCAGTACATACCACAAAATGGAGGTCTTGATACCAAAAGAGAGGTTACAGGATAAAATGGAGTTCACTATTTGATACAGACCTATCCCATTCTCTCACACTATCATCTTTACAAACGCCAAGCACTCAAACACAAGTAAGAATATAGCTAAAGATATCATAAATCTTTTCCACCTAGTAAACACATTCATTATTACCAAACAGAAAGAAATCACCACAATACAGCCACTCTAACTATGAACCACTGATTGTGAGATATTATTGTGTTATTTTTATCATTTGATTTCTAAATATTCTTTTCAAGGATATGATGAAATAGGAAAGATCAGTAAAAATATATTAATTGATAGTGGTTTTGGTAAATTAATGTTTTATATAAATATATGTGTAATTAATATACAGGAAATATGAAAGTAAGGAGACATATATACCTTGATTTATGGTAAAAAAAATTCTGTGCATGTGGCTTTTCTTTTAAGCAATATACATAATTAATCTGTATGAATATAACATATGAATCTTTTTCAGAAGGGTTCCAATCACAGCTGCTTTGTCATTTAAAAAAAAATCTATTCCAAAATGGGCTAAAAATGAGAAGTTTTAAAAATTTCCCACAAAACAAAATTCCAGAAAATAAATTCATTCTGATAAAACTAAAATGTTTTGTTCTGATTTTGGCTTTTTTAAATTAAAAAAAATTAAGGTCAGTCTTACATTCATCTCCATGGCACTGGAAGGACTGCAAAAGTGGGGGTGGGGCAAGCAAGCAAAATGGGTCAAGCCTGAATGGCATTGTGCCAAGAATTTGAAACGAAGTCATTTCAAAATAGGAAATTAAAACATTCCATTCAGAAAAAAGTCAAAGTGGGCCTTTCAGCCTTATCAGAACACTCCATTCAGTTTGGTTTTTTTCCCAAAATGATATTTAGTCAAATCAACATGTTCCCACAAAACATATCAATTTTGATAAAACAACATTTTCCTATGGAGAAACATTGTCAGAAAATTTCTTATCAGTGCTAGCTTTTGAGTTGTGTTTATATTTGGAGATTTAAGAAAAGCATTTGTTTTGAAACAAAGTTAAAGATATGAAAAAATATAACTTTCTTACATTTGATAAGGATCATGTGTTTTTTTTTATGTAGACAGTATAAGATTTATCACATCATTAACTGCTCATTACCTTGCTTTTACGGGCTTGAGTTTTGTAAATGATGTGCTAGAGGTAAGTACATGCATCATTTAGCAATATTAATGAGTTTAAGACAAAGGGGTTTTTTTGTTTTAGATTTCCTCATGGTTGCTCAACACAATCCAACATCTCTATGTTTACTATATGTGGCCAATCATGTTCCTTCCTTTCAGCATACGTTGCAATCACTGTTACTCATCCAAGCTAGTACATACACAACCTCTTCTCTGTTTCACCCTGTGCACTGAATAAGGCAGGAGTCCTATAGAAAACATGGCACAGGGTCATGTAATCAGTGACTATCAGAATTCATATGCACAAGGGCGCAGAATGAAGACTGCACTAGCATTTTTCTAACTTTTGCAACCTAAAACATTTTTTAAGGGCTTGTCTATGAACACTTAGTTCTCAGCAAGTTGGGAAGTAATTCTACTCTGGACTAGCCTGCCTGGCATTAAATGTCTGGTGGACCCTGCTGCTGCGCACTAAAAGTTCCCTAATGTTTTTAATCTACTTCCAATCATACATCAGTAGAATGTGAACTTGGAGCCCTCAGCATTTCAATGCTGCTTGAGCTACAGGATTGCTATATTTCTTAGCAACAGGAGACAAATGTTATCTCGGTCTGGGGTCGGCCTGAACAGCTTGCTAGGGCTATGTGCCGGGTACTCTACAGGGAGAAGAGTTCATATGGGCTCTCCCCTGCTTCTCCTAGGGAGCAGTCTGATGTCGGGACTCCCACTTATGTGTGTGCTGCTGCAACGCTGTGGACTCAGCCTTAGATAAAATTTTCCTATTCAGTTATTTTGGCATACTACCAAACCTTGACAATGCAAACAACAGAAGGAGAGTAGTAATTTTGAAAAGAACGTTTATATCCCAAGCTAGGGCCAACATTCTTGTCAAACCAAACCGAACATCCTAGCCCTGCCCCTTCCCTGAGGCCTCACCCCTTCCCCAAGGCCTCAGCCCCAACTCACTACACTCCCTCTCCCTTGGTGGCTCATGCTCCCTCACCTTCACGGGGCTGGGGCAAGGGTTGGGGTGTGGGAGCGGGTGAGGGCTCTCGGCTGAGGCTGGGTATGAGAGGTTTGGGGTGCAGGAGGGGGCTCCAGGCTGGGGCCGAGGGATTTAGAGTGCAGGAGGGGGTGATTGAGGCAGACAGTTGGGGTGCAGGAGGGGGTGAGGACTCTGAGCTGGAGGTGCTGGCTCTGGGATGGGGCCAGAGATGAGGGGTTCAGGGTGTGGGAGGGGGCTCTGGGCTGGGGCAGGGGATGAGGGGCTTAGGGTGCAGGATAGTGCTCCAGGTTTCAGGGTCTCAGGGCCAGATCAGGGGGTTGGGGCTCAGGGTTGGGGCAGGGGCTTACTTCAGGCAGCTCCCGGTCAGCAGCACAACAGGGGAGCTAAGGCAGGCTGCCTGCCTGTCCTGGCACTGCGCTACGCATGCCCCGGGCACAACCACCAGGTCCGGATTCTAGGCAGGGGGCTGGGAGGCTCCACACGCTGTTCTTGCCCACAGGTACACACACACACACACACCAGCTCCCATTGGCTGGGAGTGCGGAGCTGGTGTTCGGGGCAGGGACAGCATGCGGAGTCTTGTGGTATGATGGGGTTGCCTACAATAGCAGGGGATTGGACTATGACTATGACCAAGGAAGCCCCTCCCAATTCTTTGTTGGAAAGTATTAGACACCTAAATATAGTGGTTACTAGCAGCTCCTAATATAAAGTCTTCATTTCTCTCCTCCCCTCAAATAAAACTTTATTTGAATATGATGGATGATACACTACTTTCTTTTCAGCTCCAAGTTTCACAGAAGTGTGAAGTGTCATGCAAATATGGCTCTATGTGCGTGCATATAAATTAAAATATTATATATATTCAGTGTACTCTAATGTCATGGCTAAGCTCAATATCAGAGGTATAAGCCCCCAAAAGAGAATGGAAATTCTTTTTTCTCCCCAAGTTTTCATGGGGGAAAATGTCCTTAGCTTTGCACAGCTCTCTGTATTTGTGTTACAGGAGACGTAAGTGTTTTCTTAAGGAAATCAAGTGAACAACAACATGTTACCTGGACAGACAGCAGGAACCAAACAATGGATTTACTTTGGTTTATTAATGTAACAGCAGCAAATGGCAAGAGCCCAGTATTTTTGTTTTATTTTCATTTGAGTTTGAGAGAGTGTTCCAAAAATTTGTTTCATCATAATGAAAACTTACACACACACAATTTAATTCTATTTATTTGTCATGGGTATTTTTTAAAAAACAAGAAAGTGTGTGTTATAACTTATTTTGGCATCACATTCTATGCCTTATCCTCACACATGAAGGAAACAGCATTCTAAAGCATAAGTAGCCTTGCGAGCTTTGACCTGCATTGATCAACTTCAGCTGAAAAAGCTATGGAGAATGGCGATATCATACTTAGTATGTTAGGATAGGGAGTAAAAGGAATTCTTAGCCATCTTTCCATCATGCGGAAAAGAATTCTGAGAATTACACATATAGCATTCAATGAAAGTCACTTAATAGGTAATCTGTTAAGGAACAGATCATTTAAAAATATGCATTTTCCATGTACCCATGTCTTAAAGCTGCTTCAAATATCCAATAAAGGAGTATAGGACGAGTGAAATAAGATTTTCTGCAAAAGGTTATGTATTTTACAGCTTTCCATAACACTTCAGATAGCAGAAAGATGCATTAAGCTGTTTTAAAACTTTTGGAATAATCAAGGACACAGAATCCTCTACAAAAGCCATCAGCAAGCTGCACTATTATGAAACCGGTCTTGAAAAATACTGATTCCCTTAGTAGGACTGTAATCCAAGAAGAGTCCATGTTCGATGGCCTGAGGCCACCTCTTGGTGTAGTAAATTTAAAAAAAAGAAAAATAAGCAGTAAAGCTTGTATTAAGCGGCTAATTAGAAGAAATGTTCTGTATATTTCCCTTTCCCCCAACCCACACTCCCGCCTCAAAGTCCTCCAGGAACGCATCAACAAGATGTGCTGTTATGGAACTGTTCTTAACTCAGCTGTACTGTTTTGTTTTGTAAGATGATGGTCATCTAGGCAGTAAGAGCTGAGAATAAAGTCTTATATTGTGCCTCTCAGGCTAACTAACAAAAAATTGATATATCAAATCGTGGAACATGGTTTCATTTGGAAAGGTTATCAACTTATTAAGTTTTGCTCTGAAAGCAAATTATGTTTCAGTCTACTTTTAACCAGGCATTTCAGCAAGGTTTTTTCATAGTAGCTCAGTGTCCCCAAGGTTACCAATCAATCACTGTCCCCTTGGTATGTCTGAATATGTATCAGGCATACTGTCTAAGAAATACTGCTTATCACAATGAGTTAAAAGTGACTATATATGTAATATTAGACCCCCCAAAAAGATCTGGAGACCCATTCTATTTGCTTAATATCCTTTGTTCCAAAAATTCAGCCATGGCTCTCTCTCTAACTTCCTTTCAAATAATTATATAGCAAAGACAACAAAATTATAACACTCTAAAGCAGTTGTTCTCAAAGCTAGTCCACTGCTTGTGTAGGGAAAGCCCCTGGAGGCCCGGGCTGGGCCCGTTTGTTTACCTGCCGCGTCTGCAGGTTTGGCCGATCACAGCTCCCACTGGCCGCAGTTCACCGCCCCAGGCCAATGGGGGCTGCTGGAAGCAGCGTGAGCTGAGGGATGTGCTGGCCACCTTTCCCGCAGCCCCCATTGGCTTGGAGCGGCAAACTGCAGCCAGTAGAAGCCGTGATCAGCCAAACCTATGGACACGGCAGGTAAACAAACCGGCCCAGCCCACCAGGGACTTTCCCTGAACAAGTGGCGGACTGGCTTTGAGAACCACTGCTCTAAGGTATTTACTATTTATGCAGGAGCATAAATGTCCCTGGCACATTATAGACATAAAAGACAAACTCTCTGCCCCAAACTGCTTAATCTGAATTATAGACTTCATATAATTTTAACAGGAGATCCACCAGTTTTCCTTCTCTCTCAGACAAAATCTCTTCCAATGGTCCTATCTGGAGATTCTCGGTCACCGAGACTGTGTATATGTATTTTATTTTGTGACCTATTGGTATCGTTTTTATCTTGGTTTATTTTTATATATATATATATATAATATGGTAATGACAATCTTTTGTGGCCCCCGTAGACATAGTCTGCAGACGCCCAAGGGTCCACAGACCACAGATTGAAAACCACAACTCTGTACCAATGGGAAATTACCTAGATTGCAAGACAAACAGGTATTTCAAACTAAGGCACTTTATTCATGCCATGGTGTAATTACAAATGTTGTAATTTATGAACGAGGTGACAGTGTAAGATAAAGGGCTCTTTGCCCTACCCCAGATCTTTGGTTTCTGTGTTACAACTCCTCAATGTACCTTGAATTAGAGGGAAGATGGTTGTTAAAGTTATTGTGAGGCAACTCTAGTAATATCTGGAGTCCTCAGTTTTCCTGAACACAGGTCTGGATATGGTACAGACATTGTACTTGTTGCTTATATCTATGATAACCTCTTTGCAAGAGATGACCTAGGGTGCATGATGGCGCTTTTAGATTTGTCGTCTGTCAGGAGTACATCAATCATGAGGTACTCTTGACAAGTCTGCAGTCCTTGGCAGAAACAAACCAGATTGATTTTAACTAAAAATCTACTTTTATTCAGCTAAGTCTATTTGCCAAATTTGTTTCAAATTCACAAATCATTCTGGTGTCCCAAAAAATGCATTTGGGGGAAATTTACTATTTATTAACTATTTATCACTGTAGCGCGGCGGTGTGGCTCCCCTCCCCCTCAGGGAGGGTCGAGCCCCATCAGTCATCCAAGGGGGCGGGGCCGCTGAGCGGAAGTCCTGCCCCTCAGAGGGTCAGGCGGCGACTTGGAAGAATAAAAGCCGGGCCTCAGCCTTCAGTTGCAGGTCTGCCACCGGCAGGAGCAGACGTGTCCGCTGACGCCCATGACTGGGAGACGACCCAAGCCAGAGGCCGAGACCAGGAGCTGCCAGAACTGCCTTGCCCCTACTACGGCCCCGAGGAGCCCCCAGATCAGGCTTGGCCCGCATTCCCCGGAACATTACCGGACCTGCTGCCCAGCCCGGATTGGGAGGAACCAATGGTCCTGGACGTCCCCGGAACGAAGGCCCCGGACCAGGTAGGAGTAGAGGGGGAGCTAGGAAGTAGCCCGGGGGCACCTGACTCCAGTCAGGCTGCAGAGCTAACTTTGCCAATGTCAGTGTGTTTCGGTCAGGACCCCCACTGACCACCGGCAGCGATGACAGCTGCTACCAGGGCCCCGGGCTGGAACGCAGAGGAGTGGGTGGGCCTGCGTCCCCCCTGCCACCCGTATCCGGGTAGCAGACTCCCCCTTTCCCCGGCCTAAGGCCAGAGCTGATTGTACTGTGTTTGGTGCCCCGCCCGAACCAAGGGCTGGGCACCTTTTGACTTTGCCACTGCTCTGCCCTGCCCCAAAGGGCCAGAGCCGACTGTAACTGTGTTTGGTGCCCCGCCCGAACCAAGGGCTGGGCCCCTTTTGACTCTGCCACTGCTCTGCCCTGCTCCAGAGGGCCAGAGCCGATTGTACTGTGTTTGGTGCCCCACCCGAACCAAGGGCTGGTTCCCCTTTTGACTCTGCCACTGCTCTGCCCTGCCCCAAAGGGCCAGAGCTGATTGTAACTGTGTTTGGTGCCCCGCCCAAACCAAGGGCTGGGCCCCTTTTGACTTTTCCATTGCTCTGATTGTAACTGCAGGGACAGACCTGCCCCGGAGCAGGGCCGCGGGCCAGAGGTATGGCCCCGGGGACGACAGCGAGGCTGGTGTGGCTCCCCTCCCCCTCAGGGAGGGTCGAGACCCGGCGGAACCCGCTTACAATCACCCAGTCCAATGCTCCTCCTTACAGTCCATCCTATCCAGTGGTACATTGGGCACCAGAAGATTGGAATGTTTTATACTAACACTAGAAGGTGGCATCATAGTGGCACCCAATAAAAGTTTGCCATTCCCAGAGTTACTGCCATTAAGAGTTCAGAGGAATTTATGGTAAATATACTATTTGGGATTTTAAAATCTAGAGGAGAGTGGGAAGAAGAAAGGCGATAACAAGCAAAAGAAAGCCAGTCAGCTAGATAACAGCTTCAAGGAATATCATCTAGTCTCCCAACGGCTCAGGAAGTGGAAACAGCAAAGATGTTTCTGAGCTTGCATCTCTTGTATGGCAGCTTAATTCACTATCGTTGTCTCAGCACCTGCTTAACTGTCAATTGATGTTTAAACTACCATGGAGCCAATGGCTCCATCCAAGTTGATTTACCAGTAATATAGCCAAGTCCACACATTCAATTATGCTTCCAGTACCACTTGACTATTTATAAGATAAAAAGGTTCTCCAGTGACCAAACAATATATCTCAAATGTTATCTTTGTAGTACACCACTACCTCGATATAACACCATCCGACATAACACGAATTTGGATATAACGCAGTAAAGCAGTGCTCCGGGGCTGGGGGCGGTGGGGATGTACACACTGGTGAATCAAAGCAGGTTCAATATAACTTGGTTTCACCTATAACGCAGTAAGATTTTTTGGCTCCCAAGGACAGCATTATATCGAGGTAGAGGTGTACTATCTTTTGTGTGTGCCGCAGATTGAACCATATTTGGAATTTTCAGGCAGGGGCCTTCACTCACAGAACTGGGTCTATTCCTACCTGTGCCAAACACTTGCTGTGAGACACTGTTTTAAAAGATGTAACCTCTCTCTGCCTCAATTTCCTCAACCGTAAAATGGTAATAATCAACTATGTCTCCTGGTCTTGGGAGATTCAGTTCATGAGAGTTTATGAAGTTGTTTGCAATCTTTGGATTGAGTGTGCCATAGAACTGCAGAAGAACTGACTATTGTACAAAATTCATTTTAAGTTAGCAGAATAATGAATGAGGTTGCTGGGATTGGAGAAGAGAGAACCAATTTTCCAGGATGCTGCGGATCTACTGCTAATAATAATGACTTTGCAATGATTTAACTGCGAAGAAGGAATGATGATTTATGAATGGAGCCTCTGGAGAAGTGTGACTTTTGCCCTGCTTGATAATCAATCAAACGCAAAAACACCTTGCCAAAGGCTCCTGTCCTGACAGCAGGAGATTCATTAGAACAAGAGGAATATCCACTGTGAAACTGCCTTTAAAACAATTGTGTGGTGAAAGTAATATATTGGATAGGTGGCCGTGTTCTCTGCTAGTGAGACAAAAATACGGTAGTATTTTAACGATAAATAAAATATGATTAAACAAGAGTCCCCCCCATTATGTGAAGTGACACTTTCATAAAATCTGGTGGGACAACTTCAGTACAGCTTTATAACACAGTAGCACTCCAGGGAATACTACGAGTGCACATCTGAAAATTTTCTGATGTGATCAGATCATACATGAGCTGACAAAGTACTAAAATAGTTCAGTTATAGTGAGAATTTAAATTTTACAAGTAACTGGCCAACTCATGAGCACTATATCCGTCATGAAAGCTAGGTCTCTTTGTAGCGAACTAAAGGGCTCTGTTACCAATGGATATTAGACAGGAAGATGCTCCTCCACAGCTTGTCAGGTTCGTTTCAACTATCCTCACCCCCATCCCAAATTCAGTTAGCTTGTGAGTCCCCTTCCTCCCCCACACACTTCCAAAATGCAACCCTGACCCTCCCATTTCCACTTGAGTATTCCTTCACTTTTATATCAGTGACCGGTACTGCGTGTTACAAGAACAACAAGAGATGCCCCAATCCAGCAAGGCACCTAATCACGTGCTTAACTTTAAGCATCTGAGTAATTCCATTGTCTATGTTTAAAGTATTTTGTTGGCTCAAGACTTGTATAGCTTAAAAAATGCAGCATAGTAGTTGTAAGAAGTTTTCACAGCTTCTAACTATGCCAGTAAAGACTATGGGCCAAATTCTGTCCTCATTTATGCCTCTGCACTGCTCAAAGAAATCACTGATTTTGCAAATGTATCAATAGGTCCCACAGTTTTACACTGTATAGCCAGAAACAACACGTCTAGTAGCAGTTTCCACGTTATGAATTAAAATAGCCATGTGATAAATTCAGTGTCATTCATCTTTGACTGCCTTTGACTTCCCACTAGTCTGCCTCTCCAATGATTTATTCCACCTCAGAGCACCTTAAAATAGCAGATTTTGTTTTTTTTTAAATCAAAAAGTTTCTCTTCCTGCTATCCCAAAGTAGAATTTTTCCCCTAAACTGACTCTGGCTTGATTCCCAGGACAGAATATATCAATCCTGTACCAGTGGCAAAATTCTAGTCCAAGACCTCATGACCTCTCCAAGCTAGAAATAAGAACTTTAAGACCAGTGGTTCTCAGTCTTTCCAGATTACTGTATCCTTTTCATGAGTCTGATTTGTCATGCATAACCCCAAGTTTCACCTCACTTAAAAACTAGTTACTTACAAAATCAGACATAAAAATACAAAAATGTCACAGCACATTATTACTGAAAAATTTGCTTACTTTCTCATTTTTACCATATAATTATAAAATAAATCACACATTCCAGGTTGAGAAACACTGATATAGTATATAAAGCAATATAAACACATTATTGTCTGTATGAAATTTTAGTTTGTACTGACTTTGCTAGTGCTTTTCATGTAGCCTGTTGTAAAACTAGGCAGATATCTAGATGCATTGATGTACCCCCTGGAAGACCTCTGTGAACCCCCAGGGGTACACATACCTCTGGTTGAGAACCACTGCTTTACACCATTGGAAACGAGACATTTCCTAGCTTCCTAATGGACACATGGCTGGTGTTTCCAGTCTTGGAAGCTCCCAAGATATCAGAAAAATCATAATATGTTTAGAAGATGTTTTAGGCAATTTTTAGATTTTTCTAAAATTAATCTTATTCTCCTATCTCTTGAGGATCATACAGTGACAAAGGAAGCCTAGTTTTAGTGGGGGGGACAGAGATGAATAACTCCACCAATAAAAATGATCAAACTAACTTTTCATAAGAGTTCTCCTTTTAAAAATGCATGGCAAAGAGAAAATGGTGTGGTGTGGCATATAGTTTTTAATTATCATTACTCTGGGATTCAAAGTACTTCATTCAGGGCTTTAATATACTTGTGAGTAACGTAGTCACCCTAAGTTCATACAGTAAAACCTTTACATCACACCATCAACACACAAAATCTCTATATGCATACACACATGCACTATATAGAGAAAGCATTCAAAAATGCAAACATGGAAAATGTGGGTACTGAGAAAGCTACTGAAGCAGTTGTAAAATATGAATAGTCATTAAGCTTTCTGTTCTAGAGTTCAGGAATAACTGAGTAAATACCTTTGTTGTGCAAGATTTACATCTAGTAATCATTTCAGTTAAGTCATATGATTGGAAAAAGGCAAATATAATGCCCATCTTTAAAAAAGGAAAGAAGGAGAATCCGAGGAACTACACATTAATCAGCCTCGCCTCAGTACCTGGAAAAATAATGGAGCAGGTCCTCAAGGAATCCATTTTGAAGCATTTGGAGGAGAGGAAGGTCATCAGGCACAGTCAACATGGATTCACCAAGGGTCAAGTCATGCCTGACCAACCTGATTGCCTTCTACGATGATATAACTGGATCTGTGGATATGGGGAAAGCAGTGGATGTGATATAGCTTCACTTTAGCAAAGCTTTTGATATGGTCTCCCACATTCTTGCCAGCAAGTTAACGTATGGACTGGATGAAAGGACTATAAGGTGGATAGAAAGCTGGCTAGATCATCGGGCTCAATGGGTACTGATCAACAGCTCGATGTCTAGTTGGCAGCAAGTATCAAGTGGAGTGCCCCAGGGGTCAGTCCTGGGGCCGGTTTTGTTCAACATATTCATTAATGATCTGGATGATGGGATGAATTGCACCCTCACCAAAAGAAAGCTGATGAGGTTCAGCAAGGACAAGTGCAAAGTCCTGCCCTGAGGACAGAAGAATCCCATGCACAGCTACAGGCTGGGGACCGACTGGCTAAGTGGCAGCTCTGCAGAAAAGGACCTGGGGATTACAGTGGATGAGAAGCTAGATATGAGTCAACAGTGTGCCCTTGTTGCCAAGAAGGCTAACAGCATATTGGGCTGCATTAGTAGGAGAATTGCCAGCAGATCGAGGAAAGTGATTATTCTCCTCTATTCAGCACTGGTGAGGCCACAAATGGAGTATTGCATCCAGTTCCTCTCCTCCCACAACTACAGAAAGGATGTGGACAAATTGGAGACAGTCCAGCAGAGGGCAACTAAAATGATTAGGGGGCTGTGGCATGACTTAGGAGGAAAGGCTGAGGGAACTGGGCTTATTTAGTCTGCAGAAGAGAAGAGTGAGGGGAGATTTGATAGCAGCCTCCAACTACCTGAAGGGAGGTTCCAAAGAGGATGGAGCTAGGCTGTTCTCAGTGATGGCAGATCACAGAACAAGGAGCAGTGGTCTCAAGTTGCATTGGAGGAGGTCTAGGTTTGATATTAGGAAAAACTATTGCACTAGGAGGGTGGTGAAGCACTGGAATGGGTTACCTAGGGAGGTGATGGAATTTCCATCCTTAGAAGTTTTTAAGGCCCAGCTTGACAAAGCTCTGGCTGGGATGATTTAGTTGGTGTTGGTCCTGCTTTGAGAGGGGGGTTGAACTAGATAACCTCCTGTGGTGTCTTCCAACACTAATCTTCTATGACTCTATACATTCACTCTTTAAGTTCTTCAAGTACCTGTATGGCAGATATGACAATGGGGTTCTGAAAAAGTATACCAATGAATTGTGTGTCACTATTGCTATGGGACACCAATCACATTTCTAACTGTTCTATTATAAATAACAACTCTCCACTGGCATAATATGAATTGGTATTCTTTTGCCAATAAGCTGTGAAATAGTTATGCTATTAAATACTAGTAATGAGACAATTCTAGGCACCCACTCTCACTAATTTGCTAAATTAAGCACAATAAGATGAACCAATCATGACAGGTAATGAGTACCTGCCCAAATTCTGTAACTTTTAAAAATGAAGCTCTGGTAAGTCTAAGTAGTATCAATAATTAGAAAACTACATTTCTTTGCACTGAAAAGTGTAGCATTTCCATGTTATGTATGGGAGTTTCTTCTGAGCGTTTACATTTAAGTAGAAACATGTCCCCGTATTACAAGGAAGCAGCCAGTCTATAAACCCAGAAAGGCAGTTAGATTTTGAGTTAAAGCTAAGACAGCAGCCATCTCTTAGCCCTAATGGGCCTATGTATGGAAGCATCCCAGGTCCTTTATGAGGACACACAAAGGCATTAGCCTTTGTTAATTCAGTAAGAGGAATAATTTAAATAGCATTTTTCACAAGGAAAAGGCAATTAGCAAAAGAAGCAAAGAGTCCTGTGGCACCTTATAGACAAATGTATTCACTCACGAAAGCTCATGCTCCAATATGTCTGTTAGTCTATAAGGTGCCACAGGACTCTTTGCTGCTTTTACAGATCCAGACTAACACGGCTACCCCTCTGGTAATTAGCAACATTCCTTTAAAGAACAGATCAGGATGTTTATAAGAGGAGGATGCATTTTTCTTACAAATGGGTGTTAATCTTACTTTTCCAGTTGAATTCTGCAGGATGGAGCAAATCCTTTTAAGCAACAACTTTTTAGAGTCTCTACTTCAGATCTAACTTGAACCAGAGACCTAGGACAATGGAAGTATGTATGCTGCATCAGTGTAATTAATGTACTTAGATATATGTCAATCTCAGACATTAAAACAGCATGTGCTCCCCTTAGGGGACATGCTGAAAGTGGCTCTGAACATGTATACCAATAATTTGTGGGTCACAATTGCTATTGGGCAACCATATACTTGTGACTAAGATTGTCTCAAGGTATTATTAGCACTTGGCTGTCTTGAATATCTCTTTATGCAATTAATTCAAAGGGAGAGCAGAAGAATATCTTCAGGATCTCCCAACTTTAATTACAGTAAGATATTGCAACTGATTACCCTGTATACATCAAATACTGATTCCTGTACAAGAGGGTGATGTTTTTTTAATTGCGGCAAATTTCTGATTTTCTGCCCAGCACAGCTCCAGCCCTAGCTCCAGACTTCCAGAGCAAAGCTGATAACTGCTGGAGTGTTGCTGTGGTCCAGCCATGCCTTGCTGACCCCAACATGCCAGAGATGGGGTCGGGTGGCACAGAAGTCAACTACGCTGTTTGTTTTCCAGGTGAGGGCTCCCTTTATCTGGTACCAGAGGAATTCTCAGCTAGCCTGAGTCACAGCCAGACTCAGTCTCTCATGTGAGAATGGAAAAGTGGAAAAGGAAACGGGATCGGGGATGGGGAATCTGTTTGAACATTGTCACAGCGCAGACATAGTTCAAGCCATAAAACTGGGGTCATGATCTCAAATATCCCAAAGTTTGGAGTGGGGGACGGCTGTTCAGATCTAAGGGTTTTATTTGGTTCATCTGTGATACTTTATTATAAAGATAGGCATCATTTATCAAATCCAAATCGGAGCAAGGTTTGGATTTCAAACCTCCCCTACCTCCAACCCATACCCCACCTCAAAAAACACACACACACAAGCCCCAGGATCAGTCTGAAACCATTCTAATAAGGTGTGAGGGGGTTAAGGCTGACATAATAGGTGTGCAAGTCAAATATACACTTTGTTTTCATTAAAAGCAGCAAAGAGTCCTGTGGCACCTTATAGACTAACAGACGTTTTGGAGCATGAGCTTTCGTGGGTGAATACCCACTTCGTCAGATGCATGTAGTGGAAATTTCCAGGGGCAGGTATATATATATGCAGGCAAGCTAGAGATAATGAGGTAGTTCAATCAGGGAGGATGAGGCCCTGTTCTAGCAGTTGAGGTGTGAAAACCAAGGGAGGAGAAACTGGTTTTGTAATTGGCAAGCCATTCACAGTCTTTGTTTAATCCTGAGCTGATGGTGTCAAATTTGCAGATGAACTGAAGTTCAGCAGTTTCTCTTTGAAGTCTGGTCCTGAAGTTTTTTTGCTGCAGGATGGCCACCTTAAGGTCTGCTATAGTGTGGCCAGGGAGGTTGAAGTGTTCTCCTATAGGTTTTTGTATATTGCCATTCCTAATATCTGATTTGTGTCCGTTTATCCTTTTCCGTAGCGACTGTCCAGATTGGCCGATGTACATAGCAGAGGGGCATTGCTGGCATATGATGGCGTATATTACATTGGTGGACATGCAGGTGAATGAACCGGTGATGGTGTGGCTGATCTGGTTAGGTCCTGTGATGGTGTCGCTGGTGTAGATATGTGGGCAGAGTTGGCATCGAGGCTTGTTGCATGGATTGGTTCCTGAGCTAGAGTTATTATGGTGCGGTGTGCAGTTACTGGTGAGAATATGTTTCAGGTTGGCAGATTGCCTGTGGAGGAGGACTGGCCTGCCACCCAAGGCCCGTGAAAGTGTGCGATCATTGTCCAGGATGGGTTGTAGGTCCCTGATGATGCGTTGGAGAGGTTTTAGCTGGGGACTGTATGTGATGGCCAGTGGAGTCCTGTTGGTTTCTTTCTTGGGTTTGTCTTGCAGTAGGAGGCTTCTGGGTACATGTCTGGCTCTGTTGATCTGTTTCCTTATTTCCTCATGCGGGTATTGTAGTTTTGAGAATGCTTGGTGGAGTTTTTGTAGGTGTCGGTCTCTGTCTGAGGGGTTAGAGCAGATGCGGTTGTACCTCAGTGCTTGGCTGTAGACAATGGATCGTGTGATGTGCCCGGGATGGAAGCTGGAGGCATGAAGGTAGGCATAGCGGTCGGTAGGTTTTCGGTATAGGATGGTGTTAATGTGACCATCACTTATTTGCACCGTGGTGTCTAGGAAGTGGACCTCCCGTGTAGATTGTTCCAGGCTGAGGTTGATGGTGGGGTGGAAGCTGTTGAAATCGTGGTGGAATTTTTCCAGAGACTCCTTCCCATGGGTCCAGATGATGAAGATGTCATCAATGTAGCGTAGGTAGAGAAGGGGCGTGAGTGGATGAGAGCTGAGGAATCATTGTTCCAGGTTGGCCATAAAAATACTGGCATATTGTGGGGCCATGCGGGTGCCCATAGTTGTGCCACTGATCTGGAGATATATATTGTCATCAAATCTGAAATAGTTGTGTGTGAGGATAAAGGCACAGAGCTCAGCAGCCAGTTGTGCTGTAGCATCATCAGGGATACTGTTCCTGACAGCTTGTATTGCATCTGTGTGTGGGATGTTCGTGTAGAGAGCCTCTACATCCATGGTGGCTAGGATGGTGTTTTCTGGAAGGTCACCAATGCATTGTAGTTTCCTCAGGAAATCAGTGGTGTCATGGAGATAGCTGGGAGTGCTGGTGGCATAGGGTCTGAGTAGAGAGTCCACATATCCAGACAGTCCTTCAGTGAGAGTGCCAATGCCCGAGATGATGGGGCGTCCAGGATTTCCGGGTTTGTGGATCTTGGGTAGTAGATAGAATAACCCTGGTCGGGGCTCTAAGGGTATGTTGATTTGTTCCGGTGTTAGTGTAGGGAGTGTCCTGAGTAGATGTTGCAGTTTCTTAGTGTATTCCTCAGTGGGATCTGAGGAAAGTGCCCTGTAGAATTTGGTGTTGGAGAGTTGTCTGGCAGCCTCCTTTTCATGATGACAACAGCACCTCCTTTATCAGCCTCTTTGATGATAATGTCTGAGTGGTTTCTGAGGCTGCGGATGGCATTGCATTCTGCACGACTTAGGTTATGAGGCAAGCGATGTTGTTTTTCCACAATTTCTGCCTGTGCACATCGGAGGAAGCATTCAATGTAGAGGTCCAGACTGTCAGGAGGAGTCCATGTGGAGTTCTTCTTCTTGTGCTGTTGGTGGGAGGGTACCTGTGTATCAGTGCGCTGTTCAGTGTTGTCCTGAAAGTATTCTTTGAGTCTGAGACGGCGGAAGTAGGCTTCCAGATCGCCGCAGAACTGTATCATGTTGGTGGGAGTGGCAGGGCAGAAAGAGTCCCTGAGATAGGACAGACTTTTCTTCTGGGCTGAGTGTGTTGTTGGATAGATTGACGATATTGCTGGGTGGGTTGGGAGTACCACGGTTGTGGCCCCATGAGGCAGGTAGGAGTTTAGACGGCTTACAGTCCTTTTTCCTTTGTAGAGAGGAGAAAACCAAGGAATGAGAAACTGGTTTTGTAACTGGCAAGCCATTCACAGTCTTGGTTTTCACACCTCAACTGCTAGAACAGGGCCTCATCCTCCCTGATTGAACTACCTCATTATCTCTAGCTTGCCTGCATATATATACCTGCCCCTGGAAATTTCCACTACATGCATCTGACGAAGTGGGTATTCACCCACGAAAGCTCATGCTCCAAAACGTCTGTTAGTCTATAAGGTGCCACAGGACTCTTTGCTGCTTTTATAGATCCAGACTAACACAGCTACCCCTCTGATACTTTGTTTTTGTTAATATCCTAAAGTATCACCAACCTAGGTACAATAAATCAAGTTTGGCATATACTTACATGCACAGTGAAATGTGGGGTAAAGCATGTATAGGATGACTTGATAATGCACTTTTGGACACAAAGCAATCCGAAATTGCCACTATAATCCTTTCATTAAATATCTAGGGGAGTTAAGTGAATTCAAGAGAGCTGTCACTTTATTGCAGATCGTCACTGTGATCACTGACGAGATGATTCTGCAACAGTAGTGAGGAAAAGGGAAATACATCTGACAGACTCAGCTCACTCCCGCATTGCCACACATTCAACATCACCTAATAAAAGCAGGCAGATGACTCACCACTGTGCTGAGTGAAACGATCGCAGGGACAAAATGCATCTTCCACACTCATCTGTGGTCAATCAAAAAAAGGCTTTAGTTTTATTTGTAGAACCATACGAGAGAACTGACACAGTCTGTTTGTGCATGGAGGGCTTTTGTGCAGTTAGCCCAGGTAAATAATCAAAAGGCAGCTTTCCATATATCCTCAGTCATAGAATCATAGGGTTAAAATGGACCACAAGGGTCATCTAGTCTGACCCTTTGCACAAGATGCAGGATTTTTTGTGTCTAAACCATCCAAGACAGATGGTTATCCAGCCTCCTTTTGAAAACCTTCAGTGAAGGAGCTTCTACAACCACCGCCTTAGGCAGTCTGATTATCCTACTGTTCTTACAGTTAGGAAGTGTTTCCTGAGATTTAATCTAAATCTGCTGTGCTGTAGTTTGAGCCCATTGCCTCTTGTCCTGCCCTCTGTGGCAAGAGAGAACAACTTTTCTCCACCTTTTTTATGGCAGCAAAGACAAAAGAAAGGTGCTACACTTAGGGAAGAAAAACCAAATGCACAAATACAGAATGGAGGATAACTAGGTTGGCAGCAGCACTGCTGATAAAGATCTGGGAGTTGTGCTGGATAACAGCCTCAATATGAGTCAACAATGTAATGCTGTTGCAAAAAAAGCAAATGCAGATTGAGTAGCTTTAACAGAGGCTTAGCATGCAAGTCACAGAAGGTAATAGTACTGCTCTACTTGACATTGGTTAGGCCTCAGCTGGAGTGCTGTGTCCAATTTTGGTCACTTATGTACAGTAACTCCTTGCTTAACATTGTAGTTATGGTCCTGAAAAATGTGACTTGAAGCAAAACAATGTTAAACGAATCCAATTTCCCCATAAGAAGTAATGTAAATAGGGGGGTTAGGTTCCAGGGAACATTTTTTCACCAGACAAAAGACACACACACACACACACACACATACACGCATCCATACACAGTATAAGTTCTAAATAAACAATTTAATACTGTGCACAGTGATGATGATTGTGAAGCTTGGTTGAGGTGGGGAAGTCAGAGGGAGGAAGAGGGTGGGATATTTCCCACGGAATGCCTTATTGCTAAATGATGAACTAGCTTTTGGCTGAGCCCTCAAGGGTTAACCCATTGTTGTTAATACAGCCTCACACTCTACAAGGCAGCAGGAATGGAAAGAGGGGAGACAGCATGGCAGACAGAGACACACACCCTATGTGTGGGAGAGAGAGAGAGATGCACATTGCCCCTTTAAGTATGTTGACCTCACTCTAAGTACATTGCCTTTAAAAAAAATCAGGAAGTTGAGACAACAGCTGCAGCCAGTAAGCGCTCTCTGTCCTCAGCCCTGTCCTGTCCCCACCCTGCTCTATAAGGAGAAGGGGAAGCGGGGAGCAGGAGTAGGGAGGGAGGGAGACACCCTGACATTACCCTCCTTCCTCCTCCCTTCCCTGGATAGCAAACAGGAGGCTCCTGGGAGCACCTTCAAGGCAGAGCAATTGATAGCCTGCTCAGCAGCTGCTGCACAGAGAACTTAGGGGAGCGGGGAGCTGATGGGGGCTGCCAGTCCACCCTGGTTCCAAGCCCCCAACAGCTAGCTGCAACAGGCTGCTCTTCCTGCAAGCAGTGGATAAAGCAGGTGGCTGCCAAACGACATTATAAGGGAGCATTGTGCAATTTTAAACGAGCATGTTCTCTAATTGATCAGCAACGTAACAACGAAACAATGTTAACCAGGACAACTTTAAGTGAGGAGTTACTGTATAGAAAGGATGTAGAAAAACTGGAAAGGATCCAGAGGCGAGTGGCAATGATGATCAAATCCATCTTCTTTCACAAGCAATTCACCATTTTTAATGTAAACACAAAATTTGTGCTGCCAACAGCATTCTGCATCAAATTTTCTATGATGGGGGAAGGAAATAAAGTTGATTCGCAGTAATACAATTGAGAAGGTGTTCATCAGGCCAAAAAAGAAAGAACTACTTGTTTCCGATGCGCAACATGATTGGTAAGACAATGACCACAATCAGCATGTAACAATCAATCACACTCTCTATTTCAATTAATCTGTGTACACTTAACACATGTAAATTTATATATAATCTTCTACAATCATATTGTGTTATAAAAATGCAAATAAAAGCAAGCTCATACTCCTGGCTTGCATCTAGACCGGTGATAAAGTTCTGTTCTCAGATCTGTAATGCACACTTCACCTTCAAACATGCTGCTCTTCCATTACAGCATCTTTTGCAGCAGGGTGAAATTCACCCCAAAGCAAAAGGCCCACCCAAGACTCTCTATACCACTTAAGTCTTTAAGGCATCTAAGAAAATTAAAATACCCAACAGATCTTGACTCTGATCAGTCTGACAGCAGATTTCGGTGCCTCCTGACCCCCTTTGCTCTACCAATTAAGAAAGGCCTGATTTTGCAGCACTCACTCATGTTCGGTAGTTCTGTACCTTATTTTGTGAATAAGTAGAACTATTCCCATAGTAGAGTACTACTCAATACCACTAAAAGTGGCATAATCCAGCCCAGATCAAAATATATGTGTGTGTTATTTGAGATGTTCACTTGCTTTTCTAAATTATATCTGCAATTCTTAAGCTTATATGGAAGACATATATTTGTAATCCATGCAATTACACTATGCATTTTAGAAATGTGCTACAATCCTACCCACTTAAGACTATTTTCTTCACAACTGAATCTAGTATTTATACTTTTGATCTGAGTTTTTAAAAATCTATTTTCACATTTCATAAAGCAAAGTTGAAGTAGATGGCACCTCCAGGAGCACATATCTTGGCTCGTCATCCAGAATGTAATCAAGAATATCATGGGAGCAGTCAGAAGTTAGAAACACATTTGTGATCTCTGTGACACTTCAAGGAAGATTTGAACCACAATCTCTCTCTTTCATCCCACAGCATATCTGCAGACAGAGGGAGCAGTACACTGTCTCCATTCATTCCTGTCCATAGCTGGTTGTTCCATTAAGCCCAGCCTGGTCATATTCCTGTGTTTGATGTCCCACCATCTAATATGGGGTCAGGATGACCTTGGTTGTATTCATATTATTTTCTTTGGTATCCTGTCATCTGTTTGTCTTCCACCGTGTCCCCACCATCTTAATATTTTGACTATAGCCTATCCCATGCCTGGACTTCACACATGACTATAGCTTATTCATTTATCTGAAAATCATTCCACTTTACACCTGCCATCTTTTGATGAACTCTCATCTCTATTGCCTCCAGGCTTCTGATGTCTGTTTAGTTCAATGCACCTGCTTTCAGACCATATAGTAATACACTTGTTTGATATATTTTCACTTTGGAACCAAACAATAATTTTATCAAGCCATAATTTCATCAGTTTCTGTGCAGCACTTATTGCTAAGGCACATCTCCTTTTAATTTCAAACTTTAAGGCTAGAAGGGACCAACATGATCATCTAGAATGGCCACCTGCATATTGCAGGCCACAGAACCTCACCCACCCACTCATGTAATAGATCCATAACCTCATCCTTGGTGGAACCACTGATCAAGCTGTCTAGGTACATATAAGATTCTACTTGTTCTATGATTTCACTGCTGCTGCATTTCAACACTTCAACTATTGCCCCTCTTCCAAGATGATAAAGTGATACAAGTCAACTACATCAGTTTTCCAAGGTAGTGAAGAGTATCATGGTTAATTTAAATGCATCTGGTAGTTGTACGATGCCATCTGCATAAGCGAAGCAGCTTAACTTTAGATCATCCAATGTCATGCCTCCAACTCATGTAAATATTCTTAATGTCCAATTGTCTTACATCAAAGTTTGACTTGAACCAGTTGCTTAAATTTCCACCAATTTTATGGTATTGTAGGAGTCATCATACATAGCTTTTATAATTACTATTAACCTATCTGGAAATCCATATTATCTTACTACTTTGCATCCTTCCAAACCAAATGCCTTCATAAAGTCTATGAAAACAACAAACATCTTTAATCCACATTCTCACTTTTTATCTAATCAATGCAATTTAGGCCTGGTCTCAAGCAGCACTGTTCCTCACCTACTACCTCTAAAACTGCCCTTAATCTATTGACAGTTAATTTCATCATGATTTTTCCCAGCGCCGACAATAAATACCTCTTTAAATATTCAGGTAAGAAGTATCTCTTTTCTTCAAGACTGGCACAATTATTGCCTTTAGCCAGTTTTCTAATGTTCTGACAGCATTTGTCCAATCAGCCTTTAGCAGTCCAACTGTTACATTGTCTATTACTGCAGCTCTCCCATTTTTAACTACTTCACTGTTCTTTCTATTTCTTCTTCTGATGGTGGTTCAGTGCTGATATCCATTCTGCCTTGCAAACTGCTTGGTTTATCTAGCATGACTAGAATGCTTGCATTTGGATGAACTGCAGATGAACCACAACCATACAAAGATAATGTATTTATTGTACAAGCACTTTAAGAAATCCTATAACACTGGATTAGCAGCTGCAACAACGTTTTGGATACAAAGCTTATTTATTCAGCCACAAAAGATGCTGTTGCACCTGCAACTTGAAAGCACAAGTTCGCCTTCACAATTATTTCACATTCAAATTGAAAGAGAATTAAAAGCTGACTACACCTGCAAGTCAAGCTGGATGAAATTTTTTGGCAGAACCTTTTTTTTGGTGAAAAATGCAGATTCAATGACATTGAAACGTTTCATGAATTTGCGTCAGTTTCACCAAATTGCTTGTGTTGAAAAAAAAATACTCCAAAAAAGTCTAAATGTTTCATTCTGACATTTTTGAAATTAAGTGTTTTGATTTTGGGTTCTAAACAATTTTTAGTTTTTCAATTTTCTTCAAAACTAATTTTAAAAATGTTACAAAATGTTCAAAAATATTTGACCTGAAGCAATTGTTTACCAACTTTTCAACTTACTGAAAATTTAGAACAATTTAATTTTTGGTTCAACAAAAAACAATTTTTTCCCAAGTTTTCAGAATGGTCAGCAAACTGAAAATTATCATTCACATAACATTACCTTAGGCATCTCTGGATGCCAAATGGCACCTCCCAGTGTTTTTGCTTGCCATGTTGTGAACCCCACAACAGAGGCTTATGTTACAAGGCTCACCATCCCAGATCACCCCCTTTCAAGGAGGCCCAGCACTCTGGCACTTCTGCCTCAGTTTTCCCACAGCCATCTTTGGCCTACTCCCTTCATAGGGGTGACTTGGCCTCCTGCCAAGTCACTTTGAACCATTCAACCATTTTTGGTGTAACAGGCTCCTTTAGTCCAAGACCAAAAACAACATCAACAACAAGAACAACAAAAAAGTCTTCGGCAGCACTGGGCTCAGCCATCAGCCCCCTTCCTTACAGTCAGGCTCTCAGTGGCTACATTCTGTCTCAAGCAACAAAGAGTCCTGTGGTACCCTATAGACTAACATATGTATTGGAGCATAAGCTTTTGTGGGTGAATACCCACTTCGTCAGATGCATGTAATGGAAATTTCCAGAGGCAGGTATAAATATGCAGGCCAGAATCAGTCTGGAGATAACGAGGTTAGTTCAATCAGGGAGGGTGAGGGGAAGAGGAAGTCCTATTCTCCCCAGCCCAGTCGGGACTAGCAGCTTTGCCTGGCACAGGGTAGGAGCCACTGGGCTGGGGCATCCCCATCCCCAACCCCTCGACCCATCCCCAGTGATTTACCTCTCTGCTGGCTGCTCTGGGTGCCCAAAACATGGCACCCGCGATGCTGGGGAGCAGCATATGAACAATCTTGTGGCTTCCCTTTGCTTCCCGATCAGAAAATCATTTTTCTGTAGGGAAGCAAAAAATCTGCGGGGGACATGAATTCTATGCATGTGCAGTGCACAGAATCCCCCCAGGAGTAATATAGGAAATCTGGAAAAATAAGTCCAGGAGAAGAGCTACTGGCACTCTTTGACTTCTGCCTTATGCATCTGGTGGTGCAGGTAGAATGAGGATGACTAAACAGACGTGTCCCTTTTCTTCAAAGTCTTAGTGCTATTCTTTTCCAAAGCCTATTTGCGGTTGCTTCTTCTTCTTAGCATATATACAACTTGCCTCATGTGGCACATGACCAGGATTCAGCACTGAATCTGCTGTTTGGACCATTAGCTTCCCCAGCCTGGGCTGAGACAGTGTTAACGTAAAACAAACCACTTTTTTTTTTCCGCAGGAAGTTGTGAACTCAGAACACTGAAGTTAGTGGCACATTTTTCAATATCTGCTGGAAGACTCTGGTAGCTACCTGTATGAGGGCAAGCAGTAAAGTCTCTCTCACTTGAAAGGTTTCAGTCAAGTGTGCATGTCTTCTGGAAAGATAAGCTCCCAGAAGTTCCACCCAATACCAGAGGTGAAAGTAAGCCAGTACGGTCTGGTGGCCGGGCCGGGGCTGGGATTTAAAGGGCTCAAAGCTCCCCGAGGCTGTAGGCAGCCCAGAGCTCTTTGAATCCCGGCGACGGCTCTGGCGGCCGGGCTGAGGCCAGGATTTAAAGGGATCCGGGCTTCCCTCAGCGGCAGGAGCTCTGGGCCCTTTAAATCCCTGCCCCAGCCCTACAAAGCTGGGGGTTCCCACTGGCAGCCAGAGCCCCAGGCCCTTTAATTTTCCCCTGAACCCTGGGGGGCTTTCAGCCACCTCTGCAGCTGGAAGCCCCTGGTTGATTTAAAGGCTCTGGGTCTCCCAGCCACAGCTAGTTCCCCAGGGCCTTTAAACCTTGAGAGGACACGCCTCTTTGGGGAGAGGCCATGCCCCTCTCAGGACTCCGGCAGTACCGGTAAATCCTGTAAGTTACTTTCACCCCTGCCCAATATCGGAATTACTAGATGAAATTCTATGACCTGGGTAAGAGAAAATCAGACTAGATGACCATAAGGGTCCCCTCTGGACTTAGCTTTTGAGGCAAAAAACAACCTGCTAAAAAGTGCCAGAAATTCAGTGCTTAATGGCCATTTTTTCCATTGGTTCATCTATGTTTAACCTAAGAGTAGGGGGAGTGAGAGGCCTCTTGACATTCAATTAATCTTGTTTCCTAATGTAGCTGTCATAAAAATGTGGGCTCTTGCCCTGCAGATTTGCTGGCCTTGGTCAATGTTTCTTGAATCACATCTCATCTCTCTCACACCAGTTGTCACAATGACATAAGAGACAGGTCTTTCGCAATTATGTTTTAGTCCCATTTCTCTGGAAAAATTGGGCAGCCGTCCTAAATTCTTATTCTCTAAATCATATCCAATCTCTCTGTCCCCTAGAAACTGCCAACATCTGAACTTTACTCACTGTAGTCTGTTTATTGTAATTTTATCAGTTCTAACAAAATGGGTGCTTCAGTACAGAATTTGAAAAGAGGGACAAGTGAGTACTGATATATGGACCTTCTTGTGAGGGAATCTACTATCCCTGGTCTAAATTTTGTCTCTAATTAGTGGTTGGGGACTAATTAACTTGCAGTTGATGGCAGAATTGGCTGTTTTGGGGGAATTTCATTTTAACACACACACACACACACACACACACACACACACACACACACACACACACACACACACACACACACACACACACACACACACTCCCCAGAATAAGTAAAGTCCTAGCATTACTCGGTGAACAAATATACCCCATGACATCAGAGAGCCAAGTTTCTGTATACTGGTACTACTGGACATTTTTAAGTGCAGTAATCTTCAAAGCACAAGGCTGGATGAAAATGGGATTATTTCAGTAAAAAGATATGGTCAGAGCGTACACATGTGGGTGTCAGTAAGTAGCTGCTTCTGATTTCTCTACATAAGCACCCATTTCAGCCACAAGGTCATATCTCAGAACAAGATGACCATGACAAAAGAAACTTCACTGAAACTCATTGAAAAATATATTTGAATGTTTTCTTTAATATCAGACTCCAAATATCTTTTCAGACAAGTACCTTAATTCCCTTTTTATTACTCAAGGCAATTTTAAGTGCATGCAGGTTAGTGAAACCAAGCCAGGTTCAGTGAAACTAATATATTATGACTGCAAACAAGAATGAACATCCCAACCAATACATTTCAGCATAACAGATTTTCATTCCAGACAGTTAACAGTATATTCAGCCAACTGTTAGACTTCCACTAGAAGTGACATCTTTTCTAAAGCAACGAATTTAAACTTAGTTGTATGTCAAAAGTGACTGAAGATCACTGTATTATCATTCACAATTTCTCAATGAGTGCATGAAAAAATGATCAGAAAAGGAAATTGACTGCTAAAAAATGTGAAGTCATCTAATCTTAAACAAACAACTGGCTACAATACAGAGGATATAATAGGTGTGCCCACACAAAAACAAGCATTTGTGTGAGCAACACTATTAATTCTGCATGCAAGAGGGCATTGATATGCTTAGTTTCCCTAAGTGGCCACAAATACCACACTTTTTGAAGCCCTCCTTGAAAAAAAATCTTGCCCTAAGCCACTTTGGTTTGCTACATAAGGTGGATTTACAAGATTGGTACATAACATTTTACCTATAGTACATGAAATTCTTTTGTTCTTTCTCAAGCAAAACCATCCATTGATATCTATGGAATTTTTGCTTGATTAAAGGATTGCAGGATTTGTCCAACTGTTCATTGAACTAAATATTTACTATGGTCAGCAAATCACCACACTGACTGTGTTAGGGTGACCATATTTCTCAAAGTGAAAATGGGACACTGCGTGGGGCTGGCCCCAACTGCTCCCATGAGCCCTGCCATGCGGGGGGCTGGCATCATCACTTACTCCTCCTGAATGTTCCTCTGCACCCCATTAGGGAGGCGCACCCCACTTTTCTGGCAAAACTGAGCATTTGTCCCATTTGCTCTTGCTAACTGATGATCAGTTGGCATGAGCAAACAGGACAAATGCCCAGTTCTGCCAAAAAAGTGGGGAATGTCCGGGACAGGGCTTAAAAAAGACTCTGTCCCAGCCCAAATGGGACATATGGTCACCCTATATGTGCTGGGATGCAAGGTGGCATTTTCTGAAACAAACACACACAATTTTCTCTTCAGCTGAACTGCAAGAAGGTAGGTGAAGATTCTGGGTTTTTCTGTGAATGAATTTGTTATTTCTCATGGAAGCAAGAGATAACAGATCATAGAATATTAGGGTTGGAAGGGACCTCAGGAGGTCATCTAGTCCAACCCCGTGCTCAAAGCAGGACCAATCCCCAAAATCCCTAAATGGTTCCCTCAAGGACTGAACTCAAAACCCTGGGTTTAGCAGGTCAATGCTCAAACCACTAAGCTATCCCTCCCCCAAAAAACACACCCTTGTATTGGCCAGAAATCGAACCCAAGTCAACTGTTTGGAAGGCACCTATGCTCACCACTGTACCACCAATGGATTAAGGTAGCTATGATCACAGAATGGCACTATGTAAACTTTATACATACATAGGTCTCCCCTGGAACAACACTACTATTCCACTCAACAACTAGTCCAGAGAAGAGACTGCAGTTATGTCAGTGTGGTCAACGTAGCTAAAATTAATGCTACCCCAAATCTCACGCCATAAAGCATCTGTGTAAAATAGATCAATTTGTGCCATCAGGGGCATTGTGACTGTGACACTGAAAAAAAGTGCTAGATAAATTCTCAAAATTGCCTGAATTAAGATTCCTCGGAGAGGAAATTGAATAAATTCCCAGAAAATATTCTGACTTTCTCCTATTACTGTGGCATAGAAATCAGAAGGAAGAAGTTACCATATTAAAGTATACTTCTGCTCAGTTGTAGGCTAGGTAATGCTATATCTAAAATGGCTAGCAAGGAAAAACAAACCCTGTTCCTACCACCATTTTGAGAGGAAATAACACAGCACATCAAGCAAAAACAGCAAGGAAATATATACTGAAGAGCTAAACTAACATATGAAAGGTATAGTTTTTCTTCCTTCTATTATTTAGGTGCTAATACTACCTAAAGGACTCAGCTGAGACTGAAGTCACTGTGATAGGTACTAAAAATACATAAGATCCCTGAAGATCTTACAATCTAACTAGGCAACAAATGCAAAGGAAGCGTTTTACAGACTGCAGGTGACAAGACAGACAGACTACATGATTTGTCCAATGTCACACAGGAAGTCTGGGGTAAAGTCAGGAATTGAACCCACATTACCAATACATCATTTTAGTTTCTTAACCAATCTAGACCAATCTTCCTGTCATCTTTAAATCGAAGATGCTTGAATTTTAATTAAATCCACTGAATTTGTTCAAATTTTTAGGTAACATAATGCATCACCTCTAAGTAGAACCTCTGTTGGAGTCAAATTAATACTCCCCTCAGACAAAATGCATATGAAGATCAGACATAAAAGAGATATCTGGAAATTATTGTACAGCACCAACCAAATCAAAATATTGCATTGTTGCCTTAACAGCTACTGAGAGATTGCAACTATGTCACAATAAATCTTACAATCCCCTATATTATTCCTTAAGAGAAGAACACAATATGAACGGCAAAGCTGGAACCACAACGAAGGACAGTGTTTTGTTTTTTTAATTAGGAGTTAAAGAATTCTAGGCCTTATAGCTGGTGGCTGGTGAAGAAAAAGAATCAATACTTGTGTTTTAAATGTAAAGCTGCTAGTTGCAGATGTTACAAACATTGATCTGAATCTATCTGATCCAAATCAAACTCAGACTTCCCTCCTGGCATTTTGTATTTACTGGGTAATATAGAAAGATCCTCAGTGAATCTGCGAGAGGAACTGGAATTCTCTACTCCAGTTGCTACTTATAATATTTGACCATGCTATTTTTTAAAAGAATTAGCCATCTAGTCATTTAAACGGAATAAAAATATTGATAGATAATAAGAATGAAAATGTAGCTCTTCTTTACCAGTTACATTTTAAAGAGATTTCATACCCTCATTATCACTGATACTGACTTCTCCATGGCACAAATCCTGGAGGTCTTTATTCAGGTAAAGTTCTCATTTACTTCAGTGGTAATTGTATCCACGTAAGAACTTCAGGATTTATCCCCATAAGAATACATGCATGGAGGGGGACTGAGGAGGTCCACATTATGATTGAACTAGGGTTCTAGTCAACTGAACAGAAAGGAACTCCTATACCTCTTCCTAACCTGAGGTAAGCAATGCATCTCCTTAATTAGTGCTGTAAGAGTTTACCATCATTAGGTATCTAGTTCAAAGGAGCCAAAACCTTACAAACTATTTTCCCAGGATTTTAGCACAAAACTGCAGAGAACACATTACATTTCTATCTTCATGAATGATAAAAATCTCATGATATATGTTGTTGCAACAGGTACACCATCCTGGGCTGTATCCAGACTGGAGCTGGAATTAGATCCTTTCTTGTTTTGAGCCCAACAGAGAACCAAAACAATAGGGGTAGATGAATCTGAACTAGCCTCCATATTTCAGTGGAATGCAAAGTTTTATTTTGGGTGCATTTATTAGGACAATTATGTATATTATCCATGTATATTGGGACAACACATGCATGTTAATGCATCAGACTATCTGATTTCAGTTAAAAAACCCACATATCCAGATGGGTAGGGGATTTGGGCCAAGAATTCCAAAATGAATGTCTCAAAATTGAGACACCCTTACTTGTGACATTTTAAAGGCCCAATTTTCAGAAAATGCTGAGCATCTGTCCTCAAAAAATCAGGCTCCTTTAAGTCACAAGCACTTTGGAAATATTGGCCTTTCGGGGTCAGTGGTTATATAAAATAAAGCTTTTTGTCTATTTGAAAGGAAGGAAAAGTAAAGACCAAATACAAACAGATAGAAAGGAAGAGCCAACAATATTTGGAGACACATATTTTTTATCAAAAGGTTTTCAGTGAAAGATCTCTATTCTCTTAGAATTTTAATAGTGGTTTTGTCAGTGATCCCAACAAAATGTCAAACTTCACATTTACATGGAAATAGTATAGCACACAGGTGCTTGTTAGAAGTAGTTTGGCCCAGAAAGCCAACACTGTACTCCATATATATATTTATTGTATTGGAACTGTCAGATTAATTATTTCCACTGAAGCTTGACAGTACAAGTTAACAAAGCAATCAGATTAGAATCCAGTCTCTCCGATTAACACAAGCCATAGCACTTAAGCCGTACAAGAAGGGGACAGATTTTGGGGGACCCATTTTAAAGAAGATTTAAAACAGGTAAGTGCAAGCAAACAAACCCTCTCTTCAAGTCTTCAGAGGAGGCAATACAGATCAGTTAAGGCCATCTACAGCCTAACTCCAAATGGCCATTAAACGTTATCCTGCTTTGAGGAATAAAAAAAAGAAAGCTAACAAGAAGGAGGGTTTCTTGAACAGCTGGGGTCTTTTGCTATTTCTGCCATGATTCAGCTGTCACCATCATTGTTGTTTCTCCCTGCTGCACCCGTCCCTTGCACTCTCCACCCTATGCTTCTGTCCCTCTAAGTCACTTCATGATGAACAAAGGGCAATATTGGGGGGATAAAGATATTAGTGAAAAAGTGAGAGGGCATTTGGAATGAAACTACTTCAACAAGTTATTACCATGTGATAACAGAAACACGTTATGCAACTAGGAGTTGGCAAAACTAGGGCTGCGTACGCAGTATTTCCATATAGGCACCTAGGGCATATGGAGTTATTCACTAATCTCCGCATTTTAAAATACTTTGACCCACTTTAGAATCACATTATTGTGGGCTGACATGGTTGTTATAATCCAAAAGGCTTTGTAAAGGGTCCTTAGATATGCTAAACAAATTGTAGTTAAGAACTAATGGGCCAGTTTCTGCCATTGGATGCACATATGTAACTCCCATTTGGGGCTTGCATACCAACCACTGTGATGAGTATGGTTTAAAAACCTGAAGAATTGAGATGTGTATTTTCTCCTGATATACGTGTTGTGGGCCAATGAAAACAAAAACATTGTGCCTGTGCTCCACTGTCTGACCTGGCTTCCAATAGATGTCCAGCTGAAACTCAGTGTGCTGGTCACTATTTACGAAGCCCTAAGAAGTCCAGGCTTCAGTTACCTACAAGTGTGACAGCTTTCTGTTACCAATCTGCCTGGAGCATCAGGTAATCAGGCTGAGGCCGTAGGATCATTAGGGGAGGAGAAGAAGGAGCACACTAAGTGACCAATTTTAAAGCTTTATTAATTAAATAATAGCAGTGAGTAAGGGGCGCTCCCCACATCACTCAGAGGAAGGAAGGAAGCGTTAGTCCCCGTGCCCTAACCCACTTTTATACTCACACACGCACAACCCAAAGTTGGCTAAGCCTGGGTGTAACGTAAGAAGAAGAGGGGAAAGGGTGGATGAGAGTTCTGTCCTGTGCACAGGCCGTCTAGGGTCTGCTGTCAATCTCTGATCTGCTTCAGCTCTTTAAGTCCTGAGGTCTTTTGGGGGCGTCTCATTCAGGGACCTCTGTCCCAAATGCTCTTTGTACCAGTCCAAACCAGCCTTCCACGGCTTCCTCAGCTTTCCCAAAACATACCGGTTTCAGGGGGACAATTTTACTGTGACTGTGACACAAGACTGGCCCTCCAACTCTGATGTATATTATCTCCACTCACCATGAATGCTTCAACTAATTGTCTCTAGGCTAAAACTCACTGGCACTAGATACAAGCCTCAAAGAGGGACCATAAGTTTATATCTAAGATTGATTTATGTCATATTTAGGAACAGATCCAAGATGTGTCTTTGCACAGGATTTTTAATGAATGTGAAATATTTGCCAACTAAGCAAGACTCCACATTCTGTCTTTCAAACTACAGAGTAATGGGGTCTGTAATACTATTCAGAATCACCAAATGGCACAAGTACAAATTGAAAGACATTGGACAATCATTATGTTACCCTCAATGCTATGTTACAAAATCACTTAAGAAACAAAAAAAATAATAACCTATAAACATTCGCTAGGAAGTTTATATCTGAATATTGTAATCTGAAGTTATCAATGTTCTGAAATACTTGTTTAGAGCAAATTGCTAAAGTTTCTGATTGTCTTAAATATTTAATATTTATTATTTGGCAAATGTCTGGTCTATACTAATAAGAAGTTTGGTGCATTTTCTTTTTTTTTCTTTTCTTCTTTGATTCTACAAAAAGATAGCTGGAAACTCTGTAATAGCGTGACACTGTTATTTCTATTCCTATCTGTTTAACTGAAGACAGAGAGTATAGACAGTCTCTCCAGGGAGAAATGCTTTTGTTAGCTGTAGTGTAATTCTTTCTGGAACTGAGTACATTGCCAAAATAGTTGTGTCTCCAAATAATCTCATGGAGATAGAAAGTGGCTACCTACATGTTATACCCATGCAAACACAACAAAAAATGGTGTAAAAACATTATTCTATGTGTTCCTAGTGACTAGGCCAAATTTTGAACTATGATAATTAGTGCACTCAGAGACTACAGTGATGTGTGCTCCGTAAATACACATTACTACATATAACCCCACTTTTGTTAATGGAAGTTACTGGTGAGTGGTAGGAAGAAAAGTTCCTCTCAAGAGCTACTATCAAGACTCCCTCCTTCATTTTTTCATTTTTGTCCCCTTTGTAGGCAACAAATTAAAAAGCCCCACAAATCACAGATCTCCATACTGAACTTCAAATTAAATTGAAAGAGCTTCTTTATTCCGTTTAATATTGGTAAACAAAATACACACAAAGGTTCACCCCATTCTGAAGTGAGAGTCACTGAAGTGTTTTAGGATTATATCTATACATGGACTAGATATGTACAAGTATATAGCAGCACTGCATTCCTTCTGCCATTAACTGCTTTATCTGAGCCTCTGACCATTAGCAATAAAGGCACAAGGTAAAGAGAGGGAAATAGTAAAGTGAATATTTCCATGTATGCTGGGTGCAGAAAACAATTTTTTTTTAAGTTTTGTCATTTGCAGTGATTGGGTGGAATGAGGAGGATAAGGTAGCACTACTGTACAGATTTACACATCAAAACACAGACCTTTTTCCAGACAGGTTCATGGTGTCTAAACCAGCTGGAGAAGAACAGAGAGCTTGATCCAGTGCCCAAGTCAATAGCGTCTTTCCATCGATATCACCAGACACTGGATCAGGCCCAAATAAAAGACAAGATAGGAACAGATAAAAATAATGAAGGGTATTGAAAAAGGGAGATCAGGCACTTAGTTGTCGACTCACATAATACAAAAACCAAAGGGATATTCAATGACACTGGAGGGCAACAAATTCAAGGCTGACAGAAGAAAATACTCTCTCATAAAGTAGATAATTTACTTATGGAACTCACATAAGCACATGGTTTTGCTGAAATCAAGAGTTGAATCGGTTTTCAGAAAAGGATTAGATGTTTATGTGGTTCATGAGAGCATATACAGATATGTTAGATATGAAAAAATATTATGGTGGTGCACCACATAAGGCTTTATGAAAATATGCTTAGGAATGTATATATATGCAATGGTGAGCTGCAGATGGCTTGCACCCATTCACTAGAACTGGTTGCTAAAATTAGACTCCAGTAGAGAATCGGATGTTAAAGAGCCAGGCAGGTAGGAGAACAACTCTGGTCCCTGGGCTGGATGTGGCCCGCGGGACCGCCCTGTCCCCCACCTGAGCTCACAGGATTCCCTGTCCCTCCCCCGGTCCCCCGCAGAGCTCCAGCATGGCCAGCCGCAGCTTCCTCCTGCTGCTTTTAGCGGCCGCCAAGGTAAGGGGGGATTGCGAGCTCCAGGGTCTCCCAGGGGAGAAGTGAGGCAATTTGCCCTGGGCCCTGCAGGGGCCTCTGCCCCATGAGGATGTCCTCCCCTGCCCCAATCCCTCCCCCGCAGAGCTCCAGCATGGCCAGCTGCAGCTTCCTCCTGCTGCTTTTAGCGGCCACCAAGGTAAGGGGGGACTGGGAGCTCCAGGGCCACCCCACGAGGATGCCCCCCTGCTCCCTTCCCCAGCAGAGCTCCAGCATGGCCAGCTACCGGCAGCTGGGAAGCCATTTGGAAATTACTACCTAATTAGTAATAGATGTACTTAAATATTCTTTAAAATGTTGTTTGTTCTTGCATTGTATACTTCAATATGAATATATTACTTTTTTAATAACTTAAGTAGTTCACATGTAATATTTTAAAATACAAGAAAAGGCATTTCATTCTTTATTATTGTTTGCTTACTCATACATCTCTTTATATTTTCTTCTTTTCAAATGTATTTTAAACTCATGTAATAAAGTAATACTTTGTTTCTATTGTAATAAACATGTAAAAATGTTTTTTTATTGTTAAGTATGACTCCCAATAATTCAATGCATTGCCATTTCTTATGGAGAAAGGTACAAAAACACATACTTTGGACGAATATCCCTTTAAATCAAAACTTTTTATAGGGAACCAGTTGTTAAGATTTTGGCAGCTCATCACTGTATATATGACATAACTGTTTTATGCTACATTTGCCATGTGAAATATCTATGCAAAGGTTATGATCTACTGAATCTATTCATCCTATTTGTATGCATGCATCATTTTTGTATTTGAAGTTATGAATATTGGCTGTGTACTGGCTTGATTTTTATGTAGCCTTTGTAAAGCATTTGGTCAGCTTCTTGATAATGACATGTGCAAATTAAGTGCCCAATCAAGAAGCACTTAAGGGACAATGGATCTTGGGAGGTTCCAATCCACATAAGAAATCTACATGAGGATGTTCAAAGTAGCAGGTATGCGATGGCTGCTGCCTGTAAAAACTGAGTCATGCATGGACATGTGACTTGCCCACATGACTCCAAAACTCCATCTTGGAGCTGGACTTTGCATAGGAGAGAGGAGGGGGTCTCCACCCACAAGAGAAAGTCTATTTAAACCCCTGGGAGAGCCCTCCATTTTGTCTTCAGCTGGCTCAAGAGATAGCCTCTCCACCCCCAAGGATACCTGAAAGAAACTGGAACAAAGGACAGTAACTACAGGGGGTGTGAGTGATTGCTCGACCCAGACTAGAAGGGGACTAGTCTGTAAAAGGAAGCTTACTGGGTGTGGTTTTTATCTGTATTCAGTTTTCTTAGACATAGACTTGCATGTTCTATTTTATTTTGCTTGGTTATTCACTTTGTTCTGTCTGCTGTTACTTGGAACCATTTAAATCCTACTTTCTGTATTTAATAAAATCACTTTTTACTTATTAATTAACCCAGAGTATGTATTAATACCTGGGGGGGGGGGAAACAGCTGTGCATATCTCTCTATCAGTGTTATAGAGGGTGAACAATTTATGAGTTTACCCTGTATAAGCTTTATGCAGGGTAAAACAGATTTATTTGGGGTTTAGACCCCATTGGGAGTTGGGCATCTGAGTGTTAAAGACAGGAACACTTCTGTAAGCTGCTTTCAGTTAAGCAGCTTTGGGGCACCTGGTTCAGATCCTGAGTCTGTGTTGGAGCAGACAGGTGTGTCTGGCTCAACAAGACAGGGTGCTGGAGTCCCAAGCTGGCAGGGAAAGCAGGGGTAGTCTGGGTACATCAGTTGGCAGTTCCCAAGGGGGTTTCTGTGATCCAACCTGTTCCAAGAATATAAGCCTTCACACTTCCAGGCATAATACAGCTTCTGACAAGTGTATGGACCACTAACCTGATCCTTTATGGCAATTTCTGCGTTCATGCTTAAATAACCCTAGTTCTATCCAGAGTTACAGAACTAAAAGATATAATAATAAACATAAGAATAGAAAATATATTGAAGTATTAATGCCTTTAAAGACAATACCAACCCAGGGACCCAGGAATACAGGGACCTATCTCCGACACTGTACAAACATCTTAACTTACATGCATGCAGGCTATGTCTATGCTTATGGCAGCATACAGAGTATAAGCACTACGCATGTAGCTACACACCACAGTGAAAGGCTCTGGCAGAGGGGGAAGCACGTGGACAGTACACTGCTAAAAACAGCAGTGCAGACATGGGAGGTACTGCTTAGGTTAGAGAGCCAAGGAAGGTATACACCCTGTGGGTTCAGCCATCCAGGGCACTCTAATTCTACTCACCTAAGCTGGGCTTAATGTCTACACCACTAATTATGCCCATTCTAGCAGGGTGTGCAGTGTCTATACACTACACACTGCATAAGTGTAGGCATAGCCTAGTTAGATTACGGTACTTTTGGTCCTATCGCACACACATTAGGGTAAAGTTAAACAAATACCAGTCCTGTAAAATATCAGGAAAGGGAGACAAGAAGTGAGTATAAAGACAAAAACTGAAGACTAAAGTAGCAAGTGAAACAAACAGCTAAAAATAATTATAAAGAATTAAATACGTAAGTAACAAGCTAACAATAGGACCTATGAGAAATGAAAAAAGAAAGTTGGTGACAGAAAATTTTCAAAACACTGAAGGTCTAAATGATCTTCTATTTTGCCCCAGAATTCACAAATGAAACAGAAGGAAGTATCGAGTACTGAGATGCCGTTTTCTTCAGGGACTAGTGAACGTTTAAAAAGGATTTACCAGTGTATTGAGACAAATAAGATGATTAAAAACTATTCAGTATGACAAAGAGCTGGACCCAGGAGAGTTACATCCTAGGATTCAGAAGGAAGCCTAGTAGCCAGAGAAAAGGAAACGCTTTGACAAAGCTTTTTGATAGCAGACTAAGGAAGGAGTTGATAACCAGGAACTGGAGAGTTACTAGTTAAATTTAGATTTTTCAAAGGAATTGGGGCGGGGGAGAGAGGATCAAGGGAATTACATAGACCCATCTGAATATCTTCAGGGAAGATATTGAAAATATCTGTTAAAAAAACTACAAAATATTCATGGGAAGAGTAATTACAAATTTGTTCAGTGAACATCCGCATACATCATTTCTTTTCACTTCAAAGCATTTGATACTGCACTACTGACAAGGGCTATCATTCAGAGAGTATCGTGAGCGTGTCTTTCCCACATATTCACCCAAGGTGCCCTCCGATGAGATGTTGGGCACTTTAAAGTAATAGGAAAGTGGGAGATGCAAGCTTAGTGAAGGTTTTTTATTGGGGGTTTGCTCTGGGGGAACAGGTTAAAACACACAAAGTATTTTTCAGGGTAAAAAAGACGTTTTGCACTATTTAATATTTTTCATATTGAGCTATTAGGCCTTAGGAAGCTGGCTAATTCCCATGTGGGCCATACTTGGGAACTGGCTGCTTTCCACATAGGGTTTCTGGATAGCCCATGTGATGGAAGCAAAGCCAAATATTATTTTAGAGCTCAATTCAACTCTCATCGAGTTCAATGAGAAGACATATGACCCATAACGGATGTTAGTCACATTGCTGGAATGAGCTCAGGTACTCTGATGAGCAGGGTGTAAAGATCCTATATCAAATAGAATAGACTCATAGGCTTTGAGAAGGGTTGGATAGAAAGTTGAACCACTATTTAAGTATTTTAAATGGGTAAATTAGACCTCACTTCAGATTTGTATGAATATTCATGGAAACTGCAATCTCAATGATCCTGCCCCTTTGAAATGCTGCAGCAGAAGCAAGAGCATTCCAGGAAAGATGCATCCGAAATGCATTTTATTATGCTCTATGCAATGTTGTTGTAGCCATGCTGGTCCCAAGATATTAGACTAAACAAGGTAGGTGAGGCAATATCTTTTATTGGACCAACTTCTGTTGGTGAGAGAGAGAAGCTTTCAAGCTTACACAGAGCTCTTCAGGTCACTGGAACATATCAAGGGAGACTATGCCAGGCTGGGGCAGACGCTTAAGGAAATGGAGACTCAAGTGATCTTCAGTGGGATTCTGCCTGTCCCTAGAGGTGGAGAACAAAGACAAGACAGGATGATGATCAACAGATGGCTCAGGCAGTGGTGCTATAAGGATGGCTTTGGGATGTTTGACCACTGGGAGGCATTCATGGATAGAGGACTGTTCTCATGGGATGGACTCCACCAGAGTATGGAGGTTGGCACAACTCATTAAAAGCTTTAAACTAGGAACTCAGAAGAGACTGTTGGGAGATGTTCACGTAATCGCCTCCCTGATTTTAACATTGAGAGGGAGGAAAATCAAGTAAGAAAGGATATAGCAATGGAAAAAGAAACAGCAGTGGGTAGGGGAATGGCCATTAAGAGGAAGGATAGCACTGATACCAGTCAGACAGGCGACACTGGCAGTAGAATGACTGTAACCAATCGGGCGAGGAATGTGAGCGAAGCCAAGCAGCAACAGCTAAGATGTTTGTACACCAATGCAAAAAGCATGTATAACAAAATGGAGGAACTTGAACTACTGGCGAAGGAAGTGAAACCTGATATTATAGGGATAACAGAAACATAGTGGAATAGTAGGTATGACTGGCGTACAGGCATTGAATCATAGAATCATAGAATATCAGGGTGGAAGGGACCTCAGGAGATCATCAAGTCCAACCCCCTGCTCAAAGCAGGACCAATCCCCAACTAAATCATCCCAGCCAGGGGTTTGTCAAGCCTGACCTTAAAAACCTCTAAGGAAGGAGATTCTACCACCTCCCTAGGTAACCCATTCCAGTGTTTCACCACTCTCTGAGTGAAAAAGTTTTTCCTAAAATCCAACTTAAACCTCCCCCACTGCAACTTAACAGAACAAGGAGTAATGGTCTCACTGAGTACCACTGAGAACAGTCTAGATCCATCCTCTTTAGAATCCCCTTTCAGGTAGTTGAAAGCAGCTATCAAATCCCGCCTCATTCTTCTCTTCTGCAGACTAAACAATCCCAGTTCCCTCAGCCTTTCCTCATAAGTCATGTGCTCCAGCCCCCTAATCATTTTTGTTGCCCTCTGCTGGACTCTTTCCAATTTTTCTGCATCCATCTTGTAGTGTGGGGCCCAAAACTGGACACAGTACTCCAGATAAGGTCTCACCAATGTCGAATAGAGAGGAATGATCACATCCCTCGAACTGCTGGCAATGCCCCTACTTATACAGCCCAAAATGCCATTAGCCTTCTTGGCAACAAGGGCACACTTGAAGGGTATGTGCTGTTCAGGAAAGACAGAAATAAAGGCAAAGGTAGTGGAGTAGCATTGTATATTAATGATGAAGTAGATTATAAAGAAACTAGAAGTGATGGAATGGATAAGACAAAGCCTGTTTGGGCCAAAATCACTTTGGGGAAGAAATTTAGTAGATCATGCCAGAGCAACTTGATCACCTTCTTTGAGAAAATAACTGATTTTTTAGACAGAGGAAATGCAGTAAATCTAACTGGATTTCAGTAAGCCATTTGATACAGTTCCATATGGGAAATTATTAGTTAAATTGGAGAAAATGAGGATTAATATGAGAATTGCTAGGTAGATAAGGAACTGGTTAAAGGGGTGACTACAACAGGTCATACTGAAAGGTGAATTGTCAGGCTGGAAGGAGGTTACTAGTGGAGTTCCTCAGAGATCGGTTTTGGAACCAAATCTTATTTAACATTTTTATTACTGATCTTGGCACAAAAAGTGGGAGAGTGCTAATAAAATGTGCAGATGACACAAAGTTGGAAGATATTGCCAATACAAAGGAGGACTGTAATATCATACAAGAAGATCTGGATGATCTTGTAAACTGGAGTAATAGAAATGGGATGAAATTTAATAGTGCAAAGTTATGCATTTAGAGACTATCAACCAGAATTTTTGCTATAAGATGAGGACTTATCAGTCGGAAATGACAGAGGAGAAGAAAGATGTGGGTGTATTGGTTGATCACAGGATGAGTCAAACTGAAACAGGTGCACAGCAGGGCTACTAGGGTGATCCAAGGGATGGAAAACATACCTTATGAGGAGAGACTCAAAGAACTTGGCTTGTTTAGCCTAACCAAAAGAGAGCTGAGGAAAGATATGATTGCTCTCTATAAATTCATCAGAGGGATAAATACCAGGGAGGCAGAGAAGTTATTTAAGTTAAGCGCCCATGTGGGCACTGTCGCAGCCCCAGGCACAAGGACAAATGGTTATAAACTGGCCATCAACAAGCTTAGGCTTGAAATTAGGCGAAGGTTTCTAACCATAAGAGGAGTGAAGTACTGGAACAGCCTCCCAAGGGGAGCAATGGGGACAAAAACACCTAACTGGCTTCAAGACTGAGCTTGATAAGTTTATGGAGGGGATGGTATGATGGGACTGTCTACGATGGCATGTGGCCCACTGGCGACTGCCAGTTGCAAAAATCCCCAGCTGTTGGAGACGGGACACTAGCTGAAGTGGGCTCACAGTTAGTACAACGAATTCTTTCCCAGGTATCTGCCTGGTGAGTCTTGCCTTGATGCTCAGGATTAAACAAAGACTGTGAATGGCTTGCCAATTACAGAACCAGTTTCTCCTCCCTTGGTTTTCACACCTCAACTGCTAGAACAGGGCCTCATCCTCCCTGATTGAACTACCTCATTATCTCTAGCTTGCCTGCATATATATACCTGCCCCTGGAAATTTCCACTATATGCATCTGATGAAGTGGGTATTCACCCACGAAAGCTCATGCTCTAAAACGTCTGTTAGGTGCCACAGGACTCTTTGCTGCTTTTACAGATCCAGACTAACACGGCTATCCCTCTGATACAGCGGATGAGAGGTGATCAAAATATTAGATTAAACCATGTGCACAGAATATGCAGGTAATAAAAGGCAAAGAAGATCTTGAAATGTGCAATATCAGATAGCATTTTGAATAAGAATCAGGCAAAAACTGATCTGACAATATGAGTCATTAAGGATCCAGATAGAATAAAACACTGTATGTGGAACACTATAGGCAGTTCATGTTATGATATCAGCGCTGTTAGAGCAAATTATGAGAGCAGCTTGTTGTATGTAATCTTAGCTTTTTAAATATATTAGTGAACTATTTCTTACTATGCAACCCTTGGAAATAACTCAATTTCTTTTCAACATCAGTCCTCTTCTCCTCCCCTTAAATGTATGTGATGACAAAGCAGTCAGAGTACCAAGCCCTTACCAAAACAAAAATAATCATCCCCACAAGGAGACCAATGTAAAGTGAATCCTCCACACACATGTATGCACCTCAGAGGCATGTTTGAGGGCAGCAGGAGTGGGAGAATCAACCACATCCGTGGCAATGCACTTCTAGCTCAGATGTACTCTTCTAATACATCTTGGTGGACTGAAAGGAATGAACCCCTTGGTGGTCTTCCACTTCTTATCATTGCTCCTATATTTTAATCCAAATAGATGTATAGCCATGCAAATCAGTATGCAGAATGTTTCATAACTCTGTCCTGTGAGCAATTTTTTGCTCAGACATTTCATGGCATTTGATGATTCATTTGAAATATCTGATTATGCACATTTTGATGAGCTTTAGTCACTGAATAGACTTGGAAAAACATCCACCAAGCAAGTAAATAGCTTCCCTCATTCTTCAGCGACAATATTATGCTAATTCTCCAAAGCCACTCTATTTGGGGGAGAAGAACATTTGTTTTGATGAGGATTTTCAACTTCTCTAAAACCTAACTTGCAGTCAGTTCACCTGCACAAAATAACCGAAATAGACAATACATAAGAGATTTATTCCATTCAAAAACAGCCACATTAAGTTTGTGAAGTCAAGCACATTAAAGTCAGAAAATACAGCATGAAAGTTGAAAGCTCCACCTTCATTCTGTAATCCTGGGCTAGTGTTCTCTTATAAAGCATTTGTTAATTTGCATAATACAGTACTAAATTCCAAAGATAAAATCCTGGTTCTCTGCACACAAAACCTAATAAAAAGGTAAAACAGAGACACTGTTGGAGAGGAATGGAATCTTCTTCCCAACCCTGGGGCAAGGCATGGGGTAATTGGGGATTATGCAGTCATTGCCCATCAGGGCAGAACCACTGAGCAAGCTCTCTCTCTCCCCAGACCTATCCACATACAGCTCTATGGCTCTCAGGAAGCTACAGAGTCCATTATGTGGCCTTTTTCCTAAACACTTGTTTAGTGTTTTGTGTACTCCTCACACTGGCCTTGAAAAAGCTGAAGTGGGCCAGGTGGGCCAAATCAGCCAATTAACTTGCAAATTGGGAAGATTTGGGCTGTATGGAGGGAGATAATTAAAAAGAAGCTCATCTGTGAGAGAACAAGTGGGGCTTCTATAAAGCAGGAGACTGGTAACAGAGCTGGCAATGGATGGGGTGGGGGGGAGCCTGCAGTCTCTCTCCCTAACATAAGGGAGAAAGAAGGAGGATAGGAACCCATGAGGAAGGGTTTACCTAGTAGGTCTAAGAGAGAGGTAGTCCAGGGAAGAAAGCAATAAGGTTGGTGAGGACCCAGACCTTAACTGCTTGCTATAGGGCCTTAGATTGGAACCCAGTGCAGAGGGCAGGCCAGGGTTCCCCTGACATCCACTGCAGAGTGGTACTTCTTGGGAGCAGTGAATGGGAAGACTGTCTGAGGCCTGGTCCACACTACGCTGTTAAACCTATTTTTACAGTGTTAAATCGATTTAACGCTGCACCCGTCCACACTATACTGCTCTTTATATCAATTTGAAGGGCTCTTTAAATCGATTTCTGTACTACAAAACGAGAGGAGTAACACTAAAATCGATATTACTATATCGATTTAGGGTTAGTGTGGACGCAAATCGACGTTATCGGCCTCATTATTTTACAGTAGCTACCCACAATGCACCGCTCCAGAAATCGACACTAGCCTCGGACCACGGACGCACACCACCGAATTAATATCTGTTTTATAAAATCAATTTAAGCTAATTCGAATTTATCCTGTAGTGTAGACGTACCGAGTCACTGCAGGAGTGACATAGTCAGGGCAGCAGGCATGAGGACTGCTTGTGTAGAGAGACTTGGAAAGACTTCCCCAGAAGGGGAAACACAGTGTGACCTGGCCAGTGGGCCAAGTCACAAAGCAGCTGTACTGCAACTCTGTGAGCATGAGAAGAGTGAAATGGTGGAAGGGAAGAGAAGGGCCACTGAACTGAGCAGATCTCATTGCCAAAATTGCCAGAAGGGGGCACCATCCAGCAGCAAGTACACCCTGACAATACCTCAACCCAGTGAAAATGTAGTGTTACTGCCCAGTCTTGGACCTTCCACAGCTGCTGGATTTGGCTCCAAACATATTGGAGAAATTAAAACAAAAGTGCCTGATTGTTTAACACTTGCTTATTCCTGCAGATATCATCTTTGACGCAGTGAAGAATAGGGCCATTTAATAAAGTATGAAAAGTGTATTTGCCTCTTGTTGCACACTGCAATGTTACTGAAGTTCAGTCAAGCCCCATGGGAAAGGCTTGTGTGCTATCCTGAAACTGTGCCAGAGTCATTTCAAGTTGCTTCTGTACACAGCACACTTGTTTCTGGCAGAAACACTGTTGACTGACAGAGTAAGGTATTAGCTGGACTTGTGAGGAACAATGCAGAAAGACAAGTTAAAGCACCAGGCTGGGTCTCAGGAGATCTAAATTCAAATCACAACTCTGCCACACATTGAGTACATGATTTTGAATAGAATCTTCCTATGCCTCAGTTTAATCATCTAAAATGGGGCTAAACACCTCCCAAAGGGATCCCCAATTCAAAGACACTATGCTTTTTCTCTGGAGTATACGGACCTAGAATGCTACAGAAAGTTTCTCTTAGACACTGATGTCAGCACCATGTCACTGAGGATTATTGAGAAGATAAAGTTCCTTTTATTGACATTAGCTTCAGGTGACCAAAAAAAAGGCACAGAAGTGTCTGTACAAGCAAAAGTAAAGAAAACAATCATCACACCTTGAAAACATGATGGTGAATAACAATACTTAGCAAGGAGGACAGGAAAGAGCATCTATCCTCTTGATCTTATTCTCACACTATATTTTTAATTGCAGAAATGAAAGATGTCCTTTCACAGGGAAGAAAACAAGACTACACATGAATAGAAACCTACCAATTACAGCCCACTAATATTATATCCAGCAACCACAGAAGAGTGATTAAAGAAGCCAAACAACACCTACAGCAAAACAAAAAACAAAAACACATTAGGGTGAACTAAGATCACCTCACCTGTGACAGTGTGCACAGCTAGTTGGGCAGGTAGTCAGCTTCCAGAGAGAATGAGAAGGAGCACAGAATACAAAATAATGAGATGTTCAGCTTTCAAGTGCTCTGAGGAAAAGGGCTTTTTGTTAACAATCAACATTTGAGTATTTTTTTAAGCTTTTGCAAGTGCAGCAAAGCACTGCATTTCCAAAGTGCTTTTTCACCCAACTTTAAGCAATCATTTCTATGGGCAGATAATCCATGAAAACTTAAAAGTGAATAATTGATTATTTTACAATTGGAGGCAACGGAGTCATTTTAGACCAGGGTTCGGCAACCTGCGGCATGTGTGCCAAAGATGGCACATGAGCTGATTTTTAGTAGCACTCTGCTGCCAGCCGGGGTCCTGGCCGCTAGCCCCGCTCAGCCCACTGCTGGCCTCAACGGATGGAACCCGGGCCGGCAGCAGGCTGAGCAGGGCCAGCAGCCGGGACCCACTAACTTCTGGTCTGGGGTTCTGTCTGCCACCCCCACTGCCGGTCTGGGGTTCCATCTGCCGGCCCCTATAAATGTAAAATTTATTACTGGCATGCAAAATCATTTATTTACAGTAATTTAAGAGGACTTGGCACACCCCTTCTCAAAGGTTGCAGATCCTTGTTTTAGAATTTCACATGGACTAGCAGAACAGCATCGTGAGCTTAGATGGCAAAATGGCTAGAGAACCCCAGCTTCTCCAGCAGTTGGAGTCTTTATTGACTTGTTCCATTTTTAGGTGGATAAAACAAAGATGAATTCTTGAAGTGAGCAGTTGCCAAGTCTATGAGAATTTCCTTCTCTGAGACAATATGAGCTAAGTTATGGCAGCTTCTGAATAGGGGCACTAGGAAGGAGAGTGAAGAGAGAGCCTCCTTTCCCACTCTATATCAGAGGCAACAAAATTACTGCTGCCTGCCCTCTAGAGGCTTAATGCGTGAATGCTCTGAAGCCTACCACACTGCCTCTAGTGCACACCACTCCAAAGAGATTACCGCTAGGTGAGGGTTGGGTATATGCCCCTCCTGTGCACCAGCATGCAGGACTGTACTAGAGTGACACTGCCCAACTAATGAAGCCAGATTTCCTAATTGGTGCAACACGAAGTATAGAAAAAAAAATTCTGCTACATACATCGCCCCATGTTGTGCACAATGGGAGTTGTGTCTACAGACAATAGGGCAGCAATACTGAACCAAGTTTTGCTCTGCTCCTATAGAAAGAAAACACAGCCATTACTTCACCATTGTAAGGTTCTTCCAGTTATATAGGACTTTAGTATTTAGCATAAAAGTGAGCTATTTCCTATTCCTATCTGGGGACTGGTCTAGACTAGAAACTTTTACTAGTATATTAAGGCTGCTTAGGGATGTGATTTTGGTCACATTTTTATTCTGAGAAAAGCCATTGTGCAGACGCAGGCCAAAAAAAAGTCACTTTGCCAATATGACTTCTTTCCTTTGGGGAACTAGCATAAGCTATACTGGCAAAAACACTTTCATATCAGTATAAACTGTGACTATAGTAGCGGGGTTTGATGTTATAGCTATACCAGCAAACCTTTTCTAGTGCAGACCTGGCCTAAGATGACACCAGACAACAAAGTATTTGATCAGCTAAGTCACTGAGCTGACAACTTACAGAATAAAAGTCACATGGCTACAAGTACCATGCGCTGAAGAGGACTATTCTGACAACCATCTACAGTATCCTTCCCTAGAATGGCAGCCACCTGGAGTCCTGTATTCCAGTTTCCCGTATCTTTCTGCTTATGTTCACTTTTCATTATGATCATCATCTCCCTGGGAGTGCCACAATGAGAATGACAAAGATGCTGTGGAATGCAGTAGCATACTTTTAGGTCCCTGGCTTGTTACTGAATGTGTGCTCTTCTCACGGGACTGCATAAAAGTTGTTAGCTAGGGAGAGGTGAAGAGAACCTTTAGTTCTAAAAGACTGATTTTAAATGCAGTTGCTCCGTCCCTTTAAAAGAGACTCACTCTATCATTTAGAAGCTTCTCATTATTTGTAGGACCCAATCACAAAGGGCTTGATCCTGCAAACACAAGTATATGAATAACTTTAGCTAAGTGAGTAGCCCTAATGGAGTAATGGGGCTTTTCACATGCTTGATTGGTTGCAAGATCAGGATCATAGTTGTTCCACATGCAGAATTTCCATTCTCTGAGTACCTGTATATGGCCTTCATAATGTCTGAGCAACTCACTGAGTTCCAATCATAGATCAGCTGTGGGATAGAACTCGTACAAAGTTGTGGGGGTGGAATCATAGAAATCTAGCACTGGAAGGGACCTTGATAGATCATCAAGTCCAATCTCCTGCACTGAAGCAGGACTAAGTATTATCTAGACCATCATTGACAGGTATTTTTCTAACCTGTTCTTAAAAACCTCCTATGTCAAAGATTCCACAACCTCCCTAGCTAAGTTGTTCCAGTGCTTATCTACCCTTATAAGTTAGGCAGCTTTTCCTAATGTCTAATCCAGTATTTCTCAAACTGGGGTCGCCGCTTGTGTAGGGAAAGCCCCTGGCGGGCCAGGCCAGTTTGTTTACCTGCCCTGTCCGCAGGTCCGGCTGATCATGGCTCCCACTGGCTGCAGTTCACTGCTCCAGGACAATGGGAGCTGCTGGAAGCAGTGGCCAGCACATCCTTCGGCCCGTGCCGCTTCCAGCAGTGGGAGCTACGATCAGCCGGACCTGTGGACGGGGCAGGTAAACAAACCGGCCCAGCCCAGCAGGGGCTTTCCCTACACAAGTGGCGACCCCAGTTTGAGAAACACTGGTCTAACCTAAATCTCCCTTGCTGCAATTTAAGCCCATTGCTTCTTGTCCCATCCTCAGGTGATTAAGGAGAACAATTTAGCACGCTCATCTTTATAACAAACTTTTATGTACTTGAAGATCATTATCTTGTCCCTACTCAGTCTTCTCTTCTCAGTCTCCCAGGTTTTTTCAATCTTTCCTCATATGTCATGTTTCTTTACTCATTTTTGTTGTTCTCTGGACTTTCTCCAGTTTGTCCTTCCCAAAGTGTGGTGCCCAGTACTGTACACAGTACTCCCGTTGAGGCCTTGTCATTGCTTAGTACAGCAGAAGAATTACTTCTCGTGTCTTGTTTACAGCACTCCTGTTACTACATCCCAGAATGATGTTTGCTCTTTTTTTTTTTTTGCACAACAGTGTTGCATTGTGGACTCATTTAGTCTGTGATCCACAAGAGTACCCCTTCCGAAGCAGTCATTCCCCATTTTGTATTTGTGCAATTGGTTATTCCTTCCCAAATGCAGCACTTTGCACTTGTCCTTATTGCATTTCATCCTATTTATTTCAGACCATTGCATCGAAATCATTTTGAATTCTAATCCTGACCTACAAAGCCCTTGCAACCCTGCTCAGCTTGTTATCATCTGCATATTTTATGTGTACTGTCTACATCATTATCTAAATACTTTATGAAGACACTGACTAGAACCAGAGCCAGGACAGATCTCTGCAGGACCCCACTCAAGATGCCCTTCCGGCTTCACTGTGAATCATTGGAAAACCATACTCCCAGAGAAGTTATCAATCAGTTGTGCACCCATATTTTAGTAGGCTCATCTAGGCTATATTTCCCTAGATCATTAATGAAAAGGTCATGTGAGACTATCACAAGCCTTACTAAAGTTGAGATATATGACATCTGCTACTTTCCTCCTATTCACAAGGCTTGTTACCCTGTCAGAAAAGAATATTTGGTTGGTTTGATGTGATTCGTTCTTGACAAATCCATGTGGACTCTTATTTATCACCTTATCTTCTGGGGTAGCCATGACCACTTCTGTTCCAATCAGAGTCAGTGGCTACTTCAGTGTGAGCAGTATTGGGCCCTAAGTGAATTTGGGGGCCAATCTAAAGTCCCCTGAAATCAATGGAAAGATCCCTGATGGATTTCAATAGACACTAAGACTCCAAAACACTTCAAAGAGTGAAAAACACTTTTAAAAGTCTCCATGCACAATGTCCACTAATCAAATAAATGCCCTCCACCAAAAAAGCCTGTAATTAGAGCTGGTCAAAAAAATGGTAAGTATATTCATAGATTTATAGATTCATAGACTCTAGGCCTGGAAGGGACCTCGAGAGGTCATCGAATCCAGCCTCCTGCCCTCATGGCAGGACCAAATACTGTCTAGACCATCCCTGATAGACATTTATCTAACCTACTCTTAAATATCTCCAGAGATGGAGATTCCACAACCTCCCTAGGCAATTTATTCCAGTGTTTAACTACCCTGACAGTTAGGAACTTTTTCCTAATGTCCAACCTAAATCTCCCTTGCTGCAGCTTAAGCCCATTGCTTCTTGTTCTATCATTAGAGGCTAAGGTGAACAAGTTTTCTTCCTCCTCCTGATGACACCCTTTTAGAAACCTGAAAACTGCTATCATGTCCCCTCTCAGTCTTCTCTTTTCCAAACTAAACAAACCCAGTTCCTTCAGCCTTCCTTCATAGATCATGTTCTCAAGAACTTTAATCATTCCTGTTGCTCTTCTCTGGACCCTCTCCAATTTCTCCACATCTTTCTTGAAATGCGGTGCCCAGAACTGGACACAATACTCCAGCTGAGGCCTAACCAACGCAGAGTAGAGCGGAAGAAGGACTTCTCGTTTCTTGTTTCCAACACACCTGTTAATGCATCCCAGAATCACGTTTGCTTTTTTTGCAACAGTATCACACTGTTGACTCATATTTAGCTTATGGTCCACTATGACCCCTAGATCTCTTTCTGCCATACTCCTTCCTAGACAGTCTCTTCCCATTCTGTATGTGTGAAACTGATTGTTCCTTCCTAAGTGGAGCACTTTGCATTTATCTTTATTGAACTTCATCCGGTTTACCTCAGACCATTTCTCCAATTTGTCCAGATCATTTTGAATTTTGACCCTGTCTTCCCAAAGCAGTTGCAATCCCTCCCAGTTTGGTATCGTCTGCAAACTTAATAAGCATACTTTCTATGCCAACATCTAAGTCGTTGATGAAGACATTGAACAAAGCCGGTCCCAAAACAGACCCCTGCGGATCCGCACTTGTTATATCTTTCCAGCAGGATTGGGAGCCATTAATAACTACTCTCTCAGTACGGTTATCCAGCCAGTTATGCACTCATCTTATAGTAGCCCCATCTAAATTGTATTTACCTAGTTTATCGATAAGGATATCATGCGAGACCATATCAAATGCCTTACTAAAGTCTAGGTATACCACATCCACCGCTTCTCCCTTATCCACAAGACTCGTTATCCTATCAAAGAAAGCTATCAGATTGGTTTGACACGATTTGCTCTTTACAAATCCATGCTGGCTATTCCCTATCACCTTACCACCTTCCAAGTGTTTGCAGATGGTTTCTTTAATTACTTGTTCCATTATCTTCCCTGGCACAGAAGTTAAACTAACTGGTCTGTAGTTTCCTGAGTTATCTTTATTTCCCTTTTTCTAGATGGGCACTACATTTGCCCTTTTCCAGTCTTCTGGACTCTCTCCCGTCTCCCATGACTTTCCAAAGATAATAGCTAGAGGCTCAGATACCTCCTCTGTTAACTCCTTGAGTATTCTAGGATGCATTTCATCAGGCCCTGGTGACTTGCAGGCATCTAACTTTTCCAAGTGATTTTTAACTTGCTCTTTTTTTATTTTATCTTCTAAACCTAACCCCTTCCCATAAGCATTCACTATGTTAGACATTCCTTCAGACTTCTCAGTGAAGACCGGAACAAAGAAGTCATTAAGCATCTCTGCCATTTCCAAGTTTCCTGTTACTGTTTCTCCCTCCTCACTGAGCAATGGGCCTACCCTGTCCTTGATCTTCCTCTTGCTTCTGATGTATTGATAAAAAGACTTTTCGTTTCCCCTTATTCCCATAGCTAGTTCGAGCTCATTTTGTGCCTTTGCCTTTCTAATCTTGCCCCTGCATTCCTGTGTTGTTTGCCTATATTCATCCTTTGTAATCTGACCTAGTTTCCACTTTTTATATGACTCCTTTTTATTTTGTAGGTCATGCAAGATCTCGTGGTTAAGCCAAGGTGGTCTTTTGCCACATTTTCTATCTTTCCTACCCATCAGAATAGCTTGCTTTTGGGCTCTTAATAGTGTCCCTTTGAAAAACTGCCAACCCTCCTCAGTTGTTTTTCCCCTCAGTCTTGATTCCCATGGGACCTTACCTATCAGCTCTCTGAGCTTACCAAAATCCGCCTTCCTGAAATCCATTGTCTCTATTTTGCTGTATTCCCTTCTACCCTTCCTTAGAATTGCAAACTCTATGATTTCATGATCACTTTCACCCAAGCTTCCTTCTACTTTCAAATTCTCAACAAGTTTCTCCCTATTTGTTAAAATCAAGTCTAGAACAGCTTCCCCCCAGTAGTTTTTTCAACTTCCTGAAATAAAAAGTTGTCTGCAATGCAGTCCAGGAACTTATTGGATAGTCTGTGCCCCGCGGTGTTATTTTCCCAACATATATCTGGATAGTTGAAGTCCCCCATCACCACCAACTCTTGGGCTTTGGATGATTTTGTTAGTTGTTTAAAAAAAGCCTCATCCACCTCTTTCACCTGGTTAGGTGGCCTGTAGTAGACTCTGAGCACAACATCATCCTTGTTTTTTACCCCTTTTATCCTAATCCAGAGACTCTCAACACTTCCATCTCCTATGTCCATCTCCACCTCAGTCCAAGTGTGTACATTTTTAATATATAAGGCAACACCTCCTCCCTTATTCCCCTGTCTATCCTTCCTGAGCAAACTATACCCATCCACACTAACATTCCAATCATGTGTATTATCCCACCAAGTTTCAGTGATGCCAACAATGTCATAGTTGTATTTATTTATTAGCACTTCCAGTTCTTCCTGCTTATTATCCATACTTCTCACATTTGTATATAGGCATCTAAGATACTGGTTTGATCTTGCCTCCCAGTTTTGCCCTGACCTTCCTTTCTCTCTGCCATTATAGGCCATGCTCCCTCTTGTTTCTGACTCATCTCCCAGGTCTTCATGTTCCCCACTTACCTGTGGGCTTTGCTCACCTGTCCCCATGGAACCTAATTTAAAGCCCTCCTCACTAGGTTAGCCAGTCTGTGTGCAAATAGGGTCTTTCCCCTCCTCGAAAGGTGAATGCCATCTCTGCCTAGCAGTCCTTCCTCGAATAGCATCCCGTGGTCGAGGAAGCCAAAGCCCTCCTGGCGACACTATCTTTGCAGACAGGCATTCACCTCCATGATGCATCTGTCTCTGCCCGGGCCCCTACCTTTGACAGGAAGAATCAAAGAGAATACCACCTGCGCTCCAAACTCCTTCATCCGTACTCCCAGAGCCCTGTAGTCACTCTTGATCCACTCAGCATCACACCTCACAGTATCATTTGTGCCCACATGGATGAGTAGCACGGGGTAGTAGTCAGAAGGCCAGATAATCCTCGACAATGCCTCTGTAACATTTTGGATACGGGCCCTAGGCAGGCAGCATACCTCTCGAGATGAAATGTCAGGGTGACAGATGGGTGCCTCCGTCCCCCTCAGCAGATAGTCTCCGACCACCACTACCCTACGTTTCCTATTTTCAGTGGTGGCAGCAGACCTTCCAGCCTTAGGGGTACGACGCGTCTCCTCCTTTACTGTAGGTAGTGATTCCTTCTCGCCTGTATCAAGAAGAGCATAATGGTTACCTATTACCACGGCGGGAGGGTTCACAGCAGGGGTGGAGCACTGCCCGCTGCCAGAAGTAACCAGCTGCCAGTGTCCACCCTGAGCCATCTCCTCCTCCACCAGTGGTGTGTCAGCAGTCCTGTGATCTGGGACAGCTACCTCAGTTGTCTCCACATGGACACTGTCCAGGAATTGCTCGTGGATACGGATGCTTCTCAACCTAGCCATCTCCTCCTGTAGCTCTCCCACCTGTGCCTGAGAGATTCCACCAGTAGGCACCTTTCACATTGGATGCCCCCGCCAACCTGGATATCAGGAATTGCAAGTTACAGTCTTTGCAAAACCACACCAGAATCTGGGTAGAAGCATCCATGCTTTGGTGCTCTGTCTGGCTACAGGCGCAGGTGGAGGAGCCAGAAGCAGTGCTGCCACAGGTGTTGCGGGTCTTCCGAACCATCGTGAGCCTCTCTCTGTCAAACTCCCTCTCAAACTCCAATGTCTGCAGCTCCCTGTCCGCTCTGCTCTGCTTTAAAGTGAAAGGATTTGGATGTAGTTTGGTTTATAGGTTTTCAAGGGACTAACAGATCACAGATAGGACCAACAAGGGACCCCCACTCCCTTCCCATTCCCCTTCGAAACTCCCTGTTAGCAGCCCCTAGTCGCAAAGCTCCCTGGTCACTTGTGCGCGGCTTTATAAAGCCCTGGTCTGAGTGAATGCCCCGCCCACTGGTTAAGGCTCAGCCAATTACCAGAGGCTTCTAGCTTTCAAACCTTCCTTTGTAGCTCAGCCTCCAACTGCCAGCTACAGCACACGGTCCTACAAACAAACCAAACAGACTGACAAACACAAGCTCAGCACACAGCAAGTAACCCCCAAACACAAACAAACACAAACACTGCAGACAGTCACTTACCCCACAGATGCTGTACTTGCTCCTCCTTCACCTAGAGAACTCCCTTCCACAAAACAAGTTTGAAAACATGAAGAATTCTCATTTTCATTTGAACTTCCTTGAATTCTGATGAAAAGAAGACGTTTTTATGGAAGAAAGACAAAACAAAACACCACCACACAAAACACACTTTCCCTCTTTTCCCAGCGGTGAGGAAGGAAAAAGAAAGAAAGCTGGAGTCCTCACCAAAACTAAAAGAAATTTAAGGGGAAAAAATGAAAAATTCACTGAAAATGTCTAACGAAACTAACTCATTTTATCATGAAAAAAATTATTTGCACAAAGGCCTTTTCCATCAAAAAAGAAATTTGTCTATGTCCTAACAGATAAAGGACAAAAATCGGGTATTAGTATGCGTCACAGACAGACCACCAAATGGCAGTTTTTAATAAGGTAACTGACTTGTTACACACCTATCAATAATATGTAGGGTGGAAGGTAAGGTGTGAGATCATGGGGAAGTTCAAGTTGAGTGATATATGCTGAACCAGTACTAAATCATTCTTGGAATTTCTAAATATTACAGATGACAATTTCCTAACCCCAGAAGTGTTGCATCTACCTCATCTTAACAGGTAACAAGGAACTGATCACAGAACTAAAAATTAATGGTCGCTTAGGTATAAGTGATCATGACTTGATCACATTTATAATGTGCAAACTAAATAAAAGTCCAGACCATAACACATCTACTTGGAGCTTTAAAAGGGCTAGTTTCACAAAGCTGAAAAGTATTATGAGCCAAATCAGCTGGGAAGAAGAATTTTAATCAGAAAAATGTGAATGCTACTTGAGATTTGTTTAAGAATACTTTGCTATGTGCCAAAAACCCATCATCACACGATCAAGGAAGGCCATATTGGTTAAAATATCAACCTGGTTTAGAGGGGGAAGTGACCACAGGTAGAAAATATTTATTTATATATAAACAAAGGGAGGAAAGGGGAAGTTGATAACAATATAAATCAGAAGCCAGGCATTGTCAAAAATTTATAAGGAAAGCAAAGGGACACAAGGAGAACTCTATGGCCAGCAGAGTTAAGGACAACGAGGACATTTTTTACGCATATTAAGAACAAAAAGAATATTAGCAATGGTATTAGTCCATTGCTAAATGGAAATGGCAGAATTAATGTGTTTAGACTTTATGAGGCATTTGACTTGGTACCACAGGAACTGTATACAAATTATATAAAATTAACATAGCCAGCCTTTAATCCATTTAATATGTGCCATCTGATGGGTCTCAGAATGTAATATTAAACAGGAAACCATCATCAAGGACGTGGGTTTCAAGTAGGGTACCTCAGGGTTCAGTTCATGGCCCTTTGATATTTAACATTTTGATCAATGATCTGGAAGAAAACAAAATCAAGACTGATAAGATCTGCAGATGACACAAAGATTGGGGAAGTAGTAAATAATGAAGAGGACAGATCACTGATGCAGAGTGATCTGGATCACTTGGTAAGCTGGGCACAAGCAAACAATATGCATTTTACTATAGATAAATGTAAACATATACACCTAGGAACAAAGAATGCAGGCCATAATTACAGGATGGGGGACTCTATCCTGGGAAGCAGTGACTCAAAAATATTTTGGGATCATCATGGAACACAAGCTCCTATTTGTGGCCAAAAGGGCTAATGCAATCCTTGGATGCATAAACAGAGGAATCTCAAGTAGGAGTAGAGACCTTATTTAACCACTGTAGTTGGTATGGGTGCAACCACTGCTGGAATACTGTGTCTAGTTCTGATGTCCGCAATTAGAGAAGGATGTTGATAATTTGGAGAGGGTTCAGAGAAGTGCCACAAGAATGATTACAGGATTAGAAAACAAGTCTTTTATAGTGATAGACTCAAGGAGCTCAGTCTATTTAGCTTAAAGAAAAGGATAAGGGATAACTTGATTATAAACTGTAAGTACTACATAGGGAACAAATATTTGATAATGGACTCTTCAATCTAGCAGAGAAAGGTGTAACATGAGCCAGTTGCTGGAAGTTAAAATCAGACAAAGTCAGAACGGAAATAAAGCATAAATTTTTAAAAGTGAGAATAACTATTGGAACAATTTACGCCAAGGGTTGTAGTGGATTCACCATCACTGACAAATTTTAAATCAATTTACATTTCTAAAAGATATGATCTAGCAATTATTTTGGGGGAGTTCTATGGCTTGCGTTACACAGGAGATCAGACTAAATGATCACAGTGCTCCCGCCTTCTGGCCTTGGAACCTATGATGCATAACCAGATCTATCTAAAGTTTATACAGAACAGGAGTCAGATCCAAAAATCCAAATTGCTATCAAATCACTAGGCTAGCACCGAGAAAGCCAAATAGATTTTTCATTTTTCGCTTTTGAGTAAGTAGCACAATCTGAGCTTGATTGACATCTTCAAAATGTAGAAAAATATTAACAGAGTGAAAAGAGATTACAAATGGGACAGCCAACATTTATTCCTGCTGTAAGGAACCTCACAGTTTATTTATGCGTACAAATGAAAGCTACTAAAAGTATGATTTATAGATGACATTAAATTGGGAGGAAGAAAAAGTTAAAAAGCCACCTTACAAAGGATTTGGATCATTATACACTGTAGGTGGGCCTAGAAGACAGACAATGCAGATAAGTAAATGAATGTCAAATAATATGATGAGTATAGGAGGACTTATTACAATGTCATTGACTGAAACACCAATCTTCAGAGATGTGCTCTTAGAGGAGATAAGTGACAATATGCTACTAGACAGGACAATGGCAGAAAAATATTTCCACTTTTAAGTGGTCTGATGGTACCTGAATTTTGGCCAGATACCCACTAAAAATCACTATTAAGAGCACAGCTGCTATAACAGAGGTCAGAATGCTGGAGTATATGCATTAAATAGACTATAAAACATATAGAAAGTGTCAACGTATCAGTGCTGAGACATCACATATGGTGACTAGAGCGGGGGTAGTAATTCATGAATAATTTAGCCTCTCTCTGTTTGCAAAATACCAACAAGCAGAATCACGATTTCCTCACATTTACTGTATTCATCATTTGAAGTGATAAAAATTTGTTATTGCAATTTAGGTCTATAGATGGATCACAAATTTCTCTGCACATATTCAATATCCAGTGGTAATTACATGGGATTATCCTCCTAAATCAGGTCTTTCTTTGGGTTCTTTGACTGGATAAGTGTGTGAGCAATTCTACCAAATACTTGCCTATGTAACTCAAAATTAACTAATTTTTCCATGAAGGTTTGTGGTAATAAAACTAGATTACACTAATATGTGGATAATCAACATTAAAAGAGACACTAGAACAGCCAATCCAAATTAATATATAGACTACAGCAAATAATTGCAAAAAATGTTAGCGTTAACATGTATATAATGCTGATATAGATTACCATAATAAAGGTAACAATGCTCTACTTGAATAGGAATTAATAGCACAAACATTGGGGTATGTGGAACTCTGAGAACCCTAACATTAGATAATATTTTCCATACACATTTCTAATATTTTTACGGAAATAAACAGATTCCATGTTATGAACCTAACTGAAGTTTTCCAAATTGTAGAAGAGGGTCAGACAAAGCCTGTCCATATTCAGACAAATGATAGCAAAGGAAACACTTGGGCAAACATGTTATTTCATAGTAAGTGTGATCAAGATACATACAATTATGGAAAAAACATTTTGCAGCTTACCGTTATTGATAAACATCAGGGTGAGGGAAGAGTTTAAAATTCAGATTTAGTCAGTAAGAGGCATACTAAGGAAAGGTGAATATGGCAACCAGTAAAGAGAGAGGATTTCATTTACACCAAATATTTAGTTTAGTTAAGTAGCAATCCTGGGGTCCTGTTTGATTCACAGAAGCATCCTCCAGCTGCCCTATGTGCCTGTGGGCCACAAAACTGCTAAGAATCTCCACAGTGCAGACATATGCACTCAGCATGCCACTCCCATCTCAGCCCCACCCCCTACACCAGGGTTTGTGAACAGGGTCATTGGAAGGCAACTTTCCAGCATCTTCTACAATGCCTATGCTGGGAGAACCCTACTCCAACTGAATCTGGAAGTTTCAGAATCCCTTTATGCCCCTTTGTCCTTTCACCTGGCATGAAGGTGTCAGAGCAGGGGTGAAGATTTTACCAGTTGGCTTTATTTTTCTTTTTTGAAAAAAGGAAAAGTTTAGATGATTAGAGATGAAATAAAAGACTACATACATCTGCATTAGTACACATTCATATTGCTGAAAGTTACCAGCAAGTTACCACAACCCTCCTGGTACCAAAGAAAGAACACATCTGTTTTAGCTATTTGCACTTTTTTACTCATGAAAAGTCAGAATGAACGAAAATTAAATAGCGAACATCTGATGCAGAAAGACTTAGTAATCTTTAGTAAATTTAATTCATTCTTATGCCTCCTACGCTCCTAGTTATTTCACTTGTTCTAAAAAGGACTTATGTGAAGAGACAGAAGTGACAAATGTATAATATGCAAGAGAAATTCAGATGTGTCATGACATATACGGAATAAACGTACTATAATACAGAACTGCAGTTACATTCACAATCATACTGTCACCTGATCTGTGATGCCTAAGCCATGAGATATTTAAAGAACCATCAGCCATAAGCATATAATCCTCTCTACAGTTACAAAATATTAACCACAAAACAGAGTAACAAAGTCTTGAGTTAGCCATAACTTCTTATATTGCAGCCTCATATACTGACTAGACCATTACAGAGATAGGAAGATACAAATTCATAGTGAAACACTGAATTCTCCTAAAATGGGCACACATATGACATGTTAAATATTTTTGTGCTAATCCACTCTGAATATTTAGTATTTAAAATCCCTTAAAATCTCCCATGTCTTACTTGGACAGGAAGGAGGTTTGGTGAATGCACACTGGGTTGCAATATACCATAAACATGTTATCTCGGAGAACACTTGCTTTTACACTGTCTGATGCACACCCATTTCTCAAATTAGTCCATTTATTCATTTCTGTCTTTCACCTTTGAAATGGAATTGGAGCGTGTCACCACTACAAAACTGCACAAACATCATGTCAAGAATGAAAAGCAAAATTTGGCAAAGATTGGGGAACAAAAGCACAAAGTTAACTTTGAAGCTGGAGGGGGGGGGGTCTCATATTTTGCAAGCATTTCCACCAAGCGACTGCTGTTATACCACATGTGAAGTTGAAAATATGACTGGCTGAGCCATATTCACTGTTCTGAACCTATAATGGCTTTTTCCCCCAGATGTGTCCTTGTGAATACCAAGTATTTAGGCATTTCAGTAATACACTGGGGAGATATTTCAGTAGAGGAACATTAACACCTATGAGACCATTAAAGTGTAAAAAGAGTTATTAGAAAGTGAAGAGACAAGAGTCATGAAGGTTACTCATCCCAAGCGAAGGGCAGAACATTATAAGTCATCAATAAAATAGAAGTTGGATGTACACAGGCTTATTTCTTTGCTCCTCTCATTTGAAAGTCATCTTGTCTTAAGTTCAGTAAAGAAAACAATGTGAGCCCTGTGAAACAGGAAGGAAGTGTCGGATACCCAGTCTTTTCCAAACTGGCTCATTTTGTGTCTGTGGGAAAGAGACTAATACCTTAAAAAACTTGAGATCTTTACGAATTAAGGGAATATGAAATTATTATTCCTCCAGGTTATAACCAAGGAAAGCAGCAATTTTTATATGTGCTGATCTATAAATAGATCAGCACATTCAGTACGGACATGATGTACAGGATAAAAAACAAACAGCTGTAGCTGGCTAGGAAGCAAGACTATGAAGGCAAAAATTGGGCCCACTTAAGATGTAATGAGGTGCTGCCTTGGGAAAAATACTGTATTAATAAAAGTTAGGTTCAATCTTCCACATAGCCTTTTCCTGTGCCCTGATGTTCTTCAGTGCTAAATGTGCTATTGAAGGAGCCAACCTGCTAGGGCTATCTGGTAACGTTCCACAGGCAATACTGCTGATGGCAGAAGATAGGTTTATTACAACATGATAACAGTCTAAAGTAATCTGTCTATGATGGACAGGTAATGCTCCTAGGTATAATTCATTTTTTCTGCTATCTGAAATTTCTGCAATATTACCAGCCTTTGGCAGGAGGCAAGAGAATATGAATCCTATTCTGACCAAGAAATGCCAAAGAAGCCTTAAGCAATAACACAAAGGAGAGAGAGAGAGAGAGATAAATACAATGAAATATAGTCTAACCAATTTTAGAGTGTGTTTGCTGAACGAGGGGTGCTAAAATGATGAAATGCAGATTTGTATTTTCACTGACCACGTTGACATTGCAATATTTTGGAGAGTTCTTGCAATGCTGTGCATCAGCCTTGGGTTTAGAGATCAGAGGGCGGTAGCGAGGCGCCCTGGCTCCCAGCTGCACCTGAGAGGGCCAAGCCACTGCAGCCTCCAACATGGACGGAGTCACCGCCGCCCATTCCCGCCCCCCGGAAGTCAAGGGGCAGGACAGGAAGTATAAAAGCTCAGCCCCGGCGCTCACTTCGAGGTCGGCTGCCGAAGAGAACAGACGCGGGTGGCCGAGCTCCCCGTGCCTGGTCTCCTGAGGAGCTGCCGGAGCTTCCCCGTGCCCGGTCTCCTGAGGAGCTGCTGGAGCTTCCCTGTGCCCGATCTCCTGAGGAAACCATGGTCTGGGACCCACCGGAAGATGCCGGCAAAACACAAGTACCCAGAGAGGGGGAGGTCGGAAGTGGCCCGGGGGTAGCCAACCCTGGTTTGGTTCCCGGAGAGCCTGAACCAATGTCAGTGTGTGGCGGCCAGGATCCCCACTGACAGCAGCGAGTCTTGGCGGCTGCTAGGGCCCCGAGCTGGAATGCAGTGGAGTGGGAGGGCCTGTGTTCCCCCTGCCACCCTTCCAAGGGTGGCAGACTCCCCTTCTCGCTGGCCTGAGGAGGTCTTTCTATTGGGCTTATAGAGACTATTTGTTTGCTCAACCCCTGCTGAAGGGCCTGAGCTCTGAACTGTTTATTGCCCCGCCCTGACCAAGGGCCTGGGCTTATAGAGACTATTTGTTTGCTCAACCCCTGTGTCATAAACAGATAGCTAAGGGTTAATGTTCTTTTACCTGAAAAGGAGTAACCTGAAACACCTGACCAGAGGACCAATCAGGAAACAAGACTTTTTCAAATCTGGGTGGAGGGAAGTTTGTGTGTGAGTTCTTTGTTTTTTGTCTTGTGTCTATCCCTCTCGGCTATGGGAAGGATTTTTCTGTTTCCTGCTTTCTAATCTTCTGTTTCCAAGTTGTGAGTATAGAGATCATAAAACAATAGGGGTTATTGGTTTTTTTCTTTTGTATTTATACGTGTGTAGTTGCTGGAGTGTGTTGAATTGTGTTCTTTTGAATAAGGCTGTTTATTCATATTTCTTTTAAGCAATTGACCCTGTATTTGTCACCTTAATACAGAGAGACCATTTTTATGTATTTTTCTTTCTTTTTACATAAAGCTTTCTTTTTAAAACCTGTTGGAGTTTTTCTTTAGTGGGGAACTCCAGGAAATTGAGTCTGTGCTCACCAGGGAAGGAAGAAGTCAGGGGGAAATCTGTGTGTGTTAGATTTACTAGCCTGACTTTGCATACCCTCTGGGTGAAGAGGGAAGTACTTGTGTTTCCAGGACTGGAAACAGGGAGGGTGGCGTCCCTCTGTTTAGACTCACGGAGCTTGCTTCTGTGTATCTCTCCAGGAACCCAGGGAGGGAATACCTAGAAGGGAGAAGGGAAGGGAAATGGTTTATTCCCCTTTGTTGTGAGACTCAAGGAATTTGGGTCTTGGGGTCCCCAGGGAAGGGTTTTGGGGGGACCAGAGTGCCCCAAAACGCTCTAATTTTTTGGGTGGTGGCAGCTTTACCAGGTCCAAGCTGGTAACTAAGCTTGGAGGTTTTCATGCTAACCCCCATATTTTGGACGCTAAGGTCCAAATCTGGGAATAGGTTATGACACCCTGCTGCACGGCCTGAGCTCTGAACTGCTTATTGCCCCACCCTGACCCAGGGCCTGGGCTCATAGGGACTATTTGTCTGCTCAACCCCTGCTGAAGGGCCGGGACCCTGACCTATCTGCCATCGGTAGCAAGGCGTCCTGGCTCTCAGCTGCACCTGAGAGGGCCGAGCCCCAACGCCGGACGTCTACACGTAGTGCCTTCTCTGAGGTGTTCCACCCAGGGTGTGGCGCGGACTCTCGACTCCGGCGAGAAGGGGGCTGGGGGAGAGAGAGTCCCCTCCAGGGAGATGGACCTATCACACCTCCCTGCCCTCGTGACTGAGAATCAAGAGCGACAGCAGGTGGCCCAGTCGCAGCAGCAGCAGGAGTAGCAGGCCGCCCACCTCCAACAGCAACAGCAACTGGTCGAGTATCTGGGAACCCAGCAGCACCAACTGCTCCAAGAGCTGATCACTCAACATCAGGAGTTCCAACACCAATGCATCCAGCAGCTCGCGGCGGCTCGGTCCGTCCCGGAGCAGCCCCCGCCGGGGGGCACTGATGGGGCCCCGTGGCCCAGTCCCCCGATCCAGCTGACAAAGATGGGCTCCGGCGATGACCCCAAAGCCTTCCTCGTCACGTTTGAGAGGGTGGCAGTCGTCGCAGGGTGGGCCCGTGACCAGTGGGCTGCCATCCTCGCCCCATACCTGACAGGAACCGCTCAGGTGGTCTATCGAGGCCTGTCTGCGGAGGCAGCCCAGGATTACGACCAGGTGAAGGCTGCGGTCTTAGACGCCCTAGATGTGAGTCCGGAAATGTTCCAACAGCGATTTAGAAGCCTGGCCTACCCCAGCGGGGCCCGGCCCCGTATGGTGGCCCAAGGACTCCGCGAGACCTGCAAGCGCTGGTTGCAGCCAGAATGCCGAATGGCGGAGGAGATAATGGAGCAAGTGGTGCTTGAACAATTCACCCACATCCTTCCCCCGCGGGGAAGGGCCTGGGTCCTCTGCCATCGGCCTGCGACCCTGGCCGCCGCCGTTTCACTGATGGAGGACTTCCTCGAGGCTGAAGTACTGGTAGGCCCGGCGGTTCGGGCAGCCCCACTGGGGGCAGAGTGCCCTAGCTCTGAGAAGAAGCCAGCACTCGCCCGGGCTGACGGACGAGTTGCATATTTTGGGGCGGAGGCCCGGACCCGTACCACGACAGCCCCCGAGCGACCTGCTCGGACCCCGACTCCAACGGCACGGGAGGGCCCCCGGAATCCTCCAGGGGACAACCCCGGGGCCTGGCCACGGTCCAGACGAACGGACCTGGGGCCCTCCTTTTCCTGCGGGGAGTATGGCCATCTACAGCGGGACTGCCTCCGACTCGAGTGCACCTTTGGCCAGGTCTGTTCAGAGGAAGCCCGTGCCCGTCGATCCCAGGCCACCAAGATCACCGTGCCTGTGATGGTTGAGGGATACCCGACAACAGCCCTCCTCGACTCGGGCTGTGGACAGACGTTGATCTGGCAACGCTTGGGTCCGCCGGTTGATGCCCGTCTGGGAAAAATCCAGCTACAATGCATCCACGGGGACATCCGACCTTACCCTAGCACTCGCACCCAACTGACAGTTGACGGGGTCACCTGTTCGATGGTGGTGGGGCTGGCGCCGCGGCTGGCATATCCGGTGATCCTGGGCCGGGACTGGCCCGAGTTTCCCGCAGTCCTACGCCGCTGCACAGGGGAGGGCCCAGAGCCCACGCCAGCCTTGGAAGGGGAGACCCCAGAAGCCGAGGAAGACGAGCCGGAAGCACCCGACCTTGCCGACCGGCCGGGAGGGTTGGAGGACATCTCCCTGGGAGCGGGGGAGGATCCCTTGGCCCCCACGGACTTTTGCTGAGACCAAAGGGCCGACCCTACACTCAAGCAGGCGTACAAACAACTGGCCACCGTGGATGGAACGATCCTCGATCCCGACCGGGCGGTGCAGTGGCCGCATTTTGAGCTGAGACAAGAACGCCTGTATCAGGTCAAGCGGGACTGTAGCAAGGCGGCGTGGCTCCCCTCCCCCTCAGAGAGGGTCGAGCCCCGTCAGTCATCCACGGGGGCAGGGCCACTGAGCGGAAGTCCCGCCCCTCAAAGGGTCAGGCGGCGACCTGGAAGAATAAAAGCCGGGCCCCAGCCTTCAGTTGTGGCTCGGCCACCGGCAGGAGTAGACGTGCCTGCCGCTGCTCGTGACTGGGAGGCTGCCTGAGTCAGAGGCCGAGACCAGGAGCCGCCAGAGCTGCCGCGCCCCTTCTACGACGAGGAGCCGCCAGAGCTGCCTCGCCCCAACTACGACGAGGAGCTGCCAGAGCTGCCTCGCCCCAACTATGATGAGGAACCGCCAGAACTGCCTCGCCCCTACTACGGCCCTGAGGAGCCCCCAAACCAGGCGTGGCCCGACTTCCCCGAAACCCTACCGGACCTGCCGCCCAGCCCGGGTTGGGAGGAACCAATGGTCCTGGACGTCTCCGGAACAGAGGCCCCGGACCAGGTAGGAATAGAGGGGGAATTAGGAAGTAGCCCGGGGGCAGCTGACTCCGGTCAGGCTGCAGAGCTATCGTTGCCCATGTCAGTGTGTTGCGGTCAGGACCCCACTGACCACCAGTAGCGGTGACAACCGCTACCAGGGCCCCGGGCTGGAACGCAGAGGAGTGGGTGGGCCTGCGTTCCCCCTGCCACCCATAACCGGGTGGCAGATTCTCCCTCTTCCCAGTCGGAGAGGCCTGTAACTGTTTAACTGTGTTGGTGCCCCACCCGAACCAAGGGCTGGGCCCCTTTTGACTTTGCCACTGCTCTGCCCTGCTCCAAAGGGACACAGCTGTTTAACTGTGTTTGGTGCCCTGCCCGAACCAAGGGCTGGGCCCCTTTTGACTTTGCCACTGCTCTGCCCTGCTCCAAAGGCCAGAGCTACTTGTAACTGTGGGTTTGGTGCCCCGCCTGAACCAAGGGCCGGGCCCCGCTGACTTTGCCACTGCTCTGCCCTGCCCCAAAGGGACAGAGCTACTTAGAACTGTGTTTGGTGCGCCGCCCGAACCAAGGGCTGGGCCCCCTTTGACTTGGTCACTGCTCTGAACTGCCGAAAGGCCAGAGCAGACTGTAATTGCAGGGAAGACATTGAGGCCGGTGTGGCTCCCCTCCCCCTCAGGGAGGGTCGAGCCCCGGCGGAACCCGTCTACAGGGACCCACACACCGGGGAGCCCCAGACCTAGCTCTTCGTGCCCCGAGGTCATCGGCAGGCGGTCTTGAAGCTGGCCCACGACATCCCAGCAGCCGGACACCTGGGCCACGAAAAGACACTGGCCCGGATACTGAGGCACTTCTTTTGGCCAGGTATATATCAGGAAGTAAAATGCTACTGCAACTCCTGCCCCGAGTGCCAGCTGGCCGCTCCAGCAAAAACTCCCAAGGCGCCCCTACTGCCCATGCCCGTAATCGAGACCCCCTTCGAGCGCGTGGCTATGGATCTAGTAGGGCCTCTCCCCAAGAGCATTGCAGGGTTTCAGTATATCCCAGTTATGCTGGACTATGCCACCTGGTTCCCCGAGGCGATTCCCCTGCGAAACATCACAGCCCACACTATCGCAAGCAAGGTGGTGAAGATCTTCGCCTGCGTCAGCCTGCCCTGGGAGATCCTCACAGACCAGGGGACTAATTTCATCTCGCAATTACTACTCCAAGTGTGTGACCTCCTGGGGATCAAGCAGTTGCGGACGTCGGTATATCACCCACAGGCCAACTGGTGGGTCGAAAGGTTCAATTGGACCCTAAAGGACATGCTGCGCAGATTCCCCCAGCAGGACCTCCGCCGATGGGACTAGCTACTCCCACTCTTGCTTCTCGCAGTACGAGAGGTCCCCCAATCGTCGACCAAATTTTTGCCCTTTGAACTGCTGTACAGCCGCCGGCCCCGGGGCCTCTTGGACCTATTGCGGGAAACCTGGGAGCAAACCTACTCCCCCACCCAGGGCCTATTGAAGTACATAATCCAGCTGCAGGAGCGTCTTAGGCAGGCGGGGGCTCTGGTCCAAGAGAATTTGAAAGCCGCCCAAGAAACACAGGCCCAGAGCTATAATCGGGATGCACAGACCCGCGATTTTCAACCCGGGGACCGGGTCCTTCTCCTTCTTCCCTCCAACGAGTTCAAGCGCCAGGCTCGGTGGCAGGGACCATATCAGGTGGTGAGAAAAGTAGGCCCATTCACCTATGAGATCAACCAGCTCGACCGGCGAAAGAAGCTACAGCGATACTACATTAACCTTCTCAAGCCCTGGCGGGAACGAGAAGGTCTTTTGATTAACCCCTACCCACCAGAGCCTGAGCTAGGACTCCAGATAACCGACACCAAGGACCAGGAGGGGCCCCATCTGTGTAGGAGGCACAGCTTAAGCAAACCCGGTGCCTCCTACAAGCCTTCTCCCATACGTTCACGGCCTAACCGGGATACACCACCCTGGTACACCATAGGATTCAGACGGAGCCTGGAGGGTGGTCCGGGGCGCAACCCGGCCTCTGCCCTATCATAGGAGACATATCGTTGACGATGAGGTACGAAATATGTTAGCCTTGGGAGTGACTGAACCCTCGCAGAGCGAGTGGCGTAGCCCTGTGGTACTGGTCCCGAAGCCCCGTGGCTCCCAACAATTCTGCATCGACTTCAGGCACGTCAATGCCCTCTCCAAATTCGATGCATACCGCATTCCCCGGATAGACAAGCTGTTGGCCCAGCTAGGAGAGGCCTGTTATATCACCACTCTGGATTTAAGTAAGGGGTACTGGCAGATCCCCCTTGATCCACCTTCCAGAGAGAAGACGGCCTTCGCCACTCCTACAGGCCTCTATCAATTTACCAGGATGCCCTTTGGCATCCATGGGGCCCCGGCTACGTTCCAGCGCCTGAGGGACCGCCTCCTCCGACCACATCAGGCCTACGCTGCGCCCTATCTGGACGACGTGGTCTTCTACAGCCGCCACTGGGAGAGCCACTTAGAGCGGGTCGTAGCCGTACTGAGGTCCCTGTGGGCGGCCGGGTTAATGGCCAACCCTAAGAAGGGCCGCATCGGCTGGCAAGAAACCACCTACCTGGGGTACACCATCGGAAATGGACAGGTGAAACCTCTCGTGGGCAAGGTTCAGGCCGTTGCAGCCTGTCCCCCGCCAGCTACAAAACGCCAAGTCCGTCAGTTCTTGGGGCTGGCGGTGTATTATCCACGGTTCATTCCCCAGTTCGCAGCAATCGTCACTCCCTTGATGGGGCTCCTAACCCAGGACAGCCCACAACAAGTGAAATAGACCCCCGAATGTGACGAGGCCTTTCAAACGCTTAAGGCAAGCCTCTGCTGTGAGCCCATCCTGTATAGCCCTGATTTTGACCGGCCGTTCATCCTGCAGACAGATGCCTCAGAGGTGGGGCTCGGGGCTGTCCTCTCCCAAAAGGTGGACGGGGAAGAGCATCCGGTCCTCTACATCAGCCGGAAGCTGTCTCCCCGAGAGGAAAATTATGCTGTGGTTGAAAAAGAAGCCCTCGCGGCGAAGTGGGCTTGCGACACCCTGCGGTACTACCTCCTTGGGGCCGCGTTCACCTTGGTCACTGACCACGCCGCCCTCCATTGGTTGGCACGCATGAAGGACCATAACATGCGACTGCAGTGATGGTACCTGACGCTGCAGCCTTATGCCTTCACGGTTCGCCATAGGGCTGGGAATGATCATGCAAACGTGGACTTCCTTCCCCTCCTAGGGGTATGGAAGGGTCTGGCCCCGCTGCATGGGGGCCAGCCTTGACGGGGGGAATGTGTAGCGAGGTGCCCTGGCTCCCAGCTGCACCTGAGAGGGCCGAGCCACTGCAGCCTCCAACGTGGACGGAGTCACCGCCGCCCGTTCCTACCCCCCAGAAGTCAAGGGGCGGGACAGGAAGTATAAAAGCTCAGCCCCAGCACTCACTTGGAGGCCGGTTGCCGAAGAGAACAGACGCAGGTGGCCGAGCTCCCCGTGCCCGGTATCCTGAGGAGCTGCCGGAGCTTCCCCATGCTCGGTATCCTGAGGAAACCATGGTCTGGGACCCACCAAAAGATGCCGGCGAAACACAAGTACCCAGAGTGGGGGAGGTCGGAAGTGGCCCGGGGGTAGCCAACCCTGGTTTGGCTCCTTGAGAATCTGAACCAATGTTAGTGTGTTGCGGCCAGGATCCCCACTGACAGCAGCGAGTCTTGGCGGCTGCTAGGGCCCCGAGCTGGAATGCAGTGGAGTGGGAGGGCCTGCGTTCCCCCTGTCACCCTTCCAAGGGTGGCAGACTCCCCCTCTCGCTGGCCTGAGGAGGCCTTTCTATTGGGCTTATAGAGACTATTTGTTTGCTCAACCCCTGCTGAAGGGCCTGAGCTCTGAACTGCTTATTGCCCCGCCCTGACCCAGGGCCTGGGCTTATAGAGACTATTTGTCTGCTCAACCCCTGCTGCAGGGTCTGAGCTCTGAACTGCTTATTTCCCCGCCCTGACCCAGGGCCTGGGCTTATAGACTATTTGTGTGTTCAACCCCTGCTGAAGGGCCGGGACCCTGACCTATCTGGCTGGCTCCCTGGCTCCCAGAGGCACCTGAGAGGGCCAAGCCCCAACGCCGGACGTCTACAATGGCAAAGCTTTTATCACCCATAGCCTGATTAAAAATCAGTTCCTATGGTGATTCCAGATGCTAATTGAGGAGGTTCTCTGAATCTATAATTTATCAGAGGCATTCTTTCTTATAACTGTCATATACATTTCCATATGATCCACCTACATGTAACAACACTGAATTCAATTACAAAAAAGAAAAGATCTCAAGGATCAGAGAATGTAATTTCCAATTTAGCTTTTGTGTGATGAACAGATTAGTGGTTATACTGAAAAGTCTTGCATTATCTGCAGAGGGAAGAGTGGGCATAGCACTACTACAAGAAACCAGTCTGCTTATGGACAATAAATGCACAAGAGAAAAACAAGCTAACTGTCTTAACATGATCCTGTTAGCACCAAAAAAATGTGCAGTGATGGAATATTTGTTTATGCCATTGTTAAAATATGGCCAAGGCGGTTTATGCAATTAAACATTTTCAGTAACATCTCAGTGTATAAAAAACCACTAGAAACACATCTCAATTATGGGAGAGAATCCAAATCCAGAAAAGTATAGGACTCTGGATAAATGTAATGAGTGGAAAAGTTCTCTCTATGGATGTGTGAAGATCATAATCTAAAGGCCACCTGGAGATTTTGTAATATTATGTAGTGGGATTATAACCAGTCTACTTCCTGCTCCCCTCCTGCAGCAACTCACAGATAAACACACTTCCGTAATTACCTATATTGTCAAAAAAAGCCATACATGGGGTTCTCCCATGGGTGTAGGTAATCTATCTCCCCAAAAGGCAGTAGTTAGGTCAACAGAAGACAGCATCTCCACACAGAGTAAGGTTGGCATAGCTACATCTGTTCGAGGTGTGGATTTCTCACACCCAAGAATGTAGCTATGCCGAGGTACATTCCCAGTGTAGACCAACCCTGAAATTCCAGTTTTAATCTATTCTAAAGTCACTGCTCTACAGCATCTCTTCAGTCCTTTGTGAAGAAAAGAAGAAAAACCACCAGACAGATAATTTACTTTAGAAAGAACAGGTCTCGACTTAACAAGTCTGAAGGCCATTTGAGGCCATTTTTATCCATCATAAAAGAGCAATAAAGGGCACAGCTTCCCCTCACCCCCTCTTCAAATAAAATCTTTCATCTCTTAGTTTGGTATGTCAAGACTTCCAAGAACTCAAAGATTTGCTGAGCAATACATTACATGGGTTTACTAGCTGGTTGAATTAATTGAAAAACTGTACAAAATTAAAAAAGAAAAGAAATGAGGAATATTTTTGTAAGTTAATTATGCAGGTATAAGGTATGCAGAGATAGATTAATGGAGTCAGAGATTAAGGACATAGGGGATCACTAAATCATCTGTTGTGACCAACTGTCTATCATAGGCCATCAACACCACCCAGCACCTGCCCACTAAACCCAACAACCAAAATGAGACCAAAGTATTACAGCCCACAGGAGACCTGACCATCATGTGCCAGAGGCAGAGAATTGGAGGGCCCCAGGAGCATCAGTGCTTGAGGCCCTCCACAATGGCAGGGTGATGATTAAGTGAGATATACCCAAATTATCTTGCCAGGTAATCTACACTCACTCTCTGCACAGGAAGGCAGAAGAACCCTAAGGTTGCTGACCTGAGGGGAAATTCCTTCCCAGCTCCACACATGGCGATCAGTTAGACAGCTGAGCATATGAGCAAGTACCAGCCCGCCAGGCATCTGAGAGACAGAATATTCAATACCACCTCAGAGTCCTGACCCTCCCTACCCAGTGTTTCATCTCCCTCTGGGGCCATCCCTGATGCTTCAGTGGAAGGAGATAAAAAACCCTCGCAGAATACTTTGGGGAGTGGTGGGAAAACTCCTTCCTGATTCCTTGATGGTGGCCATCTGAAACACTGAAGCGTGCGTTTCTAGGAACGCAAGACATAAAGTGGAAGTGAGCCCCAGCACTACCATTACAAGCAATCCCATCATACAACTGCACTTATAAATTTGCCTTATTCGCTCTTAAAACTAGTTAAGTTATTTCCCCCCACAATTACTACTGGGAAGCTGTTCCAGAACATCACCCCTCTGATGGTCAGAAACCTACTTCTAATTTCCAGCCTGAATTCATTCAAGGCCAATTTATATCCATTTGTTCTTGTGCCAACATTGTCCTTCAGCTTAAATAGCTCTTCATCCTCCCTTGGTATTTACCTCTCAAATTTATTTATAGAGAGCAATCATATCCCCTTCTCAGCCTTCTTTCTGATAGGCTAAACAAGCCAAACTCTTCTAGTCTCTCTTCAGAAGATAGGCCCTCCATTCTCCGGACCATCCTAATAACTTTGCTCTGCACCTTGTCCAGTTTAAATTTATCTTTCTTGAATATGGGTGACTAGAGTTGAACACAGTGTTCCAAATGAGGTTCTACCAATACCTTTGTACAGTGGCATTAATACTTTTATAACCTTACTGGAAATGCCTTGCCTGATACATCCTAGGACCCCATTTGCCTTTTCACAGCTGCATCACATTGGTGGCTCATAATCAGACTGTGATGAACCCACACATCCATGTCTCTCTCCACCTCTGACCTTTCCAACGGATGAGCCCCTAGCTTGTTGCAGAAATTATTACTAGACTCTTAGTGCATGATCTTGCACACTATTGAATTTCTTCTCACTTCAGTCTTCAAGGGCATTCAGATCTTCCTGTATAATAATCTGATCTTCCTCTATACTGACAATGCCTTCCATCTTTGTATCATCAGCAAATTTCCTTAGCACCCTACTACTTTTTCTGACAAGTTCATTAATAAAAATATTGAATAAGATTGGCCCCAAGACCAATCCTTGAGGAATTTCATTAGTAACATCCCTCCAGTCTGATTATTCACCCCTCAGCACAACCCACTGTCTTCACTCCTTTAGCCAATTCCTTATCCACCTTACAGTGCTTGTACAGATCCCAATCTTCCCTAATTTAATTAATAATTGCCCAGGTGGTACCATGTCAAATGCTTTACTGAAGTCCAAGTATATTAGATCTATTGCACTTCCTTTACGTTAAAAAAAAATCAGTTATTTTCTCAAAGAAGGAAATCAGGTTAGTCTGTCATGTTCTACCTTTGATAAACCCATGTTGCATTACACCCCCTTGTAATAACCTTAGTCCCAGATTTGGACCTTAGCGTCCAAAATCTGGGGGTTAGCATGAAAACCTCCAAGCTTAGTTACCAGCTTGGACCTGGTACCTGCTGCCACCACCCAAAAAATTAGAGTGTTTTGGGGCACTCTGGTCCCTCTGAAAAACCTTCCCTGGGGACCCCAAGACCCAAATCCCTTGAGTCTCACAACAAAGGGAAATAATCCTTTTTCCCTTTCCCCCCTCCAGGTGCTCCTGGAGAGATACACAGACACCAGCTCTGTGAATCCAAACAGAGTGAATCTCCCTCTCTGTTCCCAATCCTGGAAACAAAAAGTACTTTCCTATTCCCCCAGAGGGAATGCAACATCAGGCTAGCAATTCAACACACAGATCTCCCCTTGATTTCTTCCTCCCACCAATTCCCTGGTGAGTACAGACTCAATTTCCCTGAAGTAAAGAAAAACTCCCACAGGTCTTAAAAGAAAGCTTTATATAAAAAGGAAGAAAAATAAGTACAAATGTTCTCTCTGTATTAGATGATACAACACAGGGTCAATTGCTTAAAAGAATATTGAATAAACAGCCTTATTCAAAAAGAATACAAATCAAAGCACTCCAGCACTTATATTCATGCAAATACCAAAGAAAAGAAACCATAGAACTTACTATCTGATCTCTTTGTCCTTACACTTAGAAACAGAAGACTAGAAAGTAGAACTACTTCTCCAAAGCTCAGAGCAAGCAGGCAGCCAGAAAACAAAGACCTTAGACACTCAATTCCCTCCACCCAAAGTTGAAAAAATCCGGTTTCCTAATTGGTCCTCTGGTCAGGTGCTTCAGGTGAAAGAGACATTAACCCTTAGCTATCTGTTTATGACACGCCCCCCAAATTGCAGACAGTGGGGAAGCTCACTGGCGGCGATTTCCTTCTAGAACTTGAAAATAAACAGATTAATACAACACATACACCTTTACATATACTCCTAAGTATATAACTAACAGACTTCTACATTTTAAGAACACTTTTTAACTACTGAATTTTGGGAAACTCTCACGGGAGAGTGCATCAGCAACTTTATTAGAAGCTCCTGTGATGTGTTGAATTTTAAAATCAAAATCTTGGAGAGCTAAACTCCAACGAAGAAGTTTCTTGTTGTTCCCCTTGGCAGTATGAAGCCACTTTAGTGCAGCATGGTCAGTTTGTAGTTGGAACCGCCGTCCCCAAACATATGGGCGTAGCTTTTCCAGGGCGTACACAATGGCATAGCATTCCTTTTCACTGACTGACCAGTGACTTTCCCTCTCAGACAGTTTCTTGCTGAGAAACACGACAGGATGGAAGTTGTGATCTGTTGCTTCCTGCATGAGCACTGCTCCTATACCACGCTCAGATGCATCTGTGGTTACTAGGAATGGCTTGTCAAAATTCGGGGCCCTGAGCACAGGGTCAGACATGAGCGTTGCCTTAAGTTGGGTAAAGGCCTTTTGACACTCATCAGTCCACTTAACTGCATTTGGCTGGGTCTTTTTGGTCAGGTCGGTCAGTGGGGCAGCGATTTGGCTGTAGTGTGGTACAAATCGCCTGTAGTATCCGGCCAAGCCTAAGAAGGATTGGACCTGTTTCTTTGACCTTGGGACAGGCCACTTTTGGATAGCATCCACCTTGGCCTGTAGGGGGTTTATGGTTCCTCGACCCACCTGGTGCCCCAGGTAAGTCACTCTGTTTTGGCCTATTTGACACTTTTTGGCCTTAACAGTTAGTCCTGCCTGCCTGATGCGCTCAAAGACCTTTTCCAGGTGTAGTAGGTGTTCGGGCCAGGAGTCAGAAAAAATGGCCACATCATCGAGGTAGGCAACTGCAAATTCTCCCAGTCCAGCTAGTAGACCATCTACCAGCCTTTGGAAGGTGGCGGGTGCATTACGAAGGCCAAAAGGAAGGACATTGAATTCATACACCCCCGCATGGGTGACGAATGCTGACCTCTGCTTGGCAGGTTCATCTAGCGGTACTTGCCAGTACCCCTTGGTTAAGTCTATTGTAGAGATGAACTGGGCCCGTCCCAACTTCTCCAATAGCTCATCGGTGCGTGGCATTGGATAGTTGTCCGGACGAGTTACCGCATTTAGCTTACGGTAGTCCACGCAAAAGCGTATTTCCCCATCTGGTTTGGGTACCAGAACCACTGGAGATGCCCATGCACTGGTAGATGGGCGGATTATACCCATCTGTAGCATGTTATGGATCTCCCGTTCTATAGCAGCTTGGGCATGAGGAGACACTCGGTAAGGTGGGGTTCTGATTGGGTGAGCATTACCTGTATCAATGGAGTGGTATGCCCGTTCAGTCCGTCCTGGGGTGGCTGAGAACAATGGGGCGAAGCTAGTGCACAGCTTCTTGATTTGTTGCCGCTGCAGACGTTCCAGGGTGGTTGAGAGGTTCACCTCTTCCACGCCACCGTCTTTTTTCCCGTCGTAGTAGACACCGTCAGGCCACTCAGCATCATCTCCCTGGACTGTAAACTGACAAACCTGTAAGTCTCTGGAATAGAAAGGCTTGAGAGAATTAACATGGTACACTTTAGGCTTTAGTGAGGAATTGGGAAATGCTATGAGGTAGTTTACAGCTCCCAGGCGCTGTTGGACCGTGAATGGCCCTTCCCATGAGGCTTCCATCTTATGGGCCTGTTGCGCCTTCAAGACCATAACCTGGTCTCCTACCTTGAAGGACCGATCTCTGGCATGTCTGTCATACCAGGCCTTTTGCTCTTTCTGAGCATCCTTTAGATTCTCTGTAGCAAGGGCTAAAGAGTGTCGGAGGGTGCTTTGTAGGTTGCTTACAAAGTCCAGAATGTTAGTTCCTGGAGAAGGCGTAAACCCCTCCCATTGCTGCTTTACCAACTGTAATGGCCCCTTAACCTCGTGACCATACACAAGTTCAAATGGTGAAAACCCTAAACTGGGATGTGGTACAGCCCTGTAGGCAAACAGCAACTGCTGCAACACTAGGTCCCAATTATTGGAGAATTCGTTGATGAATTTACGTATCATGGCCCCCAAAGTTCCATTGAACCTTTCCACCAGGCCATTGGTTTGATGGTGGTACGGGGTGGCAACCAAGTGATTCACCCCATGAGTTTCCCACAGTTTTTCCATGGTCCCTGCCAGGAAATTAGACCCTGAATCTGTAAGGATGTCAGAGGGCCAACCTACCCTGGCAAAGATGTCTGTTAGGGCCAGGCACACAGTGTTAGCCCTGGTGTTGCCTAGAGCGACTGCTTCTGGCCATCGGGTAGCAAAGTCCACTAAAGTCAGTACGTACTGCTTTCCTCTGGGCGTCTTTTTTGGGAAAGGGCCCAGAATATCCACAGCTACTCGCTGAAATGGGACCTCAATTATGGGGAGTGGCTGGAGAGGGGCCTTGACCTGGTCTTGAGGCTTACCCACTCTTTGGCATACCTCACAAGACCGGACATACTTGGCAACGTCCTTGCCCATCCCCTCCCAGTGGAAGGACTTCCCCAACCGGTCCTTGGTTCTGTTCACCCCAGCATGGCCACTGGGATGATCATGGGCTAAGCTTAAGAGCTTCCCCCGGTACTTAGTTGGAACCACCAACTGTTTTTGCGGCTGCCATTCTTCCCGGTGTCCACCAGAAAGAATTTCCTTGTACAAAAGTCCTTGGTCTATAACAAATCGGGATCGATTAGAAGAGCTGAGAGGCGGTGGGGTGCTCCGTGCCGCTGCCCAAGCTTTCTGAAGGCTGTCATCCGCTTCCTGCTCAGCCTGGAACTGTTCCCTTGAGGCTGGGGTCACCAGTTCTTCCTCAGACTGTGGACTTGGGCTTGGTCCCTCCGGAAGCGATGTAGGTGATGGGGTTGTTTCCGTTGCTGGTGAACCGCTCTCCGCTGGTGCACCTGAGGGTATTTCAGGCTCTGGCTGAGCCTTTTGGGTATGGCTGTCTGTTGCTTCTGCCAGTTTGATGCTTTCTTCCTTTTCTTTCATCTCCATCTGTCGCCTGTGTTCAGCTTCTTTGATTTGTTTTTCGGCGTCAATTTTTGCCTTAGAAGTCATGGTTCCTGTTTTGTTGTGTTGGGGTGCCCTCCGGTGTTTATCTTCTGAACTGCAGGTTCTGTTGCCTCCTGGAGTCTGCCTAGCAACAGTGCTTTTTTGCTTTTCTCTCTTTAGCTAATGTTCAATGAAGGGAAACCAGAAAAACCACTTTATTTGCATGCCTATAAGTGCTGGTACTTGCCACCTAATGGGAGGGCTATTGCATGACAAAAGACCCTTAACATGCAAGCCACAAACTGCGAGAGAGAGCAGAAAAAAAAATTCTCTCTGGTTCCCTTTTAAAACCAACTGTTTCTCTCTGCTAAAAAGCCCTTAGCAGAGAAAAGAAAGATATAATATTTTTACTGGCTTCTGGATTCTGTCTCCCACCAGCTGCCACTCATGTAATAACCTTAGTCCCAGATTTGGACCTTAGCGTCCAAAATCTGGGGGTTAGCATGAAAACCTCCAAGCTTAGTTACCAGCTTGGACCTGGTACCTGCTGCCACCACCCAAAAAATTAGAGTGTTTTGGGGCACTCTGGTCCCTCTGAAAAACCTTCCCTGGGGACCCCAAGACCCAAATCCCTTGAGTCTCACAACAAAGGGAAATAATCCTTTTTCCCTTCCCCCCTCCAGGTGCTCCTGGAGAGATACACAGACACCAGCTCTGTGAATCCAAACAGAGTGAATCTCCCTCTCTGTTCCCAATCCTGGAAACAAAAAGTACTTTCCTATTCCCCCAGAGGGAATGCAACATCAGGCTAGCAATTCAACACACAGATCTCCCCTTGATTTCTTCCTCCCACCAATTCCCTGGTGAGTACAGACTCAATTTCCCTGAAGTAAAGAAAAACTCCAACAGGTCTTAAAAGAAAGCTTTATATAAAAAGAAAAAAAAATAAGTACAAATGTTCTCTCTGTATTAGATGATACAACACAGGGTCAATTGCTTAAAAGAATATTGAATAAACAGCCTTATTCAAAAAGAATACAAATCAAAGCACTCCAGCACTTATATTCATGCAAATACCAAAGAAAAGAAACCATAGAACTTACTATCTAATCTCTTTGTCCTTACACTTAGAAACAGAAAACTAGAAAGTAGAACTACTTCTCCAAAGCTCAGAGCAAGCAGGCAGCCAGAAAACAAAGACCTTAGACACTCAATTCCCTCCACCCAAAGTTGAAAAAATCCGGTTTCCTAATTGGTCCTCTGGTCAGGTGCTTCAGGTGAAAGAGACATTAACCCTTAGCTATCTGTTTATGACACCCCTTTATCATTTATCTCTGCAAATTTGATTATCCTTTCCTTCACAATTTTCTCTAAAACCTTGCATACTACTAAGGTCAGACTAGCAGGTCTATAACTGCCCAGATCACTTTTCCCCATCCCCCTTCTTAAATATAGGTACACCATTCATACTCTCTATACTCTCCAGTAATATGGTACTGCCCCCATACAGATTGATTAAAAATCCTTGCTGCTGGACTAGCAATCTCACATGCTAATTCTTTCAGTATACAGGAATGGAAATGCACTCAAAGTGGGGGAACCAGATAATTAAGCTCTTTACATTTTTCTTCCACGTTAGGCATGGTGATGTCCATCTCTAGACACTCATTTCTATCAACCATACTGCCTTCATACAGAAGTTCCACGTTATCATCATTACTGAAAACAAAGGCAAAGTATTCATTTAGTTTTTGGACCATATCTAAATTATTTTTAATCTTCTTCCTATCCATATTGCATAGCAGCCCAACCTCATTCTTCCATCTTCTCTTTTTATTTATATAAACTAAAAATCCTCTTCCTGCTTATTTTAGTTTCCTTGACAAGAATGAGTTCAGCTTGACTTTTAGCAATTCTCACTTTATTCCTACACTTTCTAACCCCACAATGTAGCTTTCTTTGTTGATCAACTCCTTTTTCCACTCCCTGTAGGCTTGATGCTTACTCATAATAACCTTTTTGAGATGATTATTCATCCAGCTGCATCTGGAGCCTTTCCCTACAAATTTTTTCCCCTTTCTTGGGATGAAAATTTCAGATAATTTTGTATAGCTAATGACCTGCCATTTCCAGTTCATTCAATATACTTTAATCCAAGGACATATGTATGTGGAGATCTAAAGGAAGCCATCTATATGCATTTTAAGGCAGAATATGACTCATAACTTTGTACCATCATATTTCACATAATACCTAGCTCTTACATAGTGTTTTCCATCAGTAGATCTCAAAGCACTCTACAAATGGAGACCTGTATCATTATCCCCATTTTATATATGGGGAAACTCAGAAGCAAAGGTGATGTGAGTCTCCCAGGGTCACACAGCAGGTCAGTGGCAGAAATCCCAAGTTGCAGTCTCGTGTTCTATCCACTAGGACCAACTGCCTTCAATTAATCAATTCATAATATTTTTTAAAACACAGGAAGCTAGAAACTAAAGTTTAGGGAACTGATCCTGTGGTATTTCCCGAAGTAAATGTGCACTAAGTTGTCTGCTAGTGTAAATTAGCACTGCTACATTGAAATACTTTGGTCCTTATCTATATTTTTTTCTTAGGGCACACATTCCATGTAGTTAGTAATTTCCTCAGAAAAACACAGTGTGGGTAACCAAAGAAGAAAAAGTATTCAGTAAAACTTGATAAACTTTTGTGAAACTCAGTCCAATGCCAGGACATCCTATCCCTTCTATAAACCATTATGAATTCTGTTTCTTCATTGAACTAGCCCTGCTGTAACCTGGTGCAAAAGAAACTGAGATTCAGCATACAGCGAATGCAGGGCCAGTGCAAGGAAGTTTCGCACCCAAGGCGAAACTTCCACCTTGCGCCACTCCCCCCAGCTCACCTTGCCCACCGCCCCCCGTGGCAGCTAACCACTCCCACCCATCCTTCCCATCCGAGGAGTCCCCTGCGGCAGTTAACCCCAACTGCCACGGCAGCTAACCCACCCCCGCCACCTGGGGAGCCCCCCCTCACAACAGCTACCCCCCCTTGAAAGCCTCCCCCCCACGGCAGCTAATCCCACCCCACTCCATGGCAGCTAACACCACCTGCCATGGCAGCTAACCCCACCCAGGAAGCCCCCTCAAGAAGCTAATCCCACCCCAGAAGCCTCCCCACTCCCCCCCCGGCAGAAGCTAACTCCGTCCTAACCTCCACCACAGCTAACCCCGCCCAGGGAGCCCCCCCGCAGAAGCTAACGCCACCCGCCGCGGCAGCTAACCCCACCCAGGGAACCTGCCCCAGCTCTCCTCAGCTGAGCACGCCGGCACCGCTCTAGTTCTCCTCCCCTCCCAGGCTTGCGGTGCCGATTGGAAGAGACTTAGAGCAGGGGTTGGGTCCTCAGCAGAGGAGACAGAGTGGAGGTGATCTGGGGCAGGGAGCAGTTCGCCTGTGTGCCCCCCTCCACTCTAATTCACCTCCACTCCACCTCCTCACCTGAGCAGGCTTTTAGGTGTCCCCAACCACTAGGCGCCCTAGGCGACCACCTAGTTTGCCTAAATGGTTGCATCAGCCCTGAGTGAATGCCATGAAAGAGTCAACATTTACCCAACACAGAAATACCCAAACTTTTGAATTGTTGTTTTGCAGCACTGATGCAGATACTGTCTGACTTGACTTTCCAGGATGCTACAGTGGGCAATGAAATAACCCACCAATCCTCTGGGCTGTGACAAAGTGTGCAGAAAGAGACTGCTCCATTAGTATCCCCTTCATTCCTTATGGTTAGACCTGAAGACTAGTGCCAAGTCCCCATACCCTGAGGAAGTGCACATAATCCTGTTAGTGTATCATGATCCCACACATGCAGTGTACTACATAGATCAGGGGTCTGCAACCTCTGGCACACGGCTCGCCAGGGTAAGCACTCTGGTGGGCCGGGCCAGTTTGTTTACCTGCTGCGTCCACAGCTTCAGCCGATTGCAGCTCCCACTGGCTGTGGTTTGCCGTCCCAGGCCAATTGGGGCTGAGGGAAGCAGCTGGCCGCCACTTCCCACCACCCCCATTGACTTGGAGTGGTGAACCGCGGCCAGTGGGAGCCACAATCGGCCGAATCTGCAGATGTGGCAGGTAAACAAACCAGCCCAGCCCGCCAGGTTCCTTATCCTGGCAAGCTGCGTGCCAAAGGTTGCTGACCCCTGACATAGATGAACATGTCCTATATCAATCATCTTTGTCACAGCATCCCTACAGACAAAGCCACTTATAAACAAATGTGTAATCATTCCATGGATGCATTTGTGCCATTGCTTACAATATTACAAGGTTTAGTACACTTGGAAAAAGGAGTTTAATATTGGTTTGAGGTTAGAGAATGAATTAGATACTATAAAATACAATTGCCAGGATGACTGCTGAGGAGCTTGGTCTGACAATATTTCTTGCCTGTATAAGCAAGCATGTGGTGCTCTTGCAGGAGATTTTCAAGTATAAACATCACAGATCTATTTACATTTAATATATAACATGAGTCAGTCACCATTCACAACTACTCAAATACAGACTTTTGGGGGGGGGGGAAACAGAGGGAAGAGGGAGGAATTTATCACACAATACTGTAGTTTTTTTAACAGTAAAGATAAATGTATAATATATCATATACTGCTAGAAAACAATATAAATATAACAGCAAAATAGGTATCTTGATGGTATCAAGCTATATTGGGTCTGATTCTGAATTCAGACTGTTTGTTACTCCATTGACATCCATTAGCTATTTTATTTTATTTTAAATTATACTAGTAGCACACACTGCTGGGGAAAGATAGTTTAATTCTTATGTTCAGCCAGCCACAATACTTAAAACAGTACTAGTAAGGACATGATGTTCAGTAGCAGTCTGATGCTTACCAACTATATAGCACTAGGAAATTCTCAAATCTGGTTGTGTGACCAGCATGCTCTCTGACCTTCCTTACATCTCTTTACAGCTGTCAAGTATGTTTATAAAAAAAGAGTACAAAATAGGACCTTCCCAAAACCCATATTCTGCAAGTGAGCTGAGTCTTCCTGTAAAACTACATGGCAGCAGTAAACTTGTTTTTAAACAAAAAAAAATTGTTTTGTGGATAGAAAAAACCCAGCTGCTATCACACTTTCTAATTAACTTAATTTACTTGCATATAATAAAATTTATCAGTGAACCAAAACTGAAATATTGGATCTGAGAACTGATTCTGATGCAGCTTATATTTCTTAAAACAAAACAGTGAAAAGGCAATGTTATTTCAGCAGGATCTGAAGGGGACTACAGAATCAGTTGGTGAGCTGAATGCTAAATTTAGCACTGCACATAGGAAAGCCATCACCTCAGAAACAAAAAATGCTAAATCTTGCAGTGATTAAGTGGTGGATTAGCAGTCTGAATGCTTCATCAATTATAACCTTGTTTTGCAAACATTACATAAAGAGAGCCTCCGTGTGCAGTTTCTGCCTACCAGAGACACTTTGAATATCAACTCTACACTAATAAGTGGAGTACAAATTAGGATCCATGTAATTTCTCTATGGAATCTGACAAATAGGATTTTAAGAGTCAAGATATTAACGTAAAATGTTGCCATATATTTCTCTTCACTGGATGACTATCAAATAGATAGTAGGCAAGCCCTCACCCAATCTTATCTCTTCTACTTCAGTTATGGAAAGGTAATTTGTGGCTGTCAGTTCCATTGATCCTCTTCAAACCAGAAATGAAAAATGAAGTGTATAAATAATGGAGCCCTAATAACATAATTAGTTGACCCTGTGACAGTAGTTTTCATGAGATTAGCCAAAACCCACAGGATTAGTCCCCAAGGAAAACGTAAGGATGAGGCAATAAACACAGACTTCAGAGATTCACTGACTAGTCAAATGAATAATTACCTTATGTTAAGGTAATTAACTGGTCTTGCAGGAGCGAATGATGCATGCACTTACTGAGAGCAGAAACTGGTTCATTCAGCCCTGGATTAGAAAGGCACACTTGCAGGGACATCAATCCCACAAACGCACGTCTTTGCTCAACTTCACATTATAAGTGTAGATGCCCATTCCACAGGAGCTGCAAGATTTCAGAATACTTCTATGGTAGAAGCCTGATTATACCCCCTGGTGTCGGAGGTAATTGCCAGGCCCACAACTGCTCTTATCAGCACTTCCTACTCTGATTAGTCCTGTTGGGGGCATAAATAGCTTCCACCACAAAACCCATTTGGGAGCTGGTACAGATATTTTAGTAGGCAGGCACCTATACCACTGCTAACCTAATAAAACTTGGGAAGAGACATTTCTTCTTGAAGAGCAGTTGAGAGCAGTAGAGCATCACACTAAAGCAGTGCGAGGGGATTTTATTTGAATACTATTCCACTAGCCTCAAAGGGAGTTGCTCAGCTAAAAAAAACCCTATGCAATCCTGTACGCCTTGTGTAGAAGCTAGTGATAAAACCTTCCATTTAAAGGGTATGTATGTGCACACGTCTGTGACAGTCACAAGGTTAGGGAGTAAAGACAGGAACCCACACAGCACAAGCCTGATTCCCCACAGCCTGGCACTTCATATGAGTTATTTTACACATGCTCTGATTTTACACTCACTTTTCACAGTCAAGTGACTACACACAGTGCAAGACAGTGGAGAATCAGGTTCCTGCAGCCTTTTTGCGTTGTTTGCACTCACAAGTTATTGTGACAGATTCTGGTGAAGTTCTGTGCCTTGATGGGGAACCAGTATTCCCCTGCATCACAACTGGGCTTTATCTCTTGTAACTATGGGCGGGGAGGAAGAAAGTCAAAATTAAAACATGCCAGCAAATAGAAAGCCATGGAAATCCTCACAGAGCACAAAAACAAGACAAGATTTATGTACTGTTATGTGGGGACAGCTTTTCACTCAGCAGTGAAGCACTTTTAAGGCTCTTTAAAAGCAAAATCCAATAACTCAATTTTACTAGGCAGTAACCTCTCAAAAGAGGATAAGAGTTACTCTTCTCCCAGTTAGTTTTACCTTTTTATGGTATTTTAAAAAACAGCATGAGAGGTTGCTTAGAAGAGAAAACTTGTTTGCAGGATCATTGCTCTGCTAATGGCCACTCTCCCCCAGCAGGGCTATTTAAACAAGTGAGCTGTATGTTTCTACCACATATCATGGGATAGAATTCAACCTGAATGCACCTCAGCGCTGTATCAGATGGCAAGAACTAAGTCACCTCCCATTCCAGGCTGCTCTTTTCCAACAAGCTCATTTCACAGTATGGTTAACATAGCCTTTCGTGTTAAGAATGATTGCTCAAAGCACTTAGGGCAATGTTGTCTTAACGCAGTATCTATAGCGAGATGAAATGTAGTTCCTAGGAGGAGAATGGTTTATAAAGGTTAGTGGTGTGGAACAAAAACATCAAACCTTATATCAACACTTTTCTATAGCTGAAAGTTCCAATTATGTCTCTTCATGTATCAGACATTTCCCAGAAAGATGATGCTTGCACACTTCATTTTACTTATGGAACATATAATCACTTTTTAAAAGCTAATTCCCAGTATAACGGTTTCATATGACAGATCAGCTGACTTTCTTATTTCAATTCCACAGCTACCTAAATACTGTTGATGTTCTCTACCCATTTTTAATCTGGTAGCACTGCTAGCTCATCTTCATTCCCTTGCAAATGAATCTAGTTGAGATTAGCTCCCAGAAAGAAAGACAAAAAACCCACCACATATCCATTCACTTGATCAAATCAGTGTATTTTAAAAGAAGAAAATTTGACAGAAAACATTATTAAAACACAGATTTCTCTAAAAACAAAATATTCTAGAATAAAAAGGAGCATTCTACTTTCATTTCCTAGAATCATGTTGTGCTAGAGGTCATAAAATTTGAAATTAGATTAGGGGCTAGTTTCTGTCACCCTTACCCATGCCAAGTAACACCTTATTTCTCCAGTAGACAAAGAATTAGATTTTTTAAGAGCACCTAAGTGACCTTTGAACACAAAACCCACTGATTCTCAATGAGACCTGTACTCAAAGTCATATAGTTACTTCTGAAAAATCCCACCTCCATCAAACTATAATGACACACTAGGTTTACTGCCTTGTGGATCCACTGACCTCTTTTGCAGTTCATTACTTCAGAGATCCTGCAAGAGATCAAATGAAGCAATCATCATGTACATATTAGTTCTTTAAGTACTGTACTGAGCAGAATATAATCAAAAAACTGAATGTGTATTTTGGTGGCTTGATTCATCAACTACATTTCTCTCATAGTGTCAAATAAATATGAGCTCACTATATTTGTCTGTGTACTTGCTTATCCTTCCATACTATTTATTTTATGTCATCAGTGCTGCTCCATATTTCTTTGTAAATTTAAAATCAAGCATTTGCTTTTATGCTATTCATATTTTCACCCTCTGCTTGTCAAAGTCAGAAGCACACAGCAATGCACACTATTAAAAATGTAAGTATATGAACTGTAATTGAAGTCAAGAACCATCTTAGCTCATGGTGATGGTGACAGTTATTGAACTGTATCAGAGGGGTAGCCGTGTTAGTCTGTATCTGTAAAAGCAGCTAAGAGTTCTGTGGCACCTTATAGACTAACAGATGTATTGGAGCATGAGCTTTTGTGCATGCATCTGACGAAGTGGGTATTCACCCACGAAAGCTCATGCTCCAATATGTCTATTAATCTATAAGGTGCCACAGAACTCTTTCCTGCAGTTATTGAACTGTAGCTTTGAATAAGATACCTGTGTGTATCAAGTGGAAATGTACACTGAGATGTCCAGATTCCTTTGGTTAATACTATCTTATTGTGTCAATGAGTAATATAAATTTCACAGAGGTTTCCTATGGCCATGTACGAGAGGGGGTGTGAACATCAGAGATGATGTTGGATGGAAGCACCTGCTACAGTACTGTGTTCCACCCACATGGAGAAAAAAATGGCTTTAATCTCAAAACAGTTATTTGGGTCTAATGTTTTCCCCCATCTTTTAAGAGAACCTGAATGCTTTATGATGGACAAACACCCACAGGTTTGAAAAGATCAAAAGTTGCGTCTAGTTCAGTTAAGCACCCAGTGGTTCAGATGCCTATAGCGAGATTCCACTCTGAAAAGGGACACCAAAAATGGCCTTGTGTGGATACATTTGTCACTCAAAGATTTCCACATCAAGTGTGTTCAGTTTACCATAAAAGAGATGTGGGGCAGTGGGGAAGAAGTCTAACTGCCACCCCAGAAAACTCACCCTGGACTCTTTGGATCACTAATGCCTAATTCAGTGCTTGACACCTAAGAGACAGATGCCTGTACTTAGGCTCTTCAGTATAGTTTATTTACATGGTCATAGTGCCTAAAAGCAAACATTGGATCTCTATGTAAAATGTGCAATTTCTTCTAATAGTTAACTCAGTAATGACTGAGTGAGGAGTGTGTGTGTTGTTTATTCCCCATAAGAAGAGGCTACTTTAAACCGTTGTGCTGGGTTTTGTCAGTGTCTTTATAAAGGCGAATGAAAATAATAAAAATAAAGAGAGAAAAGATGTTTACAAAGGAACATAAATTGGTCTTGTTCATATTATTGCTGATTGCTACTGTATTCAGTTTATCTATGTGGTAAGCTATTTTGCACATGCGCACACACAAAATGGGCAAAGAAAATGGAATAGCAGAGTAGATGCACTGAATGTCAGAAGCAAAATAAAAAATACTGTTGGAAAATATAAATTCAGAAGAGGTAGTGTAGAAGAACTCATTTACATGTCTCTTTAAATGGTCAAACAGAAGTTTATATTTTTTGCTCTTACGTTTTTATTTAAAGAATTAAAGATTGTCTTGCTTGGGTCATAAGCAAGCTGGAAGAGGAATCCCTGCATCGGAGTCCCACTAGAATTAAAGTAACTGTGCTGGACAGCTACTCAACAAGTTTCTAATATTTCAATTACTCCAACAAGGAAGATATGCTTATGTCTAAATAAGCACTTTACTTTAATTACTGTTGATTATTAACATGGTGATAATTTGGAGCTTCTTTCACAGTTACATCAATGCAGTTCTATGAACTGAATCACGAAGTTTCCAGAGGAAAGAAAAGTCCTACAAAAACCTATGTGATTCATTCCATAATGTCTTGCTATTTCTGGGAATTCAAATATCGTTATTAACATTCATGGGTAGTGAACAAGTCTGACTTGTCAACCTGAATTTGTCAACCCACTAAACTCAAAAGCAATATAATTTTTTGTCATTCATATTTGCACTGCTATTTGGCTGAGAGGTTGTTAGGTAGGAAACTAATGAAATTTTTCAACATTTTTCTCTTTGTAAGTTACTGAGGCATCTTCTGTGTTGTTTACCGTTCTCTAGATTTCTGCATTGTATGGCTGCCTGGATCCAGTGTCCACTGAAGTCAATGGGATCTTTTTCACTGATGTAGTAGGTTTGAATAAGGCCCATCCTTAAAGATCTAAATACTCATACCTAAATGGCAGCTCTTTCTCTGCTCTGTTTCCCAACTACGGTTTTTTTCCTGGCGACCACATTTGCAGGAAATGCAGCTACTGTTACATGGAGTATTTACAGAGAATTCACCAAAAATGTTCCAGACTGAGAAGAAAAAAGGTTTTATAAATACAAAAATCTAAGCAATATAAGCACCCACCTCTACCCAGTAAAAAATCTTCAGAAGGGAGTATCGATACTAATATTTCAGATCAGATTAAGAGATCAAAAGTAAAACTTCATGTTCTTGAAAGAGTGTACCTTATCATTTGAACTCAAATGGATGAAAAGGGCTACATTTACTCACACTTGTGTAAACAGAAACTAGTGTTTTACCACCCATGAGTAATGCAGCCATCCCAAACTCTCGCCAAAAACCCCCCACCCTACCGTATTTTATGTAGATTTATTTACACAGTACATTACAAACATATTATGGTTGACACTGAAGCACAAGTCCAGTGCTGATGGGAGTGTCAGGTTTTACTCTTACTTAATTGGAGGGCTTTCTACAGCTCACACAAGATGAGTGATAGATAACAAAGGTGGTTTCAAAGTGTAATGGGGAGCTCTTTAAATTAATGCACTGAGACTCAACTGGTTACATAATCTTTGAGCTTTACTGAGCAGGCCTGTACTATATGAGTGCACACAAACCAACAGCTAAACCTCTTACCCTGCTATTTGTGTAGCCATTTGCTACACAAATCAGAAAAGTAGTACTTTATGTCACTTTACACAGGTGTATGTGACTACACAAAGTGGAAAGCAATGAAGAATCAGGCCCTCAAAGTTTTCTCCAAGTGGTTGAAAACTGAGATGGACTCTCTGGAGGTAGTATCCTATTTGGTCATTCAAAAATAAGGTTGAGAATCTAGAGAGGATGTTTCTGTTCTATTTGGGTTCTGTTACCACCCTCATCACAGTATAGCTGAGTAGCTTCCTATAGTGTATTAAGCAACATGACAAACATCCATTATATAGACTTAATTTCTTTGTCGGGACAGTTTGCTGTATGTGTAGAAATTGCATTACCCCCTTTCTCCCTCCCACAAATGAGTCACAATGACTTTCCTGGTCATCTTAAAGTATTCCTTTAGCATTACTGTAGGGTCCCCCTGTCCTGGAGAAAGAGAAAGCAATAGACGAGAGAGTTTCTCTCTCTCAGGTAACACACATGGCTGCAGACTGTAGTTGAAGATAATACACTTTCAATCATCACCAATTGCATTTTCATTTGTTCTACTTGACTCCAGTGGAAGTTGAAATCGGCACCTTGTAAGACCCAATTCTGAAATTCTTGACAAAACCAAGTCAACTAAGATATTCTATTTCCATGATTTGGATTCTGGTACAAGTGCATTCCTTGCTTTTTTCAAGCCCCTACTGATTTCCATTCTCCTTTCTCTAGTCCTCCTTTGGTTCCTATCACAGGGCAATATACAAACCAATAAAATCAAATAATCATGAGATTAGAAGGGACTGCAAGAATCATCTAGTTTAACTCACTGCTAAGATGCAGGATTTGAGGTGTCTAAAGCATTCAAGTCAGATGGTTATCCAGCCTCTTTTTGAAAACCTCCAGTGAAGGAGCTTCTACCATCTCCCTAGGCAGTCTGTTCCATTGTCCTACTGTTCTTACGCTGAACCCATTGCCTCTTGTCCTGCCCTCTGTGGCAAGAAATAACTAATTTGGCAAAATTAGAGTGAGTTAAATGTTACATTTCTCTGCTCAGCCAATTATAGCAAATCTATTTCCAGCTCACTGTTAGAATATGACTGTACATGAAGTTCATTGATTGATGAAAAAACGTGAATAAGAACAAAAGCAACACATACCATTGAAATATGCTCAGGGAAATGTGAGAGCTCATAAGAATGTTGAGATGTGACTGGAGAAAGTCTTTGAGAAAACAAGCACAGAAAAGACAAGATAAGTGATCCTTGAGGGAAAAAAAACCTGAAACCAATTAATTATAAACACAAAAGAGGACAATAAGATGACATCGTGTTTGCAGCAATATTCAATGAAATCATAAATGCGATGATACCCATAAATAGTGTTCAGATGATTTTCATCATGGCAAGAAGAAATAAATGGGAGCCAAGGCTGAAGTCAGTAAATCAGATAAAAAGCACAAAAGTTTTGGGTTCGTTCATGTTACTCCTTAAAATTATTACTACCTGGAAACCATGGAAGAATAAAAACAACCAAAGAAAACAGTGCAGAACTTCCCTACATTCACACTTTTCTGAAACACATCAGAACGGCCATACTGGGTCACATCAATGGTCCAGCTAGTCCAGTATCCTGTCTTCTGACAGTGGCCAGTGCGAGGTGCTTCAGAGGGAATTAACAGAACAGATAGTCATCAAGTGATCCATCCATTTCCAGCTTCTGATAATTATGAAGTGCTAGGGTAAAGAAAAGGGTATGTTGAAGTATATCAGGGGTTCTCAAACTGGGGGTCGTGACCCCTCCGGGGGTTGCAAGGTTATTGCATGGTGGGGCCTGAGCAGTCAGACTCCACTCCCAAACCCCGCTTTGCTGCCAGCATTTATAATAATGTTAGATATAAAAACAGTGTTTTTAATTTATAAAGGAGGTCACACTCAGAGGCTTGCTGCGTAGAAGGGGTCACCAGTACAAAAGTTTGAGAACCACTGAAGTATATGAAGACTTTAGGCATACGTCTGCCTTTGTTTAGAGGGAGGGATGGAAATGATGACTAGATCTGAAACTCCAACTAAATAGTTGAAAAACAAACAACTTTCAGAAGAAAGATTTCATGTAAATAATGACAAATAAACACAGGCGGGCACATTATCTCTTAAGTGCCTGTGACTACTGGATGGCTGTTGAGTAGCCTCCATGAAGTTAATCAAACTGCTAGTAGATAAGCTATCCACCTAATAACAGCTATCATTACAACTAGCATTAATTGGAACCATTAGGCATCTTAGCTGTAAGATAGACCAAGGAATTTCACTCTTACAGGAGAGATTTCCACATAGCAAAGAGAAGCTTGAATTACTGGCTGCATCTATTCCAGGGATACAGAGAGGCCTTCCTTTTCCAAGGCCACTGATACTGTACCATTCACTAGCATCCAGGGAAGATCTGAGCTATACAGTTAAAAAAAAAAGTGTTTACAGCTTATCATGAATGATTAAAAAGATAATTTCTCATAGACTAAAAGGTATTGATTCCTAACTGTTATTTTGTAGAAAGAGAATGATGGTCTTTAGCTATTGGGTCAAAATAACAGACCAAATTGATCAGAGGGAATGATATAAACACACTATGTAGCTGTGGAAATGAAAGGTGTCTACATGTGTTCAAGACATCACTTAGTAAAATGCAGATTAGCCCCCAGAGATATAAAAGAGGTGCCAGTCGCACCACTTCATATCTGGGGTAAAAGGAACCAGCAGGTCTGAAGGCAGCATTCATTCCCAGGATGAAGCAGACACCAATTACCTCAACATCTCCTGAAAACATTCCACCTGAGAAATCAGCTTTAAGTTTTGACTGGAGTTCCATAAGAGAGAGACAAAAATTAATGCATCTCCCAGACAGCCCAGCCTCTCCTACTTTTGGAGCTACACAGATTAACTGTGGGCCACTAATTGGCTGATGGTTATAAATAGTATCTGTGTAGCCTCCTCTCCAGGCAGAGTTTTAGCTACAAGGGACTCTTGGATTGGATTCTGTCCCCTTGCGCTGGCAGAGCCCAATGGATACAGCCAATTATCTCCAGAAAACACAACAAGCATGTATGTGAATCTCGGTCCATCACTTTTCTCTAGCAACAACGGCCAAGATGTGACCTTACTGCTGCCTTCTGGTTTCTAATTATTAGTTAGAAAGAATACAAGTAAATCCACTAAACTTAGATAAGAAACTAGAAATGGACTCATACTGTGAAGTTTAAATCTGAACTTCCCCACAGTTTGGGAGAGGCTGGATCTGGGATTTTGAGCTTGGGCCCCCATCTTTAGAGACAATGTCAAGGAACAAGCATATGACAGGTTTATGCTTAATAATATGCCTTGTTTTAAAGAGCTTAGAATTAAATTAAAATAGAATGGGCCATAGAAGAAAATATAGGTTTTCCAAAGAGGAGTGGATATAGCCTGCCTGCTCTTTGTAATTTTGTCTGTCACTGTAGATGCAGGTGCTTTTCCACAGCTTTTAAACTGTGCCTGAATTGACTGGCTCGGTTGCCAGGGAAACTGACAGGATGATGCTAATAGACACTACTTAGGACACACTGTAAGAAGCTTAATAAAATTGTTTGACATGAAAAACTCTGTCAGAGGCAATGCAACTTAGTTAACGGCTACTGTGAATCTTAGTGCAGAAGTGGGAGCTGGCTGTGATTGTTCTCTTCTTCCCCCTGACATTTCTTATGTAAGGTGTTTATTGGTATACACACTTCGACTGTCAGGATCACTTTGCAGCAATTTTTCTAGCCTGAGTTAGAAGCACACCTATCCCAACCATCAAGAATCATCTTGGACCTATAAACTGGCATCTAGAATTTTTTAAGTAATAAATCTTGTTCCGAGTCACGAGTAAGTCTATGAATGTTCTCCAGATTTCAGAGAGATTTTCATTAAAAAACATATTTGATTTAAAACATACCAACATTTTGCTCTCAAACTATAAATTATGGAGGAGGGATCACGGGATGAGTGGCAATTTGCTATGGAGGATTTGATTTATTGCTTCAGAAAGATTTTATACCAGATGTGGCATTACTTGTAAATTAAACCCTAGATGTTATGTATTATTATGCTTTCAGGAACACGAGTTTGTCAAAAGTGTTATGCAGGTGGAATCATAAACTCTCCTGGCAATTTTTAAAGGGCACATTAAAGCTGTTCAGTAAAATCAGGTACAAAATAATCTAGACAGCGCTCACATATCTTTACAAAATGCCACTCTTTTATAATAGCCCTTTTATGTACTCAGTTAGAACAAAGAAATTTTTTACATGAAGAAAATCTCCATGAAGTGTAAGATCATTTTGCCCTTTTCACATTATTATACTCAAACAGCAACCTCCCTCCACCTCTTTCTTCACATTACTTCAAATAATTTCTGTTACATATTGTTAGGATATAGATATTCAGGCCTGTCTGCAAAGGCCTATACTTTAAGAATTTGGGTGTATTCTTATCACTTAGCTAGTTATAGAGGTATAAAAGAAAGAATCAAAATCACTGTCTGTGTAATGGCCTTCTCTTATTATGACAGGCTAAGGCCTTCAGCTAAGATGTAGTTAAGCAGCCATAAGCTGGAAAGTGTATGGTCACATTCTCACATTCCAAACTAGTCACATTGAAATAAGGTGCTACTGGGCTATTAGGAATACAATTCTGTCCTGATATTCCTATTACCTCCAGAGAAAGGGAAAAGCCTAAAAGATGTAAAAGGAAACTTAGTTTGATCGCATCCTGTCTGGCAAGAACTCACTTATCAATAGACACAGCTGGAAAACCCTTATGTCTGTATAAATGTAGTTGTAAAATCCTCACTTCTGTATTGTTTTGTATGTTTATTTGCATGGTCTCTGTCTGGCTCTGTAATTTTTTCTGTCTGCTGTATAACTAATTTTGTTGGGTGTAAACCAATTAAGGTGGTGGAGTATAATTGGTTAAATAACCATGTTACAATATGTTAGGATTGGTTAGTTAAATTTCAATAAAATGATTGGTTAAGGAATAGCTAAGCAAAACGCAGGTTTTACTATATAGTCTGCAGTCAGTCAGGAAGTAAGGGGGGGAATGGGAACAGGGACTGGGGGAATTGGGATCATGTTTTGCTAAAGGGGGAAATGGGAACATGAACAGGGACACAGGCAAGGCTCTGTGGTGTCAGAGCTGGAAAGGAGAACAATAAAGAAGGAAACTAAAATCGTGCTTGCTGGAAGTTCACCCCAATAAACATCGAATTGTTTGTGCCTTTGGACTTCAGGTATTGTTGCTCTCTGTTCATGCGAGAAGGACCAGGGAAGTGGGAGGGTGAAGGAATAAGCCCCCTAACACATATCTGGAGCCAAATTCTAGTCTTAGTTAGTGTAAATCAAGAAGAACTGCATCAATCTGAAGCTATTCTGAAAATACAGCAGAGTAAAGTGTGATTAATCTGTGAGCAAAAGTATTGCCAAGCTTGAAATGAACAAAACTATTGTCAATGTTAGGCCTCAAACTTCTGCTTTGCAGAGGTGAAAAGGGCACACTTTACAGAGGTAAGCTAAGACTTGTAGTCAAAACGCACTGCAACCAGATAACACAGTATGCTGACTCCTATAAAGCGAGATAAGTTGTGCTCCTGGGCACAACTTGTCTAACACACATTTAAACAGTTGGCTAGAAGGAAATAAGTAGGCATAAATTATACGGTCAAAGCAACACAAGGAGATAAATAAGCATAAATTATACAGCCAAAGTGACAAAGCTAACTACATTAAAGTTTTGGCTGACCCTAATTGGTTGGCCTGTTTTAAGACATGGCCGACAGATCAGATAAAAAGTACAAAGGTACGGGGACTGTGTGTGTATTTCGGTCATAAGAGAAACCTGACCCACATCCCCTGAACCGAAGGGACATGCACTTATCAATTGTCTGTTTCCAATGTGGAAAACGGCCGACTGAAGAGTAACCTATTTTCCGACAAATGCAGGGTAAGTTTATGGAATAAAGAAGTCTGGTTGCTCAAGCTGAATTGATCTCAAGTTGTATCGATACTATAGTGTTAAGAATAGTAGTTAAGTAGCTGATGAATAATAACTTTACATGTACTTGTGCTTGTCTTCAGTATAACTTGCTATTTATATTAATCCTTATTCAGTGTTAGTCTTTATTTTCTTATTTTGTCTGTGTTGCCTTTATAGTTGAAAGTCATTTAAAACCTTTTTTGAGGAATAATAAGTAGTTTTAATTTTTTTCTTAGAAGGGCACTACTCAACCTCATTACATCTGTGTTGGGTAGAGGGAAGTAGCTATCACCCAGGGCCCAATTAGGGTCCTGATGCATGCTTCCCTCTTCCTTTATCTCTGCATAAAGGAGCAAATCTGAGGAATGCGTTTACAGACTGAGGGCCTTAGTAGATATTTCCACACTGGAGTTGTTGATGCTGTACAGTTACCAGACCATATTCCCATATAATCTTATATCATGCAAAAAAAAATTCATTCAAATGTAGCTGCGGGACGCTCCTAAAAACTCACTGCTTGGCTTGTTGCACTTGGCTGAAGACTACTTTGGCCCCTGACACATACAGGGTGCACTGGTCTTAAATACACTGCTTGCCATATCTTAGTGTTTAATTCATATTAAGTAGAGGCACCAAACATTAGCCAGTAACTATCAACATTTGCTGGTGGGTGGGGGGGAAGATGGAAGGGAATTCCAAGCAATTTATAAGAAACAATGATTTTTTCAAACTCAAAGTCTCATTAAAAGTGAAAATATATCCTGGGTTCTCTTTCTCATGTCAACACATGGGACTACACTCACTTGTGCATACAAATCAGGGATGGGAGTTTAAATAACAGAAAACAGTGAAACAAAGTTCAGTGAACTTTTTTCCATCCTAGGGTATGTCTATACTGCAATTAGATGGTTGACTGCAGCACATGCAGACATACCGGAGCTAGTTTTGATCTAGCTAGCTTGAATAAAAATAGCAGTGAAGCCATGGTAAAGTAGGTTTCACCTGGGATCCTAGGTGGGTCCTTGAGCAGCTAGCTTGTGCTGCTGTGGCTTCACTGTGGTTGTTATTCAAGTTAGCTAGATCAAAGCTAGCACAGATATGTCTACACATGCTGCAGTATAAGCATACCCCCATGTTAGGGGGAGGGGTTGTTTCCTTTAGCAGGGAGGGAGTTTTTTTGTCTTTTCTATTTGCAAGTCCTAGTCAGACTAGAAATGTAAACACCAAAGAATCTTGGGAATTACTGGAAATAAACTGAATCAAGCACAAAGTACCTGAACTCTTCTCAGATTTTCCATCTCAGTTTGAAGAAGAGCTGAACTTCTGAGCACTTTTCTTAACTTAGGCCCAAATCCACAAAAGGACTTGGGTGTTATGACACTGAGCATTACAACACAACTTTTAGGTGCTTAGAAAAATCACAGGAACAACAATACAATCCACAAAGCCTGAGCTAGGTAGGGTTGCCAGGTGTCCGGGTTTTGACCAAAACACTTAGTCAAAAAGGGACCCTGGTGCTCCAGTCAGCAAAACTGACTGGGCTGTTAAAAGTCCAGTTGACACAGGATGGGCAGGCTCCCTATCTGGCTCCACACAGCTCCCCAAATCAGCGACATGTCCCTCGGCTCCTCGGGGAAGGGACTGCCACAGGGGCACTGTATGCTGCCCCCCGCCCCAAAAACACCAGCTGCAGAAACTGCAGCCACTGGGAGCGGCGGGGGCAATGCCTGCAGGCAGTGACGGCACGCAGATCTGCCTGGCCGCGCCCCCGCCTAAGTCCTGAGGCTATGTTGCTGCTTGCAGGGAGCCGCCTGAGGAGAGCGCTGCCCAGAGCCCACACCACAAAACTCCTCCCCAACCCCAACCCTCTGCCATGCCCCAAAATCTCCCCTCCCAGAGCCCACACCCTTCCATCACCCAAACTTCCTCCCAGAGCCCACACCCTTTCCACACCCAAACTCCTTCTGAGAGCCCACACCCCAATCCTTTGCCTCAACCCACAGCCCCCTCCCGCACTCCAACCCCCTTGGCCTCAGCCTGGAGCCCCCTCCTGCACCACAAACTCCAGAGCCCACACCCCCAGGTGGAGCCCTCACCTCCCCACACACATTCCAATCCCCTGACCCAGACTGGATCCCCCTCCCTCACCCTGAACCCCTCATTTCTAGCCCCATCCCAGAGCTCATACCCCCTCCGATAGCCCAATCCCCTGCCTCAGCCCAGAGCCCCCTCCCACACACTGAACCGCTCATCCTGGAGTCTCCTCCTGCACCCCAAACCCCTTATCCCTGGCCCCATCCCAGAGTCTGCATCTCCAGCCCTGAGCCTGTACCCGCTCCCACACCCCAAACCCCTCCCTCAGCCCGGAGCCCCCTCCCACACTTCAAAGCCCTCAGTCACACCCCCAGTCTAGAACCTCCTCTTACATGCCAAACCCCTGCCCCAGCCCAGTGAAAAGGAGCTAGTGAGTGAGGGTGGGGGAGAGCGAGCAACAGAGGGAGGGGGGATGGAGTGAGCCAGGGTGGAGCCTCGGAGAAGAGGTGAGGCAGGGCCTCAGGGAAGGAGCAGGTAAAAGGGTGATCAGTTTTGTGCAATTAGAAAGTTGGCAACCCTAGAGCTAGGCACCCCCTTATTCTCTGAGCCACTGTGTATAAATATTTATAGAGAGTCATGTGGGGTAAGGGGGAGAGAGCGAGAGACAGAGAAAGAAGTCTGTAGCCTGATGTTCAGAGCACCCACCTGGGACGTGGGAGACCCAGTGTCCAGTCTTCCTGCTCCAATGACTATTTAAATATTTATCCAAAGTAGAACAGCTTCGGTGGGAGAGACTGAAGGAGCCCTACATCAGAATATGCCAAAGCTCAGTGGTTATAATATCCCTTGGCTCTTAAGAGGTAGGATTTGAATAGGGGTCCAAGGCAGAGGACTGTCTGTCTTCCCCTGCTTTGTGGATAGTTCTGGAGCATCAGCAGGAGACAGGCGTCCAGATGCCTAAAATGAAGCAGCAGTGTGCATGACCAGAGGCAGAAACTTAACCACCTAGGGAACTTTTACAGCCAAAACATAGGTGTTAAGTGAGTTCAGGCACTTATGAGGTTAGGTGGTAGCTGAGCAGAAGTTGTGGATTGGAGTAGTGCCTAGAACGGGATTGAGGCTATGTCTACACTACGTAGCTTTCAGCAACACGGCTGTGCCGCTACAGCCATGCCGCTCAAAGGCGTGCAGTGTAGCCACTGTTTGTCAGCAGGAAAGAGCTCTCCTGCCGATAAAGAACTTCCTCCTCCAAAGAGCATCGTTAGCATTGTTGGCAGGGGAGCGCTCCTGCTGACAAAGCGCTGTTCACCCCAGCACTTGTCATCAATAAAGCTTTTATCTTTCGGCAGAGGGAGGGGAGAGGGTGTTAACACCTCTGAACAACAAAAGTTTGGTCTTTCAATTGCCAGTGTAGACAAAGCCTTAGACACCTAAGCACCTTTGTGGATCTGGGCTTTACTACTTAAAGTTTGTTCATCACACCACACCCCCATCTGGCATAAATTAAGACAAGGCATGTTCAGATAGCCCTAGAGGACTTCAGACTTTTCAGTTCCAGGTTGTTTTCTGTCATCCTTCCATTTCTCCTCCACCTACTATCCCTTCCTAATACTAGCAATTCTGAAGGGCTGCTCCAACTTGCTGAGGCAGCAATAGCTTTCTAAGGGCCATTCTGTCTGATCATACATTACATGCTATTTATTCTAAAATTATGTAGCGGTCCTGTGTATATGGAAAATGTTACACCTTCTTAATAACCCAACCTGAAGCAAGGGCTCAGGATGATGTTTAGAAATTAAGGGATAAAACAAATTAAAGAAAAATAAATACTAAACTACAAGACTATTGTATATCATGCAAACATGAAGACTGTAGACTACCTTCATTCCATGCTTCGTTTCCAACCCATTTACAGACAATCCGTCTCTTGTGTTGTTTCAAAATATAAAGACCAAGCCTACTTAACACATACCAGTTAATCATCTTTGAAGCACAAATTTAATTCCATGTCTGGTATGATAATTTCTGTTATACCTAGCCCACAGGTAATAAATGTTGCTCACCTTCAATGTTTTGCTAACACTCCACCACACAACGATTCAAGCAAACTTAGGCCACACCATAGTAGTTTGCCAACATCACTTTCTAACCATAAAGGAAAATTAAATTTGTGAAATGGTCCAGATTAAGTATTGTACGTACAGCCAGAATTAGACATTAAAAACCCTCTCTTCTCACCTCAACCCTGGTCATCTTTCAATTTCTTTTGTAGTCTCTAGAGGAAGTCCTAAAAATGAGTGATGGAGGTGATATTTTTATGGCCTATGAAGCTTAACTGGCTCTCTTCTTTCTCAAGAGTGAAGATTGTTTTTATTCCCCCTATCACTGAAAGTTAGTTCACTCCAATTATGGCTTCAGCAGAAGTAACGTTGCCCTTCAGGGAATACACTGACATTTCAAATTAAAAATCATTCCTACTAACAAGCCTATAAATCTTTCCAATTAACTGTATTTTTCACTAGTTTATGAGTCTGTTTTCCAATTGACAATCCTAATCTCCAAGGGTGGGTGGAGAACATCTTTGGAGGGATCTTTCCTTTTCTTACAGGAGGAGAGAGAACTGATTCCATCAGTAATAAGCCATTTATTTCATGCAAGCAGGCTAAACTGCACATGAATTGGAGAGAAAGATCTGTTAAAACTAGATAAGTGTCCTCTTTGCTCTGAGGGAAAGTCTGAGATCAGAGTCAGCCTGGAAAGAGCCAGCATAGAGCAAGGTGGGTTGAGTTGTGCCTCATTGTCTTAGGGGCTAGCTTGCTTTGTCTACTTCTGTTTTTGGCTACTGTGTGTTACTGTTCTGGTTTCTAAGAATAAAAGTAGTGCTATGTTGCAAACTTCCAGCAAGAGTACTGTATGTTTTTATCTAACTTCTCTGTTGGTATGTTGGGAACATAACACATGTTCTTATTCCAGAATAAGAGTCCCTTGTCTACACTGGCAGAGTTAGTGCTGGCAGTTACAGCACTGCTCAGAGAAGGCTGAAGGGAAACCTTTTGTGTGTTCACACTGTCAGCTGCCTGCACAATAACATGTTCAGACTTGCAGCACTTTCAGTGGTTTTCGGAGTGATACACTCTGGGCAGCTTTCCCACAGAGCATCTCTTCCCCTTCTGCTGCTTTGAGTTGTGGGAAGGCAGAGGGAATCACAGGGCATCCTGGGTCCTCTCCCAATGCCCCACAATGCATTGCTTTGCATCCTAGCAATCCCGGTGCTTCCATCTGCATTTGGTGCCATCTTTCAACAGTTTGTGTACTGCGCGCCCTGCCTCTTTGGTCTGCAGGAATGGATCTCGCATTGTTGACCAATATGTTGCTCGCTGTCACTAACACATCACAAGTGGCAGTGGAGCTATTCCTTAAGCTACAAAGGCAAGAGACAAAAGCCTGCTTTTCTCCTGCCCCCAACAACTCACTTCAACGATTCCCAAAATCAAAGCACTTACCAGGGCCCTCCTCTCCTGTTTGCGCTTTGCCAAGCTCCAACAGCTGTGACTATCTAGCCTCCTACTGGGTAGAGAAGAGCTCCTGACTGCATGCATCTCTGACATCTGAATCGTCCTCTGCCTCTGGCTCCCCGCCCCCTTCACATCCTCATCCAAGTTTTCCTCCTCCTGGCTCGGTCCACCCTCAACTGGCATGTCAGCCCCCGAAGTATCTACAGTGACCTTCACAGTGGAGGTGGGGCAGGGCCAGCTCTAGGTTTTTTGCCACTCCAAGCAAAAAAATATTTGGCTGCCCCCCCCATCCCAGTCCTGGGCTATTCGCCACACCCCCCTGCTGCCCCAGCCCTGAGCTCTCCCCAGTAGCGTAGCTAGTGGGGTGCAGGGGAAGCCATTGCTTCCCCTCAGCACATTTTCAAAAAAGCCACGCATTAGGCAGGGTTACCATGGCACCAGGGGCAGGGCCCGGCCCACTCTCTGCTCTGAAGCTGGGCCTGCCCAGCTTCCCCCAGCTTGCTGCATGCCCTGCCCCTGCCAATCAGCTGTGTCTCCCAGAAGGAGGGAAATAACTGATCCCACAGCAGGGAGGGGAGGGGTAGACCTGAGCTCCAGCAAGCTGAGCTCCTGCAGGCAGGCTTTGCCGGCTTCCCCTAGTGTGCTGCATAAACCCTGTCCTGCCGATTAGCTGTCTCCCAGCAGAGGGGAGACAGACAGCTAATCAGTGAGGGGAGTGGGGAAAGAACTGAGCTCCAGCAAGCTGGGCTCCTGGGGAGGAGGAGAGGCTGGGGCCTTGGGGAAGAAGGGGGTTGGTTGGGGCATGCCCCTATAGGGGACAAGGGCACCCACCCACCAGTCAACTGTTTATGGGGCCGCTGAGGGCCCACGAGCCATCAGCTGTTTGTTGGAGGTGGGGCAGGGGTAGCTAACTAGGGGAGTGCGAGTGCTCGCTGTTTGGCTGGTGGCCAAAAACCAGCTAATCAGCGAGAGGAACTGCTTCTGGAGCAAGGGGCTTAGCAGCTGAGAGACTCCACCTCCTTCTCCTAACTGCATCTTGTGGCACTGTGGCAGGTGTGCCTTCTCTGGTTCTGCAGCAGTAGCAGCAGCTCCTTACCTCTCACCCAACTAAAGGTAGTCAGTAGCAGCAGCTGGTAAGTGTATTTCAAAGGGGGGTCTTTCTTGTGGTAAGGGTGGCTGGGGGGGAGGGATTGGAAACCCTCCAGGTGGCTGTGAGAGCCAGCACCTGGCTGCTGGTGGGATGGTTGTCTGCATGGTGGCGAGCAGGGGGCTCAGCCAGAGGCATCTCCAAAAACATCCCCTGCACCTGGGCAGCTGGACCACAACAGGCACTGGTGGGGAGGGAGAGGCGCGTCTCCTGTGGGGTGTGGTGTCCCTGCTTCCCCTCCCTGCTCAGACAGAGACTCCTGCCTCTCAGAGACAGTGGCCATGTAGTGTGCTTGGTTCCCCCTCCCTGGCATCTGGGTGACTGCCTCTTAGGGGGTGAGGGGTGGAAGGGAAGAGGCAGTGGGGAGGGGATAAGGGTGGGGGGGTATGAGAGTCTCAGTTTTCCTATCAGGGGAAATCTTCATAGCAGTACAATCTCTGCCTTGGGAGTGTGGATGGAATTGTCTCCCAAGGGAAGGCTGGAATGAACTATCTGCTGTTGTGTTTGGCAGAGAACATGGACTAAACACGTACTACAAGTCCAGGCACCATGTTGGGGGGCAGGGAGAGGTAGCCTGATTTTTCCCTCTCCTATCAGGGGAAACCTGAATTGTCTCCTAAGGGAAGGGCTTGTGATCATGTTGGGAGGAGGGGGAGGCATTGCTGAGTCCCAGGGTTGAGTAATTCTCTGGTGATGATGGTCATTAAGTTACTAGTTGCCATTCACTTGCTGCACATAATGGCTGGTGATGGTTGTTTAAATCAACCCAGCCATTTGGTCAATGGCTTGTTTTTTGGGAGTTGCCTTCTGTAACTTCTCTAATTTCATCCCACTCTCCTCTGAGTACAAATTCTGGTTCTAAGGACCTGGTGCCTGGATCCCATATTGCCTTGCACTGGGGTTGGGAATTAGTGCTATGACATGCAACTCCTCCTATTGTGCCAGTGTAGATCCTGCTGTTAGTACAGGTATTTGCAGGTGCCCTTGTGTTTAGCTAAAACTTTGGACTTACTTTAGTGGGGATGGACTCAGACTGAGAGCTAAACTGACACTACTATCCTGCTTTGTGGATGTACTGTGAATTTTTGGCATGCACATGTGGTTATATTTATCTCATTGTGCTGATAGTGCTACTTCCTTGGTGTGATGATGACATTATGCTAAGATTAATAGTGAAAATAGTGTCCTGGTGTGGTGGTGGTCACTCTGTGCTGTTCATGTGAATCTTGCATTTTTGTATGCTGAGTTGGTGTAGCCCTATTGTTCCCAGGAAATTAGAGCCACAAGGTGGGTGAGGTAATATCTTTTATTGGTGCAAATTTTGTTGGTGAGAGAGAGAGAGAGAGAAGCTTTGGAGCTTTCATGGAGTTCTTTCCTCTTCTTGAAAAAGAGTTCCGTGAAAGCTCAAAAGCTTGTCTCTCTCACCAACAGAAGCTGGTCCAATAAAATATATTACCTCACCTTGATATATATTTACCCTCCCCCTCATATTACCTCACCCAGCTTTCCAGGAGTGAGTTTTCATGATGACACGGGAAGTGCTCTGACTGGTCCTGACTTCTCTGTATCAGCCCCTCTAGCTTGCACTGCAGCCCAGTACTGGGGGCTGGGTGCCTGCAGCACTGAGACTCTGTGAGATCAGGGACTCACAGACCCAGCTGGGAGGGGAAGGGCACTTCTCCTGAGTGCCTCATGATGCACAGAGCCAGTGTGGCTAGGTGCTGCATTGGAGAGTCTCCCAGTACCGCCCCCCACCCCCTCTCCCCCATGCAAACCCCCAACAGACCCTGCACACCTCTGTCCGATTGTCTCTCTTATGCAGGGGACTGTTCCCCTCCACCCCCGCTCCTGTGTGCTGCCTGCTTCCACGGGCCACAGATTGCAGAGCAGCCCCCTCAGGAGAGATGAGGGGCTGTCCCACTGGGTGTGTGCGCAGCTCCCCAGAGCACTGCTTTGTCCTGTTATATCCGAATTTGTGTTATATCGGGTCGCTTTATATCGAGGTAGAGGTGTAATTTGATATATCGGGTGGTGCCTTTTCTATGTGTTCACTCCTCCGATGTTAGAACCTGGCTACGCCACTGGCTCTCCCCCAGCACTCACATCCCCTGCTGCCCCAGCTCTGGGCTCCCCCACACCATTTCCCCCCCACACACACACCTCCTGCCGCCCCAGCCCTGGGCTATTCCACCCCCCCTTCCCCAGGGGCGGCTCTAGGTATTTTGCTGCCCCAAGCATGGGGCAGGCAGGCTGCCTTTGGTGGCAAGCCTGTGAGAGGTCCCTGGTCCCTCGGATTCGGCGGCACGCCTGCGGGAGGTCCACCGAAGCCGTGGGACCAGCGGACCCTCTGCAGGCATGCAACCTGTCAAGGTTCCTCCCCCACTCTGAACTTTAGGGTACAGATGTGGGGACCTGCATAAACACCTCTAAGCTTAAGTACCAGCTTAGATCTGGTTTCGCTGCCACCATCCAGATTTCTGAGTGTCTGGAACACCCTCTTTCCCCCCAAAACTTTCCCCTCCCTGGGTAGCCTTGAGAGACTTCCTCACCAAGTCCCTGGTGAACACAGATCCAAACCCCCTGGATCTTAAAACAAGGAGAAATTAGCCATCCCCCCCCCCCTTTCTCCCACCAACTCCTGGTGGATCCAAATCCAACCCCCTTGGATCTAAAAACAAGGAAAAATCAATCAGGTTATTTTTAAAAAAGGCTTTTAATTAAAGAAAAGAAAGGTAAAAGAAAAACCTCTCACAGACAACAGATTCAAAACACAGAGGATGTTCCCCTGGGCAAAAACTTAATTACACCAATGAAAGTACCCAAATACCCAATTTGATTCTTCCTCTAATTGCACAAGACGGGTTACAAAGAAATAAACATAAACCTATTTATTCCTTTCTAAAACTTACTACTCTAATAAGAGGCTGGTTCCTTGATCTTTTTCACTCCGGCTGACAACTGAAAAACTGGCTAAACAAAGGAAACTTCCCTCCTTTTTGAAACATCTTGTTCCCCCATTGGTTCCTCTGGTCATGTGTCAGCTAGACTAGGTGAACTTCTTAACCCTTTACAGGTAAAAGAGGCATTAACCCTTAACTATCTGTTTAGGACACCGCCGAAGGCAACCTGTCTGCCGCCCTCACAGCGACCGGCAGAGCGCCCCCCGTGGCTTGCTGCCCCAGGAACATGCTTGGCGTGCTGGTGCCTGGAGCTGCCCCTGCCCCCTTCTTCCGCCACAGCCCTGGGTCACTGGTAACTTGCTCCCAGGGCAGGTCATTCGGCAGGAATTTTGGATGTGCACAGAACACAGACAAGATTGGTTCCCATATGGTTACGGAACTGCAGTAAAGTGGAACAATTTTCAGCTTGTGTGATTGGAGGATATCTGGATGCATATTATAAGACTGTCCTACATAAATGAGGAAAAGCTGAGGTACCTTCCTTATTCTTTTGTTCCACTCTTTCTTTCTATGGAGACTCAGGGGACAGGCAGCGGTTGGATAGGCATGGGAGTCCCAGGGGTTTGTCAGGGGACAGGTAAGGGGTGGAGTCCTAGGAGGAAAGTTTGGGGGGGTCTCAGGAGGTGGCAGCTGGGCACAAGGAGAAGGGAGGCATAAATAGGGGGTGGGATCCCCAGGGGCAGTTGGGACAGGGGTCCCCGGAGGGGGCAATCAGGGGACAAGGACCAGTGGCGCTTAGATAGGGGGTGGGGTCCTGGGGGGCAGTTAGGGGCAGGGGTTCCGGGAGGCGGTGATCAAGGGACAGGGAGCAAGGGAGGTTAGATGGGTTGGGGTTTCTGTGGGGGACAGTCGGAGGGAGTGGATGGTGGCAGGGTGGGGCTACCCTCGCTCCCCATGGAGTGTTCTATTTTTTGAATGTTAAAATATGGTACCTCTACCCTTCACAGTTCAGCTCTCCATTCACAGCAGGGTGCAGCATGAGGACCCCCACTTCCTTTCCAGTTGGTGGTGGCCAAGGGAATGCTGGGAAATGTAGTTCTTTCCCTGCTCCAGGGCTGGCTCTATAGGCAGGGAGCTAACCAAGGAACTACAGCTCCCAGGGCCCCCTGTTGGTTCTCAGCACCCATGCTGGATCCCTGCCGCCCCTGCAAATGAGCTGCCCTAAGCACGTACTTGCTTTGCTGGTGCCTAGAGCTGTCCCTGAGGTGGGGTCACCACTGAGGTTCACGTGCAGCTCTTTGTAGAACCAGCAGTTCACGGGCGCACCACTGGAGCAGCAGTTTGCCTCCCGCACCTTGTGATAAGTGTTCTGCAGCTCCTTCACTTTGACCCTGCACTGAAGTGTGTCCCAGTCATGGCCCCTTTCTGTCATGCATCATGAAATCTGTCCATAGGTATTATAATTCCTATGGCTGGAGCGCAACTGGGACTGCATAGCCTCCTCTCCCCAAATGCTGGTGAGCTCCAGCAGCTTGGCACTGCTGCAAGCAGGGATCGCATGGAGCAGGCATAGCCACCTGGAAAAATGCGCTGAGACCACTGCACATGTCACCAAGCAAACAGGAAGGGGACTTTCAAAATTCCCGAGGAATTTAAGGGGTGGGGCTCACAGTTGGTCACCTGAGGGCAGGGCAGTACAGTTGAAACCAATGACCAGAGAGGCGAGAACATGCATTGTGGGACACCTCCCAGCGGCCAGTCGCAGCGCTGTAATCGACCAGGGTGTCTACACTGGCACCATAGCGCTGTAGCCGCGATGCAGAAAGCTGTCCTCCCCTCAATGGGCGGGCTTTTTTTACAGTGCTGCAACTGCGCAGTTTCTGCGCACTAAGTGGCTTGGCAGTGTGTACACCTCAGGAGTTACAACGCAAAAGCTGCTTTACTGTGCAGAAAGTTGCCAGTGTAGATAACGCCTTCATTTGCAGCAAACTGGGTTGTTTACCTTTCCCGCAGTAGCCTGCTACAGATCAACTGGGTGGACCCTGCTGACACACACTAACAGCTCATTAATGTGCACTGATCTAATCCTCTTTGAAACTGGACTCTATCAAAATGCATTAACATATTGTGTAAGTGCATCAGCATGGTCCACAAAGACAATTAAACCACCACAGATTAGTGCCAGGTAGATACACATCCCAGCTTACAGCAAACTAAATGTTCACGTAGACAAGCCCCAAACTATCTTAAAGCTTGGAAGTGGACTTAAACTGATAAATACTTAATCCACTTTAAATCCATGCCCTATTTTATTACGGATTAACTTTCATATGTAGACAAACCCTAAAATGCACGGCCACCAGACCCATAAAATTAAAAGTAATAGAAATTTCGGCCTGCTTCGAATATGGAATAACTGGGAGCCAGTATGGTTTTGTGGAACATTTTGCATGATTCCTCAGAGCAAAAAACTAAAGCTTTTAGAAACACTAGCTTTGATTACAAGATTAGCAATCCTCTGTTGGGATTGACTAATGTTCTTCTTACTCTGGCACAGGGCTCAATTCATGAAAAGCCTAACAGCTCGGTGCCCGGTCCTACAACCCTACTACACAAGCTGCATTCCAGGAACAAAGTACTGGATCCTGGAGATGTCTGATCTGCAGAGCTAAATAGTGATAGACAAGCAGAGTGAGGCCAAGTAGAACAAGATCTTGTCTGCTCTAGGCTTTGTCCAGCTCCAGGGTCCAGAGCAGTGGTATTAGGCATGAGAATAGACAAGGAGTGGGCAGCCACTAGCACATATGTTATGTAGAGCCTCTCTGAAAAGGTTTAGATGGCATCATGATTAACATGCTTACAGTTGCCTGGAGCCCAGCCTATGCTGCAACACTAGTGTCTACAACAGCAGGAAGTGGTTCAGAGAAAAGATTAATGTAAACACCTCCTTAAAGAAGAAACAGAGACAGGATAAGAAAGGTTCCTGAATCGCCCATGTCCAGAACTAGGAATCTGAAGGCAAATGGAACAAAACAAGGAAAAACCAAGTTCCTGGCTCTCAGCTGCCATGGGAAAGCGGAGGAGAACTGAAAGAAAGTGTGTTCCTGGAATCGATGGGGAAAGAACATTAAGAGGTTTCCACAGATGGCCGTTAGAGAGACAGAGTGTTTGGGGAGAAGGAGTTTTGGAAGGGGCATAGGGAATAGTTTTGGAGGTGAGGATCCAAGACTCAGACCTGAAAATGAAGAAAGAAACATGGCAAAAGCCACTGAGCTTCAACATCCCCTACAATAAAAGACACATGAACAAGATTTGTCTGTAGTTGTATGGTGGCACAAAATGGGGGTTGAGCTGCAATGGAATATGGTACAAGAAGCGATATCTGACACGAGTACACCTGAAATTTTCATTTCTCTCACGCACACAGAAATAGGCTGAAGACCCAACCCAACAAAAAAACACTATTGATGGCCTTCTCCCATTCTTAAAGAATATTTACCTGATGCAACATAACTAAATCCCATAAAATATGTTGCTGTACTATAGGGTTGTGGAATCCCTCTGGAAGAGATTATACCAATTAAGTGTCTGCCTCCCATATATTGCCATTCTATACACTGAATATGAATATTTTATCGACACTCTCCTCCCCCACCCATCCTCAGTGACACACAAGTCTAGATAATTTAATACAGCTAACGGGAACACTTGACTCTGATGCTACAGTCAGATTAACAGGCTTTTGCCAGGAGGAAGCAGCCCTATATGTCTATGGTGCACTTTTGGAGGACATCTGCCAGTCTGCATCAAGGCTCTCTACTCTAAAAACAACAAAAGTCCTAGTGCAGCAAGCATGTTTGCAGATCAGGAGCAATGGCAATGCAGCTGCTGGCTCTGCAAGAAATCTAGAGATAACCTGAAATTAGAAACATTCATCATCTTTTTCCCCGCCCATATTTGTCCTTATTAGAAACCATGACTAACATTATCTCATTAAGTACAGAAATAGAATGCATTATCTCAATATAGACTAGTAATGAAAGATGAATCTCATGGTCCCTAAAGAAAATTGAAACAATAGCATAGGATTGCCCTTACTACCTACGGCAGGAGAACACTGGCAAAGGTGCCAGTCAGGTTCTTTGCAAAGATTGGCTACCAGCTCTTCTCTGTTATCTAATGGGAGGTCATGTAGCTAGAGCAGCAACCTAGGATTCAGTGATCCTGAGTCCAAAGGGTACTGACATAAATTCACCATGTGACCTTGGATAGAGTCTCTTAACCTCTCCAGGCCTTATTTTTCTTATGGCCACTTTACAGATCAATATTCTCTACTTCAGAGTTACTGTGAAAGTTAATTAATTAACATTTAATACAGTGCTTCTAAATTTGGCTTAGAGATGCTATTTCTGTACAAGCATTGATAACCTGCCCTGCCCTGGTTTCTCACAGCAGCTAATCCACACTTTAATTTGGTGGACAGAAGGATAAAAATGGGTGAGCGAGACTCAATTTCAAACTGTATTTTTAATGAATAAAAATGATTTTTAAAAGAGATTAGAAACAGCGAGTCAGTGCACCAGTACTACACAACAGATGCAACAACAAATTAAAATAATTTAATCACTTAAAATTGGAAAATAAAAAATAGGATAAAATAAAGGGAATGAATTAAAACAACAGAATAAAACAATAAGGCAGGGAATTTTACAAAGCTGCCATTATGAAGCAGTGCTGGGACCTTTACATAGAGTGGACAACAACGAAGGCAAATTAGATGGTTAAGAGCAACAGCAGCATGGCCTGAAGCCATTGCCTCAACAAACAGACTGTTTATCAGGGTGTTAACTCCCTGCTGAATGGGTGTCAAATGGAAGTACAGAGGGTATTTGGTGAATGGAACTACAGAAATCCTGAACTACCCACCTACCTCTGAATCATAGTGTTCTTCATGCTTGCATCTCAAAAGTGCTTTACAAAGGAGGTAAGTACTATACCTGTGTCACAAACAAGAAAATTGAGGCATAGACATGAAATTACTTGCTAAAGTTACACAATTGGTCAGTGGCAGAACTAGGAAAACAGCCCAGATTCCCCACCACCACCACAAGACTCAGTTTAGTGCCTTATCCACTGGACCTCGCTACCTCTCTTAAATAAAGGAAAAGCACAGTTTTCTGTCATGCAGTCCTTGTAAAATAGCAGAAGAGGGTTAAATTACACTGACCACCATCATATAGAAGGAGAGGGCTGTGCTTCCAATGCTATGAGTGTTATAGTTTTGGGACTGTTCAGTGGCCGAAGATTAAGAACTGGGAAGGAGAAGTCCCCTTACGTAAGGAGTTTGGGTTACTAGGGAGGCTCATAGTAATGAAGTGAGCCCTTCGGTCTCTCAAACCTGAACTGCAATCCCTTAAAGCAGGCAGATGCTAGCTTCAAACATGCCCAAGCAGACAGTTAAGCAGCACCCTCATCTTGATCAAGCTCCCCTTCTCCCTCAGCTCCATGCTACTGGAGTATGCAAGAGGGATGGTAGGGCATAAAAGAGTGATTTATTAGGGGGAGAGACATAGGGTTTTTGGTTACTCAGTACTCTCCTTGTTATGACGCAGGCTTTCCTCCCGCTGTAGCAATCTCATTAATGGTGCCCCTCTTCCGTCCTGACCCAGCAGTATTTTTACTGTGGAGCCCAATGCACTGCTCCTTATCAGTGCTGCTCACTATGGCCCCAATTCAGGAAAGCACCATCCCAGTTCAGCAAAGCCCTCAAGCACATGCTAAGCCCCATTGACTTCAGTAAAAGGATTTTACCCTATAGCCCTCTTCCCTGGGGTCTTCTAAATGCAGAGAATTATACAGTTACCACTGAAATCCCAATCAAGTGACAACAGATACACTCTTAAGCAAGAGGGTGCCGAGTTTAGAAAGCCTCCATTGCTTAGTGTGACTCATTGGCCATACGGGGTAGTCGTTGCTGTTAATGCAGTTTCTTCTATCAATAATGCTGAAGCAGCTACTTTTCTCACTGTACAGAAACCTGAGGAGCAATAAGAGCCCTTCCACAGCTGAACCAAAATGAGAGTGTGTCTGCCTCATTAACTGGGAAACAATATCACGCTCTAATTGGTTCAGAAGAGGAGGCAAAAATAGACAACATATGTCTTCACTCTTACAGAATCATTCAGTTAAAAAAAAAACATATTTGCTTATGTTTCCACTACTGTCTAGCAAAGTCTATAAGCATTAGATGCCTCACAGAACATTCATCGTCTCCTTCTGGAGCCATAGCTCACAGAGACAATTCGCTCTCTACAAAGATGTTAGAAGTGACAAAGCCTCCCAGACACATGGCAGAGGTGTCAACGGTTGCCAGGAAAAGCTAGAAGAGATCTTGTTGGCTACCTGGAAGGAGTGGTAGCCACAAACATCTGTGCCCTTTGACAAGGAACCCCCTTAATGGGTGTAAAAGAGAAGAGCCATACAGAACATAGAAACATAACTGCCATAATGTATTAAGAACATAAGAACAGCTATACTGGGTCAGACCAAAGGTCCACCTAGCTCAGTAGCCTGTCTTCCGACAGTGCCAAAGTCAGGTGCTTCAAAGAGAATGAACAGAACAGATAATCATCAAGTGATCCATCTCCTGTCGCCCATTCCCAGCTTCCGGCAAACAGAAGCTAGGGACACCATCCCTGCCCACCCTAGCTAATAGCCATTGTTGGACATATTAGACCAATGGTTCATCTACTCCAATATTCTGCTGTCACCACCACCACCCAATACCAGATATTTCACAAGATAGACAATTATGAGATAACTTGTCCAGACAGATTCCTTCCTAGCTTCAGGCAGATAATTTTGGTTTACACCCTGAAACAAGATAGTTATGTATTTTAGTGCTATGTAAAGTAACTGTGATGGTGGATTTTCTGACAGAAGGAAAAGCAGACATGCAAAACATTGGTTTTAGTTAGTGCAGTGATTGTAATTTGAGCAGTTTTTCCCCACTCACTAAGTACAATGCAAGCATTAAATATTGTTAATGGCAAAAGTTTGGGAATGATGTTAACTCTTAAGAAACAAAATTTATAAGTTAGCATCCAGTAACCATTTCAGAACATCCTTGGTTCTGGATTAAAAAACTAGCAAGTGTAGTTTTCAAAGCTCTAAATATACATACAGGACCTTACAAGGCCCAGTTTTGCACTTCCCACAGTCAATAGAGAATGCAGGTTCAGACACACAAGGCACAGTTTTGATCTCACATCACTGTAAGATACCAGTAACTCCACTTAATGGATTTACATCAATTAAAAACCTATGGCTATGTCTACACTACAAATTACTTCAGCATAATTTACATTGCTCAGGGGTGTGAATAATCCACAACCCCGAGCAACATAAATTACACCAACCTAAGCGCTGGTGTGGACAGTGCTATGCCATCTGGAGAGCTTCTCCCACCGATATAGCTACTGCCACTCATGGAAGTGGAATTATTAAGCCAATGGGAGAGTTCTCTCCCTTCAGTTTAGGGCAGGTCTATACTATGGGGCTAAGTCAACCTAAGTTATGCAACTCCAGCTACGTGAATAATGTAGCTGGAGTCAACATGCCTTAGGTTGACTTATTGCGGTGTCTACACTGTGCTGGGTCAGCAGCAAAAACTCCCATCAACTTACCTTATGCTTCTCGTTCCAATGGAGGACCCGAGTCAACGGGAGAGCGATCGGCAGTCAACTACACCCACTAAATCAACCCCCGGTGTATTGATTTCCAAGCATCGATCCCCCAGTAAGTGGAGACAAGCCCTTAGAGTGTCTTCACCAGAAGCGTTACGCTGCATCAGTACAGCTGCACCGCTCTAGCTGCTGTAGTGTAGACATTGCCTACATAGTAAGTGACAGGAGATTACACTGTGCAAAATACATTCTTAAATCTTAAGCCAATAGAAATACTTCCATGATTAGTGTGTGAGAATCCCAAAGGAAACATTTTAAAATAAACAAAGACATTCACTTGTCTGAAATCTAAGCATTGTGATGGTGTATGAGAGCCTAAAAGTAAAATGCTCAAAGATTGCTGTGTCCCCAAATATGAAAATTACTAACTTATTTTCTTTGTCCAGAATGAACTGCAAAAAGTGAAACAAAATAATAGTAGGCAGTAAACTGGCAAAATAATTGGTAAAATTCCGTTTTAGAAGATTTTTAAAGTCCTTTATGTAACAAATCACACGCATAACTTGTCCCTTTAATCCAGTCACTAACTATGTGGGAAAATATACCTTTTTCAATATAAATGGCATTAGTATTAGAAGAGCAGCTAGTGTACATTTGTCCATAGCAGTTTATGCCCTGATCCTGTAACAAGCACCATGCAGGCAGACCCCTGTGCCCATGTGGAGCTCATTGCAAGGTCAAGATGTCATTGCTGAGCTTGCACTGAAATAAAGAGCTCAAATCAGCAATAAAATGAAGGGAATTCAATAATTACATCCTCATGGAACTTAATACGGGGTTATTAGCTATGTATTCCTTTCAACATGATTGTGATAACTATGAAATCCTCTAGGAATCTCTTAGCCATCTCTTTTTGTGCTGCTGTATCACCCTGCTTTCTAGCCTCTACCCCTCCCTCATCAGTGTACTGCCTAGCACCTTTTTAGTTTAAATGCCATACATATGGCTCCCCTTGGAAATCTAAGTATTGTACAAATCTTTTAATATGCAGGTTTGAGTAGAACCATCCAGAACTACAACAGATGGGAAATATTGCATCTATGGATTAGAGATTTTACTTGGCTGAGTAATTGTGTGATAATTATACTTTTAGGTGCTCAGAAATTAACATATCTAGGGCAACTTACTGATATAAATCCAAAAATGAGCAGGAGAGAAGAGCAACATTCCCACTCTGCAAACACTTTTCCATCATTTTATTACACCTGCACTTAAAAGAACAGAATTTTAAAGACTAGTCCATCAGCACTGAAATAAGAGGAATTCAATTACTACAGCAATTTGACCATATAAATCCAACAGGGAAAAAGCCTGTTGTGCCTCCAGCAACACAGAAAACACAGTCCAACCAATAAGCTCAAGCTCAAAAAGGAATAAGAAGGTACTGACCCTGCCCTGAAACATGTCCATGTGAGGGTTTAAAGACTAGAGGCCTGACTTCCAGTTATAAGAAGGCCCCTTTAACACTGCTCTGGCCCACTGTAAGGCCCTTTTACACTGCCAGAGCAGGGAAAAGGGGCCTTAATGTAAACAAGAATCAGAGTGTTGTCAATTCTTGACATTTTATTGTGAATCTCACAGTATTTGGTGGGTTTTTTTAAGTGCCAGCTCCTGGAGGCATGTGGTTAAACAAAAGTCTCAGCTTTAATAATAAAAAAGAAAAAAAATCTACCATTCAGGATTATAGAGAAAACTCAATGTGCCCAGTGCTTAATTTGTGCAAGGGCTAGCCAGGGTTGAGCCCCTGCACCTCTAGTCTTGACAGTTCATAGCCCCAGCACCTTTGGGCTTGCCGCGTCAGTTATGAGAATAAAAAAATTGCTTGAGCACCAGCACCTCTTTCATTATAAAGTAAGCACTGAGTGTACCCTAAAGGCTCCAAAGCCAGAGGGCCAATAAAACTCCTAAAACTTGTTATTTTTATGTTCTCTGTATGTGTATATATATTTCCTTACTATATGTTCCATTCTATGCATCCGATGAAGTGGGCTGTAGCCCACGAAAGCTTATGCTCAAACAAATTTGTTAGTCCCTAAGGTGCCACAACTACTCCTGTTCTTTTTGTGGATACAGACTAACATGGCTGCTACTCTGAAACCTGTTATTTTAAAAGACATTGTGATTTTTAAGACACTCTCATCATTTGAGCACTGTGGACAGCAATACTGAAATCAACCACCTCTTTTTATATATGATAAGCACATCCCTCTGCATCTGTGTTATAGACGCTATAAAGTTGCTGTTTACAATGCTTTACTTTGTAGTGCTTTCTCCATGGTACCTTAGGTTCTGAAAACTGTTCACTTTGAATTTATGCACTACAGTATTTCCGAAGAGCAGCAATAGTTCATCATTATCGTTCTAAACTGGAAACTATCTACAAACATCTCTCTCATTAAAAAGGGATGTTTAAAGATGATCAGACATGCATAAAGCTCTCTCTCTAGTTCTAGTCAGGATTTTGCCATGGCAATGTCGCACCAGGCCTCCACAGGTCACAAAACCATCCTATTTTAGATGTAGTTCGAACCCGTTTTTAGAATCCTTTAAGTTTTTATAATTGGCTTGTTACATGTTTCCTCAAAGCTACCCTCACCTCTCCTCCCTTTTACAAATTATAAGCTAAGGAAGCCAGAAGGAGCAGACTTGACTTTGTGTTCAGAAAAACTGCCATTTGTTTGCATTGCGTTGCAGGAGCTATGGGTGGAATTTTCAAAGCACTCCCCACCAAGATAACTCTGCTGCCATTGAAGTCAAGAGTAAAAGCCACTGGCTCCAATGGGAGCGGAGTTAGACCAACACTGAGTGCTTTTGAAAGTCCTATTGTACATGCTTCCTTTCCCTTACCCAGCATGGGAGGAAACAGAGAACCCTCAATTTTGAGGAGGGCCTACAACAACTGCATGGAGAGTTAGGGGGGTTATTAAATATCATCCCCCTACACACTCACAGCTTTGTCCCCCAAAAACCGCTCCATGCTCAGGGCCAACTCCAAGCACCAGCGCAGCAAGCAGGTACTTGGGGTGGCCAGTGGAAAGGGGTAGCACATCTAGGTCTTCGGAAGCAATTCGGCAGTGGGTCCCTCAGTCCCTCTTGGAGGGAAGGACCTGCCGCTGAATTGCTGCTAAAGAATGAAGCGGTGCAGTAGAGCAGCCACTGATATGCCACCGGTCGCAGCTTTATTTATTTATTTTATTTATGTTTTCCTCTCTTCGCTGCTTGGGGTGGCAAAAAAGCTGGAGCCGGCCCTGTCCATGCTCACTTCCAGCAATAGTCACACCTTAGCAGAGGCCGGAAAGTCAGTGAGAGGGAGAGAGGAGTTAGAACACCACCCTGCACAGCATGTTTCTCATAGACTCATAGACTCTAGGACTGGAAGGGACCTCGAGAGGTCATCGAGTCCAGTCCCCTGCCCTCATGGCAGGACCAAATACTGTCTAGACCATCCCTAATAGACATTTATCTAACCTACTCTTAAATATCTCCAGAGATGGAGATTCCACAACTTCCCTAGGCAATCTATTCCAGTGTTTAACTACCCTGACAGTTAGGAACTTTTTCCTAATGTCCAACCTACATCTCCCTTGCTGCAGTTTAAGCCCATTGCTTCTTGTTCTATCATTTGAGGCTAAAGTGAACAAGTTTTCTCCCTCCTCCTGATGACACCCTTTTAGATACCTGAAAACTGCTATCATGTCCCCTCTCAGTCTTCTCTTTTCCAAACTAAACAAACCCAATTCCTTCAGCCTTCCTTCATAGGTCATGTTCTCAAGACCTTTAATCATTCTTGTTGCTCTTCTCTGGACCCTCTCCAATTTCTCCACATCTTTCTTGAAATGTGGTGCCCAGAACTGGACACAATACTCCAGTTGAGGCCTAACCAGCGCAGAGTAAAGCGGAAGAATGACTTCTCGTGTCTTGTTTACAACACACCTGTTAATGCATCCCAGAATCATGTTTGCTTTTTTTGCAACAGTATCACTCTGTTGACTCATATTAAGCTTGTGGTCTACTATGACCCCTAGATCTCTTTCTGCCATACTCCTTCCTAGACAGTCTCTTCCCATTCTGTATGTATGAAACTGATTGTTCCTTCCTAGGTGGAGCACTTTGCATTTATCTTTATTGAACTTCATCCTGTTTACCTCAGACCATTTCTCCAATTTGTCCAGATCATTTTGAATTTTGACCCTGTCCTCCAAAGCAGTTGCAATCCCTCCCAGTTTGGTATCGTCCGCAAACTTAATAAGCGTACTTTCTATGCCAACATCTAAATCGTTGATGAAGATATTGAACAGAACCGGTCCCAAAACAGACCCCTGCGGAACCCCACTTGTTATACCTTTCCAGCAGGATTGGGAGCCATTAACAACTACTCTCTGAGTATGGTTTCCCCTCCAAACAGATGTAAAGTATAGTAAGAAATGCAGTTACAAATCTACCCATTACTATATTGTGCCCTGCTTTTTCATGCTGGAAGAGGGGAAGGTAGATACAAGTGGATGGGTGTGGACTGAAGAGAAGTGGCTGCATCTGTCTTTCCCCTTTTCCACATACACCATCCTGAATGCCACCACAACTTTCCCCCAGGTACTCCTTCCCTCCCCACCACAGATCCCTCAGTTCTTCTCCTTTGCAATGTGGCCAACCTCACAGAAAAATGACCCATGTTCTCTTGCCCAAATCAACTCAAAACAAGTAAACAAGGCATCCAAATGGGAAAACAGTAACAAAATAACCTCCTGTTTCACCCTAAGCACATGGTAAGAGAGCTATCCACTTCTGAGGGAGGGACAGCTGAACAGGGCAGAGGAAATATGGAATAGGTTACACCAGAAGAGAACCCAGTGGTATCAGACCTTTTCCTTGAGCTCAAATATGAAAATCCTGGATGCAGAGTTGGAATATATAAAGGACCTACTGCCTACTACATTAGAGAAATAAAAGTCAGGCCACTCTCTTACTTCAGGTAAGTGATCTCCTAAATAGGATGCATAAACCAGTGTTCTAAGTCCCTTTAGGAGCCAAAGGCACCCCAGAGCCTGCTTACTGCGCAGGGTGCTGCCATGTTAATCATGTGAGTGAAGCAAGGAGTACTTGCTTTTTGTAGCCTCGCACTGCACCACCTAGGGAGGGATATGCAGTTCTGCAGCCTCTCATTAAAAAGGATGGGAAACCACACTGCCCGTTGGTGTTCATTCTATGGTTTAAAAAATATCATTTTCCTTGAGATTGTTTGTTTTGGTTGGTTGGCTGTTGTTTGTGTTAGGTTTTTCCTTCTCTTCTGCCTTCATTGGTCCAGGTTGGTGGTGTCCCCTTCTGCCCCACTAACAGGAGGGGCTTCTGGAGGCAGGTTATTTTTGAGGGGGGGTTAGAAAGGAAAAAGAGAACGATCATGGTAAGGAGAGAGGGACTGACTGGCTGAAACTAAATGGAGGTGGAGAGCCACCCAGCACAACTCCAACATTGGGTGAGCCTGGCCAGCCTTGCAATGTGCTGTTTGATGCATCGTCTGTGCAACTTCCAAGGCTGATGCCCTATGGCACCAGCCTCAAGTAAAATCATCGCTCCCCCTGGCATGAATCCTCATCCCCTCCTAGGCACAGCTGCTTCTGTGGGCACTGTGAGGAAGGGATATGATTTTGCCTCTCAGAGCCAGCCTGGCCCATAGAATCCAGGTTGGATCTGCATAGGGATTCAAAATAAAAGACTGTCAGGATCCACTTCCCACCATTTCTCTCTAAAAGTGGTCCCTAGCCCATACTGTACTTAAGCCGGTTCAGGCCAGGCCTTAAAGGGCCAGCATTCCTGAGCAACAATCTTCCTGTAAATGAATCTGTAGGCGAAATAGTTGCTGCACCCCATTACCTGAAATTAGACTGATGTGTAGTTATTCAGGAAGATTCCCCTTCCCTTCACCCTTTTCTGTTAGTAGAAATCTAAATAAAAGCACTAGTTTCCATTTTTAAATCTCAGAATGCTAATTATTCTTCATAGTTCCCATGCTATGGGCTAAGTGCCAATTCCTGTGTCATAACTATAAAGGGAAGGGTAACAACCCTCCTGTATGCAAGTCTATAAAATCCCTACTGGCCAGAGGCACTGTCATGGTACAATTCCCCACTCTGAACCTTAGCGTCCAAAAGATGGGGTACCAGCATGAATTCCTCTAAGCTCAATTACCAGCTTAATACTTGAAGTGCTGCCACCAACCAGGAATTCCAGTGTCTGGTACACTCTGGTCCCCCCGAAACCTTGCCCAGGGACCCCCAAGACCCAGTCCCTCTGGATCTTAACAGAAGGAAAGTAAACCCTTTCCCTCACCGTTGCCTTTCCCAGGCTTCCCCTCCCTGGGTTACCCTGGAAGATCACTGTGATTCAAACTCCTTGAATCTTAAAACAGAGAGGAAAATTCACCTTCCCCCCTCCTTCTCTCTCCCCCTCCCAGACTCCCCTGAGAGAGAAAGTAATCTTAACACAGAGAGAAATTTACCTTTCTCTCCGCCTTTCCCTCCTTTCTCCCCACCAGTTCCCTGATGAATCCAGAGCCAGTCCCCTGGGGTCTCACCAGAATAAAAAAACAATCAGGTACTTAAACAAGAAAAGCTTTTAATTAAAGAAAGGAAAAACAGTAAAAATTATCTTTGTAAATTTAAGATGGAATATGTTACAGGGTCTTTAAGCTATAGACACTGGGAATACCCTCCCAGCCTAAGTATACAAATACAAATTAAAATCCTTCCAGCCAAATACACATTTGAACTCCTTCCAGCCAAATACACATTTGCAAATAAAGAAAACAAACATAACCTAACTCACCTTATCACCTAGTACTTACTATTTTGAATCTATAAGAACCTGTATCAGGGAGATTGGAGAGAAACCTGGTTGCACGTCTGGTCACTCTCAGAACCCAGAGAGAACAACCACCAAAAACTAACAGCACACACAAAAACTTCCCTCCCTCAAGATTTGGAAGTATCCTGTCCCCTGATTGGTCCTCTGGTCAGGTGACAGCCAGGCTCACTGATCTTGTTAACCCTTTCCCGGCAAAAGAGATAGGAAGTACTTCTGTTCTATTAACACTTACTTATCTGTTTATGACAGGCACCAAAATCCTTTTACTTGTAAAGGGTTAAGAAGCTCAGGTAACCTGGCTGACACCTGACCCAAAGACCAATAAGGGGACAAGATACTTTCAAATCTTGGGGGCAGGAGAGGCTTTTGTTTGTGCTCTTTGTCTTGGTGGCGTTTGCTCTTGGGACTAAGAGGGACCGGACATCAATCCATGTTCTCCAAATCTTTCTGAACAAGTCTCTCACATTTCAAACTTGTAAGTAACAGCCAGGCAAGGCATATTAGTTTATCTTTGTTTTCTCAACTTGTGAATTTTACCTTTGCTAGAGGGAGGTATCCCTGTTTTGTTGTAACTTTGAAACTAAGGCTAGAGGGGGTTCCTCTGGGCTCTTTGAATCTGATTACCCTGTAAAGTTATTTTCCATCCTGATTTTACAGAGATGATTTTTACATTTTCTTTTTAATAAAAAAATCCTTCTTTTAAGAACCTTACTGATTTTTCCATTGTCCAAAGACCCTGGGGTTTGGGTCTTTGATCACTTTGTAACCAATTGGTTAGGATATTACTCTCAAGCCTCCCCAGGAAAGGGGGTGTAAGGGCTTGGGAGGGATATTTGGGAGAAAGAGGAACTCCAAGTGGTCCTTTCCCTGTTTCTTCTTAAATCACTTGGTGGTGGCAGTGTACCAGGTTTTAACCTAAGCTGGTAGAAATAAGCTTAGGGGGCTTTCATGCAGGTCCTCACATCTGTACCCTAGTGTTCAGAGTGGGGAAGGAACCCTGACATCCTGCAAATCAATATTGGCACACCTGAGCAACTTTACTCAGTGGCCCAGATTCTCCCCACATAGCTGGCTAAGCGAGCACCAACCCAGGGCAAGGGAATCCTTGATGACATACAGCCAACACTGTGGCCAGAGCATCATTACACCCTGGCTATCACCAGTTGCCATAAGAGCTCCTTGAGTGTACATGAGAGGGTTTAATGCCACCTTTACACCCTCGTCCCACGTTGGTCTGTTTGCTTCTCAGCCAATGCGATGAATCATGAGCAAAGCTTCCCTTATGAATAGATGTTACAGGACTGGGCCCTCAATCATGGAAAGGACGGAATTTATGCCTTTTTTTAAAAAATTACAGCACCGTAAGATTTTAACATTTACAGCGCCTAGACTTCATCATCAAGCTTATTCCCTCTTACCCTCCTCCTCTGCCTTCTGTCTTTGGTAAGCACTGCTTTCCATCTGGGCGTTACCATGGGCACTGAGCTAAAGCAGCAGGCTAGAGGGTGGCTCTGAAAACCTCTCTTCCCATGGAATCCTGCCAGCGTTTGTCAGCAATATAATGGCATGTACCACACAAACAATGTAACATTATAGCTAATTCTTTCCCTTTCATTTTCTACACCCTTAGTGGTAGCCAGAGCAATTTGTGAAAATTGTGAAATTCCTGCCTGGCCCATTTACCAAAAGATGCATCGTTATGTTTATGAAAGTAATGTGTTCAAAGCAGCTTGGACTATAAATTCCACTCAATTGAAACCTATGCAGTAACCATCAACTAATATTTGAGCCACTGGACTGTCCATAAATGATGTTAATACTGAGACGCATAGCTGAGTGTTGCCTCAAATGGAAGGGAACATTTAAACAGTTTCCAGTTGGAGAGTTTTCAAAACAGAAATTGAATATTTAATTAAATCCTCACCAACTGCCTCCTCCTTCTAAGCTTTGTTGTTTTTTTAGTCAGGACTTGAATAATTAACAAAGTAAATATGGAATCCTGTAGTGATTTAAGACTGATTGCCTCCTCCAGTGTCTTGTTTACTTAGACTATCGAATTACAGTGTTGAATCAGAATGAGCTGCAGATCCACAACCATTTGGCAAACAGCCAATCTAGATTTAGAATGCAAGGTGTGTAGGATTTCTAAACACAATTATGCCTGCAGTGAGAGGTTCTGGGATAGGAACACAGATCAGTGGTCCATCTACTCCAGTGTCCTGTTCCCAATACTGCCCAGTACAGATGCTTCAGGGGAAGGAGCAAGAAAACCTACAGTTGACAGTTATAAATACTCTGCCTACAGGAAAAGCTTCCTTTTAGCACCCATCAGTTACAGGTTAATTTATGCCCTGAAGCATAAGTGTTCATATCCCTTCCAAACCAACTGAGGTCCGATCCTCAGCTGGTGTAAATCAGCCTTCAATTTCAGCGTATATATTTTCATTTTTAATCCCTCTACTAAAATCCTAAGTGTTCATCAGCCATATAAACAAAAAAAGACTGGATGTTTGTTTTTTGAATCCTGCTAACAATTTGCAGCCTATAACTAAGTGCGTTACTAAACTAATCCCTTCTCAAACATGTTTTCCCAGTAGGCTTTAGAAGGTAGATATTTGGTGTGACTTGATGACAGGAATGACTAGGTTATGGAGAATTAAAAGAACTATGACATTTCTAATCACAATTATTTATTAATGTATAGTACCCAAAGTATGTTAGGCATCGTCTATGTGGGAAGCTTGTTTGTATAACCTACGGCAAATTTAAACCAATATTGTTATGCCAGTATAACACACACAACCCATGTAAACGCTCTTGTTCCAATGTAAGTCTGACTACAAGGGGGTGGGGGAATTATTTGCATATGATTACATCTGCATAACTATATCTATACAAATAGTAAAACTCTGCCATGTAAACAAAGCCTTAGGTGCTTTACAGGAAACATGGAACGATGCTGCTGCTCCAGGTTCTTTCTTTCCCTGTACTAATTTACACCAATGCAAAATGGGTAGGAAGTGGTTGTAAAATGTTATATGCACTTGTCGCAGATACAGATGAATGGAACATCAACCCTGGCATCATGGGTGGCATGGAGGAGGCAGGGCAACACAACAAGGGATGAGGCAGTTGGTGCAGACCTAAATACATACAAAGAAAAAAGTCCATCTAGAGTTAGACACCACAAGTTCCTGTATACTATTCTATTTATCTTTCAGTTTTCTGTAGGACCCACCACCTTAGTATCTAAGTCCCGATATTGTACTCACAAAGACAGAAATAGCTAATTTACACTAGCTAAACCTAACAATTTAGGCTGATGCTACGTTCTCAATAAGAAAAGCAACAAATGCTCAGAGATATAATAACAGGTTTCAGAGTAGCAGCCGTGTTAGTCTGTATCCGCAAAAAGAACAGGAGTACTTGTGGCACCTTAGAGACTAACTAATTTATTTCCGCATGAGCTTTAGTGAGCTACAGCTCACTTCTACGGATTCATAGAATATAGAGATATAACAGTGGGGCTTCCTTTAGAAATAATCCGCTCCATCACTTCTCCAGCAAAAAACAATCTGCTTATCAAGCTTCCAAAACTCATCATAATAGAAGGGTATGGGTCAGAGCCTCCACTGATATACATTGGTGTAGCTCCATAGGCTTGAGAGTTGCACTGATTTGCACTAGCTGAGATCCTGGATTGGTATGTTTTCCTCCCCAACCAAACAATCCACAGGCAACTGAACAGTCAGACAGCTGCTCCTGTATTAGAAATATAAAATGGATTCCCTTGCACCTTTAATCGTTGCTTGATTTGCTCAGCCTGTGAAATTGCAAGTCTGTTTGGATTTTGGGGATTCTATGTTTTGTGGGTGGTCCACCATTACCTGGTGTTTTTCTCTTTACTTCCCCCCTTTCCCGTCGACAGCCAGCCCTATATCTGATTATGGAGGGCAATGTGCAACTTCTCCCTTTACCATCACTCATCACCATCATCTGTGGGGCTCAAAAGCAATTCAAGTTGCTTTCTCCATCATTTTTGAGCACACTGGGCCCAATTCCTATTTGCTTTAATAACTTGCAGCTGTGCACTGCCAAATGAATGTAAGATACTTACTTTGCCCTAGTAAATATAGTGAATCAGGCCCATTAGTCTGACACAGTTCTCCTGAGTGCTAGTGGGCTTGCAACTTTAATTTTTGAATTCAGATTTCTCTTGCGGTATTCCAGCATTACGTTACTTAGCCAGCTGCTCAGCTGTGTGTCTCAGTGTCTTTATTCCATTGAACAGCAGAGCCCTTCTACTTACATGAAACAATCTGTAGCCCCTCTTTTAATTCCTTGGATTTTACTTATTCTAGTGAAAAACAAAACACATTACAAGTGTAGTTTATACAATGCCTCTTTTCCCCCGTAAGTGTCCAAAGAAATGAAAACAGCAAAGACACTAGATGTAATTGTAGGCTAGATCAAAAAGAAAGAGCAATGCTTATAACTTTAAAGCTTTTTATACAGTACAGCTTGGATTTTTGCCCTTTTTACCAAGACTGGCCTGTACTTTTCCTAATGATTGATTAAGTCGCCATCCTAGAAATAGCTGCAGAAACACTAATGTCAAGTGAACTGCGAAGAATGGTGTGTGTAGTTTCCAGTACTTTGCTAATTATTGTCTGGGTAATGGAGCTGAATCCTTGCACAGCACTTGATGTTTCTGTAGCAATTTGCCCTGAGGACTCAAAAAAGAACACGATACTTCTTTAGAAGTAGAAGTAGAGAGTACAGTTTAAAGGATCTAATTAAAATCTGTTTCATGGTATTCTAAGAAACTGGCCTCTAAGGATTTGGAAGAACATAACCCAGCCCTGCAGATAGGAAAGAGAATTTTACTAAGTAACAGAACATAGGAATGTAGAAACAGAAATTAATTCTATGGGTCCTACTCCTGAGAACCTGAAACAGAAGTAAAGGGAATGCGAAGATGTGACTATTTTCAAAACTCTAAAGCAGAATGTAGTATGATATTTAAGAAAAAAACATTAGCAATGTAATTAAGATAAAGCATCGGGATATCTCTAACTGTTGCAGCCACTATGTGGATTCTTTAACATCACTATAAACAACACTGTTGTAGAACTGAAATAGACTTGCTCTGGTTATGGAAGATGTATATTCCTTATTGAAACTACATGGAAATTAGGGTGACCAGATGTCCCAATTTTGTAGGGACAGTCCTGATTTTTGTTTTTTTTTTTCTTATATAAGCTCCTATTCTCCCCCCCCCCCCCCGTCCCGATTTGCTGTCTGGTCATCCTAATGGGAATGCAATTTCTTGTACTGCTTTACATCTTACATACATGTACAGCTGCAAGAGAGACACAGAAATTTATGGTGCTGGATTCAGGTCCTGCAGGTTAAAAAAACCTAGAAAACTAGGCTTAAGTTTACATGTAAAATTTATTTCTTTCAAATTTTGGGGGTGGTGCCTGTGTATTCTCATAGGGATTTGGCCCCTCAAACAGTTTTGGAATGCATTTATTTTAATTTTAGAAAGCTTTTCATTTAACCTTGAATTCCTTGAACGGCCATCAAATCAATAATTACTTTTGGTCACTTTCTTAATTTTCTTTCCAGTGCTTGCAGCAGGAGTGTTTGCACCTTTGAGATGCAAAATTGCAAGGTTCAGAGGTCCCTGCCTATGCCATTAAAAGCACCTTCACTGGAAGCAGTCAGGAGTTGCAGTTGACTCAGGTTCACTTAAGAAGATTGATGATTCACCTTTTAAGTGTATAGAGGTTACCAGCACAAATGACTTTGATGGAGGATTTGTGTGATTCTTGCAATGCAGCTGTGCTGGGCTGAAATCTGCTGGGGAAGAAGATAGTATGACATAGCTTGTGCTAGTGGAGTAAGATTACTGCTGTTAGATGTAGATTTAGAGCCTGATCCCAAGTCCGTTGATGTTAATTGGAGCTTCACCATTTATTTCAAAGGGCTTTCGATTGGGCCCTTAGGAAGAGGTGCAGGTACTGTAGAACTTGAAGTCATTGCCACATCTATTCCTGCCTTTTATTGCTACTTTCCTTCTTTACACTGAAGGGAGTCTAAGTGGGGAAAATTAGTTTGTGCCCATTTAAGTGGTATTATTTCTCTCGTTTGAGAGTATTGCCCAGTATACCAGCCTTTGTTTTCCGCTCCTTGTATTTTTGTTCTCCATTGTGATTTTGTCAGCTACCCTGACTTCACTCACTTTCTCTAATTCACAAAATAGATAAAACGAAGTGTATTCTTCTGCATCTAAAAAGAAACTAACAAAAAAAATCCTAACCTACAGCTAGAATTGTCACCAGTTTTAGCACACAGCTTATAATTCAGTCCCTCTATAGTAGTGTTTTCTGTTGCGCAGGGGATGAGTCTGACCTATGTTATTTTAAAGCATCTCTCCCCTTTTATCTTTTCCATTGGCACTCATGCTCATAAATGACCTGATTCTTCCCCCTCAAGTTACGGGTTGATTCCCATTGGCGTGGTATCTTGTATGAGGGAGGTGGAGGAGAAATGGATCCACTTTCTCTTCATCTTCTCCAGGTGCACTGCCAAGTTTGGATGCAGGACCAGAATCTTAACTAAAAACATAGTGCAGCAAGCTGAATTTAGCTTTGCATCTATTCTCCACTTCTACTAACTTCCCTCTATCTCATCTCTTTGGGGAACCAATGAAGAGCCCATAATCTACCACCTAAAAGACAGGCAAGCAACTAGTCAGGTTTGCCAGAGTTTGCAGTGGGGTCCTCAGAAGGCAGCTTTATGTCTGTCTTCGACAGTGCTTGTGCCAGGGGAATCCTCCCACAGCTAGAACCAGGATTTTTATGCCACTCCAGCCTTTTATGCAACATTAAAGGAGCCAAAATGTGTGGGGAGTGTGGGGGTAAAATATTCTGCTGTGTCTGGGATTTGTTGGGTTTGTATTCAGTCCTGTTCTGACATCATGAAGTGATTACAGATACCCAGCACACCATGGGTAGGGTAAATGCCAAACTGTCTTTGTTCTAGACAATCACAACTTACACCACACACCTCATCCTTAGTTTCCAGACAGAGACATCAGGAACTCCTACAATAGACCACAGAAAGTAAACTGCATGCAGTTTAATGTCTTTATGCTGGGGGTCAGGCCTGGAGAAAGCCATTTGGGGATTGAAATCAGATTCCAGAAAAATCTCAGTATTTTAAGACTATAGAGCCCCCTTTCCATATCACTGGCGAGACAAAAAGATTTAAAAAAATAATACCTAGGAGGTTTGGCAAGTACTTTAATCCAAGTAAAACAGTTTTTTGCAATAAGCTTGTCTTTAACATAAAAGAAGACTCAAAGTCAGCCTAAAATCTGTGGATGCATAGATAACAGATCTGAGAAAGGGAGTAAAGTCCTGTGAGTCTGAGCAGCTGCATGATGCTTTTTATTCATGCCAAATAGTTTGCACGTTTCCAATACAAAGCTAATCATTTCTTATTCTGCAATATCTAGCTGCAGAGTGGCAGGGAGGATTAGTGAGTTTCACAGTAAAATGAGCTGTATCCAGCTCAGACTAAACCTGTTTTACCAATAAAAAACAAATGGAGCCACATCATCCAAACTCTGCCAGAAACGAAATCTACAAGCTAACCTAAATAGAAAGCACCGCTGCTGAATAAAAAGGGAGCATTTTTAAATGCCACGTGCATGAGTAAAGATTCAGACAACATCTTTAGCTTCATTATTTTGTCCCAGTCTGTCACAAAGCATGTACAGAAATGCAGAATAGATCTTGTGCTAAATAGGGCTGCAGGTGACCCCTATTTTGGTTGTTTATGCAGTGGATGTCTTGTAAAAAATCTGAGAGCATTGAGTGTAGATCTGGAACTTGTAAATGCAAAACTGAAGGCTAAATTAGATAAAGAAGCACAAGCAATATGGCATAGTGCCAAAAACACAGTCTGATGTATTAGGAGAAGAACCCCTGAAACCTAAAGTGAAACTAAATTTATTTCTTACTGTAAGAAACAGCAGGTCCTCAGAAAAGAAAGCTACATTGGTTGCATATCTACAGCTCACTGCCAAACTGAATATGCAGTATTGGTGTAGCCATGTTTGTCCCAGGATACCCGAGAGACAAGGTAGGTGAGGGAATATCTTTTATTGGACCAGGTCCTGAAGAAGAACTCTGTAAGTTTCTCTCTCTCACCAAGAGAAGTTGGTCCAAACTGAATACTTCAGTAGATGCACGTGTAAATATCAGACTTTTAACTACTAACACGTTTGGACATTATTCTGCTTAAGAGAATCTATGCAGTAAATTACTTCATTCCAAAAGAAAATTAGAAGAGAACTGAAACAGCAGAACAGGAAGATGTTTTTAAAGGACAGGCTAAAAGGTAAGCTTCATAGAACCACATATTCAGTCTGACCTTCCAGTAAGCACAGCATAGAATGATAGACAATCAGAGGTGTGAAAACTGAATTAGACTGGATGGTAGAACAGAAAGGGAAAAATATATATATATATATATATATATATATATGTGTGTGTGTGTGTGTATATACATATATATATATAGACTATGGCAGTTCCATCCTAGTAGTTATTTGGTAAATTTACTGAAGTTTATTTAAACTACAATCCAAGAGAAATTAAAAAAAACATTACCCCCATAAGAATGGGTATGTAGAAATTACATGCATCAAGGACAATATCACAGAATATCTTTCCCCAGCCCCCACACTTGAAAAGAAAATCAGCCCAAAAATTTTAAAAAAAACCTGCAATAACTGTTATAGAAAGTTCCTTTATCCCTCAGTTTCTCTTCCCCCTGTGAATTTTTTTCAGCTGCTGTCCCTGGATCCCAAAAAGAGATTCTGGGATCCTGGCAGTGTATTCTGCATCTTTCTGTCTGGCTCCACAGCTCATCTATCTGCCTAATTTGTATTACTTTTGTTCTCCTCTACATCCTCCTCATTCCTCACCAACGCACTGCATGTTACCTCTATTGTCCAGAAAGCATATTGAGCTGAATGGAAGGATGAATCCCAAGGATCTGGCCAGCTCTTTGTAAAATAGGCTCCTTTTCTGCTCTGAGCTTGCTGACTTGTAGTGTCCTGCTCTTTACTGCACTGGACCCTGCAGCCTTTGATTTTCCTGTGACAATGGCTGCATCTCCTGGTGATACCTATCTCAGCCACCTGGTCAGACACTATTGTACTGAACATGACCTATTTCAGCTGGCCCTGGATCTTCTCCTCTCCTCGCAGAGATATCAGAGCACACCTATTGGCTTCTTCCCATTTTAGAAAATGCTCTTTTCCTTTTGAGACTCAGATGATGCTAAAGAAGTCAAATAAAAAAGTAGTTTTTTTGTGAAAATAGCATGCAACTCCATTCCACAGCGTTTACAGTTAAGCAGCTTTCATCCAACCTGGCCCCTATGCAGCAGAGTGCAGAAAGTGGACCATAACAGGTCACTTAGGCAGAGACCAGTACACTGTGGAACAGTAGCAGGAAGACTATGTGGAACATTATTTGTGTACAATTATGTACATGAGTACTATTTTACTAGTAATCTCCATGCACGTTGGCACTGCACCAATATGAACTGGCAAGATGCAGGACCACAGTTCCTCAAAGCCAGTCTAGTCAAAACAGCTTTTGTAATGCCTGTGCACCATGAATCCAAGGTATGTGCTGGAGGGCACAGCGGGGACAGACCTTGATAAGCATGCAGGGTTAAATTACCTAGGTACCTTTGAAAAATGTATGAGTCTAAGTCCTATTTTCAAAAGTGACAGGCACTTCAACCCAGATTTTTTGGGTATTGTCTACACTACAATCAAAAGTGTGATTGCAGTTTGCACAGACATACTGACAGAAGCTTTAATCTAGACAAAACAGCTAAAAAACAACAGTGAAGATGCAGCGGCACAGTCCCCAGCATGGCCTAGCAATGCAAGTACATCACCAGGGTCCCTCACTGAAGCCTGTGTTGCAACATCTTCACTGCTATTTTCAGCTGTGTTTGCTGGATTAAAACTAGTGTGGATATACCTACCCAAGCTGCAATCACACTTCCAACTATAGCATAGACATACCCTGAAAGTCATAGACCTTGCAATGCTGAACAAAGAGTCTTAGATGGCTAAGTCCCATTTTCAAAAGTAAGTTGGGAACTTTGAAACTCAGTGGGACTCTGGTCCTAAGAGAATCAAGGGCCTAACTTGCTTAGGTGCTTTTGAAAAATCCCGCTAACACAGCCTGAAAAAGAAGAGTGTGGTAGCAGTAGTCACATGCTTCAAGTTTCACCATTGTGCCTATAGGCAATGCATCAATAAGTGAATGGGGCTGTAGAGCAGTCAGATATTTGCAACATATTATAAGTCTTTTAAATCGGCAGCTCTTGTAAAAAAGTTTGACTGTGTCCTCAGAGCACAAAATTGCAAGGACAAGTAAAGTATAACTTTGTGAATTGGGGCCTGATACTGAGAAAGATGCTGTAAAAGGTGATGAGAAATGCATACTTTGTGGCCTTAACAAGTGGTGAGGTGTTTAATGCCCATCAGGAGAGATCTCTGTAGTAATCCAGTTAGCTTTTAAAGCATAATTATCACTTCACAGCGGAGTCTGGACTAGATAATTGAAAACTTCAATGCCTCTAAGACTCAAATAGACTCTTTGTGCAATTAAGCAATTATTTCCTCATTAGCAATGATTTTAACAGACACAGGTGACATAGAAGGAAATATGAAGAAGCCTGAGCTTTTGAAGAGTGACTCAATTAAGTGTCTGATTATTTTATTCATTTATGTAATTAGGTGGGCTCAGCTGTACTGAGTCAGACCATTAGCTCTTCACAATCCTGTTTAAGGAGATAGGAGTACCCACACCCCTACGAATACACAGAAGAATACCAAAAATAGAAATATATGTGAGGGTCCACTCTCTTGCTTGGCTGAGGGTTGCCTATAACAGACGTCACTTCAAAGAAAGAGAAGCATGTGACATTCAGGGATTAAAAGAAAAGCAAATTCAAAAGACTCTGAGAGACACATCTACCTGTAAGTAAAAGAGAACTAACATATTAAGAGAAAAAAAACAAAAAATATATCCTAGGCTCAGTAATCCAATAGAACACAATTCTTTTTTATCTTTTGTCCTCACCAGAGTACCTCTGCCACTGCTCATATACCCCTCAACATTTCACTTGACAGCAACTTTCATTGATCCAGAAAGATTTGATGGGACTTGACACATAACGCTGCTCCCACAGGAGCTTCTCCCTTCCTCCACACTCCTGGGCCCAGTACTTCAAGGCTCAGACACAGGAACTCAGTGTCACTGTCTTCAGTGGGGGCACAGCATGCTAACCAAAGGACCACTAAACAGATGTACAGTCTATGCTTAAGGCACAATCATCCCACATTGAATCAATAGGAGTTTTGCCGCTGACATGAATGGAGCCCATCTGGGGCTTTTTTTGTTCTGAAGTTTAGGAGTGCTGGAATGACAGAGATAATGGTCCCCATTTCCAAGAGGCAAGTGCTATTTAAAAAAAAAGTTTCCTTGGCCTAGAAAAACAAATTATTTCGGACATGAGTGAGTCAGCAGATAGAGAACACAGTCCCCAAATAAACTTAGGCAAGAGGACACAGAACGAAGAATATGTGAGGAGTCTTCCTCTCTCACAGCAGCCATAGCAAACTGTTGTTTCTGATTGGTTGGACTGTGATAAGGGTGACTAGCTGACCACTGCTGCTGATTATTGGTCACTCTTTCAGATTCAGCGACAAGCAGCATCGCTGACAAAAATGAAAGTTTGCAAGATACCCAAAAACTTGATACTGAGCATTTGAAGAGATTGACACCTCTGATGGCTAAGGTGGCAGCCTCATGACCCTAGTGCCTCAACAAACGCAGAAGATGCTATCTAGACATTCTGGTGACATCTTGGATCACAGACATCATAGTGATCAAACAGCTGGTGCAGTGCAGTGACATCAGATTAAGATCTGATGAAATGCCCTATATAACTATTGATTTCTCCCATAGCATTCTCTTTTGGATCATTTCATGCCCTCTTAAGTCCTCCTTGGCAATGATTTCTTGAAGAGAAGCTTCTAACCAAGAGATATTGCTTTTTATCTATTCCTTTCCCTTGGCTTGCCATCTTGTTCGGGACTGATTCTCCTAAAATTCCAGTCAGTCACCTTGAAATACAAAGCACTACATTAGGTCAAACACATCAATGAGAATTAAAATTCTGTAGGCTATACAAAGCTTTAGAGGAGTCTAAATGTAGGGCATAGCTTCGTTGATTTCAGTGCAGCTATTTCAATGTACTCCAGCTGGGCTTTGATGCTAAACTAATATTTCTAGCATTGTTGCTAACTTTATTTGACATGCCACTGCTGAAGTGCCCATGCAAAACATGTAATCAGGCTCATGAGACCTAGCTGCTAAGCTCGTAGGGTCATGCTTCCTACTGCATACATTGGCCATGTTCAACAGAGAACATCACAACTTGCAAATCTTTAAAGAGACTTCAGCTTTAAAAATCACGCTTGTATCTAAAAGAGACATTATCATCTAATCTCTTTTAGAGTTCTAGTACTCTTAGGTGTGTTACTTGTAACAATAAGTACAAAATTCAGTTGGTTTACTTTGTACATTTGACAGCACTTTGTGCAGAGTGAGTTTCATTGTTTCCCTGTATAATCAGTTTTCCATTTTATTCACGTGAGCTTCTGACACAGCAACAGAAGAGAGAAATGTTTTTTTTAAATATAACTGCAAAAATCACAAAAAATGTCTTAGGACTCAGAAGGAACAAAAATGGACACTGTGTAGAATCAAGCACATGGGTTTATTACTCACAGCATTGGCGGAGTGCCACTTAGCATATTAGGCTCAGAGACACTGCCAAGCAACTGATTACAATGGATTATATGGAATCTTCATGGGCAGAGGGAACTGATGGGGTGGGAGGTCCTGAGCCCCTGGATAGGTCTAGCAGCAAGACAAAATAACACAGTAAGCCAATAGTCTAAAGATTATATAATGTCTCCGCCCATGGTTTCAGGTTAACATGTAACATATTGTTAGTACACAGGTATTTTCCTTTAAACAATGTATAAAATGTATAAGTATAAAATATATATGTTGAATTCTGATTTGGGATCCATAGGAATGAAGTAGCTCCTCTGATTGTCCAACAGGTACATTCCTGGGGGTTAAAGCAAAAAGACACTGAAAAGTACATGGCAATCGAAATTGTTTTTCAGGTTGCTCATTGTGTTTCTAACGGCTAACATTGGCATCTAGGAAGGAAGATGTGCACTAGTTAGAAGGGGAGATGTCATATCTCATACTGATATGCTTGAGCCTCTCCATGAACTCAAGGTTGGCATGTGGAGAGAGTCTGGCTATCTCTTCCTGCAGAAGGAGTGGACATAGATACTCTGGTTTGTTTGAAGCTTCTGATAAAGACACCAATTACTGCTTCCATCTGGCATTTTGCTGACCATGCTTATCTTAGTAAAAAACAAGGTTGTCTCTTGTTTGTTCAGCTTCTCTTAGCTAATATTGTTCACTGTTTGCTAGGCCTCTTTGACCAAGCTTTGGACTTTGGGCCTGTGAAAAGTTGTTGACATAGTCTGTTTCAGGATTTTACATGTACAGCACATGGATTTTGGCCTTACAATTCCACAGCAGATGTAGTTCTTGGAATTACTTTTAACTCATCTTTTGAAATGGATTAGATGTCAAGTTAATGCTGTCTCTTTAATTGCTCTCAATACAATGAAAATAATATTCTACATATATAGAGCACCTTTTGATCTGAAGATCTGAATATGCTTTGCAAGCATTCTCTGTACAGCACCACTGAAATGCAGCCGCCTCTGGGATAGAGACACTACCCAACCACAATGAAAGGAAAGAGAAATTTGATCAGAACACTGTAATATGGTGACTGAAACTGGAGAAAGAGGGACAGGTTTCAGGAGGGACTTAGTATGTTGTGGCATCAAGGGGCTCGGGAATGGAAGATGGCCCCCTGAACTGCTTACATATAAAAACTCAGCTGTGGCATGTAATATTGGCATCTGTGCATGCTCTCTAATGAAGATATCTGGTTTTATAATCACATGGTCACTCCTTACCACAAACAGTGCAGGTGCTTGCTCTGCCATTGATGAGGCTCCACCACCTAAATCCATTTTTGCTTCTCCTTGTGGTTTTCATTTTTAATGCCTGAATTGGGTGTACAGTACTGCTATAAGGACAGTTGGATGTCCTCAAGAAACAGTAAGCTAGTATCCTCCTTTGTATGTATCCTTTGATTACACATCTTCTATTCCTCATATAGGACAGACTCTTAGGGATACAGATGCTCCCCGAGTTACCCAAACCCGACTTACGCAAATCCACACTTACAGAAAAAGTTCCGTAAGTTCTGTAAGCCTTTTTTTTTGTTTGCGTAATTGTTGGGTATACATTCCCGACTTATGCAAAATTCAGCTTATGCAAGGCATTCCATAATGGAATGCCTTGCATAAATCAGGGAGCATCTGAAGTTATGACATGACATAGCTGTTACCTTGGCAGATTGCCAGCCGTTTTCTGAACATTTTTATCATAGTATTTTTAAGTCCTGGCACATCGCTCTTTTGTAAAGGTTAATTATCTCTGGCTCAAGTATCTTGGTAAGTAATGACACTCAGATTTTTGTCCTTCTGCCCACCAGTCTCTGAACTAGTTGTACTAATGAAGCTTTGTGAGATGCACTGCAATACTCTAAAATGGGGTGTGCACATCCCTGGAGCCCACCAAGACCTTTTTTTTAAATGTATATATATATATATATATATATCTCAAACTCTTGGTTATTTGAACTGATGTTTCAGCTAAACCATTTATCAAGCCCATGCCAGACAGACAAGATGTGCCTGAACTGATATATCAAAGAAAACTGCAGGAAGGAGCCACTTGCAAGTTGTGGGGCATTACTATGAATTCATTTGAAATACCCTGTGTCATGGTATAACCCCCACTCTGAACCTTAGCATCCAAAAGATGGGGTACCAATATGAAACCCCCTAAGCTTAATTACCAGCTTAGATCTTGTAGTGCTGCCAACCAGGACTTGCAGTGCCTGGTACACTCTGGTCCCCCCAAAACCTTCTCAGAGGACCCCAAGACCCAGACCCCCTGGATCTTACACAAGGAAAGTAAACCCTTTCCCCCACAGTTGCCTCTCCCAGGCTTTCCCTCCCTGGGTTACCCTGGAAGATCACTGTGATTCAAACTCCTTGAATCTTAAAACAAAGGGAAATGCACCTTCCCCCCTGCTCTTTCTCTCCCTGTCTCCCACCAATTCCCTATTAAGTACAGACTCAATTCCCTCGAGTCTCAACAAGGGGAAAAATCAATCAGGTCTTAAAAAAGAAAAGTTTTTAATAAAAGAAAAAAAAATAAAAGTTGTCTCTGTAATTAAGATGGTAAAGGTTACAGGGTCTTTCAGCTTATAGACACTAGAGAGAAGCCTTTCCCCCAGCACAAATACAAATTAAAATCCTTCCAGCAAAATACACATTTGCAAATAAAGAAAACAATCAAAAAGACTAAACCTCCTTCTACTGGTACTTACTATTTGAACAGAAAATTAGAGAGCCTGTAGGTATGTCTGGTTATTCTCAGAACCCAGAGAGAACAACAGACAGACAAACAACACAAAACAAAGACTTCCCTCCACCGAGATTTGAAAGTATCTTGTCTTCTGATTGGTCCTCTGGTCAGGTGGTCCAGGTTCACTGCTTGTAACCCTTTACAGGTAAAAGAGACATTAACCCTTAACTATCTGTTTATGACACACTGGCAAGTGAAATGCCATTTGCAGTGTGTTATTACATTGTTATTCAACATACTGTGCTACAGCTCAATTTTTTGTGTGTGTGGCTCTTCGCTCTTTTGGGGAGTGTGGGGGAGCAGGGACTGTGTCTTCTTATGTGTCTCTGTAGTGCCTAGCACATTTTGGTGCTACTATAATAGATTACTAAATCAGTCCATCCACCTCTCTTTTCCACTAGATCTCCTACAGGTCAGCAGAAAATTACAAATTAGTGTCCTCATATGCAATACCTTGTCTCATTCAAATCCTATCGAAGATCCTAATATACTTACAGTTATATTCTTAATGATTGCTGCAATAGCTAAAAAGATATGATTTACAAAGATTAAAGAAACAAGAATCTTAGCATACAAGACTACGAAACAAGCTCTGGTCACTCTGTCTTTTCAGTTTGCAATTTTATATCCGTGGTTACATTATCTCTAGTCATTTAATTAGTTGTCTGAGGTGAGGGAGAGAATTTGTTTTCATACCTGTGTTTGAAAAGACATCTTCCTCTTTCTGAGAGAAAATTAATTGCCTCACTGCCTCTGGAGCTGAACATTGTTCAATGAAAGAATAGTAGGTACAAGTATTTACTACTTCAAAAATGTGTCCATAAATGAAGTGATAAAACATTAATTTGACCATGTGCCAAGGACAGAGTTTAGTTTTCATCATCTTCACCAAGAATCAGAGCATAATTCCCAGTATTGCTTGCAAGATGCATGTGGAAGAAGTGAAGTAACAGGAATCAGAGCTGCATTAACTTTTTGTGGGCCCGGCCCCAAACAAAGTTGTTGGCCCCCATGGGACAAGGTGCAAGGAGGCGGGAAGGTCAATCTCCAGAGTGAAGGGCTGGCTGGGGGCAATGAGGCACAGTGTGGCAGGAGGGCCCTGTTTACAAACCTGCAGCTGCCAGACGCACACTGGCCTGCCCAGCCCCGTGATGCCAACATGCCCCTTCCCCTTGAGGACAGGGCCACACATCACCCCCTTGCCCAGTGCCCCACCCTTATGCCCAGCGCCCCCTCGCCCAGAGACTTCCACCACAGATCTCTATGCCCAGGCCCCACCCCTCCCAGAGACCTCCCTCAACAACTGCACAGCACCCTGCACACCACACCACTTGCCCAGCGCCCTCCGCCCATAGATCTCCTCACTGCCCACCACCTTCCTCACAGTCCCACCGTCACAGCTGCACAGCACCCCATATTCCTGAGGGGATTCTGCACCAAAAAATTAAAAATTCTGTAAATGTTATTTGTCAATAAATAAAGGTGGAGGCTCCAACATGGCAGTGGGGAGCACAGGCCACTGATTGCAAGGACGTGGGAGATCACCCTGCATCCTCACCTCGCCCGACCCCACTCCGGGACAGGGACTCAGCCGTGAGGCTGCACCCGACCCTGACACAGTGCAAGGGCCAGGCCTGCTCCAGAAACACGCTGGGGCCCTGCCGTCCTGTGCCAGGTGCACCAGGTGTGTGTGAGCAAGCTCAGCCCAGCAGCAGGATCCAAGTGCCGAGGGACTTAGTGGCGGGGGATCCAGGTTGGGGTAAGAGTTCTCTGTGGGGCAATCTGGGTGCGGGTGGCTCAGTGGAAGATCTGGATGCACAGAAGCTCATTGGGGGGGGGGGTTCCAGGAGCAGGGACAATGGGACTCTGCAGGGATCCAGGTGAAGGTGGGTGGAGGTCAGTGGGGAGGGTGTCTGGGGTGGCTCATCAGGTTGGTACAGATGGAGAGGAAGTGGGGCTTGTCAGGGTGAGGGTTCGATGGGCCTGCTTAACAGAGAGCCCCAGCTTCTGTCAAGGGGATGCCACATGCTGGGCTCCAGCTTCCCCCCTTGCCCCCGCTTCCCCCATCCCCTTCTCTTCCCCATCCCATGCCCCTTTCTCACTGCTCCATCTCCTCCTCAGGCTTTGGGGGTAGTGGGGAAACCACCCCCCAGCACAAGCCGGCAGAGTGGAGCTGGTTGAGGCCAGGTCGCTCCACTTCTTGCCACCTGGTGATTGCAGGTCAGGCCCGACCCCGCTCTCAAGGGACGGTAGGGTAACCAGACAGCAAATGTGAAAAATCAGGACGGGGGTAGGGGGTAATAGGAGCCTATATAAGAAAAAGACCCAAAAATCAGGATGGTGTCTATAAAATCGGAACATCTGGTCACCCTACAGGGCAGTGGGAAGTGGAGTGACCTGGCCCCAGCCTGCTCTGCTCTCATAGACTCATAGACTCATAGACTCTAGGACTGGAAGGGACCTCAAGAGGTCATCGAGTCCAGTCCCCTGCCCTCATGGCAGGACCAAATACTGTCTAGACCATCCCTGATAGACATTTATCTAACCTACTCTTAAATATCTCCAGAGATGGAGATTCCACAACTTCCCTAGGCAATCTATTCCAGTGTTTAACTACCCTGACAGTTAGGAACTTTTTCCTAATGTCCAACCTAAATCTCCCTTGCTGCAGTTTAAGCCCATTGTTTCTTGTTCTATCATTGGAGGCTAAGGTGAACAAGTTTTCTCCCTCCTCCTGATGACACCCTTTTAGATACCTGAAAACGGCTATCATGTCCCCTCTCAGTCTTCTCTTTTCCAAACTAAACAAACCCAATTCCTTCAGCCTTCCTTCATAGGTCATGTTCTCAAGACCTTTAATCATTCTTGTTGCTCTTCTCTGGACCCTCTCCAATTTCTCCACATCTTTCTTGAAATGCGGTGCCCAGAACTGGACACAATACTCCAGTTGAGGCCTAACCAGCGCAGAGTAAAGCGGAAGAATGACTTCTCGTGTCTTGTTTACAACACACCTGTTAATGCATCCCAGAATCACGTTTGCTTTTTTTGCAACAGTATCACACTGTTGACTCATATTAAGCTTGTGGTCCACTATGACCCCTAGATCTCTTTCTGCCATACTCCTTCCTAGACAGTCTCTTCCCATTCTGTATGTATGAAACTGATTGTTCCTTCCTAAGTGGAGCACTTTGCATTTATCTTTATTGAACTTCATCCTGTTTACCTCAGACCATTTCTCCAACTTGTCCAGATCATTTTGAATTTTGATCCTGTCCTCCAAAGCAGTTGCAATCCCTCCCAGTTTGGTATCGTCCGCAAACTTAATAAGCATACTTTCTATGCCAACATCTAAATCGTTGATGAATCGCTCTGGTCCCCTGGCTCCCAGCCTTAGGACTTAGGGAACAGGGGGAACCGCCCCCTAGCATTCACTGGCAGCACGGCTGGGTGCTGGCAGCATGGAGCGAGCTGGGACTGGGTCGCTCCACTTCCTGCTGCCCAGTGAGTGCAGGGTGGGCCCGACCCCTGCTGCAGTCCCCCAGGACACATAGCTCAGGGGAAGGAATTTGCGGGGGGGGCAGAGGCAGCTTTCCTGTTCGGTTCAGCCAGCCATGGGATTGGGCAGGCCAGGGCCCCTTCTGACTCAGCACCCAGTGCCATGGTAAAGCCAGTACTGCCAGGAACAAAGAATCTGTTCTAAAGACAAAACACACAAGAAGCTTGTAAAATTTTTGCTCTGAATGTAAATCAAATTCACGGGCCCAACTTATGTTATGACTTACTTGTTTTATGCCAATTGATTTAATTGGAATTACTCCTGAATTACATTGGGGTCTCTGAGATGAGAGCTGAAGAAAAAAGGCCTGAGGGTTTTTTAAAATAAACATTTATCTTGAGGGTTGCAGTGTTTCATTTCATTTGTAGGAAAATATGGAGAGTATACAGAGCATCAAATAAAAGGAAAATGCAACAAATGTAGGATAAGAAAAGAATTCCCATCTAGTTTACAAATACATTTGTTACAATATACAGATATTGGTAAAGAGGTGTAAAATTCTTGTCGGCCTTTTTGTAATGGATTATGTTCATAATGGAGTGTAATGTGGTTATTGCTCAGTGTCTAACGCTCAAGAGAATAAAAGTAATAAAAAGCTGAATGTTGAAGAGAAGAGAGTAGGGACTGTGGTGGGAGAAGATGGACAAGGTTAAAGCAAGAGGAGTTAGTGCTAAAGGTGTTTGAATGCAAGAGTCTTCCCTTGGCATGGGTTTCTGGGAAGACTATTCTTTTGAGACTTTGACTACATCTATAAAATGGTAGCAAACTCTAGGGTCTTGCATTGCAGGTGTTCTTGAGTCATTCTGTTAGCACAGGGGTTCTCAAACTGGGGGTCAGGACCCCTCACGGGGTCATGAGCTCTCAGCCTCTACCCCAAACTCTGCTTTCCCTCCATCATTTATAATGGTGTTAAATATATACAAAAGTGTTTTTAAAGTATAAGGGGGGGTCGCACTCAGAGGCTTGCTATGTGAAAAGGATCACCAGTACAAAAGTCTGAGAACCCCTGTGTTAGCAGGTGAAGGTGCAGTTGTTATTGCTGACTCATACTATTAATACTGTAGGTGGCTACAATTAGCTCCAACAAGGATGGAGAGATGGGAGCCTCTCTCCTAAGCCCAGGGAGGTCAAGGACAAAAGTACAGCAAGGAAATCCCCAGGAACAGCTGAACTTGGGGAGAAAGCTTAGTGGAAGTTGATGCTGTGTTTGATTGATCATTGGAATGGGCAGCTCAAATTCATGCTGTGGAGGCCACTTGAATATTGTTACTCTCCAGCTACAGTTAGAGAAGAAAGGGAAAGTGTTGCCTTGTCAGCTCCACCTCCATCCCATCCCAACCCTGCTGCTGACTTTGCTAAGTAGAAGCACACTGCAGGCAGTAGGTTTGACTGAATAGCATTATACAGGGCTTCTGAATTTGGGTTTAGATGGCATAATATTTAATATCTATTAACGGAAAGTCAAAGGCTGCAGCAGTGTTAATCATCCATTGAAGAGGCCTTGAGCTACCATGGCAGCCTGTTTTAATTGGGTTTTTTATTAAGCCAGTTTTTCCTTTGTGATTTATCATACAGAAATGAAACATATTATTTGGTGTGGTCTTAAGTGATACCTCCCTGGGAGAAAAACAAAGCCCTGAAAAAACCAGCTAACAGTATATAAATTACTCTCCCTAAAACGCAAGCTGTGGGATAGCTCTCCACATCATTTAGTTACCACTGGCAGCTCTACAAGTACCCTGTGGTAGCCCATCTGGCTGGTAAAGTACCTAGCATCGTGCATTGGCTGGACTGAAGAGTACTTCTGTGCCAGGCCTGGGTACACTGAGGATCAGGTGCTGAACGAATCTCACTTCACCCAGCTGCTTTAACTGTGTAAACAAACCCCAGCCCTACAGCAATCTTACAGAGAGCTGAACCATTAACTACATCATTTTTAGCCCCTCATGAGTAATTTGTTTTCAGGCAAAAGTAAACTCAGCTCTCATTCCACACAATTACTTTAGTATAACAAGCAGTTACCACTGATGCAGTGGTTGCAATTGTGGCCTTATTGAAGCTAATGGGTGTTTTGTCATTGACTTCACTGGAGCCAGGATTTCACATAGAATGAAAGTTTTAGATTTCAAGGCGAGAAAGAACCATTATAACAACATAGTATGACCTCCTGCTTGACACAGGCCAGAGATCCCCAGCTCGTAACTTCTGCATCAAGCCCATTACTTGTCTGAGCTAGAGCATATCTTCAAGGAAAAAAGCAATAGGGTGGAATTCACAAAGGGACGTATAATGCTGCTATGCTGTGTCTCACAGCATTGACCTCTTAGGCACCTAAAAGAAAAGAAAAGAAAAGAAAAGAAAAGAAAAGAAATCACCACAGGAACAGCACTGCATTCCCCAAACCAAGTTAGGTGCCTATTTCTCCCCACTCAATGTAAGGTGCCTAAGAACATGATCCACAAAAGCCACAGTGCTAGGTAGGAAGCCACCTCAGCTAGCCAATGGGAGACGCTGACCAGAGGGTGTGTGCTAAGTCCCTCCACTCTCTCAGAAATAGACACGTAAGTCCAGGCTGCAGAGAGGCACTTATTTCTGCTAGAGAGACACTAATGGGAACCAGCCACCTGCAGTCAGGCAACTTGGGCACCTACAGTGTTTCTTGCAGAAAAGAGCTAGGTGCCTGCCTTGCTCCATGCAAAACAGCTGAAAAAGGAGCCCACATCATTACTTCTAGCCCAGTGAGTTGAGCACTCACCTGAAATGTGGGAGAAAGGAGACGGGGAGAGAGGATTTGAACAGAGGTCTTCCACACTCAGGTGAGTGCTCTACACACTGCACTGAGAGTCACTGGACCAGAAGAGGGAGAGAGAATGATTCTGTAGTCAGTGGTTAGGGCACCCACCTAGAAGGTGGGTGACTCTGGGTCCAGTCACCTTGCTCCAGCAATTCTTTCATTATTTATCCAGAGTTGAACAGCATGAATGGGAGTGACTGAAAAAGCCCCATTGGAATGTCCCATAGCTCCATGGTTAGAGAGGTGGGACCCAATCTGGTAGGCAGCCTCTGAGTACATCTACCAAATCAGGCCCAGCACACGACTGAGGCAGGCAAACATCTATCTTCCCTCCCTCTTTGAACTGCTCTGGGGCTTCAGAAGGAGAGGGGCACCTGGGCATCTAGAGACAGGAACCAGCATGCATGCCCCATCACTAAAATATAAGCACCTAGGGAATTTTTACAGTGGAAAGTTAATCACTGAGCGAGTTTAGGCACCTATAAGGTTACGCAGCAGCCAAGTGAGAGTCTTGTAGATTGCAGTGGCCACACAGGGGCTTAGGCACCTAACTCTGGAGATGAGACATCCAAGTTGCTTTTTGGATCACACCCATAGTCTTGATTAAAAGACTTCAAGCAGAAGTAGTTCTAGTGGTTAGTTACCCTCAATTAAAAATGTGTGCCTCATGCGTAGCCTCAGCTTCCAGCCAATGGACTTCTGTTATGGTATGCACTCACTTCAGAGTACTCCCTGGAGTCCAGATACAACACTGCAGGGGTCTTCCACTCTAGTGCCTCATTGCCCATCCTGGTTTTGGGGAAGTAAGCCACTTATGTGGCCTACTCTTCTGGCAAGGTCACCTCTCAGTCCACTCCCCTTCCAGGGTTAACAGAAAAGTCCACAAACAGGAAAACCCAAAGTCTGTTGGTCTTTGGCTCCCATCTGGGATTCATCATTCTTGGCCTCTTTCCCTCTTGAAACCAATACCTCCCCTCCGGATTGATCTTGTGGGGAGGCAGGGGAACCTAGGCTCACCTTTACCTCTGGGCTCCAGCCCAGAGACCCTGTTTTAGGTGGCTAAGGACTCCTTTTTCAATCCCTTGCCACTTCCATGGGCTGTTCCTACCTCTCCCCACTTGTCAGCATTTTCACTAGGTCTCTACAGACTCAGCTATTCCCACCCTAGTTTTATGGCTTCTTCCCAGCTAGCTGCTGAAGACCTCCTCAGAGACACTCCCAACCTCTATGGCAGCAGCTGGGCTGTATTTCAAGCAGTTCTTCTAGTTTCCCTCCTTAAGACGGGGGTCTGTCCCAACCCTCTTTCTGGAGCTGTGGATAGATTTCAGACAGTGTCTGTCTCTCTCCTTAAGGCAGGAGCCCCACATCCCTTCTTGGAGCTGGAGTTGTAACAGGCTAGCTTTAAGGGCCTTAGCCAGCTTCTCCTTCAGCTGGCCCTCTCTGCCATTAATCCCCTGATGGTTCAGCAACTCAGACTTCTCTTGATGGCTACCTTGCTATGAGGGAGGAAGCAGCATATATGCTTGTCCCCTTCCTAAAACTCATCCCTGAGAGGGGGACAGGAGGAGGGACCTTGTCCCACCAACTCTGTGAGACTCCTGTCCTGATCTCAGGCCCTTAAGGAAACCATAAGGGGATTCCCCACTTCCCCAAGCACTACTTACTCCCTGGACGGTTGCCTCTTTCCCAATGCTTCATAGGTCCTGGTATATTAGGCATTCCAAAATCTTAAAATGGCCACACCACAGGATGGGGTGGGCTGACCCGTAGGTACCATTACTATTAAAATATACATGCTCCAAGTCCTTCATTTAAAGTCCAACAGAAAATAGGAAAAAAACAACTGAGTCTTCAGCCCAGCTAGTAGCCATCTTCCTTGTAGGCTAGCCCCAGCTTCACACTGGGTCCTAGGCTGCACAATACCTCCCCGCATCCTGAGTCTGTCAGACTCTCCAGGGTTTCAGCTTAAATGTCCTGATCAGCCCCACTCTCTCATCAGGCTCCCATGCTTCTCTCAGCTCCCAGCCCAAGAGGCAAAGCTCCAAGCTATCTCTCACCTGAGTCTCCTCCCTGGCCCTCTTCTAGGGCCTGTGGTAGCTGCTGCTTGCAGGCTTCTCCCTGTCAGTAAGGGCTTCTGCTTTGCCCTTCCTCAGGCACTCTCGAATGCAATAGGTCAGTCTTCCCCTTCTGAGCGGTCTGGCTCCCTTTTAGGCTCCTCTTCCAAGAAGAGCAGCTTACACTGGGGTGGAGTCAGCTGGGCCCAGAATGGCTCCATAACCCTTCTGTCCCAATGTGGAGTTTATACACTGCATTATAGATGCCTAGAGAATATAGGTACCTCTGGGGTTAGGCAGAAGCTGAACAGGAGTTTTGTGAATGCCATTGGCACCTAAATGTTGGACTTAGCCACCAAAAGGGGCTGTTAGGCACCAAAGTCCCCCTTTTGAGTCCAGTCCTTGGTCTTTAGCCTCATGACATGAGATAAGTAGAACTCATGAGATAACCGCAAGGTAGTGCTGCTAAACTGGTATGTGAATAAGGAATTACTCTCCAAGTCCAAAGCAAGATCTGTGGCAACACAAAGAACCTGATTCTCCTCACACTTACATTAATGTAAAACTAGTTATTCCATCCCTGACTTCAATAGAGTTACTCCTGATTCACATCAGCATAAGTGAGATGAGAAACTGGTTCATAAAACCCTGTCGATGAAGTAAAGGGAAAGGAAAAGCAGCGAAGAACCAGCGATTTTATTTGGGAGGGCAGTCTCCAGATGAGGCCTGTATGCATCCATTACATTTCTCAGTCCAAAGACACTTTTAGTGTTGCATACCTTAGCTGTAAATGAAAAAAATATTCAGGCTAAACTCATCTTCTGGAAGCAATATGGAGAAATCAATGATATTTTCTTTCTTCAAGAGGATTTAAAGAAAACTTCAGAAAATAATCTCCAGTGAATTTAGCTCTGTTGACTGTGCCAGTCATTTGACATACGGTTAAAGACAAACCTCAAAAGAGAGATTTTTAAATTCTGCAGGCACAGACATAAGATTTACATCAGCCAGTTCATCTCCATGATGACATCTCAAAGAAGTGAGCAATGTTTTAAATGGCAACCGGAGACAATGTCAGCAGGATGATAGTCTAATTGGAATCTCACTGTTGAATAAGCCAGACAGTGTGTAGGGGTTTTTTTTGGAGGGAGGAGTTGTGCCAATTTACTGTATGAATGAAACAATACAGCTTATAATTGCTATGTGTTTGTTTTTGAACAGCATCAATTAAGGGTGATAATTCTAGTACAGAACTTCAGTTATTCTTTTAATTCAGAAATAAGATATTAAATTCTTCTCTGCATACTTGTATCGGTATGCAATCCCATTGACCCAATGCCTTCGGAAAGTCCATTGGGGTAAAGGCTGAACAAAATTTTTACCATCCAGAATAAAAAGAAATATTGTTTCTCTCATCTCTTTGTTCAGACACCAGAGAGACATTTATTTTGTCATAACATCTATGAATCACATGAACTATTGGCATGTGCTTTCTTCAGCTGACAATACTTTTGAATAGAGGTTAAGTTCAAAAAAGTCCTTTAATGCTACTTGCACTGTCTTTTTTGTTTGTAATTTGACACGTTCTCTAGGAGGTAACACAGTGTGTTGCTTCAAGGGCTCATGCACTTTGTTCTGAGAGGAATTTTTCAGAAAACAAGGAGGAAAGAGACAAAAACAATCACACACTCCAGCGACAGAAATTCAGTGGTATTATTGAACATGATGTGAGTAATTAACAAAGGACTAGTCAGTTATGGTATTGCAGTTATACTGTAGTTGATACTACAATTGTCGTATCATTACATCAATATGGCTATGCTTTTTAATCACTAAATACCAATAATTTGAACTAAAAGGCACTCTTTGGAGCAGGGACTGGCATTCTGTAGGTTTGTTCAGCACCTAACATAATGGGACCCCGCCTTGTTAGCCTCTGGATGCTATCACAACATAAATGTTGATAACAATGACAGAACTGGAGTGCATTATTTTGTATTACCTTTTTGGTTTTATAATTAAGATATGTTTTTAGAATCCATTAGCATTAATTAAATTGTATTTGCACTGTATTTCACTCAGTCATGGAGGTACCCCTCTACTTATAGGTAACTAGAGGTATGAAAATATAATTACATTGCAGTTGCACTGTATAATAAAGTGTGGCCAGTTTATCAAAAGCTACTAGGTAATAGTATGCTGACTTCTGGAATGCTGATCAGCCAAAGAGAGTGTTCCAATTATGTAACATTTTGATGATTGTCACTAATGGCCAGGCTCTCAGCGTTCACAGTTGGGACCAAATTTTTGAGAGCTCAGCTACCATTTAGGCACCAAAATAAGTGGACAGATTTTCAAGAGTTCTCAGCATGTTATGTGTTGAGCTCCTTTGAAAATCCCATCTGAGAGCCACAGTGGCAGTTGCTGAGTACTTTTGAAGATCTGGCCCTAATTAGGTGCCTAAAAGGGAGCTGAGTTCTTTTGAAAATCCAGTCCTCATTGTATCCCTTATTGGGGGGAGGGGGAATTGCCGAGGCACACAACTCTGAAGACATTGTCACTGTGAAGCTGACCTGGAAAAACAAAAAAAGAGTCTCGTTTGATTGATTATCTTCTGCCTGAATTCAGCAAACTCAAGGGCCATGACTAACCAGCCGCTGTGCACAGTCACATCACTGAAATACTTCTTGTGCTCCTTTCTCAAGGCCCATTTGCATCAAGTCTAGCTCTCAGATGCTAACTCTCCTTTCACAGGAGCTTACTGCTATCCTAGATTCTGTTTTTGCTTTTGCTATTAAATGAAACAGTCCAACTGTGCAAATTCTCTATCAATTTCTTAGATTGGTTACACCACAAAATATTGCATAGGATCAGAATAGTTCAAATCCATTAGCACCAACAAAGGTTTTCCTGGGTTCTGAAAGGACTTGAACCTAGCTGTCTTTATTATGCATAAAATGGATTCAGAGAATATGGGAAAGTATATGATTCCTCCTCCATATACTTTCAAGGCAGGATGGAAAAATGCTTGAATTTATGATTTTGAATTGGCAGGAAAGAAAAGGCCAATTATTCTTAGCTCAGGAGTCACTATACACAGTTAAGGTGACCAGATGTCCTGATTTTATAGGGACAGTCCCAATTTTTGGGTCTTTCTTATATAGCTCAAATTACCCCCCACACTCATCCTGATTTTTCACACTTGCTGTCTGGCCACCCTATACACAGTGAAAAAGATGCCATGGTACTACCAATTATTGTACTAAGTACAAAGCTAAGTCATGCTGAACATAATTTTTGTTAGCTAGAAATTTGTCAAAAAAATGCCAATAATCTCAGTGATATTTAAATAACATGCAGCCAAACTCAAATTTTAGTTAAAGCTGCATCTTATGCTATCAGTGATAGACTAGCAAGGGAGTCACTGGCAGTATTGCTCCCAGAGTTTGAGAAAATATTCTCCATTCATAAGTCACTTTTCATCCCAAAATGCTTTATAAACGAAATACTCTAAAAAAAAAAGACTAATTTAATGCACTGAAGTGAAACCACCATTGGAGTACAACACTGACTGTCCAATGAAAACTCTGCACTTTCCTTAGGAAAAGGAGGTTGATACAGTACTGGTACATGAAGTCAGACAGATACAACCTTAAATTTGCAGGTCATATGCAACTCAATAATATGCAGGCCCACATAGATGGGAAGTGATGTGCAACCACTGGGACATATACATTGTATAAACAGTATCATTCAAAACCATCTACAGAGATGCACAACAAAAGGAGCCTCACAACACCAATGAAACAGAAATATTGTGGTTACTATACAGGACTAGACCCCCACATCTAAATAGAGTGGATCAGATTCTCCTTTGTATGGCATCTTGCATAGTGATTTTACCTAGGCAAACTTGAGGGGAAAGTGGGTGTAAAGTGCAGCTACTGATGTCAGGGAATGGAGAATTCAGATTTGGTAGCATTCTAAATCCCCACCTCCACCCAGCATTCACTTAGCCCAGCTGTAAAATAACTACACAAGGTACAACGCAGTAGCAAATCAGACCATTACAGTATGAAAAGATTCAGTATAGAAAAAATGCAGAAGAGGGGATCACTTTGCAAAAGTCAGCATTGTGGATCTACTCCCTCACCATGGCCAAGGAGCAGAGAATGAGGGAGGGAGAGGCCAGAACGATCAATCAAAAAACATCCTTGAAATATTGAAAAGAAAATCAAAACCAGACATTTCTCCCCTACTTGGAGTTCTCCGTTCCAGTGGGTGGGAGTGTAGTGGTGGAGGTCTCCTGCATAGCCACCCTGCCTCCACTGGGTCTAAATAACCCTCCACTTTGCAGGAGGGTAGAGCTCATTTCTGGTTGCAGCAGATGGGGAGAAGCTCTCTGTATAACTGCCTACCAGTTGTGAAAATTTCTGCTGCTTCTCCCCTGCTTGTGTGGGGAAGCTTCTCAATTTCAGCTGGGGAAATGGATGTGGGAGGACTCAGAGTGCTCGGGGTCCTACACAGATGCACAAAGGGAGCTGAACCCTACACAAAACTACCTCTGTGTCAGACTAGTCAAAATGTAGCCCATATTCTGTTAGGTATTTGAGAACTTAAAGCATTTCAGTTCATTTTTCTTTTGTAAAGGAACCCTCTGAGAACATGCTGGAATTTTTCAGAAAGCTGGACTATTATGGGCCAAATGTATTTCTACATTCTCCTTCACCTAGAGAGCAAAGCTCATCAGAAAATCAAACATCAGTGCCAAAAATATTATGGCAGAACTGCTCATCCCTGGTGTGCCTGCTGAAATGGGATAATGGTCATTGGAAGCTTGCCATTGTCATTAAGCAGCAAATACTGACAGACATAGGCGGCAGGTTATATATGTTTGCGGTGCTCAGGCACCAGCAATATTCAGGGCTGGGGGCCCTGCTCCAGCAATATTTGGAGCTGGATCGCTCCCCCGGCCCTGCCTGGATCAGGCCTTGGCCCTCGTGGGTCTCTCCCCCCCGCCGCACCGCGCCCCTGCCTGACAGAAAGCAGCACGCGCCTGTCCCCTGCCTGCTTCTGCTGCCCTGGTAGAATGGCTCCCGGCAGAACTGCTGTCTGCTGCCCCAGGTTCCTAGCGCCCACCACACACTAATGGCAAGGCAGGTTGCCCTTACCCTGTCCTTCTGCCCTAGCCCAGAGCCTCTCCAATGCCCCAAACCCCTCAGCCCCAGCCAGAGCCCTCGTCCCCCTGCACCTTGATCCTCTGCCACAGCCCTGAGCCCCCTCCTGCATCATGAACCCCTCATCCTCAGCCCCAACCCTCATCCCCCGCACCCTGATCCTCTGCCCCAGCTCTGAGCCCCTCCGCAGCATGAACCCCTCATCCTCAGTCCCACAGCCCTCACCCCACACCCCAATCCTCTGCCCTAGCCTTGAGCCCCATCCTGCATCATGAATCCCTCATCCTCAGCCCTCACCCCTGCACTCCCTCTTATCCCCAAACTTCCTCCCAGAGCATGCACCCCCTTCCAGATCGTGCACCACCTCCCCTTTCCCACACACCCCTTCCCATCCCCAAACTCTCTCCCAGAGCCTGCACCCCTCACCCCTTCCTACACCCCCACCCCCAGCCCAGAGCCTGCACCCAAACTCCGTCCCAAAGCCTGCATCCCTCACTCCCTCCTGCACACTCACCCCGTGCCCCAGCCCAAAGCCTGTACCCTTCCTGCACCCTAATCCCCAGCCTAGGACCTGCACCCCAGACCTCCCTCCCCAATCCCTCCCAGAGCCTTAGGCAGCTGGGGGCAGAGTTGGGGGGGCAGGTTCTGGGCACCACCAAAATTTCTACAAACTTGCCACCCATGCTGACAGACATCTGCAATTCAGTGAACATGAATTTCATACCAATTGCAGCCTCTTGCTTAAGAGAGAAAGGTGTCTTCAGGACCCGATGATGCTGCTTATTGAACACAAGAAGGAACATAGGTTCACAAAAGTTAATAGGCTGCATTCACCAAGCCAGCAGTTGCAATCCCATCGCCTCTCAATACCAGAGACAGGCTTGTAAATGCCAAAACAGCAAATGTCAGTGGATCTAGCAGCAGTAGCTGCATGGAAAACACTACCTATAGATACCTAAAGCCTTAACTACACTTGGGATTTACCCCAGTACAAACATTGGTAGCCAGGGCAAATCCATAGTGTAGACAGGCAAAAATGCTATAAACTGCAAGTTGCACTGGTCTACTTTACTCCAGTTTCAAGCAAGGGAAAACTGAAGTGATGCTAATTGTAGCCTGTTTATAGTAGGGGTATGTATCTGTTCAGCTACACCACTGGTGGGTGAAATCCCCAGTGTAACCAAGGCCTAAACCTCAATTCTCAGTTAAGGCTGAAGCCAGGAAAGGCTTGGTATTATAAAGTATTTTGTATAGCAATCAGCTTCCTTAAGTCATATCATGAATCAGACCACGGGTTTGGTTCTCATCTCACGTTAGTTTTACAGTGGTGTACTCCACTGAATTCACTTTGTAAACAGTAAGGATATGTGGACTTCAGTGGAGTTGCTTCTGAATTATACTGGTGTTACTGAGAGCTGAAATTGATCTTGTATGTACCTAAGCTTAATAATAATAGCTGATTTTATGTTTATACATAATTCTCCCATTTGATACAATACCAATAGCTGTCTTGGTTCACTGAGTGTTATTCATGTGTCAGAAAACAAATTAGTACTGCTAGTGACATAAGGCGGCCATAATGGGACAGACCAATGGCCCAGCTAGCCAATATCCAGTCTACCAACCATGGCCAATGTCAGGTGTTTTAAAGAGAATGAACAGAACAGGGTAATCATCAAGATATCCATTCCTGTCACTCAGAGGCTTCAGGAAGCTCAGAGCAGAGGGCTGCATCCCTGACTACCTTGCCTAATAGCCATTGATGGACCTAGCCTCCATGAATTGACCTAATTCTTTTTTGAATCTGGTGATAGTTTTGATATTCACAATATTCCCAGCAATGAGTTCCACAAGTTGAGGCTGCATTGTATGAAGAAGTATTTCCTTTTGTTTGTTTTAAACCTACAGCTTATTAATTTCATTGGGTGACCCCTACTTCTTGTGTTATGTGAAGGGGTTAATAACATTCTTAATTCACTTTCTCCACACCATTCATGATTTTATAGACTTGTATCATAACCCCTCTGTAACAGGTTCCTGACTCACCCCCGCATCAACTCCTGCTGGTCCACTCAAGAATTAGCTCTGTTCTAGTTGCAGAGCACCTGCTCAGCTGTGCTGTCTGAGACCCACGTTGCTCCCTAGTTTGCAATGTCCTCTTCTGGACACAGCCCTCTGCCTGTGCTCCACTCAGTTCTCTCCCCTTCCAGGGGTAACAGCAGCCTTTTGGCTTGCACCTGCCTCAGTGGCCAACTACACCGGAAAGTCTAGCCTCTCACCTCAGGGCAAGTTGCAGTCTGCATCAGCCACACTCCTCCACACCAGGTGCAGTGCAAGGAGGAAGGAGGACCCAGGCCCACCCACTACTCTGGGTCCTGGCCCAGGGATCCTCTAGCAGCATTCATGTCCTGCCTGTCTTCTCTCCCCTCTAGTGCTCATACTCCCTGGGCCACTTCCCTTTGGCCCTTACACCTTCATAGCCAGGGGCATCACCCTGACAGGTATCAGGCTGCAGCTTTCCCTCTGCTCCAGCTCTGCCCAACACTGCTCTATTTAAGGTACTATCCCTAGGAGCCAGTCCTCCTCCCTTGCTTGTCAAGGAAAGACTCCAATTTCTTCTGCTTTGCAACCTTTATATAGGGCCAAGCCTGGCCCTGACTGGCTGCCTTTCTGCCCTTCTCTGGTTGGCTGGGTTCTGCACAGCAGTTCCAAGGGCTGCTATTAACCCCTCTTCTGCCCCACTACACCCTCTTCGTTGTCTCTCTTCCAAGCTGAAAAGTCCCAGTCTTTTTAACTTCTCCTCATATGGAAGCTGTTACATACGCCCAAATCATTTTTGCAGACCTTCTCTGTACCTTTGCCATTTCTAATACATCTTTTTTGAGGAGGGGTGACCAGAACTGAATGCAATATTCAAGGTGTGGGCATACTATGTATTTATATAGTGACATTATGATTGTTTCTCCGCCGCTTCCGAGGGCTCCGATACGACCGGCAGCTCTTTTACCTCCATCCGAGAGGTCTTCCGCGAGACCTCTCCGGGCTGCCGGTCTTCTACCAAGATCTCCTCCGGACCTGGAAGCTCTTTTCAACGACCAGGTCCGTGGTGGCCACCATGGGGGTTGACCTCCTCGCGGAGCCCCTGCTACACAATCCCCAGCTTCGTGTGCAGGTGGCGGAGTCCCCCACGGTGTGCCAGAGGTTGGTCTCGGCAGGAGTCACCAGGGTCGGAGACCTCCTGGACTACGACCGGGGAGACTGGCTGGATCCCCTGACGCTCGCTCAGCGCATAGGGCTCTCCAGACCTCGTACTCCCCAGCGCGTACTTCAGGAGGTGAAGGCCGCTTTACTGCCCGCTGCTCGGGCTTACCTTGACCGGGTCCTGTGAGAGGGCACGCCCCGCCCACCCTCCACCCCAGGCCCCGTGGACATTTTTATCGGGCCCCTGCCCCGTGGACCCAATCGGCCCCCTCACCCTTTCACTGCCAGCCGGCTGCATGATCTGCAGCCGGTTTTGTTCCAGACCGCGCCACGGAAACATCTGTACTCGCTCGTGCTCCATACCCTTCACTACCTCACCCTCGCGTCCCACCCCGATACCAAATGGCGGGACCTCCTGCCCCCTCTCGAGGGTGAGGAGCCCCGGTGGGCCAGCTTGTACTCTGCCCTGGTCCCGAGGCCCACCAGGGATATCAGTTGGCGGCTCCTTCACGGAGCCGTGAGCACGGGCGTGTACTTGGCGCGGTTCACATCTGTCCCTAGCACCTGCCCTTTCTGTGGTGAGAAGGAGACCTTGGCACACGTTTATTTGGAGTGCGCCAGGTTGCAGCCCCTGTTCCGGCTCCTCCTGAATATTTTCCTGCGTTTTTGGTTGCACTTTTCCCCTCACCTTTTTATCTACACGCTCCCCATCCGTGGCCCCACGAAGTCGCGGGATCTCCTTCTCAACCTCCTCTTGGCCCTGGCCAAACTGACCATCTACAACACCAGGGAGAGGCGGTTGGCCGACGGGATTTCCTGCGACTGTGGGGCCTATTTCTGTTCCTCCGTCTGCTCACGCATCCGGGCAGAGTTCCTCTGGGCGGCGTTCACTGGCTCCCTTGACGCCTTCGAGGAGCAGTGGGCGTTGTCCGGGGTTCTCTGCTCGGTGTCCCCATCGGGTTCCCTTCGTTTAGCCCTATGACCTCACTCCCGATCCTGTTTTTTTCATTAGTTGTCCCCCGTAATTATTTGGTGTCCCAGACCTGTGGGTCCTCCCCTTAGGCTGGGGGGAGGCCCTTTAGAAGTGGGCGGGCTTCGCCCGCCCACCCTCGCTGGATGCCAATAGGACATTATGATTGTTGATGTGCAGTCACAGGTATTTCATATTTTCTTCTATTTATTCCCTTTTGTCAATAAAGTGAATGAGCAGAAATAGCTTCTTTTGTGAAAGTAGCATATGTACTTATTTATAGAGGACTAGATGACTCATAAGGTTGGGAATGGAACTGAACATCTTTAATTCCTAGGTCCAGAAAGGTTGGTAGTGAATGGAAGTCAGATTTTAGACTTATAGGACAAATAACCAGGAACTCTCTTCTTCTCTTATATTGAAGACTAGTACTCTATTTGCTTTTCTCCTATTTGCCACCTTCCCAGATCTCTGTGATTTTTCACAAATAATTGTCAACAGTGCAGAAGTTTCATTAAGTAATTCTCTGAGGGTCAGTGTAGTGGGGTGGTCACCTGCTCCTGCCTGAAAGGTTTTAAAACCTGGGCTGATTGGAGAAGTAGCCACAGCTGGGGCACACCCCAATCAGGCCCAGCTGGCCATATCAAAGCCAGGGAAGCCAGGAACAGAGACACAGTCTCTTGGGAGGGAAGAAAAGCCTGACTGCTGGGATGCTCAGGGTGCCTAGAACAGGGGTCAGCAACCTCTGGCACGTGGCTTGCCAAGGTAAGCACCCTGGTGGGTTGGGCCAGTTTGTCTACCTGCTATGTTGGCAGGTTGGGCTGATTGAGGCTCCCACTGGCTGTGGGGTGGTGGGAAGCTGTGGCCAGCACATCCCTTGGCCTGTGCCGCTTCCTGCTGCCCCCATTGGCCTGGGACAGTGAACCATGGTCAGGGGGAGCTGCGATTGGCCAAACCTGTCAACAGAGCAGGTAAACAAACTGGCTCGGCCCCCTAGGGTGCTTACTTTGGCAAGCGACATGCAAGAGGTTGCTGACCCCTGGCCTAGAGTGAGGCAAGGCTGGGTAAAGGCCAGAGGGGCTGGCGAGTTCCAGGCTGGCAACTCCCCAGGCTGCAGAGCCTTGTCCAAGGAACCATAGAGGCACTGGGTTGCAGAGAGAGGCAGCAGGTCCAGGTCCAGACCCAACCTTGCCTATGAGGAGTGGCTGACACTGCAACCTGCCCCAGGGCATGGGGGTGAGTTGGTGACTGGCAGTAGCCTATGACTGAGGTGAGGTGGGGATAGGGGGTGGGGGTTCCCTGGGGAGGAGAGACCCTGAGAGAAAGGAGTTACTCCCAGGGGGCAGCACCCCAGATAAAGGGGCACCAGAGTCCAGGGAGGGACACAGGGGCCAAGCGGCAGCGGGATACTGGCCTGCAGAGGGTGCTCCAAGGCTGGAGAGCTAATTCCTGGAAGAGACCAGCAGGAGGCACCACAGGGGTGAGTCCTACACACTTACAGTCAGATTGTGATACCATTACTCACACCGAGTAGCACCTTGTTCTACATGTAGCCTGTTATCTTCAATGTAACCATGAAAGGCATCCGACTAATTCCCAACTCATGACATCTAGGTCAGCTCATTTTTAAACATCCAAATGCTCCTTGCCTTACTTGTATGTAATCAATAGCTATTTTAACAAGAAATTCCTTATTTCTGAACTATCAAACTTCTTTTCTCTCTCTTTTCTAAGACAGATTTTTAGAAAAGGAGTTTGGTGTCCCAGCTATTTTAAACTCATCATTAATCTCATCTCATCCCTCACTTATTAAAAGTGTTTACATATTTATAAAATCTTCCTGCTTTCCCCTTGGCTAGTATTAATTCATTCTGTTTTAGTGTCCTGATATTTTTCCTAAAAGCTGTGGCTCATGCTCTGCATTCTTGTTTGGCTGACTACTCCCCCATTCTCCCGTTTCAGTATAGATGGGCTTTTATAAACCTCGGATCCTTTATCAGTCTTTTGTGACACTATATTGTCTGTCCTTTTTCTTTACATTCTCATTTTTCCCCAGAGGAATGGTTAGTTGTATCTTAATTATGGCACATTTTTTAAATCCCTGGCTACCCATGGGTTTTAATGCTTCCTCTCTAACAGCTCATTCACTAGATTACTTAATCCCCCCAGATTTCCTCTCCTGAAATCCTTTTGCTGTCAGAGAATCCACTTCTTACTGGGGTGAATCCAAATAGTTTAGGGGTTACAGGTGCAAAGCTTCCCACACTTTCACAGCCTCATTCCTTTTCTCCTTATTGGTAAGATAGTTATTTCAGGACGGCTTCTGCATTAGTTGGAGTCTTCTCTTTCTGACTCTCAAAGCTATCTGCAATGTAATTTAGGAACCACAATGATGCTGCCCTTCTACTGTTCTAGAAAAATGTTGTAAGGCATCAAGTTCCAGCACTTTTAAATTATTACCTTTGTGTTTTAAGGGCAGACAGTACATTCTCAGACAGGACTAAAGAACACAGACCTTGCATATTGAGGCTGAGACAGAAGTACTTCTATTTAAACCAGAGACTGCTTCCCTGTCCACACCAGATGGTGACACCAACAGAAACACCAGAGACAAGATCTTCAGCAGCTGTAAACTGCTGTCATGCCACTGAAATCAATGGACTGGTGCTATTTGCACTGATGGAGGGAGCAAGCAGAGGCCAAAAAGGATTACCAGGCATGAAAGGTGCTGTACAGGTGGTGAACTGGCACACTACTGTTCTCCTTTGCTTTGTCAATGCCATTCTACAGAAATTATCTGCCAACCACTCTGAAGACATGAAATCCAGACTAGGATTCTAATTAGTTGCCCCTGACAAATTCATTGCCACTCTGACATTAATAAGTCCTACGTCTGAGGTAGTGGCAGCTGGTGAACTTTGGGGCAAGTGGGGTGTAGCAGACAATAAAAATCATGGCCACTTACCCCTATGGCACCATCCCTACCCCTAGAGAAAGGAAGGATCAGCCCTAGGAAAGTTGCCTTCCAATGCTGGATAGGGCCCTTGCCTGGGACTGCCTGGACCTCCTTCATGGGAACCACTTCCTCTTCTCCCTCTTATCACATTCCTCCTCTCCACTGCTGCCTCCTCCTACCCACCCTGCCTGATGAAGCCTCCTTCAGCTGAATCTCCACCTTCATTGCAGGGCAAGGCCTCCCTCCAGCAGCTCTGCTGCCTTCAGTGCAGCAGTGAACCACCCAACCCCAGTCAGCAGACCCTGAGAGAATGAGCAAGAACCCACCACCAGAGCCAGTCCTAGCACACAGTGTTTCCCTGACATACCACGGGGGGGTGGGGCACTCTACAGTCATTGCAGCCTGTGGCTTGGATGGTGAATCCAGTAGTCGAAATCCCATTACAGATTGCTGCAGCTTTGACTCCTATCAGGCCTTGACAGCATGTGCCACAGGGGTTGTGGAGAAGAATGCCCTACTACTGCATAGGATTCATGTACAGCAAATCTATAGCAAGCTGTGATTCATATTTAAACACACACACAGGTGGGGCAGTGCCCCAATGCCTTGTATACATGAGACACCATTTGTCTGGGATCATTATTATAAAGACACATGATACAATTTCCTCTTGCTCACAATATGGAAGCAGCCCTGCAAGCTTGGGCGTTGCTGAGTGTCGATTCCTTTGGGTTTAATGCACCATAAGTGGACAATGAGATGGACAGATATACAACTTAATCATTTATTATTTATATTGCAGCAGTGCCTAGATATCCCCCCTCCCCGACGGGGACCCCATTTTTGTAGGCAGGCTATAAATAAGATAGTGAGAGCTAGTCCTGGCCCTGGAGATTTTACAGTCTAAGAAAACTGGCAGGACAAAGGAAGTGAAATAGGTGCACAAAAGGGAAGTGACTGGGTCAACATCACACAGTCGGGTACAGACAGAAGCCAGGATTGCATGCATCCGACGAAGTGGGTATTCACCCACGAAAGCTCATGCTCCAAAACATCTGTTAGTCTATAAGGTGCCACAGGACTCCTTGCTGCTTTTACAGATCCAGACTAACAGGGCTACCCTTCTGATACTAGAAGCCAGGATTGGAACTCAGGTCTGCTGATTCCCAGTCCACCAGGGAGGAGGCCCCTGATCTTGCATTTCCCACTAAGCCCGAGGGTGGCTGGCTGGTGGCAGAAGATACTGAGTGACAGAGTTTGTCCAGGAGGGCTCCCAGCAGCAGGAGAGCAGCTCCTCTTCTCCAGGCCTGGGAAGCACCTTTAAGGGCCCTAGCCAAAGCCAGATATCTTGTCTTTAAGCCCATGATCTGTGATCCTTCTGCACTGGAGAAGGGGGGAACCTCTGGCTCAGCGCCCCCAGTGCACCCCACCAGGGCGGGGCTTTGCGGTTTGTGAGGCGCTGTGAACAATGGGAAAGGAACTTACAGCGCCTGTGGCTCAGCCCCGGGAGCGGCGGCGGAGTGCGCAGGCCCAGGGCGAGCCGGGCTCGGCGGGAGGGGACACGAGACGCGGTGTGTGAGCGCGGAGCGGCTCAGAGCCGGGATGGGAGCCGCGCGAGAGATCTGCAGCTAGCGCAGCTGCACTTGCTCGGCCGGCAGCAGGGAGGCTCAGGTAACCAGCGCCGAGCGCGGGCAGTGCTGCGGGGCCGGGGGTGCGGAACGGGCGGGGCTCCTCCGTGGCCGGGGGCTGTTGAGCCGGGCTTGGGCGGTCGCACTTGCCCCTGGCAGTTTTGCAAGGGGGGAGGCTGAGCTGAGCCCCCCCATGAGCCGCTGGGGAGGCGGCACGTTTCCGGGCTAGGAACCGGCGGGTCAGACAGCAGCTCCTGCCGCTGGCTGTCACAGGACGGTATTGAACTTCCAGATGAGCCCCCGAGCCCTGCCCCCAGAGAGAGGGGAGCTGCAAAACGCTTCCGCGTGGTTGCCAACCCAAGCGCCGCGGCAGCCCTGCAATGGGAAAGGGGCTGCGTGTTGCTTCCACAGCGGGGAGACCGCGCCGGCTACAGTGCAGGACAAGCCAGGCGTTTTCGTTTCATATGTTGGTCTTTGGGCGCAGACCGCATTGGGCTGGCTGGGCGAAGGGTGCGTCGGTAAATTTTACACACGCAGAGAGCGAATTAGCAGTTGCTGGGAGCCGGCTGCTTCGCTGGATGCTTTGCAAGCGCTTGACAGCGAGTCTCGGTGAGGCCGGCTCACCTCCTGAGAGTCGCGGCTGGGTTTCAGCACCATGGAGAGCGCGCTCCAGGCAGCAGTGAAGGGCACTGAAGGCCACTTCCTCCTGCAGAGCCGAGGCGTGCAAGGAAACCAGTTGCTGTGGGGGTTGCATTGCTTCCCTCCTTGCTGGTGCCATCGGTGGCACTGGGAGATTTACTGCTCTCCCTGCTCCGAAAACAAGCAGTAATTCAGGCGTCGTTTATGTTTTCTGTAGATTAGCCTGAAGAGGAAAATATGGTCTTCTCCGTTGTTGGAGGGCGTTCTGCAGCTGGAATGTGTATCAGCTGATCAAAATAAAACTAAGCCTCAGCCATCTCTGAGATTCTGCTGATACCTTCGTGAATATAATTATAGAAGGTGGAGAAAAGTAACTGAAATGTAAACAAATCTCTTTAAAGAAGGGCTAACCTGCCTTCCTGGGGCAGAGGAAGGGTAATGAGTGGGGATCCTTGATATGATTAGAATGGGGGGGGTCAATTCCTTTTGCAACAGATATTCACAGAAGCTATACTATCCAGTAAGTACCTCGGACGTTTTTCTGGGGGGATGCTATTGACCTTGTTTAATAAAGAAAAAGTAAAAAATAGCCTACCTTCCTTGTTCCTACAGGCATGTAAGTATAGGAAACTTGAAATTATGATTACTTTCATTTACAGTATGGTGCATCATATTGTAGTTACTCCCCAGGATAAAATAGATTTAACCTGTTGCAAGAAGCATTATTTAAAATTTGTGATGCACTAAGTGTGAGACTGTGGTATTACCATGAGCCCTTAGTAAAGAGTACTGCCTAGTTGCACTGATCTCAAAGCAGACCCGGGGCCTCAGATGGTCACAATATGGTCTTTGCTTCCCCCTTCTTGACTAAGGGAAGTAATTCGTGCCATTTCTCTCTCTGGTGTAGTTTACTTCTTCCTTGATGCTGCCTTGGCTGAAGTCAGGCTCCACCCACCTGCACAGACTGGGGAATAGCAGCTGTTCAATCCCTTGAGCACAAAAGGGTGTAGCCCATGCAGGAAATTAATAGGGTGCCTTATGTCCACATTCCCCTCTGTATGGCTGTGTGACAGAGCTCACAACTGACTCCTCAACAAGAAAAGAGGCCTGTACATAAAAGGCATGATGCAAAGCCCACTAAAGTCAATGGAAAGACTCCCATTGATTTCAATGAACTTTGGATCAGGCCCAGCCTGCCTTGCTTTGGTCTCTATCCTAAGGGAACATTAGGTATGGATATTAGATTTTGTAAGCATCAAGATTATCCCATGAATTATTATCCAATATCTATGTTATTTACTCCAGAATTCACTATTTCTAGGGGGGGTCTTATTTTCCTGTAGGTAAGGATTGGAAAGATGAGCCTTTAAAAAGAAAGGTCAGAGTGTCTAACATCAGGAGGAGGAGGAGGACTTAAAACGTAAGAACCCATTTTAATTTGTGTTTTACATTTTCAGGGTCATGGTCATGCATGTGCATGTGCTGAGACAGCAACATCACATTTCTGTTTTCTTCTGTTTTAGCATAGTTTCAAATTCAGTTTTCTAAAAGGTAAACATTTAATACTTAAAACAATTAATTTATCATGAAGCAGTTTGAAAATTCATTGAGTAGTTTCTCCTGAAATATGCTCAATGTTTCACCCATCTAGTCACAAAACTGATCACCACCCTCCTACCTCCCGCCTGCTATATCAGTGCAGTGTAATAAAGCACAAAATAAACACAAGATAGTCTTTACCTGGGGAATAAAGTTGGTAGGGGATTGCTACACTGAAGCTGCATGTTCTGAAGTTCTGACTGTAACTTCTCTGTATTTCTAGAGATTGATCATGATTACACTGGTCCGCTGTTATGCTGTGAAAAGTTCTAAAGATGAACAGCTGTCCCTTGGCTTTATACAAGCTCTAAGCTCAGACCAAAACACTGATATAGGGTAACAGTGTTTACTCCACTTTTGGGCAAAAGATTCCCAAGCATAGGCTTTTTAGGCCCAGATCCTTCATGGTATTTAGGCACCTCACTCCCAGTGAAGTTAATGGGAGTGAGGTGCCCAAGTACCTTTAAGGATCTGGCCCTTCATACCCACATCCACAAAAGTGAAACCTGTGCCAATACATTCAACACCCCAACACAGTAGCTGTCGTTTATATTGATCTGGTACAAATAGGTGCCTTTGAACACTCCTCCACATATTTATTGTGGACTCTTTACCTCACCTTCCTTCAGCATTCTGTTCAATAACGCTGCCTCATTCTCATCTAGCAAGAGCCACATTCATGTTGCAGCTCAGAAGACAGACTACATCACTCCAAATCACCACTGGGGACTGAAAACCTCTCCTTCTTCTGTCTAGGAACTGATAGTATTTCTACATGAAGAACCAGAGACTAGGATAGATTTGCCCACATGTAACAGCTTATTTGTTTGTGTGTTTGAGCAGTGGCTGGAGGGGAGCGAGAGAGTGAGTGTGTGTGTGGTGGGGGGCAGGGGTTATAAAGGTATTCATGAAAGCATCCAGTAGCACTGGCTAAATTGAATCGGATGTTTATTTCTTTTCATTCTGAAAAAGATCATGATTTGATGAACTAGTTGTCACAACAGTAACACTATGCTCCACTCTTGTGACTAAAATTTTATTTTTTTGTCTTATAAACTTCATTCTGTGATACACTTATCTACATTTTAACTCTTAAATAATCAAATGCAACTATTAGCATTCTAGATTTCCACTCTAAACTTGTTTTAGTATAGAAAACAATCTACCTATAAAATAAGTAATCCCAGGTTGTGTGTTTATCATGGGTTAATCCCACAGTGAGGAATTAGAATTTACAGCATATCTCCTGATACACAATGTGGTTAGTGCAAAATAACTATACAGTACCTTTTTTAATGTGGTGCATAGTTAATTTATGCTGATCTTTACAAATTAGTCAATCTGTGCCATATTACCTTATGTTTTCTTGAATTAACTACAGTAAATTACAGAGGAGAATGAAGATCACTAGAGATATTGGGCCAGATTCACTGATATGCTCCAGTTGCTTTGCATAATTCTGCTGATGCAAAGCAAGTATCAACCTAGCTTAACTTCCTCAGGAGACTGCTGGGCATGACCAGAGCAACACAAAGCAGCCAGATACACTAGTCAAACAGATCCATTAGGCCTCATTCTCCCTTACCACTGACCTTGTGTTGTCCTTTACATCTGTGTAAAGTGCGAGTAAAGTACTTCCATCCTGATCTCACTATGCACAAGTTAAAAATGATTGTACAAGTTGCAAGTCAGCGGAGACTCACACATACAGTTTATATGAGGAGACAGTTTTGTCCTGCGAGATATGGGACTTGACTGGCAGGGCCGACTCTAACATTTTTGCTGCCCCAAGCAAAAACAAAGAGCGCCACCCCGCCCCGCCCCCCAAGCGTCACGTCGCCCAAGTCCCCGCCCCACAAGCGTCGTGTCACCCTGCCCCCCGAGCCTCGCGTCGCCCCAGTCCCTGCCCCCAAGCGTCGTGTCGCCCAAGTCCCTGCCCCCCTGAGCGCCGTGCCGCTGAAGCACACCCCCACCGAGCGCTGTGCCGCCCAAGTTCCTGCCCCCCCAGCACGGCACCACGCCTCCCAAGCCCCGCCTCCCCCCAGCGCTGCCGGGCCGAACCGAAAAAAACCAAAAACAAACCCCGAATGCCACCCCGTCCCAAGGTGCCGCCCCAAGCACGTTCTTGGTAGGCTGGTGTCTAGAGCCGGCCCTGTTGACTGGGAGTCAGGAGATTATTTGGTATGGGAGGGTTGGCAATCTGTTTCCTGCTCTGCCAGTGATGCTCTATATTGACCTTAGTCAATCCCTTAATTTGTGTGTGTGTGCACCTCATTTTTTTTTGGCCCACCCTCAGGTGATCTCAAGACACTTTACAAACACTAATTAAGCCTCATAATAATTTGCGTGTGCCTCAATTTTCCACGTCTTATAATTGGAGATATTAATGCTTACCCCTCATTGCAAGGCAGTTTGAGGTATATTATAAGATATTATTGTGCCATATCTTTGAAGGAATGTATGACAGTATGAAGCTAGCTATGAAAGGGCTGTGCAGATAAGGAAGCTATGGTAATTCATACAGCCACTTTATAGACTAGTGCAGTACACAGTCAAGTGCAGAGGATTAGAGGCCAATAGGCCATGATTCCTGGGTCCATTTTGGATTCTACCATTAACTTATTCCTGCCCATCCTGGCTAATAGCCATTGATGGATCTATCTTCCATGAATCTATCTAGCTCCCTTTTGAACCCCGTTATAGTATCAGCCTTCCCAGCACCCTCTGGCAAGGAGTTCCAGAGGTTGACAGTGCGTTGCATGAAAAAATTATCCTATTTGCAGTGCCTGTTTAGTAATACTTTGCAGTTGCCCAAAAGATTTGTAAGACAACATCTTGATATCCATGCAACTCTATCACCAGAGAAAGGCATGTACCCATGTACCAGCTAATTTATTTTCTGTGTTTCAGTCTACACATTGCAGATGTGTGGTTCCCCCTTGAATCAGATTGGCAGGATAATGACCAATAATCATATAGAATTGTCTTCCTTTCTGGGGGCTGCCTCCAGCTTTATGATGTCTGATTTAAAGACATCTACCTCCCTCTCTAACTAAGGGGAGTCTCTTGTTGAAGACCATTAGGCTGGGAGTCTGTGCCATCTCAACCAATCAACAGAAAGCAAATCACTCAGAAAAATGAGAGTATTATTTCTTTGGCTTGGTCTGTGAGGAAACACCCTGTAGAGGAAGAACAAGAGTCTTGAGTCTGAAGGGGGAAGAAAAGGGAATGGGAATCTTTGGAGTCCCATCCCAATCCCCACAGGGAAAGCTTCTCAAAGAAGTGCTGCTCTAAGCACTCTGAAGTCAAGGGCTGCATCTGCAGACGTCCAGATGCTTAACAGAGAGGATCTAGGAACGCTGGGCGGCAGCTTTGCAAAGCTTGTTCATCAGCACCTCCACTCTCCAGTGCAGGAGGTGGTCATGGAGTGGGCTCCAAATCTTGTTGGACAAAGAACTTCCACATGCTTGCAGGCCTCCTGGATTTGATCCGTTTGGCCTTGATATATCAGAATGCTTTGAGGCCTTTCCACAGAAATTCTTACGATACTATAGTGGCAGGAATACATTAATACCAGCGGACTAGAAAAGCTACTACTATCAGAGAAAAGTGCATAAGATTCCTCAACACTGAGCCATGAAAACAACCAGGGATGAAAGCAACCAGTGGATTACAGGCTTAGTGTCATAGTGATGCCAATTTCTCTACCTACCAAGAGCCGAATTCTGCCATTGTTTTTAATTAGCATGCTCCAGATTTTTACATAATTTCAGTGAGTGTTGCAGTATTTGTCCATCTCATTTAACACAGAGGGAGCTGGTATTCTATAGTGAGTGAAATCATGTGCATTTGGGATATTGCAGTAGTTACTGAAGGGGATAGGGGCTAGAAGCCAATAAAATGCAAGAAAAGGGGGTTGGAGTGGGAGAACCTTGTTAAAACAAACAGGTTAGGTATGCTTGCATCGCACTGTTTTAAGAAGTTAGGTGTGTTACTTGAAGCTGATGTTAGGTCTCACTCATACCTGTTGGTTCATATAATCCTACTAAATCCATAACAAAGGCATTATAATACTTCTAAAATACTCATCTACAGATGAATATTAAAGTGGCATACTCATTTTCAAAAGGCCTGATTGATTTCACTTACACTTATTTTACACTACTGTAACTCTGCTGAATTCAGTGGAGTTATACCTGTATACGTGAGTTCAGGGTCAGGCCCTGGATATTTAAAACAGAAAATCTTTGTTTTACTAGTACTTTATTACAATGGAAAGAATTTAGAACACTGCATTTACTTTTCACAGTGCATGAAATCCTAACCCTTTTGCAGTCAGTGGGGCCAGGCTTTACCTCACAAATTTACTATCTGCATCTGGTAAATTAAAATAGGCTTGTTAGTTTGTAATAATTTTCATTTTCTGATTTGTAGATAGTAGAACAAATGTTCCATGCTTGAGGGTATTTTTATTCAGAAAAACTAATTTTAAGGCTAGTCTTCATGACCAGGTCCCCCGTGGCTATTTATGTCACAGTTATATATAATCCCACAGTTATGTCTCTGTTTTACAGGCTTAAGAAAAAACGAAGCCATCAAGAAGAGTTTGTGAATTGTTCCAAATTAGCAAATAAAGCTAGCAAGTGATGCCTAACATGACTAATAGTAATGGCATTTGTATCAGAGATCAAGGCACTCAGCCCCGCAGTCATGCAATGTCTCTTTAAATTTACATAAAATTAAATGATATCCCATCATGAATTATGGAACTGGAAACACTACATGTAAAAAACAACTGTGTTGAGTGTTCACAGATCCATCTTTAGGGTGTAATCCTGCAAGGTGTCAAGGGCTCTCAGCACCTACTGACTTCAATAGGAGTTGAGGGCCCCCACACCTGCCAGGAGTGCTCAGCACTTAGCAGGATCGAGCCCTTAGTTTGGGAGTGTGGGATGGAGAGAACTCCACAGGGCTTCTTCTCTTTCTAGAGCTGATATCAAGGGATTATTTGCAGCCCATTTTGATTGAGTCTGTCTTGTGTGAAATCTCTCATTGCAGGTGAGAAGGATGAGCTCATATGCGGATATCTGTAGCTCCAAGCAAGCGCAGAGCAGCACGGAGGGAAGTTATCAACGCTATGGAGTTCGATCCTATCTGCATCAATTTTATGAGGACTGCACAGCTTCAATTTGGGAGCATGAGGATGATTTTCAGATCCAGAGGTCACCTAGCAGGTGGAGCTCTGCATTCTGGAAGGTACAGCTCACCACTCTACAGAAATTATTATTTGGTACAGGCCCAGTTTTCAGTAATTACTGAGCATCCACCCTTTGAAAATGAGGCCCTTTTAACATATATATCCCGTTGGGCATCAAAAAATAAAACACACAAAATCAAGTCACTTTTGAAATCTTAGCTGTAATTTGTAAAAGTATAGAGAAATGACTCTCTCAACACATTCACGCACAGCTTTCACTGACATTCATAAAAGCATAGGTGGGTGTATGATCAAACTACCAGGGAAACAATAAGGGCTTGGTTTACTAAAAAGTTAGGGATCTTATGGAAATCAAGCTTTGCACTTATTATTTAAACTGGGCAGGAAATGTAACGTTATGACTTATTTCTACCACACCATCCTCTTAACCTCTGCAAGATAAAACATTTCATGGACAGAAAACAGGAGGTGGTCATATGTAATGGGTAATCGCAGGGTTTGAATCCAGGACTTTCATTGCCAAAGCTCTGACCTCCACTCCCTGCGCTAAAGAAGGAGCTTTGTCACCTAGTAGCAGTAATAGGTTAAGAACATAAGAATGCCCATACTGGGTCAGACCAATGGTCCATCTAGCCCAGTATCCTGTCTTCAGACAGTGGCCAGTGCCAGGTGTTTTACAGGGAATGAACAGAACGGGTAATCATCCAGTGATGATACACGCTTACAGCCTCTACACATGCTTATTTCTTTTTCCTGGAAACTCCCATATGTATGTTGATTTAAACAAAGATCAGCTGTAGAAATAATTCCAACATGGCAATTCATCCACATATTTGAATTCTATGAATCGGGGCCCAGAAGACAATGTTTGCTTCCTGGTAGGATTGACAAATATTTGTGTAGACAATGAAAATGTTAAATGATGAGGCCACATTCATTTTTAACCTTGTTTGTTTTCCAGGTCGGACTCATCTCTGGGGCGGTTTTTATGCTGATCGGGTTAACAGTTCTTGTCGTAGGTTTTCTTGTGCCACCGAAAATCGAAGCCCTTGAGGAAGAAGATTTTGTTGTTGTGGATAACCATGCCATTCAGTTTAACGGAGCCCTTGATATATGTAAGCTGGCAGGAGCGATCTTATTTTGTATTGGTGGGACCACAATGGCAGCATGCCTGTTGATGTCTGCTTTTGCTAAAAGCTATTCCAAAGAAGAAAAGTACCTTCAGCAAAAGTTTAAAGAGAGAATAGCAGACATAAAAGCCCATGCACACCCAGTCACAAAAGCACCAGCACCAGGAGAATCAAAAATACCTGTCACTTTGTCCAAAGTTCAAAACGTCCAACCTTTATCAGAAACCTGACATTTCTCTTTTTAATTTATACATCATTTATTTTGAAAAGGTCAGCGTTTGTGAGCATATGAATTTGTGTTTACAGTACAGCTTCAAGTACTCTGCTCTGTAAGAGGGGGACTGATTGGAAACCTTATCTAGCAGAATTAGATGTTGGCAAATGAGGGAAGTTTAGGTGATTAGTGCTTTGAATAATGTATTTACATGTTCAAATATATGAATTGTGTAAACAAGTGTTCACCTATGTTGATCTAGGTCAACCTACCAACACAGTTACAACAACACTGGAGGGAGAAAGAAAAGATTTAACTTCTTATCAGTTTCTGTGTCATTTGAGAAAAATGGGCATTTTTATACCAATTGTATCATGGCCATCCAAAATTATGCTCTGTTTAAAGTTAATGTGGTGTGTTCTTTTTTTAGCTATGGTAGTTTTTAAAACTTTTTTTAGACTTGGTGTTCTTTCACTTTCCAGTCCTGCTGCACATGGTGTAATATCCTGACCTCTTTACCCATGTTTGTAGTCCTGTCATTTTCAATAGTCTCTATAAAAAGAAGAGTGTACATATACACATTATAGGTCTCTCACACAGAAGAAACTGTGTTGCCCCGATTTTGATTAAGGCAATTCAGTGTTTCCATATGGGAAACAAACTTAATTTTAGGCCCAAATTTGTCACTATCTTTCCTTTTTAAAATGACCAAATTTTGTTAACAACAAAGGCAAAATAAGGAAAGCAAGATTATGAAACATCCTATTTTAATTAAGAAAAAGAACTCCACATTTCCCCATTGGTTGTTTGGTGTGGTGTCCCTCATCATGAGTCTTTGCCAAACATTCTTAAAACTCGTAACACACATTTGGGACTTGGCAGGATGAGAATTAAACTATGGTTTAAAGCAGTGGTTACCAACTGGTCGATCGCGATCAACTGGTCAATCCTAGAGGATCTCCCTGTCGATCGTGATTTCCGGTGGCAGTGCAGTGTGGCTGCCTAAGGCTACTCTGCCCCCACAGCACTCCTGGAAGCGGTCACTGCAGCCCTGTGGCCCCAGGGGTGGGAGGGCAGGGGTCTCCCTCCATGCGCTGCTCCTGTCTGCAAGCACCACTCTCTCAGCTCCCAGTAGCCGGGAGAGCTGTAGGGGATGGTGCTTGCAGAGATGGGCAGGGCACGGAGCCACATGCCCTCCACCCTGCCCACCCCAGGGGCTGCAGGAGCACATTGGCCCCTTCCGGGAGCAGCGTGGGGCAGGGTAGGCATGGAGCCTGCCTTAGCTTTAGTGCACCCACTGCTGACTGGGAGCCACCAGAGGCAAGTGCTGCCTGGTGGGAGGACACACCCCAACCCCCATCCCTGAGCCCCCTCCCAGAACTAGCACCCCATACCCCTTCCTGCTTGCCAAACCCCCTCCTGCACCCCAGCCCCCTGCCCTCCCCTCCCAGAGCCAGCATCCTGTACCCCCTCCTGCACCCCAACACACTGCCCCATCCTGGAGCCCTCTCCTGCACCCAAACTCCCTCCTGGAGCCTGCACCCCTTCCTGCAGCCCAACACTCCCTCCTAGAGTTTGGACCCCAAACCCCTGCCCCTGGCTCAGCTCAGAGCCTCCTCTCACACTGCAAACCCCTCAGCCCCAGCCCAGAGCCTACATCCCCTCCCAAATCCCAACCCCCTGCCCCAGCCTGGTGAAAGTGAGTAAGGGTTGAGGAGAGTGAGCAACAGGGAAGGGGGGGATGGAGTGAGCAGGGCGGGGCTTTGGGGAAGGGGCATGGCCTTGGGGAAGGGGCAGGGTAGATCCCGAGTTGTCCTTAGATTCAAAAAAGTGATCTTGGGGATAAAAAGGATGGAAACAACTGGTTTAAAGTGAAATTCCTAGCCTGCTGCTTCCTGTCTCTACATAATCCCATTAGTTGACCTTAAAGTATCTATCTACAGAAAATTTAAAATGTTGTTCTATTTTTATAGATAGTAGAGTAAGCTCTCCTTAACTGGAATACATTTGTCTGGCTGCTTACCTGAATATTTGTCCTTTCACTAAAGAAACTTAATTTTATTCTCATATGAGGTAGATAGCTCATCCTCTTAATCTATGGATTTAAATTAAAGATGTATAATGAATGATGTGACCTTTGTATTCTCTGACAATACATTTCACCTTATAGTTCCATTTATTTTTTGAATGGATTCAGTAAAGTTATATGAACAAGCCAAACATAAATTTTGTGGTGAGTCCTTTCAAGTAACTATTTTCCTTTCAAAACATAAAATATCAGTTTCAAAGATGAATCGCAAATGAAGTCACTTAGCTGCATAGCATAAGTGAAGCTGTTTGTGTTGATGCCCTTTGTGCATGAAGCGCATTGCCAGTTTCAATGTATAGTGTGGAAATTGGTGACAATGACATTGCATCAGATTCAGGATGGAAAACTCTGGCTATCCAGATTAAGTCTGGAGGTGGCTGTGCTCCATGCTTTGCTCATTCAAAAGTTCTGGATCTGCAAAGCCTTTCATGGACTTTTGAGGTGCAGAAACCAGAAAGAGGGTTTTGGGGGTTTTCTTTGAGTTGAAACTGGAATAATTGTTATGAATGGTGATAGAAGTAAGAAAATCGTACTTGATGATGCTAAGAAAAATTTCAGCCAGACACAGCCAGGTAGATTACCATAGCAACATATACTTGAAATGCCTAAGGACCAATGCTCTGAAAGATGGACAATGATGACACTATCACAAACAAGAAATTACACAGACTGAAACAGAATAAAATTCTGTGTATAACTGGCAATTTATTGGCACTCACAACTTGGAGTGCAAAAGCACATAGCAACCCATGTTCAAAATAAGAGTGTAGTTCACAGGAAGGAGAGGAGAGGATGAGTGGGTAATGGGTGTGGGACACAAGAGCAGGAATCAAATGTATGTACCAGATGCAGTTTTGGGTGCCACACTTTAGGAAAGATGTGGTCAAACTGAGAAGAATCCAGAGGAGAGCAAAGATAAAATATTTAGAAAACCTGACCTATGAAGAACAGTTTGTTTACTCTTGAAAAAGACGACTGAGTCTTCATATATGTTATGCTTTAAAGAGAAGTTTAACAATTCTCCATGTCCACGAAAGGTAAGATGAGAAATAATGGGCTTAATCTGCAGCAAGGGAGATTTAAGTTAATATTAGGAAAAAAACTTTAACTATATGGAATGTTAAGCCCTGGAATAGGCTTCCAGGGAGATTGGGGAATCTCTGTTGTTAGGTTTTTAAGAACAGGTCACAAACACCTGTCAGGGATTATCTAGGTATACTTGGTGCTGCCTCAGCACAGGGGGCTGGACTAGAAGACCTCTTGAGGTCCCTTCCAGCTGTGTGTTTCTATGATTATATAAAACAAGCAAAGACTGCAAATGTTTCATGGGGGTGGGAGGGGAGAGTTCTGATGATTGCTCCCACCTGATTACCTCCTTTAATGCCAATCCGCTTACAGGTTTTGATGGACAGGTCTGGGTTATTTTGGATCCCGCCAACCACTCAGCAGGGTGTATCATTTTTCTTTTTTTCCTATGAAATTATTTGGCAGTACATCCACCTCCCTCACTCCTTCCTGGCAGGGTCACCAGGGCAGCTTGGGTGGAAAATTCTAACTACAGAGTAATCCCCACTTACTTGCCAGATATTGGAGACTTCCAAGAAATAACACAAACACATAAAACTATATTCAACACAATCATTACATTAAACAGGAGACAAATACAAGATAACAGGGTGAAACACTATTTTTAGGTCACCGGTGCCCACACTGAAAATACCCGTGACTTGATGTAACAAGTGTAAAATTAGTGTCCTGTTGGTACGCATACTTTGCTGGGGCCCTTGATGACCTATAAAATTCTTCTCTGCAGTAGTTTAGCCATATGGCTGACTGGGTTCAGTACAGCCCAAAGGACTCACAAGTGGGAGGCCATGGTAAATCTCTCCACAGGTGTAATATGCAGCAGGTTATAAAATCCTCAAACCCTTATTCCCTGGCTTGAGGACACAGTTCAGGGAGTAGGGGGTCCCCAAAACAAATTCCCTGACTAAAAGCTGGTGCACTCACAAACTCCATGAATGATCCTCACGTTTGAAGCTGACGTGGGACTCCTCAGTCACTGCAGAAGGGCTGCTGTCTGCTGGCAGGGATCCTCCTCAGGCAGGAATCAGGCTGCGTTGGTCCCAGGATTGCCCCTCACCACAAGGAGTGAAGGCAGGGCCGGCTCTAGACACCAGTCTACCAAGCACGTGCTTGGGGTGGCACTTTTGGACGGGGCAGCATTCGGAGTTTGTTTTTGTTTTTGTTTTGTTCAGCTGGGCGGCACTGGGGGGAGGCGGGGCTTGGGAGGCATGGTGCCGTGCTAGGGGGGTGGGGACTTGGGCGGCGCGGCGCTCAGGGGTGGGGACTGGGGTGACGTGACACACGGGGGCAGAGTGATGTGACGCTTGGGGGGCAGGGACTTGGGCAACGTGATGCTCGGGGGGCTGGGCGGCGCTCTTTGTTTTTGCCTGGGGCGGCAAAAATGTTAGAGCCGGCCCTGAGTGCAGGGCTCAAGGTGTAGGTTATACAACTACACTAACATCCAAACTGTACCCTCCTAGCCCAGCCTCTAGTCACACACTCAGCAGGCAGCTTCCCTGGACTAGCAGAGCTGACCGTGTGCTGACTAGGGGAGCTGGAGGGCAAACCCAGCCTGGCTCGGGAAGTTTCCCAGCAAACACTACAAATTGGGAATCATCAGTGGGGACGGAAAAACCCAGCGGAGGGATCTGCTGTTAGGTCCCTAGAAGCCAGTTCTCAGAGGGAACCCTGCCTGCAGGCCTGGGACTCATCAGCTCCCCACACAGCCAGTCCTGCCCTTGCCCTGGCTGGCTCCAGACTCCCAAAATGGCTTCGCTCTGGGAGGGCCTGTCACTCCCTCTTGGTTGCTGGGCAGACTCTGAGTCTGCCTTGGCTCCCCCTCCCTTCTCCCTAAGCTGTCAGCAGACAAGAGTCCCAAGAATCTGTGTCATCTTCTTGGAGGTTACACTCATATGGTGTGTGATAAACACCACCAAAACACATCAATCACAGTTGCTTGTTCTTCATTCTATGCATTATAGCCAAGAGGTAGAACAGCAGCATAAGTCTTTATCTAGCTCTTTTCATGTCAGAAGGAGGCTTGTTTAGTATCCCTTCTCTGCTGTCAGGTTGTTAGTGTATGGGCAGCAGGGAGACAGGACACTAACTTTTTCAATGTGAAGTTTAATTAAAGATTGTGAATAGTGAAAATGTGACATTTCAGGTCTTACAGTATAGCTCACTACAGGAGATTAAAATGATGGTTCTAATATCTATTAGCTACTCCTATCTCTCCACTAACCTTTTGTGATTACACTTGAGATCAGAATGAAAATCCAACTTTCAAATGAATTATAGTTTTTCCCACAATGGCTGCATGGACACAGAATGTTCTTAAACATGCACTTTTATCATCTTCTAACATTTTTGAATGGGAGGAGAGGTGATCAGCAGGCAATGAGCTCCGTTCAAGATGGGTTAGTACAGACACTGAGTATTCTACCATATTTCCCAGACACCTTCTTGGGTTAATATGTTTTGACACTGTAAGGATGACTCACTGCAGCAGCCATATGTTAGGAAGAAGCAGGCCTTACAGATATTACTGAAGCCTGCCATGCTGAGAAGCATGATTGGAACCAAGGAGGTGCAGGACATTGAAGGGTGAAGTGGGTAACACGGCCTCTAGCTAAGGTTGAAGACTTTCCACAGTAAGACCTTGTTTTCAGTCACTTAAAACTTTGCCAAAATTAAAAACTGTTCAAGCAGAAATTTTCCATGACACGTGCTTGCCTCAGGTGGATTTTTTTGGAAAGTTTCAGCAAAAACAGTTCCGTCATTTCCAAGAACCAGTTTAGCGCATTACATTTTGCTTCTGTTAAATAATTCTTACAGTCATTTCATTGTGGAGCTCTAAGTCTTTCCATACTTGACTTTGGTAAAGGGATAGCACTGGCTCTAGGGATGTACTGTTTGCCATCCTTGAGAAAAATCTGCCTATACTTGGCCAAGTTAAAAGCCTCAATAAAGCTCAGTTCACACATTCTCAGTAGAGGATGGTTAGATTTTGGCAGCTAAATTCTCTGAATTTCACATCTGCACTGAGCAGGCTCCATCCCTCACTGCTCTTATGTGCTGACCAGCCTGCACATGCGCCATATCCACAGAGCAACTGAGCAGGCTGCAGGAGCTGCAATTGCTCTTTCCTGGCAGCCTGCGGTGGCTCCAAGCACTGGAATGGGGACAGATAAATAGTCGGTCCTGTGCTCTGAATGCTTCCTCTGCTGGCATCCAGGCAGTGTGACAGGAAAAGAGGAAACAGCATGACTAATACAGAGGGTTGAGGAGCACAGGACATTGAGGAATGGTTCAGAGGGGTAGGCTGAGAGTGATAGGAGCTGTGAACGGGGGTAGAAATAGGAAAAAAGACAGAATGGACAGGAGCTCTGGCAGGGAACAGGAGAAAAGAGGGACAGGTTATGAGAGCAGGGGCAGAATGGTCTAGAACCACTAGAGCACACTCACTTCCAAAACCTGGCATTAGGCTATGTCTACACTATGGAGCCTATACAGGCATAGCCATGCTAGCATGGCCCCCTAGTGTAGATGTAGCCTACACCTACAGGAACACCACCTCCCCCAAACAATCTTAGCCGCGTTGACTGAAGCCCTCATCCATCAACATAGCTGTCTCAACAATGAGGGCTCTGTAGGTATAGCTATATAGGTCAGAGATGGGGTTTTTCTATGACCCTGAGCCACATAGCTATGCCAATAGAACTTTTAAGTGTAATCATGTTTTAAACACAAGATTCCAGAGTCTCAACACTCCATGCTAACAGGCAAAGAGTTGTGAAATGAGCATTTCTTCCCTCCACTGTGATTAGTCCACATGGGGATAATGGCTACCACTTGAGCTAGGGATCTAATCCAAATTCCATCCATAAGTCCCACAGCAAATGAAGGATCCCAAATAGCTAAACACAGTTCTCACTGCTCTCCACGCTACCACTACTTCCTCGAGCTCTACAGTCCCCATCATGAACTCCATTGATGTTTGACACTGCCCAAGTATGGGCCTTGGATTCAGCCTTCCTGGGTCCATGGAACACTTCCCAGCCCAAGAACTGGATAACATCACGTTCACAAGTACAATGGAATATCTACAACACAGGTAAGGGCCATCTTAAAAGCAGAAATATTCCCTGCCCTTCCTGCTCCCCTCCCAATTGCCTTCTATCAAATTCTTATGCATATTTGACTATTTTCATTTTTTATTCTATCCTTCTTAGAGTTAGAATTACAAGACCGCCTTTACTATAAGTGTACTCATGCTGCAATCTGCATGGAGGAAATCGAATTTTGCAGTTTGATTGGTTGCTTTTATTGTGTTCATTTGGATGAACACACACATGATGGTTGGGCCTGTTTTCCCTACTGCATCACACAGTGACTTCACTGCAGCATCTGTATTTTCTCCCTGCAGGCTCTATTGACCCCTTTATCTGCCTTTCATTCCCACTGTTGTGACTCACTGGCTAAAGACAGGGGGGAAAAATGCCCTCATCCTCATCTGAATGTCAGCAGATTCATTGAGAATTTATGGTGCAGCCCCAACATGACATTTTTAATTGTGCATTTGAAAACAAATGGCTATTCGTGGAAATAGCAGTGATAAGAGATCAAGAGGATAGATCCTACGTTTCATGACTGTATGGCCTAAGAAGCTGCAGAAAGGCAGCAGTGTATGAACAAGGGGGAGGAACTTTATCCTGGGTAATGTAAAGGAGAGAAAGCCTATAGCAAATTTCAAGAATCTAAAAGCTGTAAGTATTTTAAGAGCTCTTCTTTATCAGTGGGCTAATAGCCAAAGCAGCGATTTTAATAAAATGAAGGTACTAGGGTGTAGGGCCACTCAATGTTAGCAAGTCACTCTGACATTATACACAAGGATGCCAGATAAAACTTACCATCTCGCAGTCAGAGTTACATCGACTATGATAGAATATGATGCCCTTGATCTCCAGGGACAGGGCTTGAAGGCGCTCTCTACTCCTCCCACTTCATTAGTAGCTAAGAGCTATGGCACATTTATAGAGTACATCCTCTTCAGAGGTTCTTTAGAAGGCCACATACTGCTTGAGATAATTATGTTTTGGGTTCTGCCAGTTTGCTCTTGTGGTACAGCTTGTCTCTTGGTGACATTGATACAAATGGGAATGTACTGTGTGTGCCTATGGTAATCTCACATTTCAGACATTTGAGACTACTAGTGTTTCTTATGGGTCTCTCAGATGCCTGTGTAACCAGCCATCTGTGTCTTCATTTTCAGGTTTGATTTGGGAGAGAGATTAGTATATTAATATATTAAACACACTGAGGCCCAGTTTAGCTGTCAGGTAATTTATAAGGAGATGTTCTTTTCCAAATGAACTCAACACCAACTTTTGTATTTGTAACATAAATGCAATGAGAGAATCAAATATAAGGAAAAAACTGCTGCAAATATTGCAAATTTTTAAATGGCCCTTAAGGTCTTTTCATAACAAACATTTTATTACACTGGTGGATTTTTTGCAAATAAGGAGGGAATATTTTATTTAAACACTGCCTATGAGTTAGCCAAAATATGAGATATGTTACTCTAAGAATTAGATTCTAGATTAGATGCTTCCAGCCTGATATCACCTGGAGCATCTATTCTGATGGAAAGGGGCCAGGTTGGAATTGGAGTGTTTGCCTATGCCAGATCTCAGAACTCCTTTGGAAGCTACTGCTCCTACTCACAATGTCTTTTTTGGGAGCTCCAAGTTCCCTGCTTGAACTTCTGTGACCCCACAGATTTTGACCTTCTTTTAAGAAGTTTCATGGATAGTGGAGCAGAACTAGTTGCAGCTGCTATGAAACCCAAGGTCAGCACAGTGGAAGCTAAAAGAGGGGTGCTAGCTGACAGCCAGAGGAGGGCAGACGTAGGCTTTTTAAATAAGCCAGACATTTCAGTCTAGTGGCCATGGACAATGGAGTGCACATGTTTGAGAGCTGAGTTCTTTCTACTTAACTAGTTTTGCTGGCACTTGCCCTGGGACCACGTATTCTCACTTAGAACAAATGCAAAAGAAGAATTTCTTCATGAAGGTGAAGTTTTCTCGGCTGGCCCTCAGACAGCTATTGCTCAGCTAGGGCTGGTGAAACTGCTGCTTTCCCTTCTCTCCTTTTGGTGAGGCGTTCCTCCTGAGGCTGGAGGTGAGCAAGTGTTAAACACTTTGTTTGCTGCCAAGGTGAATGTCCCTTGGGTTCTAAATAATGCAGGGCTCGTCAGTATCTCCAAGAAGCACATATTGGCAGAATCAGAACCTATCACATTACAGATTTGATTTTGTTCCACATGCTGGAACACCAGACAGTGGTGTTGGAACCAGGTCCTCTGACTAGGTCATAGTCATTTAACATGGCTTTGTCTGTTTTTTTAAATTACTTGCTCTTATACAGGAAAAAAGTGTTTATTAACCTTATGTTTTTTGAAGTGTAGTGAGCGTTGTTTTAGTATCCTGTCCTGATCTACCCTAGTACATTTTCTACACACAGGTGAAAGTATTAAATTCCAACACTTTTTATTTCAAGAAAGGGGAATTGTTTCTGAAAGAATAATGCTTATTTTCACATGTGAAACTGAAGTGCTCTTATACTGCATATTATGTAGCTTTGGAGACCTGCATAAAATCCCCCTATGCTATGAAGAGTTGAAAGTCATGCCATGTGTCTTAGGAAATGTAATTGTTTTTAGAATTTTGAAAGCCTTTGGCTTGACCTCCGATCTCTATATCTCAAAGTCATGACAATGTGAATCGATTCTGAAGGATTGCAGAGTCAGACTGGAACTCCTCAACTATTAGTGTCAAAGGTCACTGGAAAGATAACTATTTCTCAATTTGCTGATGTGACCTATGAGCTCCTTGCCAATTTTGGTACTCTTCATGTATTTCCACTCTTCAAATCTTTACTTCAAATAGGGTTCAATCTTATGAACCATGACACATGCAAACTATCCCATTGACTTCAATACATCAGGGTTCACCCCTTTGTTTATATTCAGGCAACCTTCAGATGTATTTCATTGAGCTGTTAAAATATGATAGAATTCAAGAAGTCAAACTCTTGAGCAAATTTCATGCTTCCAGGTTGCCTCATGTACCTCTGGTTTCCCTCACAATGTTGGGTCTACAACAGGATAAGGGGGGAAAAAACACACACAACTGAATGAAGGCATAGAATTCTCTTTATAAATAAATAGGTGTTTTCTGTTAACAAAAGCATTCTACCATTTTACAATATAATATTTGATTTATATATTTGCTTTGCAAAGTACATTTTTTTAATGCCTGTTAAATAAAAAAAATATATAGAGGGTTGGAGCCTCTCTCTTTAGAAAAGAGGCAAGCTCACATTAAACCCCTGTGATGATTTTACACCCTTTTGAAGTAATTTAAACAACTGATCCAAGCATACTCCACATCCCTGCCAGCCTACACCAAAGGACAACTGATGAAAATTACGGCCTGGGGCCCATTGAGCACCTTCTTAACTTTTTGCGCTGACTTCCATGGGGCTACCCAGTGTGTCCATGTGAGTAAATTGTTGCAGGATTAAGGCCTAAGGGTAAAACGAGGGAGGGAGTTCTTGGGCCTGTGACAAGGCCACATCATACCACTGATTTGAAAATAGTGGGGAGATTTGCAGTGCTTAATTTGTAACAAAAGAGGTGCTGGGGCTCAAGCAATTTTTTTACATTCATAACTGATGCAGCAAGCCCAGATGTGCCAGAGCTATGAACTGTCAAACCTAGACAGCCCTGCCACAAAATAAGCACTGGAGCTCTGCCATAACAATGACCATACAGGATATCCAAGAGTTGGCTTCAATCAGTTTAAAAGAGCTACACCCTATAGCTGTAAAGGCTTTAATTATCTTCCAGAATTTTCCATCTCTTTCTGAGCTCCTCATCCATTGACAGCTTCTCTGCCAGGTCTAGGCTGTTCTCTTCCTCTGCATTCAGGGCTCAATTTTTCAAGAGTTCTGCTCTCAATCCAGCAAAGCATTGAAGCATGTGCTTAAAACTTTAAATATATGTATAATCCCTTTTCAGTAGGTAAGATATAATGGGAAATACCATTAGAACCAGTACTAAGTATAAGGAATAGCAGTTGAAACCAGAAGCATTTTACTTTCTATTAACAAAGTAACAGAAAGCTTTGATCGCACATTATGTATACCCCAGTACATAATTGATGCATACACTGATATGCCCATAAACAATAACCCATAAACAGGGGAATGGTTTTACTGTATACTGGCATCTCTAGAGTGCTTTGTCTGGCTACAGGCTACATAGAGGTATTTCTACTACCCAAAATGGTATATCTCCGAACAGTATTCCTATTTAATTGCTCCTCTTGTGATTATTTAACAGTTATATTGCAGTAGTGCCCAGAGTCCTCACCCATTGTTTTAGCAGCTGTGCAAACACCGTAAGTGACAGCCCCATGCCCAAACAGCCTATAATCAGACATGCTGGGGAGAGGATGAGTAATAAAAACATGATATTTAGCACAGGCTACCAGTGTGTGGAGTTCTTAGCCAGCCACTAGCAGGATATCACCAATCTTTCTGTGCACTAGACTCCTGTTTGGTCTATGAAATAAGTAACTTTTATAGTAAAATAATTGTAATAAAATTTTTCAAGCTACTTTATTTAGTATCTGACTAATTTTAAAGGCCATCTTAATGGGTGTTTGAGCCAAACATTAAGATACCCATGACAGACACTCTTTTTCAGTATTTTGCCATTTTGGGGGGTATTTCTTTCCTGCTAACAAGACAAGAAATATTTATTTAGCTTTATTTTAGATTGGATTTTTTTTATTGTCTTCACTTTCATATACTGAAATTGGGGAGGCATTTCCATTTCCTTATATGAACATACTTTATTTAGACCCGATTCATCATAACACTTAGGCATGCACTTAACTTTGAGTGCATGCTGCAGTTCCATGGGACTTAAGCACATGCTTAAATCCTTTGCTGCATTGGTGGCTTCATCTCCTCCTTTAACTGCCTAGAACAGGGGTAGGCAACCTATGGCACGCGTGCCAAAGGCGGCACGCGAACTGATTTTCAGTGGCACTCACACTGCTTGGGTCCTGGCCACCGGTCCAGGGGGCTCTGCATTTTAATTCAATTTTAAATGAAGCTTCTTAAACATCTTAAAAACCTTATTTACTTTATACAACAAAAGTTTAGTTATATATTATAGACTTATAGAAAGAGACCTTCTAAAAATGTTAAAATGTATTACTGGCATGCAAAACCTTAAATCAGAGTGAATAAATGAAGACTCGGCACAGCACTTCTGAAAGGTTGCCGACCCCTGGCCTAGAATGTGTACAGATTAGGAAGGCACCGTTGATTTGAAAATTTCCTGGGCTATCCCTGGTGAACAGCTAAAGCTATTATTTGTTGAATGCCAATTGTGCAAAACAAAAGTAAAGTCCTGTCCTGACCTGTGCATTTATAAGCACACTAATGAGATGCCTCCTTTCCTAATAGCTAAGATTTTCAAAAGTGATCAGTGATATCTAAATTTTGGTGTCCAAAGGAAATATCTTCAGTAGTGTGGTCGAGGGCAAACAGAGTTTCATTTGGTGAACATGGAATTTAGTTTAGCCACTTCTGTTATCCCTACACTACTGAATATTTTAAAGGGAAAACTCTTAATAAGGCCACACACTCAAGAATTCAGTGATATAAAATCCATCACTTTCACTTTCACTGTGATGTCATCAGAACTACCTGTTACAGACTATGCTTATCCTTTCTCCGCAAATTAAAGAGCACCTGGTACAACATTCATGTTCTGAATGATACTATATATCATTGCAGAAGATGACATACTGAAAATACCTATATTTTTATTTTATAAAGAGTCTTATTTGCTATCCTGAAGAAATGTATGCTTAGATGTTTTGTAGGTGAGCAACAGAAATTTATAAGAATGAATGAAAATTGCCTGCTGTCAGACAATAAATGAAATAATCTGACATAAGAGTTAACTATATACTATCAACTTGAACTTTTTAAAACTAATTTGACAACAAAATTCATTTTAACCTTTTAAATAGCATGTCATGAAATAAAAAAAAAAACCTGAAAAAATATGACGGTTTATGTTCTCCCACTGATATATATAAACGTCTTTTAAGCAAGGGAGGCACTGACTGTACAGGGAAACAATGCCACTGACTATACAGCGTGCTGCCAAATACACAGAATAAACGAACTAGAAAGAGAAAATATTATCGATATCTCCATGTACCTACTGTTAGATATAAAGTTTTCACACAAATATGTTTTTCAAGTTGTATCTGTCCCTTTAAAGTTTTCATGTTTGCTATCTATTTGTTGATGCTAGGCAAAATCACACATACTGAAGATGGAAAGTACCTATTATGTCATCTAGACCCTAATCCTGTAACAAGAGGTGCACCTCCGCACCATATGGATCCCACTGACTTCTGTGGGGCTCAACATAGATACAACAGGCCCATGACCAGTGCCCTAGTTCCCAATTCAGCAAAGCACTTAGGCATGTGCTTAATACTAACTAGGCACAGGAATGATCAAATTCTGATTGAGCAAAGCATGCTACAACAGCCATTTATTTGCTAGGGTTTTTACAGAAAGTTGAGCATATGTACCCAGACAAGATACAGATGTTTTTTGGTAGCTGACACACTGGCTGAATTTAGTTAATTTGCTCCTGCATAACTACTGGAAGATTAATTGTCAGGATGCCTAGAGCTCTTCTACAGGTCTTTTTTACCATTGTTTAAAAGGTAAATAAAATAATTTAAGCACGTGCTTAACTTTAAACATGTGCTTATGTCCCACTGAAGTCATTGGGACTTCAGCAAAGCACTTAAGGACGTGCCATTGTGCTTTGCTGAATAAGGGTGGTCTTAAGCACATAGTAAGGGCTTTGCTGAATTGGGGACCCGAGTGCAGAATTGTTCCCAACAGGAATATTCCCCAGTCTTTGTCCAGCCCAGTTCAATAAACCACACCCAAATTTAAACGCTATAAAAGTTTATCTTTGAGTTCTTGCAACATGTACAGACTTTGTTCCTCTGGCTTTTAATGCCACCTTTTATATATCTATATTGCTAATACTGTGAGATATATTGGAGGGTCAACATACATTACTTTTTCATTGGGGTAAAATATCAAAATATATGCTAGAGAAAATATAGCAGTTTAGGTGGTTTTCAATTACTGTGAATGCTTTTTTACATTTTTTTTAAGTTTGTTTCAGCGGCTTAGAATGAACTTTAAAAAAATAACTGCATGATAACCACAAAAAGTGAGTGTTTAGTAGTAATTTGCTAGCATTAACAAAAAAAAAACCCTCAAAATCAAAACCAAGAAACCGCCATCACATATCTATAGTTAGCTAAAATATGGTTAAGATCAGCGAATTTTTCATTTCTATGACTTGCAACATAGTGGCACTATCTATTGAAGTTTAGAAAGGAAATAAAGACAGCGGGAATCCATGTAATAAAGACAACCAATATTCTGGATGATACTCTTACGCACTAGTGCAAATGAAACCTCAGCTTATCTGGAACCATCTTACTACGACCAGTGAAGTAACATTTTTAAACTTTAAGAACTATGCTCAGGATTAAAACATACAGCATTTATAGTAGAGTTTTGTGCAAAAAAACCTAATGGGCCAGATCATCAAATGGTGTAAACAGAGATGGCTCCGTTGACATCGGTGGAGCTAAACTGAGTTATGGTAGCAGAGGATATAGGCCAATGTTTTCATTTATAAATTACTTTCTCATTGGCTGATGAATCAGCTGCAATCCAACTTTTCAAAACTAAAACAGTAGTTAAATTTTCTCCCATTAATCTATTAATCTACTACAGAAATTTAAAATTTCTTAATATTTGTTGTAAATAGTTAAAATTTAACATTGTGACTGGATAAACTTTCCAGTTTTGAAAAGTGAACATATTATCTTAGGGGTTTATATTTGAATGAAGTTGTCTTACCTTATAGCAAAGCTGGGTGAATAACTGATTTTTTGTTTTGCTGGCAGTTCAGCGAAAAAGGATTCAGTTCAAGCCAAACCGAAACTGATGAAGACCTCAGGTAAATCAAAAGTTGACAGAAATTTTGTTTTGTTTCCACTAGGGCTGTCAAGCAATTTAAAAAAATAATCATAATTAATCGTGCAATTAAAAAATTAATCGTGATTAATTGCACAATTAATCGCACCGTTAAACAATAACAGAATACAATTTATTTAAATATTTTTGGATGTTTTCTACATTTTAAAATATATTGATTTCAATTACAACATAGAATACAAATTGTATAGTACTCACTTTGTATTTATTTTTATTACAAGTATTTGCACTGTGAAAAAATAAAAGAAATAGTATTTTTCAATTCACCTAATACAAGTACTGTAGTGCAATCTCTTTGTCATGAAAGTTGAACTTACAAATGTAGAACTATGTACAAAAAAACTGCATTCAAAAATAAAACAATGTAAAATTTTAAAGCCTGCAAGTCCACTCAGTCCTACTTCCTGTCCAGCCAATTGCTCAGACAAACAAGTTTGTTTACATTTGAAGGAGTTTACATTTGCAGAAGCTGCTCGCTTCTTGTTTACAGTGTCACCCAAAAGTGAGAACCGGCATTCTCATGGCACTGTCGTAGCTGGTGGCACAAGATATTTACATGTCAGATAAGCTAAAGATTCATATGTCCCTTATTGCTTCAAACACCAGTTTAGGGGAGATGCATCCATGCTGATGATGGGTTCTGCTCAATAACAATCCAAAGTAGTGTGGATAGAAACATGTTCATTTTTATTATCTGAGTCAGATCCCACCAGCAGAAGGCTGATTTTCTTTTTTGGTGGTTTGGGTTCTGTAGTTTCCACATCACAATGTTGCTCTTTTAAGGCTTCTGACAGCATGCTCCACACCTCGTCCCTCTCAGATTTTGGAAGGAACTTCAGATTCTTAAACTTTGGATCAAGTGAAATCTCACATTGGTATCTTCGTTGCATTTTTTGAAATCTGCAGTGAAAGTGTTCTTAAAATGAACAACATGTGCTGGGTCATCATCCGAGACTGCTATAACATGAAATATATGGCAGAATGCGGGTAAAACAGAGCAGGGGACATACAATTCTCCCCCAAGGAGTTCAGTCCCGAATTTAATTAATGCATTATTTTTTTAACAAGTGTCATCAACATGGAAGCATGTCCTCTGGAATGGTAGGGAAAGCATGGAGGGGCATACGAATGTTTAGCATATCTGGCACATAAAAACCTTGCAGTGCTGGCTACAAAAGTTCTATGCAAAAGCCTGTTCTCACTTTCTGGTGACATTGTAAATAAGAAGAGGGCAGCATTATCTCCTGTAAATGTAAACAAACTTGTTTGTCTTAGCAATTGGCTGAACAAGAAGTAGGACTGAGTGCACTTGTAGGCACTGAAGTTTTACTTTGTTTTGTTTTTGAGTAAAGTTATGTACAAAAAAACCCCTACATTTGTTAGTTGCACTTTCATGACAAAGAGATTGTACTACAGTACTTGTATGAGGAGAACTGAAAAATATTCTTTTGTTTATCACTTTTAAAGTGCAAATTTTTGTCATGAAAAATAATATACACTTTGATTTCAATTACAACACAGAATACAATATATATGAAAATGTAGAGAAACATCCAAAAAAATTAATACATTTCAATTGGTATTCTATTGTATAACAGTGTGATTAAAACTGTGATTAATTGCGATTAAGTTTTTTGAGTTAATTGTGTGAATTAACTGCGATTAATTGACAGCCCCAGTTTCCACTAGTCACTTTTGGAAGCAAAGGAAATGAAGGGCTATGTACACAGAAGAGCTAGAGGAGGAAGCGGTGGTGTTTGTTCTCTTATAACCTTCAGCCCAGTGGCTCAGGCACCCTCCTGCGATGTGGGAGACTGATTTCAAATCCCTGCTCCACAACAGGCAAAGGCAGGAATTGAAGACAGGCCTCCCATGTCACAGGTAAGTGCTCTAGTCAACATCACCTCCTCCAGCCATTTTGTGAATGGTCCTAAGTCAGCCCCCCCCAAAAAATTGGCTGAAACAATTCTGCAAATTCAGGCCAGATTCTGGACTAGTTTGTGGTCAAGCAAAACTGCATTTTTTGGCAAATAAATTGTGTCCGAAATATGTTGCCCAATTCTACTCTATAGCCCAAATCCTGCAAACAGTTCTATGTGCATGCAGACTTCCTACATCTGTGCAGAGTTCTACTGAAGTTAGTGGGTCTTTCTGCAGCAGCAGGGATCTGAGTATATGGATCAGGTTGCAACACTGAAGTCTCGCTATCTCCCCCGCTCTATTCATGGTACTATATATGTGCTTTTAATTAACAGAACCACCACTAATGCTGCTGCTTTACTGGAAACATCTAATCAGAATAGATTCTCGACTCCAGTTTTATGTGGGTGAACTCCACCAAGAGGAGAATCTGGCCCCTTACCTCTAAATTATAAGCCTGGAAATTAAGTGTACCTCATATTTCTAGCTGTTTATTATTCTAAGAAAAACATTATACATTTTTCCATTAGAAGTCACAAAAATATTGTTTTCTAAACAAAATTGCTAAAAAACTCTGATATCTAACAAATGGTTTTTTTTGGAGCACATTGGAAGACTAACACATGGGGTTGATTCTAGAACTATCATCTGATACCAAAGAAGGAATAGCTCACTTATTTATAGTATTTCTAAACAAAAACCCTTACATTTCCCCCCTAAAATCTCATCAGTAAGTCACATATTGTGAAAATAATTCAATCTTCCTTTTAATAGGATGTTCATTATCTCTGTCAATCCATATGGCATTATCATTTCAAGACTCAATAGGTGGTGCTCAACTATATCTTCACATTATAAATTATCAATCATAGATAACAACATGCTTTAAATGTCAAATATTACAATCCTTCATTTTCTGCTAAGCTACTTTTTAAAAAGTCTATGCTACAGCAGCATACTCATTGGTTTGGTCATTTTTTTCACTTTCTTGTGGGCTGGTGATAGTTACTCTTGGATTTGATGCTTTTTCCAGATGAGAGTCAATCTAGAGAAAAAAGGAACCGAGAATTGATATTTTAAGCTTGGCAGGTAACAGACTTAATTATATATTTGTTGACATGCAATGAAGTAGGCCACACTAGAATTTCTACTAAGAATTCTTCAAGTGAAAAAATACATACGAGCTAGTCACTAATACACCATGGGTAGCTTATACATGGGGTCCTCCCATCAGGTACTGATAAGTAGGAAAAAAGGTGAAAGTAGCAGAACCTTTGCTCAAATTGGAATATTTTTTCCTGTTTATATTCCCATCTGAGAAAACATCCCTTCTAAATTAAGCCTCCCAAAGATGCAGTCTCACTTTGTGACATAAACCCTCTCATAGCCTCCACACTGTTCCCAAAAGCATTCCATCAACATATCAACACAGAAAATAACAAATCCTACTTCTGATGAGAATGTTGTTGCATATCTGTCTAGTAATCTTTATTTGAAAATGTCCTTGTGTGTCATACCAATGGCTCAGAATAAATCCCAAATTTAGAAGTATGGCAGAGACTATCCTGAGCATCATGGGAGGTACAGGAACTTTCACTTCTTAATGGTATGCAATCAGAAAGCTGGTCCCAGTTATCCTATCCCTGACAATGGGGAATCCAGTCAGGGAGTGCCATGTTAAGTTTATGACCTACGCACCGTATAATCTCAGGAAATCTATCCACTGCTCAGGTTACCGAACACTTGGGATAGTTCACACGTGACAGACATTTCTGATTCCATTTCCTGCTATCGAAGACCCTCTCGTACCAGCAAATGGAGGATACAGCATCAGGCACCTCTCCCTAAATTTGTGGCATACCCTCCTTGTCCTAAGGGACAAGACTTGTGTTTTAAAATCCCATGAAGAGAAATCCCCTGCCTTTAAGATTCTTGTTTATTTTAACAGTCCTTTTCTATCTGAAAATATAAATATTAAATCAATCAGTAAGACTTCCATAAAATGAGAGCAGCAACACTTATTAAATGCAACCTCTGTGCAGGGCAACTCAGCCAAACAAACAAGGCACTGGTTTCATAAACCAGTAGACATGCTTGTGCGCATCCCACTGTCCCCAATATGTCTGCCAGAGGAAGTGAAGAATGAAATATACAATCACACTGCTCTTCTTGAGAGTGCAGGAGTCTTGTATTTCTAGTACCCTGCCTATCCACAAAGGCAGGACAAAGACCTGCCAGAGTGACGGAGCAACAAATACATTCTTTGCCAGTTGGAGAAAGAATTCTGCAGTTGTAGCCAGATGAGAGGGGTTATAAATGAGGGGCAGGGCTGGCTCCAGGCCCCAGCACGCCAAGCGCGTGCTTGGAGCGGCATGCTGCGGGGGGCGCTCTGCCACTTGCCAGGAGGGTGGCAGGCGGCTCCGGTGGACCTCCCGCAGGCGTGCCTGCGGAGGGTCTGCTGATCTGTGGTTACGGTGGAGTAGCCACAGGCAAGCCTGCGGGAGGTCCACTGGAGCCGTGGGACCAGCGGACCTTCCACAGCCACATCTGCGGGAGATCCACCGGAGCCGCGGGACCAGCGAGTGACAGAGCTCCCCCCGTGACGTGCCGCCGTGCTTGGGGCGGTGAAATGGCTAGAGCCGGCCCTGATGAGGGGAAATAGCTTTCCTGCAAGTTGAAACTCCATGAGACTCCAAGGACCTTATCGTGGCTGAGCTGGACTACATTTGCAGTACAGAGAGCTAGTGCTGGAATGAATGAGGCAATATCTTTTTTTTTTAAACAAAATATTGAAAGAATAAGCTGTTACCTGGCTTTGATTGTCAAAGTCCTCTGGTGCTTTTGTTTCTTCTTCAGGATGAAGATCATTGTAGTCATTAAACTGCTCCATTTCCTCACCATTTTCTTCATTAGTTTCACCATTTAAGCGGAAAGGCCCCTCTTCCTCCAGCTGTCCAAGATTCTCTTCTTCTTGCTCTTCTTCATAATGCTCATTTATTTTCTCTTCATTTTCTTCTATCTCATTATGGAGAACATTTCCATTAGCAGCCTCCCCCATTTCCTCTCCCTGATCTTCCTCTTCTTCATTTTCTTCCTCATCTACTGTTTCTGCTGGCCTCTGATGAAAGCAAGGGCAGAGTTATGTCATTTTCAAACATCTTTAATCAAAACATCCCAAGCAATGTAGTAATATGGTGGATCCATAAATCATAATTGCATCATTGTAAAGGGATAGCTGCAATATTTTACAACAAGGAAATTATTTATATAAATGGTCTATATATATTAGATGAATATAATGGATATAAATGGTCTAAATAGATTATCAGCCCAAGAATCATGTGTCCCAGACACTTCTCTCTAACTAAGGGCTAGACCAGTGGTTCTCAAAGTTTTGTACAGGTGATCCTTTTCACATAGCAAGCCTCTGTGTGTGACCCCCCCTCCTTATAAATTAAAAAACACTTTTTTACATATTTAACACCATTATAAATGCTGGAGGCAAAGCGGGGTTTGGGGTGGAGACTGACAGTTCGTGACCCCTCCCATGTAATAACCTCATGACCCCGAGAGGTCCTGACCCCCAGTTTGAGAACGCCTGGGCTAGACAATGCCACGGAGATCAGCAGGGGGAAGAAGGGGGAAAGTCCAGTTTGTCACACCATGAGGAAGATGGCAGAAGGTATTGTGGGGGTGGGAATCTATGAGGGATCAACCACTCCACAATCCCATATTCCCCATTCTAGAGGGCTAAGGATTGGGATTTGCATGGTGAGAAGGAACAGTGAGTGAGACAGGCAGGGGCAAGGAAGCATACACATCACCCTCTCCTCAGCCTGTAGAGATTACTGAGGAAACAAAAACAGCCCTTGGCTGTGCTACCTCTTCTGTGGCTCCAACTTCCATTAAGGAGATAAGGAGGTGGACAGGAGTCCCAGAGCCATTGTGGAGGGACAGGGCCTCTGAACAGATGAGATCTACCTACTGCAGATGCCCCAGAGAACCTGAAAACAGAGGTACCATATAGCCTGTCCCAGACTGCTGGCAGATCTGGTTATGGTAACCATTATACTGCACAACTTTAAGTGGGGAAAACTTTACGTTTAATAGAGAGCATTCATTTACCTACATTTTCAAGATTTCATAAGAAATCTACTTCCAATTCACATGCTCCAAATTTGAAAACCAATGGGCCCAATTTTCAGAAGTACCCAGCACCCAATCACTCACACTTAGAATGGTGGGAGCTACTGCGTGCTATGAACTTCTAAAAAGTCAATTTAGGGGACTACACAGGAGCTGAGTTCTTCTGAAAACCCTGGCTCCAATTGTTAGAATTGAGAACTTTGGAAAAATCTGGTCCCACTGTTTTAAGTGTTATTTTGGCATCAACAAAATATAATTTTGTGCATATCAAACAAATTCTTCATTTAAACACTCTCAGTTTAGTAAGGGTGGGTTGTGATACTCTGCACCATGTATTCACCATAGTAATATGATTATGGTATGATTATGATATAATTATGTTGCATCTTTTACAATATATGTAAAAGCAGCGAAGAGTCTTGTGGCACCTTATAGACTAACAGATGTATTGGAGCATGAGCTTTCCTGGGTGAATACCCACTTTGTCGGATGCATGCATGCTGAATATGATTATCCTATTTGTAAGAATGTATCATGTTTGTATCTGGAGTTATGAATATTGACTATGTATTTGTATTTCAAATGTGTTTGCTCCTGGGTAACACCCAAAAGTTCATTTGAATTCAGGCTAGCCAGCACATCATGAATGGGCTATTCAAGTTGAATGGTCCATCAACAAAGACAATGGGCCATGGAAAAGGCTTGTCCTGACCTGGGGACACTTCAGTCAGCCTTTGGATAATGGCTGCCATGACACATCAGTGCATGCAAGGGCTTTTCACTAAATCACATTATACTGAACTCCTTTTTGGTACCTGTATTTTTTCCACAAACTGGGCTGGGAACTTGGCTTGGAACAAAGGGGTTCCCACTCTATGGAAGAAGCTATAAAAGGGGAACAGGACATCACCAATGGGTCTCACTCCCCTCACAACAGAAAACCTGAAAACACCTTAGAAAAAGACGGAATTGGGGAAATGCTGGTCCCAGGCTGGAAAAAGGATTCCTGCCTGTGTATGCAAAACCTAACCTGCTTGTACTAACAGGGTGAGACACTGCTTGATTCAAATCCTATCTAGTGTACCATAGAATATCAGGGTTGGAAAGGGACCTCAGGAGGTCATCTAGTCCAACCCCCTGCTCAAAGCAGGACCAATTCCCAACTAAATCATCTCAGCCAGGGCTTTGTCAAGCCTAACCTTAAAAACCTCTAAGGAAGGAGATTCCACCAGCTCCCTAGCTAGCCCATTCCAGTGTTTCACTACTCTCTGAGTGAAATTTTTTTTCCTAATATCCAATCTAAACTCCCCCACTGCAACTTGAGACCATTACTCCTTGTTCTGTCATCAGGTACCACTGAGAACAGTCTAGATCCATCCTCTTTGGAACCCCCTTTCAGGTAGTTGAAAGCAGCTATCAAACTCCCCTTATAAGGCTTAGATTGTGATTTTCTTTATTTCTTAGGTAATCTTCTTTAATCTGTACGCTATTACATATAATCACTTAAAATCTAACTTTCTGTAAATCTGTTTTATGTTTTTATCTAAAAGAGTGTGCTTTGGTTGAAGTGCAAAGGGAAATCTGCTCAGGAACAGACAACAGGTGCATTGTCCTCTCCACACTGAGGGAGTGGCAGACTGGGTAATAAATTCATATTGGTCAGGCTCAGAAAGTTATAGCTCTGGGATTCTAGACTGGAGAGCTGGCGGGTATTTTGGCTGCAGCCTTTCTATTGTTGGTTCATGAAGTAGCTGGTAGAGCATTCATGTCATGAACAGAGCTGGGCGTGGCCCCTGCCTATGGATGTTTGTGTGAGGGCAAGCTTGGAGGGCTTTGCAGCTTATCACAATGCTACAGTGTGAAAGGGAACTCAGACTGGTAAAACAGAGGGCTCAGTGGTACCCCAGTTCCAGGTGGCACCACAGGGAAAACCCATGACAGGGGTTTCTTAACAGGAGATGTCATATGACCTGCAAGGTGATTATGAAAGGTCAGGGAACAGGCAATCTAATTCACTGCAAGGACACTAGTTTCATGGGTCTTATTTATAATTCTTTCCATTGTATCACCTATAAAAAAGTCACCTTTCACTCTTTCCCACCAATACAAAAGCCACTTTAAAGCAAAGCTCTCTCTTCCCTGATGCTTTCTGTGTTTGTGTGTAAACACGCATGGGCCTCGTTTATATTTAGTATTAGCAATAGTGGGAAATTTCCCCCAAATGTTCCTTGTGTAGAAAGGTCACAAGACAGAAGAACAGCACCTTGCCCTGAGCCCAAAGGAAGGACAAGCAAGTCCTCATTACTGATAAAGTAACACCATTTAATCAAGGAGTTTTAAAGATTGTATTTGCATCAATCTAGATTATGTCAATCCTTTCCTAAATTCAACTATCAGAAAAATCACCTTGCCATTCAATGAACAACAGTGTCCCCACTGCAGAGCTGGCTTGGATATTTTTGTTTAGATTTTCATCTTTTATTTCCACTCAGATCTAGAGACGAGTGAAAGGGGTGACTCTCTCCCACTACTTCCATTGAGCTTCATCAGAATCTAAAGCCAACTAGCACATTTCAAAAGATTCTCACTCAGCCAAGAATATTTGGAATGTTATGGCCATTAGTGGATTGTTGAGATACAATGGTAATTGCTGTAGAATCTATTTTTTAAAAGCCATAGAAAAATCTATTAAACTTGTTGCTGACAACACTAACATGCCAAAAAAATGCTAAGCATGTATTAATAAAAGGCATTATAAGAATGTTATTAAATGATCAGTGGTCTCCTGATCCAAATGTCTTCCTTTGCCATAACATTTATATAGCTCCATAATACAATTATGTTCCATTGTCACCATATCATATAGGACGTCATCTTATTGCAATGAGCCACAGAATCTCTGGTAGCTGGTAATATTATATTGTAGCCTGACTAGCTAGACAAAGACTCAAAAAGGTGGCTTTTAAAGCACAATGATCTCAACATGTTCATTACTTATATGTTCATGACTCTATTTTACCTGATAGCATAAAATTGGCCCCATTACTGCTAAAATAAAAGCTAAGCAACACAAGCCTTTTTATATGCCTTTAAAAAGAGCCCAGTGTGTAACAATTAACAGCTGACTTGAGCCAGCCATTGTAACTGCCAGCACTCTAAGATAACACAGAATCCTTGATCTTAGAAGTCACCTGCTATTCAGTCTCCTGTGTGTTACTTATTAATGTATTCCAGTAGCTTTTCACGATGGAAATTTTTATCACCCTTTCCATGCTCATATTGTTTAAGAAACCACCAGATTTAAAAATCAGCACAATATTAAATTTCAAAATTCTTTAATAAGACTGCTGCCCAAAGAAGAAAGCTCTCACAAGGCTTCAAAACCCCGACCCTTCATGTCCTGTAGGCCTATATGCTTGTTTCTCTTCAAAAGCCAGGTGTGGGGAGAAGCAGGAAGAGGGGCTTTGGAACACACTGAAAAAGTTAACAAATATGGGTTCTGATAGACTAAGTGAGTGGAGGAGAAAATGAATTCCAGGAGTAAGGTACTCCTCATTGAAAACACACATTTTAACCAGTGGATCTCTAAATGGATTTAGATCTTAGTCTACTTTAGATGCTGTCTTGTCATAGGATATTGAGTGCATCTAACTGCTACAACTGCAGCAGTATCCTAGAGAGAGGATCCTAACAGACAAGGATGTAAATCATAAGTCTAAAACAGTGGTCCCCAAACTTTTTACCTCACACTCTCCCTTACCCCGTCTGCCCCCCACCCTCAGAGCCAAGGCTGGGAGTAGGGGATGTGGACTGGGGTAAGGGGGCTGAGGCCAGGGCCACAGCTGGGGGCAGGAGGAGAGCTCCTCTGAACCATTCCCCCCCGAATGTTCTTTGGCACTCGCCCCAAGGGGGCGTGCCCCACCGTTTGGGGAGATCTGCTCTAAAATATAAAAAGCTATATATAAAATGGTTCTTACAATGCACAATAAGTCTGTGATAGTAGAACCTCAGAGTTACAAACACCTCAGGAATGGAGACTGTTCGTAACTCTAACTTTCCCTTTTAAAAAAAAATAGTTTACGTTTAACACAGTGCTGGGGTGTGTGTGTGGTGCTGCCTGATTGCATACTTCTGGTTCCAAATGAGGTCAGTTTGTAATTCTGGTGTTCGTAACTCTGAGGTTTACTGTTGATGGCTGTAGGCAGGAAACTGAAGACCAAGTTACCCACCCAGTTACACATTATTTCTGATATACTATGTGTGATATTCTCTACCAAGAAATTATTTCAATCAATTAACCAATGGCAATGGAGGAAGTTGCAGCGTTTGGCTCTGGATGGCCTCACTTCTGATCTTGTCCTGCCGCTTAGTATGGAGCAGCTGATGCAGACAATGAGAACTGAAAACATAAATCCAATGTTATTCAGTCTTCCTCAGCACCCACATTTCACTTTTTCATTTAAAAGAGTTGGTCTAACAGCAGTTCTATGTATCTGAAGCTTCACAGCAAGCCTGATGCCATTAAATATGCCTATGAAGCAAACTTGATGCCCAAAACATGGCAGCAGCTGCTGCTACACAAGTGCCCACATCTTTCAAGCATTCTCCAGCACTGTCTATGACACTGCCCAAATATTTGACACATGTCACCTGCTCAATGTCCCATCCAGATAGGTTAATAGTGAGCTAGTTGTAATCTGGAGCTGGAGGCTGCTTGATGGCAATGGCCAGGGAGTTAGTTTTATCTGGATTAATGACCGACCAATGCACACTGCTTTCTCCCCCAGACAGATCAGCCATTAGATGCAGTGGTTCTCCAAACTGAGCCAACATCAGCAAATTAGTAAACTTTAACACATGTGGGAATGCAGGCAGGATCAGGCCCTGATCCAAAGCCCATTAAAGTCAATGGGAGTCTTTCAACAGAGTTTAATGGGCTCTGGAGCAGGTCCTTAGTTTGATGGTGTTATCTTCCCCGTGGACAGGCGTCCACATCACAAAATAACACTAGCACAACCGGCACCCTTGTTGGCAGTTTCAGCAAAGGTCAAGGATTGAACACGCAGGGAGACAACTACCCTCTAGCTCGTTGAGGTAGTCTCTTCGGGTAAGAATTAGAGCATATTAATAGAGCAGCTTGGGGAAACTTTCACTGCTACTCCCCATAAGGTGCCTGTCTGAGGTACCTTGATAAGCGGAGGAATTGAGCCTCCAGAGCTGTCAATACAGTATCTTTAACAAGCACCAAACCCATACCAAAAAAAAGTTAGAAGGGGGTGGGGAAAGAGGACTGAATAACATACTTAAGGTGTTGAAAGAACTGATGGGAAAGGGATAGGGCTCTACCTTTTATAGTGGGTATAGCTGACCTTTCTTTTGCCTCCTAGAGTCATAGCAACTGACAGTAAGTTTTCCTTTTGTATGATGGCAAGAAAGACGGAAGATGTATCACAAATAGTGCAGACATTTTAAAATTAAGCGGGCTTATCTGTTTTTAAAGAGTAACATTTTCACAATTCACTAGTTTTATTGTACATAGCTTGGAGAATTACAAGGCCTGATTTTCAGACCAGGCTTCCATTTTTGTGGGCACAATTCTACGCTCTTAGTGATAGTCAATATAAAATTGTGTCTACAAATAAAGGCTTGAGGCCAGATTCTCATCTGGTATGAAACTATGCAGATCCACTGACGTTAACGGTGCTATGTCAGTTTACACTGGCTGAAGATCTGGCCCCTGGTTTACAGATCAGGCCCATGGTGATCTAACAGCAGCTTAATGTTGAGCAGGAGTAAATTTCAGTTCACATACAAGAAGTATGATTGCTTGGTAGTATTTGGAATGTTGGCAAAGGAGCTTAAAAAGGAGGAGTATTCTAATTGCACTCATTATGCTACTATTCATTAAGAGCTATGGTTACTAAGTGCCATCAAAATTCCAAAAAGCAATACATCACAAAGACTTTTACAGCAAGGCATTTTACTTCCAATCAGTTGGTTAGTGCATGGCTGCTATTAATATATTACAGAGACCAACATCTTAGAAATTCTTTTCAAGGTAGTTATATTATATGAGAAAAATACATTTTTAAATACTAAGTAGAATCCATTTTAATGTCAACTGTAATTTTGCTTTACTGAAACTATTTCCAAATGTTTACTCAGACAATGGTCACAGACAATGAAGTAGGCAACAAAATCTTAATGGTCATAAATAACATGGCATGCAGATATCATGAATAGAACATCAGGCTCATTTAGCTTTGAGACAACAACCATCTTTAAAATATAACTACTATTACCCAATGAATAGTGCTTTACAGATATGTTGCATATATTCCAAAAGCAAAAACACTTTGTTCCAAATCCAGTTAGGGTTGCTAAGTGACAACATCACTTACAAAACCCAAGCACTTAAAAGCAAGGAAATGAACATTAAGGACTCAGTCTTACACTTCCCACATAATAAGTATGCTGTTATTACTCAGTATAAAAATATGTTTACCATCATGAAGCCAATAACTTGAAACGCTGAGCCATTTGGGTGTGTTTTTATATATTATTTTGTTATACTGATGTCAGTATCTAAGCATTCAGGGCTGGATTTTCATGAATGCTCGGCACCCACAAGTCCAATTGCAGTTAGTAAGAACAGTGGTGCTCAGTACTGCAAAAAATCAGGCTTTCAAACTCTCTTCCTCAGTTACATGGAAAATGGATCTCTGCACATCCCCCCTAAGCCAATAGGCTATTTTGGTGAAGGAATGGAGGAAGAATCATTTTACCAGATCTTGGAGTTCTTTCACGTTTGAGAAGTAGCCACGCTAGTACACAAGTCAACAACATTTTTTCCTCCATCTGTTTCACTGACCGAGAATCATGTCTGTTTTAATTAGTGACTGAGTCAGTGTTAAAACATCTACATTTCAGATTTTGTGAATCAATATGATTTATTGGGCAGACATAGGGACAATGAAACGTTAGACAGCTGGCAAACAATTCAAAAGGAGCTATTTTCAAGTCTCAACAAATATTTGTTTGACATTAATCATACAGTTTTCAAAAAGTATTCAACAGGCAATGAAAATTAAACCTAAAAAATTTAAAGTCTGAGGATTTGGGGAGGGGCTTTGGGGCACACTAGAAAGGAGAAATCAAAATAAATTTTATAATAGGACTGTAGTTACAATCTTAACTTTGGAGAAATTACCACCTCTCAATAATAAAATCACATGCACCCATAAATCCAGGGCTGGAATCCTTGTCAAATAGCTTAAAAAACAAAAAATCACAGGCCTCTAGCACCTGAGCCAAAAGAATATCTGTTCTTTCTAAGCAGCAACCAACCAAAAGACAGTTACATGTTCTCTCTCTCTCTCTCTCTCTCTCTCTCTCTCTCTCTCTCACACACACAAGTCCTGAGGGTATAAGTCAATGGATCTGAAAAAAACAAAAACAGCAAGAGAAGAAAGAACCCTTTATTAGCTACTGACCTGTCCAGTAATCAGTAAACAGAAGATCGAAGTGTTTTTTATATGAACACATCATCGCTTGTTCTAATGAATTTTGAGGTTCGTGCATGATCTCTTGCCTGTAATCTTTCTAAATACCATTTTGAGAAGCTTGCTCATTATAGGAACTGATGTAATATGAAATTTTTTCTCATGAAAAGGTCTGGCCTTTATAATCGAGGGATGTCTCAGAGCTGCCAACCTGCTTTAAGACTGAATCAATGCAAACGTAACTGTTTTTGCCTTTGGCAACGGGGAGAGAAATTTTACATACTATTCACTGGGGTAAAATTCAGGTCTTCATCCCAAAACTTCTGCTTTATATTTAAAACAGTGAATGAAAGGTGCAATGCTTCTATTACTTATGACATACTCTGACTACACAAGCAATATTTCAGTGAGTTAATACTTTCAGGTCCCATCATATCTCCAGGAAATGTAAAGTCATCACTGGCATCAAGAGAGCATTAATAAAAAGCCAAATCTGTATTTACAAAGCAGGTTCGTTGGGTAGCAAAGATTCCAACTCTCTGAGCATCCAACGTAGCCACATCATGAAATCTTTACAATGATGTGCAAAGGAAAAGAGATGATGTGGGAGGAGCGGGGGAGAACAAAGTGCACAAACAGGGAAATCTTTTGGATGTGTTCCCCATTATTTACATTTAAATTAAGATAGTGTCTGTATCACCACTACTACATTTTATACATAGGAACTACCAAAAAACAGTAACTTCCGAATCAGTGAAGGTGGAGTCTCCCAGGCCCATATCCTCAGAGGTATTTAGGCATCTAAGACCCACCGATTTCAATAGGAGTTCAGCACCTAAATACATTTGAGTATCTGGTCCTCAGCTCCTACTTCCACTTCCTGGCTTAAGACTGGGGCTGGAGACACTTGCTGGAGACACTGCCTAATTTACGAGAACACAGAAGAGTAACCGGCAGCATCTCCTGGTTCCTATCTTGGGACACTGCAACAGCTAATTTGATATACTGCCTAGTTCCCACTGTTTTATCTCCTCTAAGAGTCCAGTGTGGGAGACAGATAGAAGAGCCAGATTCTTTCTGCTTATGGAAAGGAAAAAAAATAGGCGAGTTTCCTTTTACTGTTTTTAACAAAACATTGTATTAGTATGTTTTAAATATATTAAATAATAGCAGCACTAAAATATGAAGAGGGCTTATCTAAACTCTTCTGTCAGAAAAATTTAATAGTAATAATAATAATAGGGACATTTAAAACACCACCCTTATGTCCACACATTAGATTAATATTTCAAATTTACCTGACGAAGCCCCTACTATTTTGTTCCCCATCACTGAGAAGTGAAAACACCTTACTAGATAAACTGTTTTTCCCTTCCCTTTGTCCAACTGATTTCATAGCATGTCCCCGACTCATAGACTCATAGACTTTAGGGTCAGAAGGGACCAATATGATCATCTAGTCTGACCTCCAGCACAAAGCAGGCCACAGAATCCTACCCATCCACTTCTATAACAAACTCCTAACCTATGTCTGAGTTACTGAAGTCTTCAAATTGTGGTTTGAAGACCTCAAGCTGCAGAGAATCCACCAGCAAGTGACCCATGCCCCAGGCTGCAGAGGAAGGCGAAAAACCTCCAGGGCCTCTGCCAATCTGCCCCGGAGGAAAATTCCTTCCTGACCCCAAATACGGCGATCAGCTAAACTCTGACCATGTGGGCAAGACTCACCAGCCAGCACTCAGGAAAGAATTCTCTGCAGTAACTCAGATCCCATCCCATCTAACATCCCATCACAGACCACTGGGCATACTTACCTGCTGATAATCAAAGATCAATTGCCAAAATTAAGCTATCCCATCATACCATCCCTTCCATAAACTTATCAAGCTTAGTCTTAAAGCCAGATATGTCTTTTGCCCCCACTACTCCCCTTGGAAGGCTGTTCCAGAACTTCACTCCTCTAAAGGTTAGAAACCTTCATCTAATTTCAAGTCTAAACTTCCTAGTGTCCAGTTTATACCCATTTGTTCTTGTGTCTACATTGGTACTAAACTTAAATAATTCCTCTCCCTCCCTAATATTAATCCCTCTGATATATTTATAAAGAGCAAGCATATCCCCCCTCAACCTTCTTTTGGTTAGGCTAAACAAGCCAAGCTCTTTGTGTCTCCTTTCATAAGACAGGTTTTCCATTCCTCGGATCATCCTAGTAGCCCGTCTCTGAACCTATTCCAGTTTGAATTCATCCTTCTTAAACATGGGAGACCAGAACTGCACACAGTATTCCAGATGAGGTCTCACCAGTGCTTTATATAAAGGTACTAACACTTCCTTATCTTTGCTAGAAATACCTCGCCTGATGCCTCCTAAAACTGCATTAGCTTTTTTAACGGCCATATCACATTGGCAGCTCATAGTCATCCTGTGATCAACCAATACTCCAACGTCCTTCTCCTCCTCTGTTGCTTCCAACTGATGTGTCCCCAATTTATAACTAAAATTCTTATTATTAATCCCTAAATGCATGACCCTGCACTTTTCACTATTAAATTTCATCCTATTACTATTACTCCAGTTTACAAGGTCATCCAAATCTTCCTGTATGATATCCCGGTCCTTCTCTGTGTTAGCAATACCTCCTAGCTTTGTGTCATCCGCAAACTTTAACAGCACATTCTCGCTTTTTGTGCCAAGGTCAGTAATAAAAAGGTTAAATACGATTGGTCCCAAAACTGATCCTTGAGGAACTCCACTAGTAACCTCCTTCCAGCCTGACAGTTCACCCTTTAGTATGACCCATTGTAGTCTCCCCTTTAACCAGTTCCTTATCCACCTTTCAATTTTCATATTCATCCCCATCTTTTCCAATTTAACTAATAATTCCCCATGTGGAACCGTGTCAAGTGCCTTACTGAAATTGAGGTAAATTAGATCTACTGCATTTCCTTTGTCTAAATAATCTGTCACCTTCTCAAAGGAGGAGATCAGGTTGCTTTGGCACCATCTACCTTTTGTAAAACCATGTTGTAATTTGTCCCAATTACCACTAACCTCAATGTCCTTAACTATTTTCTCCTTCAAAATTTTTTCCAAGACCTTACATACTGCAGATGTCAAACTAACAGGCCTATAGTTACTCGGATCACTTTTTTTCCCTTTCTTAAAGATAGGAACTATGTTAGCAATTCTCCAGTCATACGGTACAACCCCTGAGTTTACTGATTCATTAAAAATTCTTGCTAATAGGCTTGCAATTTCACGTGCCAGTTCCTTTAATATTCTTGGATGAAGATTATCTGGGCCCTCCGATTTTGTCCCATTAAGCTGTTCAAGTTTGGCTTCTACCTCAGATGTGGTAATATCTACCTCCATATCCTCATTCCCATTTGTCATCCTTCCATTATCCCTAAGCTCCTCATTAGCCTTATTAAAGACTGAGGCAAAGTATTTATTTAGATATTGGGCCATGCCTAGGTTATCCTTAACCTCCATTCCATCCTCAGTGTTTAGCGGTCCCACTTCTTCTCTCTTTGTTTTCTTCTTATTTATATGGCTATAGAACCTTTTACTATTGGTTTTAATTCCTTTTGCAAGGTCCAACTCTACATGGCTTTTAGCCTTTCTCACTTCATCCCTACATGTTCTGACCTCACTAAGGTAGCTTTCCTTGCTAATCCCACCCTTCTTCCACTTCTTGTAGGCTTTCTGCTTTTTCTTAATCACCTCTCTGAGATGCTTGCTCAATCAGCTTGGTCTACAACTCCTGCCTATGGTTTTTTTCCCCTTTCTTGGGATGCAGGTTTCTGATAGTTTCTGCAGCTTCGACTTAAAGTAATTCCAGGCCTCCTCCGCATTTAGATCCACACGTTCTTCAGTCCAATCCACTTCCCTAACTAATTTCCTTAATTCTTAAAAGTTAGCCCTTTTGAAGTCAAAAACCCTAGTCCCAGATCTATTTTTGTTTATCCTTCCATCTAGTTTGAACTGAATTAGCTCATGATCACTGGAACCAAGGTTGTCCCCTACAACCATTTCTTTTATGTCGTCCTCACTACTCACCAAAACCAAATCTAAAATGGCATCCTCTCTTGTTGGTTCTTCAACTACTTGGTGAAGAAATCCATCAGCTATCACATCCAGAAAAATCTGAGCCCTATTATTCTGACTAGCACTTGTCCTCCAGTCTATATCTGGGAAGTTAAAGTCTCCCATGATCACACAATTCCCATTAGTGTTTACTTCATTAAAAACATTAAAAGAGGTCTCTATCCATATCCAAATCAGATCCTGGCGGCCTGTAGCACACCCCAAGCAGTATCTCAGGGAAGGCTCTAGTAGCTTTCTTTCCCAGTGTGATTTTTGCCCAGACAGACTCTGTCTTATCCATTCCATCACTTCTTATTTCTTTACAGTTAACCTCATCATGGATATATAATGCTACTCCACCACCTTTGCCTTTATTTCTGTTTTTCCTAAACAGCACATAGCCTTCAATACCTGTACTCCAGTCATGACTACTATTCCACCACGTTTCTGTTATCCCTATAATATCCGGTTTCACTTCCTGCACCAGTAGCTCTAGTTCCTCCATTTTGTTCCCTAGGCTCCTCGCATTAGTGTACAGACATCTGAATTTTTGCCGTTTGGCTTCACTGACATTCTTTACCCGGTTAGGCACAGACATTCTACCACCAGCATCACCTGTTAGACTGGTATCTACACTACCCTTCCTCCTTATGTCAATTCTTCTGTCCACGGCTGTATCCCCTCTTACTTTGTTTTCTTCCCTCTCAAGGTTAAATTCCAGCATGGAGATCACCTGGACATCTCCCAACCATCTCCCCCAAATTTCTAGTTTAAAGCTCTCTTAATCAGTTGGGCGAGCCTCCATCCTAGAAGTCTATTTCCCTCCTTACTCAGGTGAAGTCCATCCCGAGAGAACAGTCTTCTGTCCATAAATGCTTCCCAGTGGCCGTACATCCCAAAGCCTTCCTTATAGCACCACTGCCTGAGCCATCAGTTGATCGCCATAATCTTGTCACACCTTTGTTGCCCTTCTCTAGGAACTGGCAGAATCCCACTGAAGATCACCTGAGCCTCGATCTCCTTAAGCGTCTTCCTCAGTCTGGCATAGTCTCCCTTGATATATTCCAGAGAGTATCTAGCCGTATCATTCGTTCCCACATGAAGGACAATCAATGGATTCTTTCCTGCTCCCGTTAGGATCCCTTTCAGCCTCAGGTCCACATCCTGTATCTTAGCACCCGGCAGACAGCACACCCTTCTGTTCTCTGGATCAGCTCTAGTTACAGGCCTGTCTATTCTTCTCAGTAAGGAGTCCCCGATCACGTAGACCTGCCTTTTCCTGGTGACAATGTGATTCTCTGGTCTATCCCCTGCACCCACTGGCTGCAAGTCGTCTCGATTCCTATTCACTCTTGCAATCCTCCATTGACTCCTCCCCTCTTCCTGTACAGTACTCACTTTATATTATTTTTATTACAAATATTTGCACTGTACAAATGATAAACAAAAGAAATTGTATTTTTCAATTCATCTCATACCAGTACATAGTACAATATCTTTATCATGAAAGAGCAGCTTACAAATGTACATTGTTTTAATATAACTCCACTCAAAATCAAAACAATGTAAAACTTTAGAACCTGGCACAGTGATGCAAACAGAGAAGTGTGAAGCTGGAGAAAGCCTGTATTCCACACAAAGCCACCATGCATTTTGTATTTGGAACCTTCAATCTTGGTTTCGAATGTAAAACAGAGATGTGCCGTTTAAGGAAAACACTTTTTTCCTACTTGATTTTCAATTACCACTGGCATCTAGCCTACAGTACAATAAAGGCAGCCATTTTAATGCACTCAGCTGGAAGTCAACATTTTGCAGCACAGTATAGAAGCGTGCATCTAACTGATATCACACTACATTTAGTCAATGGCTAATCTGGCATTTGTTCAACTGTATGCTATAAATGGTAAAACAGAGAAGAAGGCTCAAGTAAACAGCATCTTAACCGCTTCATTTCTGGTGGCTGGAGAATGTGGTGGCATTATCCGAAGTGCCAGCATTCTAATGAAAAGTTGGCACATATATAGTAGCGTCCCACACATAAAGGAAAGTACTGGTGGTGCGTTTTGTCCCATATTCCTGGTATATAAGGCAACAGTGCAGCAGACAAGGTGAACAGAAAAGCCTTCCAGCACAAAGTTTAAAACGGTTGAAGATGATCAATAAGGGTCTAACCCTGTAAGGTGATGAGTGCTTCCAAGTGGTGCTGAATGCCTCAGTTTGGGAGCATTGGGGTCTGAGACGCACCTAGTCCCTTGCAATATTGGGCCCTAAGAGAATATACATATTGTTTTAAAGTTACAAATACATCCACTGATGTTTGAGCTTCTTGATCAGAGACAAAGAGTGGAGAGTATGAATTCTGGGCTTTTTCCTTGGAAAGTATGGAATCAGAAGATTCTTCATGGGTGGTGTATGTGCGCGGGGGAAGGGAGTGGGGGAAAGGATACTAGTTATCAAATGTGATGCCGATTTCCAGCCCGAGTTGGCGGTGACTGAAAGGTGTTAGCATTTGATGGCTGTACAGTGACCTTTGCAGAATGAGGTTAGTGGTCTCAAACAGGTTCCTGGTGTAACAAAAGTCATCAGCATGATTAACACTTGCTGGCAACCTCAGCAGACAGACCAAGTGCTAAACTGGCAATGGAGAATAAACTATTCTCTCATCTCTAAAGAAGGGCCCCATCAGGTTGTGCTGAGGCACACTGGCAGGGCTGTATACAAAAGCTTGCAGAGTTGCTGCTTGAGCTGTATCAGTATATGGGATAAGTAAGACTTCAATCATCAGTGCTGTCAAGTTGGCACCTTTCACAAGCAATAAATTCAACATGAATATTAGAACAAGCCAGTTCCTGATGACTTGAATGCATTGCTGTCAAACACTACAAAATGCCCACAAGAAGCCTCTGTGGAGGTCAGTAAATGGACTGATGATCTCACTAATTTACTATTAGCAAGCCAAGACCAAGACAGGATAATTCAGGCTGCCACAAGAAACACAGATGAACTAGATGGGACATGAGGTGGTGTTCTATCCCAACAGCAGTATCCACAGAGGCCTATCTATCACAAACGCTGCTTCTCTCTCAACAATGATAGTTACAACTAACAGGGAGACTGATGGTGGTCCAGGTGAAACTCTCGAGGCTGTGGCAGGGTATTTTCAGTGGAAGGACTTTGGCTGTGGAATTCCTTACATCAGAGAGCAGGATGAACCAAACTCTTGCTACTTTTAGAGCATAACATAGAATTCATGCCTCTCAGAGACCTTTCCTCAGTAACAATGGCAGCAGGATAGTCCAGCAATGCTTCCACCACGAAAATCACCAGGAGTGACCCCACTTACAAAAGCAGAAAAAAACAAAGGAGATGTGGCAAGTCTGGTCCTTTTTCTGATAGAAACGATGCTGTTCTTAGTACTTTCTACAAAAAGAACACGAGTACTTGTGGCACCTTAGAGACTAACACATTTATTTGCGCATACGCTTTTGTGGGCTACAGCCCACTTCATCAGATGCATGCAGTGGAAAATACAGTAGGAAGATATATATACACACAGAGAACATGAAACAATCGGTGTTACCATACACACTCTAACGAGAGTGATCAGTTAAGGTGAGCTATTACCAGCAGGAGAGAAAAAAACTTTTTGTAGTGGTAATCAAAATGATCCATTTGCAGCAGTTGACAAGAAGTTGTGAGGAACAGTGTGTGAGGGGGAATAAACATGGGGAAATAGTTTTACTTTGTGTAATAACCCATCCACTCCCAGTCTTTATTAAAGCCTAATTTAATGATATCCATTTTGCAAATTAATTCCAATTTAGCAGTCTCTCATTGGAGTTTGTTTTTGAAGTTTTTTTTGTTGTAATATTGCAACTTTTAGGTCTGTAATCGAGTGACCAGGGAGATTGAAGTGTTCTCTGACTGGTTTTTGAATGTTATAATTCTTGATGTCTGATTTGTGTCCATTTATTCTTTTACGTAGAGACTGTCCAGTTTGGCCAATGTACATGGCAGAGAGACATTGCTAGCACATGATGGCATGTATCACATTGGTAGATGTGCAGGTGAATGAGCCTCTGATAGTTTGGCTGATGTGATTAGGTCCTATGATGATGTCCCCTGAATAGATATGTGGACAGAGTTGGCAACGGGGCTTTGTTGCAAGGATAGGTTCCTGGGTTAGTGTTTTTGTTGTGTGGTTGCTGGTGAGTATTTGTTTCAGGTTAGGGGGCTGTCTGTAAGCAAGGACTTGCCTGTCTCCCAAGATCTGTGAGAGTGATGGAGTGATGATACAATCGTATTTGCTCCAACCCCTCAGACAGAGACAAACACCTACAAGATCTCTATCAAGCATGCTTACAACTACAATACCCAACTGCTGAAGTGAAGAAACAGACTGACAGAGCCAGAAGAGTACCTAGAAGTCACCTACTACAGGACAGACCCAACAAAGAAAGTAACAGAACCCCTCTAGCCATCACCTTCAGCCCCCAACTAAAACCTCTCCAGCGCATCATCAAGGATCTACAAGCTATCTTGAAGGACAATCTATCACTCTCACAGATCTTGGGAGACAGGCCAGTCCTTGCTTACAGACAGCCCCCAAACCTGAAGCAAATACTCACAAGTACGCCTGTTCTTTTTGTGGATGCAGACTAACATGGCTGCTACTGTGAAACTTAGTATTTTCTGTGGCAGCTAGTTACTTTGGTATATTAGCAGTGCCTCGATTGAAATTACTACACTGTATAACATAAATCCTTCATTTATCTTCCCCAGAACACCTTTACTTTTTGTACACTGTGTTTGAGAATTAATCAAAAGGCCTAGTGTTCTTTTATCTGAGTCAAACAAAATTTAGAAAAATTAGCCTCTAGATAAGTAAGCACAAAAAAGGACAACCAGACCAGGTTTTCTGGCAGAGCTGGTTACATAATGATAACAATAAAGATTCACAAATATATGTGTTAATAAGTGGTTTGATTTCACTCCACTACTGTTTGTAGGTTCATACTAATCATTATTCTTGGGCATTGAGATGACAATCAGATATTATTAAAAATGGTTGACTCCCAAAATATGCAGAGATAATTGTTAGTATGAAACTTCTACCAAGTCAATGTTATTCATTATTCTCCAGCAAAGATTAGAAATACTGTGTTAGGTGGCTAATCAAAGGAGGGCAAACATATCAAAGACAAGCAGTCCCATATGCTAAAAACTACGACTGTTGATTAATCACAGTTAACTCACACGATTAACTAAAAAAATTAATTGTGATTAATCGCAGTTTTAATCGCACTATTAAACAACAGAATACCAATTGAAATTTATTAAATATTTTGGACATTTTTCTACTTTTTCAAATATATTGATTTCAGTTACAACATAGATACAATATGTACAGTACTCACTTTATATTATTTTTATTACAAATATTTGCACTGTACAAATGATAAACAAAAAAAATTGTATTTTTCAATTCATCTCATACCAGTACATAGTACAATATCTTTATCATGAAAGAGCAGCTTACAAATGTACATTGTTTTAACATAACTCCACTCAAAATCAAAACAAGGTAAAACTTTAGAACCTATAGGTCCACTCAGTTCTACTTCTTGTTCAGCCAATTGCTAAAAGAAACAACTTTGTTGACATTTACGGGAAATAAGCTGCCGGCTTCTTATTTACAATGTCAGCTGAAAGTAAGAACAGACGTTTGCATGGCACTTTTGTAGCTGGAATTGCAAGGTATTTACGTGCCAGATATTCTAAACATTTGTATGCCCCTTCATGCTTTCCCCACCATTCCAGAGAACATGCTTCCATGCTGATGACACTTATTAAAAAAAAATGCGTTAATTAAATTTGTGACTGAACTTCTTGGGGGAGAATTGTATGTCCTCTGCTCTGTTTTACCCATATTCTGCTATATATTGTGTGTTATAGCAGTCTCAGAAGATGATCCCACACATGTTGTTCGTTTTAAGAACACTTTCACTGAAAATTTGATAAAACACAAAGAAGGTACCAATGTGAGATTTCTAAAAATAGCTACAGCACTCGACCCAAAATTTAAGCATCTGAAGTGCCTTCCAAAATCTGATCGGGATGGAGTGTGGAGCATGCTTTCAGAAGTCTTAAAAGAGCAAAACTACAATTGAGAAACTACAGAACCCGAACCACAAAAAAAGAAAATCAATCTTCTGCCTGTGACATCTGACTCAAACGATGAAAATGAACATGTGTCAGACTGCACTGCTTTGGATCACTATCGAGCAGAACCCATCATCAGCATGGATGCATGTCCTCTGAAATGGTGGTTGAAGCATGAAGGGACATATGAATCTTTAGTGCATCTGGCATGTAAATATCTGGCAAAGCCGGCTACGACAGTGCTATGAGAATGCCTGTTCTCATTTTCAGGTAACATTGTAAACAACAAGTGGGCAGCATTATCTCCTGTAAATGGAAACAAACTTGTTTGTCTCAGTGATTGTATGAACAAAAAGTAGGACTGAGTGGACTTGTGGGCTCTAAAGTTTTACATTGTTTTATTTCTGAATGCAGGTTTTTTGTACATAATTCTACATTTGTAAGTTCAACTTTTATGATAAAGAGATTCACTACAGTACTTGTATTAGGGGAACTGAAAATACTATTTCTTTTATTTACTGTAGAAATATTTATAATAAAAATAAATACAAAGTGAGCACAGTACACTTCATATTCTGTGTTGTAATTTAAATCAATATATTTAAAAATGTGGAAAACATCGTAATATTTATATAAGTAGTATTCTATTATTGTTTAACAGCATGATTAATTGCAATTAATGTTTTCAATCGCTTGACAGTCCTACTAAAAACTATTTGTCCACACTTTTGGCAAAATACTTATACACACATGAGAAGTAAATCAGGATTGGCTCATGAGCAATTCATAAACAGGAAAGGGATATGTTTGCAGCAAAGAGTTTGGCCAGGTCTATTCTCTACCTCAGGGACATAAAGATCTACTTAATTGAAGAGCTGGCTCAAGACATAAAATTTTACTTTTAAAAAAACACAATGAGGTGGATACCTCTCTTTTCCAAACTAGGTAAAAGGAAATAGTGCCTATAAAACATAACGAGCTCTGCCAATTTCATACAACGCTACTGAGGAAATAGTGGGACAACTAAATATCATGTTGGCCACTTCAGTTCCAGCACTGTGTGTACAGATTTATCAAAATCAAATAGACATGAGCCTATTTTGCCATTCAAAGGCAATCTAATGTGGTACAAGACTGCAAGAATCCTGGCCCTGATTCTGGGCAGTGGTCTAGCCCCTTTACACTGCTCCGCTGGCACAGTGGGACCAGAACCCAGGTGGACCTTTGAACTAAGGCAGCGTTTCCCAAACTTTTTTGGCCACAGAACACTTTTTAGCCTATTACGGAACACTTATAATATTATTTTGTAGTCGTTTGGTTTTCAAGTAAAAAATTGCATTATTTATGCTCAAATATATTTTATTTTATAAAACAAAGCAACAATACAAATTTAAAATAACTTGAACTAACAATTTCTAAATTGAAATTGTGTATAAAGTAGTACAAAAATCAAGTGCAAGAGTCTTTCACAGAACACCTACTCATGTCACCAGTGTTCTGTGGAGCACAGTTTGGGAAACGCTGCACTAAGGAATCCTGACAGAGCAGGGCTCCACCTGCTGACATAAGGCTGGAACAGCCCAATTCTGCCTTTCTTCAGCAATATGGCGAAAAGGGTTATGGCTAGAACATCCTGTGGTCTGGACAGACTAGATTAGTAGTCCATAGGTGTCTTAATCAAGATTGCTGTAACGTAGAACAACTTTGTAGTTTTTGTGGGTGAGCCAGAGAAGTAGATTTGGGAGTTTAGGGAAGGACTGAAGTGTTATATTAAGAAAGAGTAATAGTGGGAGAGTTGAGGGCTTGAGAAAGTGAGAGGGGAGAGAGACTGAAAACATGAGGAAGGAGGAAGAGAACACAGTGCAGGTAAAAATGAAGAAGATGAAGGAAGAGAAAAAGGATACCCAAGACATGAAAGAGAAAGAAAAGTAGGGCAAAGGAAGGGAAAGGAGGAAGAACAAATGCAAGGGAGACATAAATTACAGTTAAAAAAAGTTGAACGTCATAATATTACACAGGAGTGATTGTTTTGTCTTTTGAAATATGCCAGATGGTACCAAATGGCAGGTACTTCCCAAGAAGCTTTCCGGGGTGGGTGGGTGGACACCAGCAGATCCCCTTTATTCACCCTTCTTCAGTCTTAGTAAACTACTGAAGTTTTCTAGGCATCTTGAGGGATGATCTACACTTTAAAACCCTTTTTTGCTGGTACAGCTTATTCCCTTTGGGAACTAGTTTAAGCTATGCCAGCAAAAGAACCCCTTTCCAGTATCAGCTGCTTCTCCACTAGTGGGGTAGCTTGTAAAACTCTACCAGTACAGCTCTGCTGGCAAACCCTTTCAAATGAAGACAAGGAGCAAATAAAGGGTGTGAGGGCATGGTTACTAGAAACAATACTGTACACTTCGCCTCAGGACGGGGGCTTCTTTTTAAAGTAAACGTTGTCTGAAGACTCGGGGTATTTGAGTAGATTTTGGGAGTGCAAGGACTTTGCACTGACACACAGGAAACTATGATGGGGTGGTATGCCCTCTTAAGGGCAGTGGTGCCTAGTGGGTCAACCCATCCCACCATGTGATTTGGCCCATTAAGGTTTTAAAGGGGGTTAAAGACAGTCAGGGGTGGGGTTGTCTCCTGAACTATGATGAAGAACTGACTTGGACTCTTATAGGGACCCAGAGTGGGATGATCTGGGTAACTAACAAAGTTAGTTTTTACAGAAAGATTTAATAAATCAGACCCCACAAAGAGGTGTGGGGGTTGGTTTTTGAACCAACCTAAGTCTGGTAATTGGTGAAGAAAACATCTGCAGGCAGGGCCACAAGGGAACATGCTGGACAGGCTCATCTCCTGACAGGAACAAATAACCGGGACACAGAAAGCATTCAAGAAAAGGGAATGTATTCAAAAGCAGTGCAACCTTGCATACAATGCTGTACCAATGAATGTTACAAATGAATCCTGTAAAAAATATGCAGCAACCATCAAGGGAAGTGACAAAAGAAAAACACAAGATTTGTTTTCCACATTAGTCATTTGTTAAAAGCTTAAAGATTACCTGATCTACTGGAACCTCCACCTGAGTGTCTTCATCTTCCTGGATTTCCGCTGCCCCCCACGTTTCAGATCGTTTTTCACCAGCTTTGTAAATACCTTCATCTACAACCAGAAAGAAATACTGAGTAGACATAAAGACCAATTGTGACACTGTGTGGAGCAACAACTGAACTGCACCTAAAATCTGCTTCTAAGAATAGCTTTCAAAGCTCACATACCATTTCCAGTGCAGACCTTTTAATGGATTTTAAATGTCTCATTATGATCAATTTTGTTTCCTTTGTTTCTAATTACAGTTATACACATACTACATTATGTAGGGGAAGAAGGAAAAGGAGAGATAGATCTGAACAAACACCCTGGATCTGAACTCCCCTCAACTCTGGGGAAGCTCAAATGTGAACCTGATCTTCACAACACAGAGCTATCACATTACATATAAACAATAGAATATGCATATAGATTCAAAATTATGATATTAGCTCCTAATAAATGAGCTAATACAATTTCCAGTACTAAGCAAAACAGCACAAGCTTAGAAGAACAAATAAATGTGGTGAATTATTGTAGCGGTGATATTACAATTTAGGATTTACAAAGATAACCAGGGGACTCAACTCCAGTTCTCCATACATAGCCTGAACAACAGAAGAAATTCTGCAGTTCTGTTTTGCAAGGGCACTGGGAAGCCACAGAGAGCCTGCCCAGGACCATGGAGAGGGTTGCTTCAGGTAGGCAAGACTAATAGGTCCACCAGCAGATAGTCGATTCCCAACCTTATTCTAGTTCACATCAGTTTTATTTGTTTTTATTTTATTTGATTCATTTGTTATTGTACTCTGCAAGTAACTTCCAAATGCCTTAGCCAGGCACATTTTTTGTAGCAGAAAACTGGGAAGGAAAAACTAGAATGACAGGTGTAGCTTGTAATCTCAAAGAGTAATAAGGGTTTAAAAAACAGAAAAAACAGTTACTTACTTTTCATAACTGTTGTTCTTTGAGATGTGTTGCTCATGTCCATTCCATGCTAGGTGTGTGCATGCCACATGCACTGTTGCCAGAGATTTTTCCCTTAGTGGTATCTGTTGGGCTGGCTCTGGCACCCTCTGGAGCCGCAAGCGTATGCACCGATATGAGAAGCACCAACAGCCCTATGCCATCTCAGTTCCTTCTTGCCAATAACTCTGACAGAGGGGGAGGAGAGTGGGTCAAGGAATGGACAGGACCAACGCATGTCAAAGAAAAAGAGTTTTGAAAGGCAGGTAACTGTTTTTAATTTTTCGAGTGCTTGCTCATGTCCATTCCAGGCTAGGTGACTCACAAGCAGTAACCCAGGAAGTGGGCTCAAAGTTCATGAATGTGCTGACTGCAACACTCTTCTCCCAAAATTGGCATTGTCTTGGGCCAGGGGCGCCAGAATGGGGGGGAGCCAAGGGGCCATGGCCCTCCCACTTTTGAAAGTGGACGGGCTTGGCTCATCCACTTTTCATCATGGCCCCCTGTGCCTCCTCTTCCTCCCCAAAGCTGGAACCTGGCCCGAGGAGCTATGGGGAGCTGCAAGCCCTCCACCTGCCCAGGGCAGGGGGGATGAGAGCAGCCCTCAGCCTGTGTCCCTGCCACTCAGGCCATCCATCCAGACAGATATAGGGTCCGTGACTCCCCACAGCTGCCCAGGCAGCTCTTACCATGGCCCAGCTGCGGCTCTTCGGCCTCTGAGGACCCACCTCCAGGCTAGGCTGGAAGCCAGAGCCAGGTCAGGGTAACATCCTCATGGGCAACTGTGGAAAGCTATGGACCCTCCACCTGCCCTAGGTGGTAGACCTGGGGGGTGGAGACACAGGCCAGGAGCTGCTCTAAGGCCTCCCAACCTGGGACAGGTGAAGGAGCCGAGAGACCTTGTGCCCCCCCCCCACTTTTAGGAAGAATCCGTTGCCCCTATCTTGGGCCTGTTGAGTGATGGTGTAGTGGGACGTGAAGCTATGAACTAACAACCAGGTTGGGGGCTCTGAAGATGTCCTGAATTGGTTCCTGTGTGAGGAATGCTGCTGATGGAGCCTGGGCTCTTGTGGAATGAATGGTCACGATGGCTAGAGGTGGGATATTCGCCTGCTCATAGCAAGCCCGAATACAGGCAGTTATCCAGGATGAGAATTTTTTTAGGTTGATACAGGTAGCCCTCACATCCTTTTTGCTATTGCCACAAAGAGATGTGTGGATTTCCAGAAGGACTTAGTCCTCTCAATACAAAAGGCAAGGGCTCGCTTAATGTCCAACGTATAAAGCCGTCATTCCTCAGAGCTTTTGGGAAGAAGACAGGTAGCAAAATGACTTTGTTGTGGAATTGTGCCATCACCCTGGGCAGGAAGCTGGATGGGGGCGCAGTTGAACCTTGTTCTTGAAGAGCAATGTGTAAGGTGATTCTGACATAAGGGCCTGGATCTGAGTGACCCTTCCGGCCAAGGTGATCACCACCAGGACAGGCGACCTTCCAGGAGAGAAGTAGTAGGAAGCATGATGTTAACAGCTTGAAGGAAGGCCCATACGTCTCGACAGGACCAGGTTTAGGTCCCGTGGGGAGGTGGGTCGGTCTGCGAACCTGAGGATAGAGTCTTTCCAACACCCTGAGAAACTGGGCTGTCATTTCAGGGGAGAACACTGATTCTCTAGGGAGTGGAAGGCTGAGATGGCTACCAAATGAACCTTAATAGATGAGAGTGCCAGACCCTGGTGCTTTAGGTGGAGCAAACAGTCCAAGATAGACTGAAGAGAAGATAGAGATGGAGAGAGATCCCGTTCGGAGGCCCACCAAGTGAAATGTTTCCATTTGGCCAAGTAGGTAGCCTGGTGGAAGGCTTTCTACTACCTAGAAAGACCTATCGAACCTGTTCCAAGCAGGCCTGTTCTTCAGGGTTCAGCTATGCAGCATCCATGCAGTTAGGTTTGGGTGAAGCAAACAGCTGTGGTCTTGTGAAATCAAGTCTGTGCAGAGTGGAGTTGCCAACGAGAGATCCAGAACTGTGCCAGATCAATGTTGGTGTGGTCACACTGGTGCTACGAGGATAATTCCTGCCTTGTCCCATTTGATTTTCAGAAGAACCTTGTGAACCAAGAGGATCAGAGAAAACGCATACAGTAGGCAGAAGTGGCATTGGAATTGGGGGTGGGGGAGCCAGAGTCCTCCCACTTTTAGAAAGTAGGGGGACTGGCACGTCTACTTTTCGCAGGGGTGGACCCTGCCCCCTTCTCCTCCTCCTCTTCTCTCCAAGGCCGCACCCCTGGAGCAGGCCAGCACAGAGCCCAGCCGGGGAACTTGGGCAGCTGTGGCTGACCCTCCACCTTCCCGGGGTACAGGGGGCTGAGAGCAGCCCCCGGCCTGTGTCCCCATCTGGCCAACAGCTCCACAACTCCGCACAGACTCCCCACAGCTGCGCGCGTGCCTTTCCCCGACCCAGCTCTGGCCAGGTGCAGAGGGGAGAAGCCTCAGCGCCGCAGCCCAGCCACGGTAAGAGCTGTGCAGGCAGCTGTGAGGAGCCACAGCACGGACCTTCCACCTGTCCTGAGCAGGGTGCCCGGGGCACAGGGACACAGGCCATGGGCTGTTCGGGCCCTCTACCCAGGGCAGGTGGAAGGTCCACTACAGCTCCCCGCATGGCTCTTACCATGGCCGGGCTGCAGCTCTGAGGTCCCCCACTCCCACAGCCGGAGCTGGGTCAGGGAGAGTTGCATGCGCAGCTGTGGAGGGCTTGGGTCCCTCCACCTGCCCTGGGTGGGAGCCAAGGGGAGGTTGGGTAGACAGCTGCTTTCAGGCCCTTCCCCAGCCCTGCTCTGGCTTCCAGCTTGGCCAGGGCCTGGGGAGGCAGAGGGCCCCAGCCCCCACACTTTTGGTAGGGCTCTGGCGCCCTTGGTAAGTGGTCTGCCCACAAGAGCAGGAAGGCATCTGAGAGAGAGCCCGGGCCATGCCCAAGCAGTGAACAGAACTAATGGCATTTTCTGTTCTGCCTGGTGACAAACAGGTCCACCTAGGGAGGCCCCACTTTTGGAAGATGACACTGACAACCTCCAGGTGAAGAGACAACTCGTGGTGACAGGAGAAGGACCTGCTGAGGTAATCCGCCAATATGTTCCAGGTTCCCAGGCGATGAGATACCTCGAGATGAATGGAGAGTCTCACACAGAAAGAGAGGCTGCTGGGGCTTGAAGTTCACTGCAGGCACCACCAGGGACCCCCAGGGCGGGGTAGAGGAGCAAGTACAGGTAATCAAATCCGTTTTACTGGCACATAATACTTTCTCTGCCCTCTTTGAAGTGGGGGTCAGAGAAGAAGAGGTTTGCCATAGGGCCTTGACTGGCCCCATCACCACCTCATTGATGGGCAGGGCCACCTTGGATGGTGTTGCTGCAGCCAAGATATCAATAAGGCTGTATGATGTTTCTTTGAGCTCCTTGATCTCCAAGCCCATGTTTGAAGCAACCTGCTTCAGTAGGTCCTGAAAGGCCCTGCAATCATCCTGGGCTGGGACCTGCAACAGCCTCATCTGGGGAGGTGAGGAGGAGGCTTGCACCAGAGGAGAGGTTCCTTCCTTTTCCTCTACTATGTCCCCTAGTGGCATCTCTTGGACTTCAGCACTGGGGTCAGTACCAGAGTCAGGATCCAGTGCTGAGCAGGAAGGAGCAGTAGCCCATATCTCAGAGACCACCAAGTGGAAGGAAGGCCCTGGTACTGGGAGAAACCCCCAGGGATTCCAGTAGGGTCACTGCATCGGCCAGTGACCCGCTAGCCAGGTACCTGCTGGGGGACTGGCACTGAAGCTCAGGGGGGGTGTAGGCTGGATACTGATGGTGGGCTTTTGGCGATACATAGGGTTCCCTTTCAGACTCTGAAGAGGATTCTTCTCTTGGCAACCATGGTGGAGTAGTACCTGCTTCTGCCTTTATATGGTGCCAGAATTATGGGGAACAAGTGGCGTGCCAGGGATTGGGATGCTGGGATCATGTGGGGCTTTCCCCTGGATGATGCCAGGAGGCCTGGTGCTGAGAAGGCACCTGATACACCTTGTTCCCTCCTGCTTCCAGACACCAGAGCTGGCAGGTACCCCATGGGGTTGGAGGGACCAGAAGAGAGATGCTCCAGGGTTGATGGCACCATGAGTCCACTGATACCATCGAGGCTTCGTGGTCTGAAGTCCCAACAGATTTGTCAGAACAAAGAAGGGTCATTCCAGCAACAATTCCAGGCAGTATGAAGGAACTGAGAGGGTGTGGGCTGGTGACACCCCTTATACCGGTACATATGTACGCAGCTCCACAAGATGCTAGAGCCGGCTCAAGAGATACCACTAAGGGAAAAAACTCCAGCAACAGTGCACATGGTGCGCACACACGTAGCACTGAATGGACATGAGCAAGCACTTGAAGAATGATGGGTACCAGCACTAAAAACCAATGGGGAAAGGTTGCTCTGCAACTTTCTGATGAGCTACGCAAGACTGATAGATATCCATTTCTGATATACCCAAGTGCTGATTGTACCAGCACTGAGCACTGATATCACATGTAGGAAGAATTTCCCCTGATCATGTAGTAGCAGCGTGTGCACTAGTGAAGCACAAGTACAGAAGCGCTGTGATAATGGACTGAAATAAAAAACTTGTGTGTAAAGAGCATGCTTGTAGTAACGACAGATTTTAACTAGGCAGGCATAAACTAGGGCACACCAAGTTAAGAGAATACATCAATAAATATTGAGTGAAATCCAATAGATATACTGGGGAAATTTAAAGTGTGTATAGGTACCTACATCATCAACCAGTAAATAAAAAATAAAAAAAACAGTGGAGTATGTCAGGTACAAATATCAGTTAGAAAGGAAAATGAAAGTGTCAGAGAATAAAAGTTTTAGATGTGCACACGCACATACACTCTACAGAAGGCTGCCTACTGATACACTAAAGGCACCTTTGACACAACCTAAAAGTGCCCCTATGCAAAACAACATTCCAACCTAACTCAAGTGCAGCAATGCCATTCAATATGGCCCGCAACCAGAACCCAAGTAAATAAAAAACTAAAACCATCCTTCTTCTCTAACAAGTCACCATCCTTACTATTCAGCTCCATTGTCAAGTGCCTGGGGAGGTGGGGTGTAAGACGAGTTTGCAGCATGCCCTGAAGGTCATCAGATTCAGAACCTTTATGGACCAAGGTGTGGCAAGGAGCAAATTTCAAAGAAGTATGGCCCTCACAGAGAACGTCCTTTCAGCAGTCTTATTTATACCAACTGGGCTTCTGTGCAAGCGTTTCTGTTGATCTCAACTGTGATAGCATGTCATGTGGAGAGAGTATAATATAAAAGCAAACTACAGTTAGAGAGTGAAAAAGAAATTTTCTGCGTAGGGGGATCACTAGCTGGAAAGGGCTGCTCCAGCTCATTGCCTAGATACAAGTAGCTTTGCCTCCAAAGGATTTGTGCTTAGCTCTCTGGTCTTGCAATCCACCTTCTAACCTCAGGCGACAGCTTCCTTAGCAGGTACTTCGAAACTAAATTGATTCACCTCTGAAAGTACAACTTGGACATAATACCTCAGGTGGGTCTTCCAGATTCATATAGAGTGACCCATAATTTCCACACCAACAGAAAAATTGCTAGCCTGAGCTCCCATTCCCATATGACATCTGCTAGGTTACCTTAGCAGTTAAGCGACTGATCTTAATTGGCAGAGGATGCTGTTTCACCCAGTTCTTCAGTGCCGCTGCTTCTTGAGCTAGCCTTGTGCTCCTTTGCTTGTTGATGTAAGAGACTACAATCATGTTGTCTAGATCAACTGGGAGATATCTGTTTCTTGAAGGCTAGTTGGGTGACCTTCTCAGCTCAGAGCTTTCCTGAAGAACTGTCCCTTAAGTAGACTGATGAAGTAACTTCACTTGCTTGGACCAGGTTTCTTGAACTACAGAGTCACTCCCAATCTCAGAGGCTGGTATTTAGTGTAAATGTTATTCCTTACAGGTCCTGCAATAACATCCCTCTCTTCTGGCACACAGTCTTCCAACCAAAACACACATTGTTTGGCCTCTGGAGACAGAAGGATCCTTGCTTGTAGGTCACTGTCCCTCAGCTTCCACTGAGCCAACAGAAGATGCAGAAAGAGGATGTACATGTTCCTGTCCAGTGCTCCAGTCCTAAAAAAAGAAGTGCCAGTACACACTTTTGGCACTATCACTCTGTGAAGGTATGGGAGGTCACCCCAGCACACATCCCTCTGGTCAATCACAGCACCACACAGCGTCCTGCCTTGATCTCCCTCCACCTGGGTGTAAACAAGCCCAGACCAGTTTCGGATATTAGAGAGCGCCCTCCATGGAGGGTCTCCTCTATTTACCAGAAAGTCTTTAACTGAACAACCTCACACAGACATACACAACACCTTTCTACCCCATCTTCCTGGTTTGTCATTTGTCTTGAGTTTAGTATTTGCCTCTGTCCAGGAGCTCTGTCTGGTTGCTGTTGCCTCAGAACTCCTGATGCTGTCTGGATGGAGTTTTCCTCTGACATCCAGGTACGCTGTTCCAAAAGGCTGTTCCAAACATCAGGCAGGGCTCTCTGGCCTCTCTGGCCTCTCTGCCCATTGTGAATTCTCTGCTCCCTTGGAGCATTTTTTCCAGGCTCCCTGCCCTGGTAGGCTCACCAGGGAGCTTTCTGATTTCAAGATCACCCTTTAGGCTCTCTGCCCTAGAAGCATAGTTTCTGTTTGGCTCAGATTCCATCTACCTCCATCTCCTTACACTGGGAGCAAAGGTTCCACTTAATTGAAGTGCGCTCTCTCTCTCTCTCTCTTCTAACAGCACAGCTTTTCTCTGGTTCAGGCTCTCTGGAAGCTCCAATCTGCTGGAGCTTCCTTTCTCTTCTGAAGTCTCTCTCTCTCTCTCTAATTGAGGTCCTTAGCCTTTTATCATGCTCAGGTGCTTCCCTGCCTAATTAAATGCCGCCAGTTACTCAAGTGATTTTTAACCACTCCCAGGTGAACCTGAGCTGTCCCAATCTCTCTTGTGGAGCCTGTCTGAGGTAAGCTGGGCCTCTGACCCCTTCAGAGGGTCAGCTACCCTCTGACACACTCATAAGTGATAGTACCACAAGTACCACAATGCTGTTAAAAGTGCTGTAATGGCATTCCCGAGTGTTCTGGCACAACTTGAACTCTGTTTCTGGCCAAGGGAACCATATCTAAGAAAGTTGTAATTCTCCCCTTAAGCAGAAGAATCTGCTGGATCCAATGGGCTTGATCCCATCCAAAGCTGCCAGACCTCTTGATGACTGGTCTATAGTAACATTACCACCATAGCTACCAGACTCGTTGCAACAAAGGGACATTTTAGATTTTTTTTTTTAAAAAGATAGTGTAAAAACTTCAGAGGAGTTGTGGCACTCAATACATCTGAAAACCAGACCCATAGGACAGTGGTTCTCAGCCTTTTCAGACTGTACCTGTTTCAGGAGCCTGATTTGTCTTGCTTACCACAAGTTTCATCTCACTTAAAATCTATTTGCTTACAAAATCAGACATAAAAATACAAAAGTGTCACAGCACACTACTACTGAAAAATTTCTTCCTTTCTCATTTTTATCATATACTAATAAAATGAATTGCAGCCTCCAGGTTGAGAAACACTGATATAATATATAGAGCAGTATAAACAGGCCATTTTCTGTATAAAATTTTAGTTTGTACTAATGCTTTTTATGTTGCCTGTTGTAAAACTAGGCAAACATCTAGATGAGTTGATGTACCACATGGAAGATCTCCAAAGGTAGGCACACTCTTGGTTGAGAACCACTGCCATAGGACCCAGGATCACTGCTATTGAAGAAAAAGACACATTAGATCATGTCTATCCCCCTACAATAACTAGTTCCCATTAAAGGACATATCAGATATTAGAATAATACTGCACTTGGTTATATAATTTCATAAAATTCAGTGGGGCTCAACCATCAGGCAGGACAAGTGTACACTCAGTGCAGATGAGAAGAAAAGGTGCGGGCGGGGGAGGGACGTGAATGTATCTTTCCACAACCTTGATCCTCAGCCAGCTGGAGCTGAAATGAACACCAGGAAAACTTAGGGCAGTTTCAGGACTGCTCTAAATCACACTGCCTGCAGCCAGCAGCCACAGTAGCCCAGGATCTGTCAGAGAGTCTATCCTGTCCCTTCCTGCACTCTGCTGGTTACGCTGGCTTTGCACCACCTGACAAGGAAAACCCTCAACTACCCCTACAGAGACACTCCAACTGCTGTAGGCTGCCAACTAAACCCCAAAGAGGGAAATGATAAATTAGTAACAAATGTGGTAGAAAAACTATAGATATCTCAAAACATTCTGAGAGACATAATTCACCGAGGATATTTTTCCACTGTCTAAACAATATTCATAACCCTGTGCAGATACGCCATTTAATAAATGGGAACACCTTTATCCTGTAGAAAGAACCACAGGAACTGCATATTTGGAACTTCTGAGGAAAACAGAAGAGCTGAAACGCCGAGACCCTTTCCTGTTCGATGCAGTTCAGTATTTCAGTTTAGCTTGACTAGAATCCTTTTGTATGCTTTGCTAAACAAGAACCTTACATGAATGTATTAAATGGTAAATGAGTTACACATTCAAATAACCAGTAAGAAATCTATATATTTTAAATAATTAAGCACAGCAATTAATGCCTCTTGTATAAGCTCCTTTCCTAACCAGCCCTAACTATAAAAAATTTATTGTAGCACAAATCATAACATTATACCCAGCCATTTAATGCATTTCAGATTTGAAAGTGATTGAAGTTTAGCAATAGGGATAAAAGAAAGTCATTGTAACAATGGCCTGCCCTGAATATTTTACGGAAATCAGAGACATTTATTAACTGTAAGCTCTGTATGTAAGCAAGAAAGTTAATATGACTATAAAAATATTAATGTGTATTACGAGACTCTGCCTCATAAAATGCCAAGTCAAATGAAAAACAAAATGTAAAAAATCTGTGGCTCATTAAATCTCATAGATTGCTATGAGGGATGGAGGGGACGTATGAGTTTATGCTTGTCTATTGCAATTTCCTTTTTGAAAAAATCTCCAGGCTGTATTGTAGTGGAAGATCCATGATTTTTCCTTTAAATGGGTTTGGTAGTAGTTCATTATGTGTGAAGAGAGAAGGAATTAAACAGAAATTGGCGGCAGGAAACCTGAATATGAAAAATACTTTTCTTCATCTCATGCTAATATGGTCGACAGGATCAAGCTTTTAAACATTTAGTTGCGTGCTTCAGAATGTACTGAATTCCTAATAAGAATTCACTCGGCTATAGATTGCTGACAACAGACTATCTCAATGGAAATTGCAAAAGCTGCTTCCAGAAGGCTGACCTTGTATGAAGCAGTCTCCTTTATTGATAGGAATGCAGTGAATGCTAGAGCAGAGGAAAGGGTGTTTCACTTGTATGCAGTAGTTCGTTCTGAAAGGATCACGTTATTTATCTTACAGTTCGCTGCTACAAAAAAGAATGGGTGTGATATTTTGGGACTTGTTTTTCCCCCCACCTTCTTTGAACATTCCCCATATTTATTTTCTCTCTCTGCTTCTAGATGTCTAATTTATTCATTTATTGCTCAAATGACAGTTATAGACCATTAAAGACTATGTGTAAGTTACAATAATAAAGTATCACCTGTTTAGTCTAGATCTGTTTTGACTTCTTTTCAGTTTTAAAATACATCACTCTCTCAGATCCCTAGTGTAAGTCATCTCTCATAATGGCTTTTGTACAGGACCAGATGAAACACTGCAACTTATATTCTATTTTACTCTATATAGGGTCTTATTCTGCATTCAATCACTGGAGTATCTGAGTGCTTTCCAGTACTGCATTAAGCAATGTGACTAATCTATCACATGTGGTTTGTTCTCTCATTCTCTCCCCCAGGCAGAAATGTGTGTACAGTGGAGTGTTTTGCTTTGATAGGGAGAGTTTTACTTTTTTATGTACATGTTTCTATGATTATATTAGAGAAGGCAAAGTTGAAAAAGTGTGCCTTGCACTAGGAACGGAAGGTGGTGAGGAACGGAAGGTGGTGAGGGTTGTGGTGGCTGTAAGACTATATTCGGTGTCACATGACTGCTACTAATGAAGCATTGTGATATAGAGTAATTGTAAAACAATGATCTTATTTCCTTCATCAATTGTAAGTCCAGGAAAATCTCTGCAAATAAATATGATTATGATTTCTCTCTCATGAACAATAAATCAATAAATAAACAAACAGGACTTTCTTCTTTACTGAGTTATTGTCAATGCTTCCCTTCCTTTAGCATAGCTTCATATGCATGGTAACTTCTCAATGAGCTGGTCATATTACTATGTTTGAACTACAGATTTTTATAAAACAACTAAGAGTCAACATTGTGTAAACATGATCATTAACATTTTTAACTCTGAATATCAGCCATGCACTCAACTATCCCAATGTTTACATTATGCTAAAATAACATTCTCTTGGTATTAGTGGCACTCATTCTTAATGAAGAGTGAAAATAAAATGCACTTCTATGGAAGAGATGTGTATATGGAACTACAAATTAAAGATGATGCATATTGTACGCCTACACAGTATTGATCTAATACCCACCAGCTCTCACTTTCTTTTTTATTGAACTCCTAATCCTCACAAAATAAAATTCACTAAGGTCTCAGGCTGAAGGAATCACTTTCATTCTTGAGGAAAAAAATTGAGATTGTGGTTTCTGTTTTATAATCAATGATAGTACAAATGTACTCGGCTTCTGATTTTGAAATTAAATTCTTGTAGTTGCTAAAAAAATCTATAAGAGCCACTAGTGATTATGAAAGGCAAAAAATAACGTGACAGTAAGACAGGTCACCTCTCTAGGGGGACTCAACACCTTATATGCTGATTGGTTTTTGTTACTGAATGGTATTTTAGAGTAGATACTTGCAAAATATGTGTGGGAAACCACCACAGATATGTGTAATATATGACAAGGAGTTTATTTTAGGGGGAGATTTTCAAAGGCATAAATATGAGTTAGGTGAGGATATGAGTTAGGTTGAATATGAGTTAGGCTGAACCTCAGAAAATATACTAGAAGATTATACTAAACTATCACACCCTACAAAAACTCTGCACTGATGCTACAATCTACTAAAATATGGCATCAGAAAATAATCTTCTAGGTATGATATTGAGCTTGTATTAATGAATTGGTTCCAATGGAGCTTTCATCAATTTTATTAGGATCACTTGGATGTCTCCTTATGACAGACTAATGCAAAATGCTCTGAATAATTCCTATCGGGATGAGACTGGTATCCTTTTTCTAATGTTTCAGAATTTAACTGGGCTATGAGGAAATGGATGCCTCTGAAGGTGATGATGAAGCCTAACACAAGAAAGAGTGTGCTTTGGCCTTTTAAAGATGGTTTTATGGCATGAAAGATTGTTCACCAAGTTGGCACTGAACAACATAAATGTGAGGGATAAAGACCTGAACAGCTTGCACAGTTCTTTTCATTTTCCAATCAGATCATATAACTGAAATATTTTAAATTGGCTCTTATTTCCTAAGGCTAAAGTAGGATTTTACTGTCTAGAAATGGGCTAAACAACTATTTGAACAATAGGTGCCAACCAAATAAACAGTGTGGTAAAATTTCTAACACAACCATGGATGGAGGAGATATCACAACACCACATGCTTTTGGTATCACTATAATAAACTCAATTATTGCTGACGCACAGCTGCAGTAATCTACGGCTCTAAACCTCACTGACATTTCCAGTTGCAGCCACTGTAAGAAAAAACATGTTCAGTATTGCTTATGCTATTACCAGTGTAACACAAATCCAATAATATCATTATTATGTCTAATAGGTTAGAAAAACTGAAATGCTAGCTTGCAGTCTACCAGATCAGTCATAAATATGAAGGGATTTAAACACAAAAAAAAATAAGTAATTCTTCAATTATCTTGATTTTATGGGATTGTGACATGCATGGGTTATGATACGTATGGCATACTGGTGAAACACTGTTTCTAGTATGTGCATTTGAAAAAAAAAAAGGAAATTCAAAAATAATGTATGGTTAACTTTGCAGTCTGAACTGTGCTGGAAGATTTAGGTTAAGCCTTTAAATATTATATGGACCAGGGCTGCCTATAGGCACCAGCAAACCAAGCACGTGCTTGGGGTGGCACAATTGCAGAGGCAGCATTCCGGGGGTGGCAGTTGCGCCTAGAGCTGGCCCTGATATGGACATAATTCTTGATTAATTAAATCCTGGAATCAATGTCCTTCAAACATTTGCACTTATGTACTCAAACAGAAGAGCAGATTCTAAGCTTGAGGAACAAAAACACATTGTCTCCAAAGAATATTTAGTTTTTATCCACTTCAGTATACTCCAAAGAGTGCACATTTTAATTCCGTGTATAGTTTATTTGGTCCAAATTAAAATGAAACCAATAGCAACTTCTAATGCATATAGCACATTCAAATATGAAGACTCTTAAAGCACTGTACATAGAAAACAAAAATCAGGAGGAACACTATCCAGGATGTGGCAGATGAGCAAATGTGGTGCTATTTTCAAATATACTGTTAAAAGTAGATGTATTTGTAATTTGTAAATCTATAACTGCTGTCCATTCTGTTCATTATAAGTGAAATGTGAAACCCTGTATTTATTTACAGTACAATACAAATAAAGCAAGGGTGTAATTCTAAAACATAAGGTTTTTTTATTGGCAGCCTCTTTACTATGATTGAGTGGAAGGTCTCTCTCCAGCTCCCACCTTTTAAAAAAAATGTTTTGAACAGCACAATCAAGGAAAAGTGACTTTCCTGGAGATATGCGATAGTCTGAGTCATTCAAACTATTTTTCTAAGAACTCTTTAGGAGAGGGGTAGGAGGACAACTCAAGGGAGATCAGTGGACTGATCTCTATGAGAACTAGGGTTAACTTTGGAGGAAAACTAGGTATCAAGTAGATGGATACTTTGACCTGAAGTAAGATCAGGAAAGAACCTATAAAAAAAGAACTGCTAGTTCTCTCATCCTCCACACAGCAGAAATGACCAACAACATGGCCATCTCAACCGAAAGTCACCCACCCAATAGGACCCTAAACTTATGAAGATTTTATGCAAAAATATTTTTAGAATCCAAACAACAATAGACCTAGAAGAGAGATTCTTGTCTACTCTCATGAATCTGGTGACCAGACCCTGGTGTAATGGTGTGCTAAACTGTATTATACTGTTCAGCTACTAGGCACCATGTGTAACATATTTAAACGAAGCTCACATCAGCCATTCCTGGCAGTTCACATCTCTGGTATACCTCTCTGAGAAGGAGGCTCTGTAGCCAGTCTACATCTGGTACAGGAATCTCAGCTGCAAGCAGCATGTCCATCACTTATCTTGTACAAAGTATACATGACAGCGAGGTCCCAATGGCAAAACAGGTTATGTTGGCTTCCCAGTGTACATATTCAGGTAGAGAGATGGCAACATGAAGGAGGTGACTGCTCAAGCTATGGACGTTAGGAATTATCCAGGTCCCACCACAGGCATAATTCTCCAGGGTGATTGCATATTGATTTTTCTGTATTCTACACTAGAACTAAACCTCTTCAAATTTAAGACTGGATGCAGAAAATCATAACCCTCCCACCAAGCTTTTTGTCATCACAGACAACAGAGCACAGACCCCTGCAAAGCAATCCTTGATTGGCACCCAAAGATGGTTCTGCTGTAGGGCCAGCCACACTGTTTCTTGCTTCTCTGCCTGATAAGAGATGGGAGATGGTACAAATCAGTGGGAATTTGGAAAAGACTATAAATCCACAAATATCCGAATGAGATCATAGATAGCACCCAGCTATATTTGGTAATCTGCCTTCACTGCTTACAAGAAATGGAGATTTCCTCTCACTGGAAGCAGGGATGGGCCTTGCTTCCCTGACATTAAAAACTCTCTTTCACCAGCATTGTGCACTCCTGCTGCCACAGGTCTATTCCTCAGGATTCTTGCCCAGTCGGACCTTGGGGCCTATGACCTCTACCAACACTTAAATGGGAATCGGAGGGGCTGGATGATCCTGGCACAGGAAAGATGATCAGCTTCTTGGGCTCCATTTCATCAAGGAGGCTCTGAAGAGCTTGATGCAAAGCTTCCACAGAAAACATCTCAACTTTAACAGGAGTAGCTATGAGCGACTGCTTGGTCTGAATCTCCTGGAACTGTAGCCTTAAGAGGATTCTCCTCTCTTGAGCCTGTTTATAAGTATCCAGGTGACCACTTCCAAGGGGACATCATTCATGTAGTTGGAAATGAAGTGGAGGCTAGAACAGGCTTCCTTCACCTACTTGTGACCCAGTAAGAATCCTGATCCACAGCCTGCTGCTAAATTGCTATAGGAAGTGCTCCAAAGAACACTGAAGCTGAAAGGAGTCTTTTCAGAGCATAACGTTCTGGCTGAATCCACCAAAATAGTTGTTGTGTGTCAAGGTATGATTTCCCCACTCTGAACCTTAGCGTCCAGAAGATGGGGTACCTGCATGAAGCCCTCTAAGCTTAATTACTAGCTTAGAAATGATAGAGCTGCCACCACCCAAAAATATAGTGTTTTGGGACACTTTCTGGCCCCCAAAACCCTTCCCTGGGGACCCCCAGACCCAAACCCCTTGGATCACAAAACAAAGGGAAATAAACCATTCCCCTCCTTTCTTCCTCCCAGATTCTCCTCTCCCTGGGTTACACTGGGAGATCACTTATCAGAGGGGTAGCCGTGTTAGTCCGGATCTGAAAAAAGCAGCAAAGAATCCTGTGGCACCTTATAGACTAACAGACGTTTTGGAGCATGAGCTTTCGTGGGTGAATACCCACTTTGTCAGATGCATGTAGTGGAAATTTCCAGGGGCAGGTATATATATGCAAGCAAGCTAGAGAAAATGAGGTTAGTTCAATCAGGGAGGATGAGGCCCTGTTCCAGCAGTTGAGGTGTGAAAATCAAGGGAGGAGAAACTGGTTTTGTAGTTAGCAAGCCATTCACAATCTTTGTTTAATCCTGAGCTGATGGTATCAAATTTGCAGATGAACTGAAGTTCAGCAGTTTCTCTTTGAAGTCTGGTCCTGACGTTTTTTTGCTGCAGGATGGCCACCTTAAGGTCTGCTATAGTGTGGCCAGGGAGGTTGAAGTGTTCTCCTACAGGTTTTTGTATATTGCCATTCCTAATATCTGATTTGTGTCCATTTATCCTTTTCCGTAGCGACTGTCCAGTTTGGCCGAACTACATAGCAGAGGGGCATTGCTGGCATATGATGGCATATATTACATTGGTGGACATGCAGGTGAATGAACCGGTGATGGTATGGCTGATCTGGTTAGGTCCTGTGATGGTGTCGCTGGTGTAGATATGTGGGCAGAGTTGGCATCGAGGTTTGTTGCATGGATTGGTTCCTGAGCTAGAGTTACTATGGTGCGGTGTGCAGTTACTGGTGAGAATGTTTCAGGTTGGCAGGTTGTCTGTGGGTGAGGACTGGCCTGCCACCCAAGGCCTGTGAAAGTGTGGGATCGTTGTCCAGGATGGGTTGTAGATCCCTGATGATGCGTTGGAGGGGTTTTAGCTGGGGACTGTATGTGATGGCCAGTGGAGTCCTGTTGGTTTCTTTCTTGGGTTTGTCTTGCAGTAGGAGGCTTCTGGGTACATGTCTAGCTCTGTTGATCTGCTTCCTTATTTCCTCGTGTGGGTATTGTAGTTTTGAGAATGCTTGGTGGAGATTTTGTAGGTGTTGGTCTCTGTCTGAGGGGTTAGAGCAGATGCGATTGTACCTCAGTGCTTGGCTGTAGACAATGGATCGTGTGATGTGCCCGGGATGAAAGCTGGAGGCATGAAGGTAGGCATAGCGGTCGGTAGGTTTTCGGTAAAGGGTGGTGTTAATGTGACCATCACTTATTTGCACCGTGGTGTCTAGGAAGTGGACCTTCCTTGTAGATTGGTCCAGGCTGAGTTTGATGGTGGAGTGGAAGCTGTTGAAATCATGGTGGAATTTTTCCAGAGTCTCCTTCCCATGGGTCCAGATGATGAAGATGTCATCAATGTAGCGTAGGTAGAGAAGGGGCATGAGTGGACGAGAGCCGAGGAAGCATTGTTCCAGGTCGGCCATAAAAATATTGGCATATTGTGGGGCCATGCGGGTGCCCACAGCGGTGCCACTAATCTGGAGATATATATTGTGTCATCAAATTTGAAATAGCTGTGTGTGAGGATAAAGGCACAGAGCTCAGCAGCCAGTTGTGCTGTGGCATCATCAGGGATAATATTCCTGACAGCCTGTATTCCATCTGTGTGTGGGATGTTTGTGTAGACAGCCTCTACTCCATGGTGGCTAGGATGGTGTTTTCTGGAAGGTCACCAATGCATTGTAGTTTCCTCAGGAAATCAGTGATGTCACGGAGATAGCTGGGAGTGCTGATGGCATAGGGTCTGAGTAGAGAGTCCACATATCCAGACAGTCCTTCAGTGAGAGTGCCAATGCCTGAGATGATGGGGCGTCCAGGATTTCCAGGTTTGCGGATCTTGGGTAGTAGACAGAATAACCCTGGTCGGGGCTCTAAGGGTATGTTGATTTGTTCTGGTGTTAGTGTAGGGAGTGTCCCGAGTAGATGTTGCAGTTTCTTAGTGTGTTCCTCAGTGGGATATGAGGGAAGTGGCCTTTAGAATTTGGTGTTGGAGAGTTGTCTGGCGGTCTCCTTTTGGTAGTCAGACCTGTTCATGATGACAACAGCACCTCCTTTATCAGCCTCTTTGATGATAATGTCTGGGTGGTTTCTGAGGCTGTGGATGGCATTGCGTTCTGCACTATTTAGGTTATGAGGCAAGCGATGTTGTTTTTCCAAATTTCTGCCTGTGCACGTCGGCAGAAGCATTCAATGTATAGGTCCAGACTGTCATTTCAACCCTCAGGAGGAGTCCATGTGGAGTTCTTCTTCTTGTGCTGTTGGTGGGAGGGTACCTGTATATCAGTGCGCTGTTCAGTGTTGTCCTGAAAGTATTCTTTGAGTAGGAGATGGCGAAAGTAGGCTTCCAGATCGCCGCAGAACTGTATTATGTTGGGGGGGATGGCAGGGCAGAAAGAGAGTCCCCGAGATAGGACAGACTTTTCTTCGGGGCTGAGTGTGTAGTTGGATAGATTGACGATATTGCTGGGTGGGTTGGGGGTACCACGGTTGTGGCCCCATGAGGCAGGTAGGAGTTTAGCCAGCTTACAGGCCTTTTTCCTTTGTAGAAAGGTGAAGTGAGTAATGTAGATCTCCTGTCTTATTTTAGTGAAGTCCGTTTGTACAGAAGTTTTGTTATTAATGAGAGTCTCCAGGTTGGAGAGCTCTTTTCTGATGTTTTCCTGTTTGCTGTATAGGATGCTGATCAGGTGGTTCCTCAGTTTCTTTGATAGAGTATGGCATAATCTCTCACTGTGGTCTGTGTAGTATGTAGATAGCAGTGGATTTTTTACCTTTAGTCCATTTGGTATGATGTCCATCCATTTGCATTTGGAAAGGAAGATGATATCTGTCCGTATTTGTGCAAGTTTCTTCATGAGGTTGATGGATTTCCACTCCATACGGCTAAATGCAGTGCCTTGCATGGTGTCAAGTATCAGAGGGGTAGCCGTGTTAGTCTAGATCTGTAAAAGCAGCAAAGAATCCTGTGGCACCTTATAGACTAACAGACGTTTTGGAGCATGAGCTTTCATGGGTGAATACCCACTTCATCAGATGCATGTAGTGGAAATTTCCAGGGGCAGGTATATATATGCAGGCAAGCTAGAGATAATGAGGTTAGTTCATCAGGGAGGATGAGGCCCTGTTCTAGCAGTTGAGGTGTGAAAACCAAGGGAAGAGAAACTGGTTTTGTAGTTGGCAAGCCATTCACAATCTTTGTTTAATCCTGAGCTGATGGTGTCAACTGGCCATCACATACAGTCCCCGGCTAAAGCCCCTCCAATGCATCATCAGGGATCTACAACCCATCCTGGACAACGATCCCACACTTTCACAGGCCTTGGGTGGCAGGCCAGTCCTCGCACACAGACAACCTGCCAACCTGAAACACATTCTCACCAGTAACTGCACACCGCACCATAATAACTCTAGCTCAGGAACCAATCCATGCAACAAACCTCGATGCCAACTCTGCCCACATATCTACACCAGCGACACCATCACAGGACCTAACCAGATCAGCCATACCATCACCGGTTCATTCACCTGCACGTCCACCAATGTAATATATGCCATCATATGCCAGCAATGCCCCTCTGCTATGTACATCGGCCAAACTGGACAGTCGCTACGGAAAAGGATAAACGGACACAAATCAGATATTAGGAATGGCAATATACAAATCCTGTAGGAGAACACTTCAGCCTGCCTGGCCACACTATAGCAGACCTTAAGGTGGCCATCCTGCAGCAAAAAAACTTCAGGACCAGACTTCAAAGAGAAACTGCTCAACTTCAGTTCATCTGCAAATCTGACACCATCATCTCAGGATTAAACAAAGATTGTGAATGGCTTGCTAACTACAAAACCAGTTTCTCCTCCCTTGGTTTTCACACCTCAACTGCTAGAACAGGGCCTCATCCTCCCTGATGAACTAACCTCATTATCTAGCTTGCTTGCATATATATACCTGCCCCTGGAAATTTCCACTACATGCATCTTACGAAGCATCCAGCAAACAGAGATACAAGCCTTCCAGCAAAATACACATTTGCAAATAATGAAAACAAACATAAATCTAATCCGCTTTCTACCTATTACTTACTATTTGAATAGAAGAGACTTTTTCAGAAGATTGGAGAGTCTGTATACATGTCTGGTCCCTCCCAGACCCCAGAGAGAACAAAGAAAAAACCCAAAAAGCACAAACAAACGCTTCCCTCCACCGAGATTTGAAAGTACATTGTCTCCTGATTGGTCCTCTGGTCAGGTGTTCCAGGTTTACTGAGCTAGTTAACCCTTTACAGGTAAAAGAAACATTAACCCTTAACCATCCGCTTATGACATTGTGTTCAGTTCATGCTTTCTTTTGGATTCCAGCTTCCTGTCAAAAGGATCTTTCAGAGAAAATTCCCTCCTCTAGGTATCTTCAAGTGAGGAGTTAACACCGTGTCTATATCCATGAGAGACCTGGGTTTCTTATGCTTCCTGAGCAGGTGGTCCATTAGGATAGGATGAGAACCTAGCACATCACAGGATTCATTGACACTTTCTTAGATGTCCTTGTGGGAAAAGAAATAGCCAAAGGGTTCTTCCCACATAAACAGCCTCTTCTAAAGGGCTTTTGTTCTTGGGAGATATCCTGGGGGAAATCCAGGATGGAGGATACCATTTCCTCAGCGGTGTTGAAGACCCAATCTCTAAGAAGCGCTCATCTTCTTCCTCTGGGTTTTCCGGTACCCTGGGACTGACAGCCAGATGGCAAGAGGCTGCTTCCCCTGGCCTCTGCTTTGAGATGAATTTGGTAGGTACTAAAGAAATTAAAGTGGAAGAATGCTTCCAGACAAGGATTGCCACCTCCAAGACGCAGAAAACTCATCCACTGGCCACTGACCCCCACCAAAAAAAACAGTCCTACTGCCAATTATAGCTAATTATTACTAAAATGTTTGAGAGAATCATTTTACACGGACTCTCAGTGCCACTCAGGTTTGTCCCAGCCATCAAATAAATCTGAGTGGTGCTGTGACCTCATATGCCAGATCGCAATGCCTGGAGTGGAGAGCCAGGCCCAGCTCCACAGGACAGGACCCATCACTGCAAGGTGAATGTGGGGCAGGTTCATTCGCCAATCCCTCTGCACTAGGGCAGGATTAGGGTTTCAAAATAAGAAATTGCAGTTGGTGGGTCACGTTAGTAAAACATTTGGGAACCACTTCTCTAATGTATCCCAAGTAGAGAGAAAATGGCACATTACATCTTTTAACCAGGAAGGCAGTACAAAAACCACTCAGATCCATTAGAAACCAGCCTAACTAGTGGCAACCCTAGTTCAAACTATAATGCTTGGGACCCTCCCCAACATTGTGGCTGACTGCAACACTGGGTAAAGGGGACAGGGCACCAATCATCTAACAGAAATCCTGCTGGAGGAGGAACAGGCTAGCTATTTGTCTTAGAGTCACTACAGCGTAGAGCTTGTGGACTGGGGGATAGAGAGTCAGAAAGTGGCCTGCTCACCTCTCCCATCTTAAATTGCTCAAACACAGAATTGAGGCAGATCACAAAGGCAGAAGGAAGCTGGAAGGAAAGCAGGAACACGGAGTCCATTTACCTGAACTCATGCTCCTCCAGATCTGTGCCTTGGCCCCACCGCCTGCCATGAGACATGCTGCTTGTCTGATGTCTGCTTAGCAGGGGAGCTGCATCGTATTAAGCCTCCTATCCCACTGGTGAAGGGTCCCATGAGTTACCAGGATTGAAAGAAGCCTGTCACAAAATGGCTCTGGGTCCCTCTGTAGTCACTTCAGTACCTTATGAGACACTCTAATCCTGCTGCTCACACCACAACTGCAGGACCCTGCAGCAGGAGTTCCTATCTCCCCTTAGGGTAGGAGACTGGGGCTGAGAGAGAGATGGTATTAGTGGAAGGGCTTTTCTGATCTCCGAAAGCACAACATCCAGCTAGGGGAATTGGAATTGCATAGAGTGATGTCACAGAAAGCAACAGTCAGATTCCAGACTGAGGAGCTTTCAAAGAAAGTCACCAGTTTGAATGGTAATTGGATTTTTGTTTAACGCAGGTTTTTCAGTAACAAAGAACTTATAACAATAAAACATGAAGAGTGAAAAACAGTCCCCCTTGAAAAGGAAGCCATTACACTATTGTTAATTTTGCCCAATTCTCAGTTACACGTGGGCCTCATTTACACTATTTTGGCAGAATAAGGCTCCTCTTCACTGTCAGAGCAGAGTAAACGAAAACAAATCTAAATATCTTTAAACAGTGACCCCAGGGACACCGTATTTTAAAATGCAGTGCAGACCAGTGTACACCCAATCGGGTTTTTTGTAATTGAGTTAAAGATTCTTGTCCTTCAGTCATTGAAAAGCCTTTGCATTAACTTGTAATGAATACTTGAAAGAAAAAAACCCAATATTCTTTGCTCTCGTGAGTTCTTGTCACACTTTTAATATAACTATCTAGTAACTGCACGTAAATTACTTTTTGCTTTAAAAAATCATAATCCACAAATCAAAACCACAGTTCGAGCTTTTGAAGGAGCATTTAGACTGATCTGGCCAAAATAATAACTTCTATCTCGTAAAAAAAGTTATATTTCACATTCCTGTCATGACTGGAGAGCTATGTTTCACTAAAAGCAACTACAGAGACAAGAATTATGACTTTAATAAGGTGTAAAAACTCAAACAATTTTTTAGCTACTAAGTTTTCCTGGTAGTGTGGCCTATTTAAATGCCTAGCACAACCGTTTGGCAAGGCAAAGGTGCTGCAGTCTGTAAAGGGTTAACGGGTCCCCTGCCTGGAACACGGGCTAAGTACAAAAGGAAACGGACGCTGATCAAAGAGGAATGGTTTGTCCTCTCCCCTCCTAGCTGTTAGGGGAAGCCTATGGGAATTATTGCCCAGCGTTTTTCAGGAAGTGGTTATACATGCCTCCTTCATTTTTTACTCACTGGCCTAGTTCACCAGACAAATATTTATTTATCTGCCCATCTAACAGAGAAAGCCGCTATGCTAAACTGCTGCCCACTCTATGGGTGCGCTGCTCAGATATGCTAGCTCACACAAAAAAACTGTCTGCTCAGCCCGTCCTTTTCCTCAGCAACTCCAAGCAGGCCTTGACTCCCACATTAAGAGGCACAACGGGGAGCATTTCTCTGTTGGGTGCTCTACTCTGTGCAGACAATAAGAGGTGCAAAATGAACAGACTCTGAAATTCTAAATCAGACCTGCTGAACAAGTAGGACTGATTCTCTGGGAGCTGCCAGAAGATGCCTTCTCCATCAGAGACTGGAAGAGAGACTGTGGTGATTGCAAGAGGAATAGGAGCCAGAGAGAACAACCACAGAGGAGATGAGAATGGTGAGGGAACCATGGAATAAGGAAGAGCAGAAAAACAAAAGCAACACTTTGCACTTCTATAATACTTTCCCTCTAAGGACCTCAAAGTGCTCTGCAAACAGTGAACTGACTCTCTCAATGCTGATATGAGTATTTTTATTCACATGCTTCTGTCATGGTATTATAAAATGGGAAAACCAAGATATAGAAGTTAAATGACTTCCCCAAAGTCACACAAGAAGTCTGTGACAGAGCTGGAAGATCTCTTGCATTGCATCCTAGTCCTAATGAGAGGAGGAGAGAACAGAGAGTGGATTGAAAATCGTGGATCACAGAAAACGGGGGAGGAATGGAGAGATTAGAAGAGAACAGAACAGGATGGACAGTAAGGAGGGGATAAGAAGACATTAAAAAGTAGTTAAATGGATGAAAAGAGAACTAGAGAAAGAAGTTGTGAGGCTAAATTCATTATAATATTGGCGAACTCAGACACCATTGCGTTTAGTACTACAGAAAAAACAAAAACAATAATTAAAACAAAAGGCAAATAAAAACCTACCCACAAGTACACAAGAATATCCTGCCTTAATATCAGGCACAGAAGAGAACTCCAAGTGTGAACTGTTGCAGATCTCATAACTTTAGGGCCTTCGGGGCCATTTTTTGCTGCATTTAGCAATGGTCAGCTAATATAGACGGTGCCATAAAAAAAAAATTTACTGCTCATAGCAGCTATATATTTGTAGTATTTTCTGTTTGGATTATAGGGAATACTGTAAGTACTGTCAATTACTGCTCCACATAAAAAAAATTCTCTCTCCAAGCAAATGTTAACAGCTTCAGGATTGGGAGCCAACTCTGAACTATTCAGGTCCCCTCAATGAGGTGTGAATTCTATCACACAAACACACCAATCAGATTAATCTCAGTGAGATGTGAACTCTAGTCTAGTTAAGGCTATCTAAATGCCAACTTTATTAACCACAGTCACATTTTTTAAATTATTTATTTTAAAAAAGAAGGAAATTAAATGCAGAAGACTACCATATTAATGCAACATTTAAGCTTTCATCAATATAAAATGACAGGATACGCAAAAGTTTCTGCAGCAATATTAAATCACCTATATGTACATCTTGTATATTTTGGAGTATACATTTTATAATGGACAGAAACATATATAAACTATATTTTTAACCAGCAAAACAGGAATAGGAAATAATACATATATAACATATGTCCAAGTTAATGTTGCTGTAGGAACTAGAGCTTTTATTTCTTGGTTTATATTTTATCTCAACTATAACTTGAACATTTGCATTAATCGATTTTTTCCGTTTAATGTACTAAACACACACACACAGAGAACATATACTCAAATATATGCTGAATAACTGATATGAAGCTGAAAAGTCTCTGTGAAAGACATCCCAAACACAAACAATTGATGTGCTCAAGGATGATTTACTTTCTTGGATTTATTGACTTTCATTCCAAGAGTAGAGGTTATAAATTGTTTTATATCAGATATGAACTGTTTATTCCACACTGTTTAAGGATGATGCAGAGAGTGGCATATATGATAAAATTGCCATTAAATATTAAACAACAGCACTGAATGAAGCTCCATGTTTTCCAGATGACCTGTGTGGTAATTTATATATTTTAGTTTTGGAATAAAATTTAATCTCTGAAGACACAATATATTAGGTCCTGATCCTCCAAACTTGTATTGACATGTTTACCTTTAAGCATGCAATCAGTTTCACTGAAGACAATGTAAGCATGTGGGTGATTGTAGGATCAGGGCCTATTCATGACAGCATTTAATCACATGTTTAACTTTAAGCAAACATGCACTTCAAGTCTTGTCCACATACCGAAATTATACCAACTACACTAAAGTGGTATAGAAATTGATTTAATTAAATCAGTGCATCTCTCGTATAGGGACACTTAAATCAATTTAGAAGTGTCTGGTGCTGATTTAACTTAAGTTTATTTTTTATCAACTTAAGCTAAAATCAATGTAAGTTAGTCTTAAATCGATATAGTTACATTGGTACAACCTGTGTGGGTAGACAAAGGCAGAGTCCCATTGATGTCCCATTTAAAAAGATAATCACGTGCTTATGTGCTGTCCTGAGTAGAAATGGGTTTAAACACATGCTTGAGTGCTTTGCTAAACTGGGGCTTTACACTGGTAACCCTCGCACACAGACACACACACACACCCGACACTGGCCTTCACTGCTTCTCTCCCTCTGTAGCTTCCCATACTTCCTCCTGTGAAAAACTTCCGTGCATAGCCCCTTTCACCACAGACTTCTCAGCAGTCAGGTGTGCTGATGCAAATGGCCATGTTATGTGCCACCAACTCCTTATTCCAGCCATAAACTGACAGAAAGCATAATTTGATAAGCCAATTTGGTCACTGGTGGAAAAAATGTGGGGAGGAGCCTGAAACACAGGCCAGATACCCTGTCAGAAATGGGTGTTCATTCACTGACCCGTCCATTCAACAAATCCATCTCTTCCTTCCAACCCGGTATCATCTCCCACTTCTAGTGCACAAAAGGCAGAATTTGACTTAATATATTTGGAAGTTTCCTTCAGGATAAGAGTCCTAAAATGTAATTTTAAAAAAAAATCACATTTTAGCACAAAAAGACAAGCGAAGTACCTGTTTAAAAAAGTTTGATTCATCAGTGTGTTTAAACTGATTTACAATTCCCACTCTGGAAGCAATACCTCCAGAGACTAATACAAGTTAAATAACTGATTTGAGGTAAGCCAGAAGGGGATAAAAAAAGACTACTTTTTATTTCACTGTCCCATTCAACCTCAAAAAGGCTATTGATTTACCAATACTCTTCACTAACAAATGCATGCTACACTTCAAACGTCTGTTCTCCTAAGTTACTGCCACAATCCCTATAAATATGAATTTCCTACAATTTACCTTTCACAAGAACATCTATCAGCTGCTTCACAGCATGCAAAGCACAAAAAAAGGCATTAGGAAAACATTTCTATAGCAAACCAGACTGATACTGCGTTTACATGGCAAAAGAAAACTATTACACTGCAGGCAGTAAACGCCTCATTTTAGAGATATTGGGCGGAAAATAACTTAATTCACTTCTGCCCATGCCATTTGAGAACTGTTACATTTTTTCCTGTCAGAAATAAAATGAACATTTCACCACCTACTGCTTAAAATTGCCAATTAAAGCTATTTAAAATAAAAGTCTATATTATTCAGAAAGTCAGTGTGTAAATAGGAACATAGAAACTGCTTTACTGGGTCAGATTCTTAGTCCAGCTAGTCAAATATCTTGTCCCTGACAGAGGTCAGCACCAGATCCCTTAAGGCTTAGAGGAAGATGCAAGAAGCCTCTCAGTATGCTGATGTGGAATAATCTGCCCCCATGACACTCACATCCTAATCCCTAACACTTAGAGACTGGTTTATGCTCTGAAAAATGATTTTTATATATCTTCCAAAATTTGTTAACATTAACCATTTGTTAGCATTAACTATTATAACTCTGGATATTCTTATTATCCATATCAATGTCTGATCCATTTTCGAATCTTGCTAAATTTTTGGCCCCAACAAAATCCAATGGCAGTGAGTTCCACAGTCGTGTAAAAGAAAGCATTTCCCTTTATTAATTTTGAATTTGCTACTTTTAAATTTCACTCAATATCCTCTTGTTCTTGTGTTGTAAGACTGGGGGAACAAAAGTACCTAATCTATCTTCTCCACACCATTCATTATTTTATATACTATTATCATGTCCCCTCTTCTCTAGGTAAACAATCCCATATTTTTCAGTCTCTTCATATGTATTTTTCCATGTCCCTAATCACATTCTTTTTCCTTATTGGAACCGCCTCTAAATCTATAATATCCTTTCTGATATGGGGTGACCGGTAGTGCACACAGTATTCCAGCAAAACCAGGTCATACCACTGACTTACATAATGACATAATAATTTCCATATATAAGAGGGTTAGCCGTGTTAGTCTGGATCTGTAAAAGCAGCAAAGAATCCTGTCGCACCTTATATACTAACAGACGTTTTGGAGCATGAGCTTTCGTGGGTGAATACCCACTTCGTCAGATGCATGTAGTGGAAATTTACAGGGGCAAGTGTATATATATGCAAGCAAGCTAGAGATAACGAGGTTAGTTCAGTCAGGGAGGATGAGGCCCTGTTCTAGCAGTTGAGGTGTGAAAACTAAGGGAGGAGAAATTGGTTTTATAGTTGGCAAGCCATTCACAGTCTTTGTTCAATCCTGAGCCGATGGTGTCAAATTTGCAGATGAACTGAAGTTCAGCAGTTTCTCTTTGAAGTCTGGTCCTGAAGTTTTTTTGCTGCAGGATGGCCACCTTAAGGTCTCCTATAGTGTGGCCAGGGAGGTTGAAGTATTCTCCTACAGGTTTTTGTATATTGCCATTCCTAATATTTGATTTGCATCCATTTATCCTTTTCCATAGAGACTGTCCAGTTTGATGACAGGTTGGTTGATGTCCAGTTTGATGACAGGGAGGTTGAAGTGTTCTCCTACAGGTTTTTGTATATTGCCATTCCTAATATCTAATTTGTGTCCATTTATCCTTTTCCGTAGTGACTGTCCAGTTTGATGACATCTTCATCATCTGGACCCATGGGAAGGAGACTCTGGAAAAATTCCACCATGACTTCAACAGCTTCCACCCCACCATCAACCTCAGCCTGGACCAATCTAACGAGAGGTCCACTTCCTAGACACCACGGTGCAAATAAGTGATGGTCACATTAACACCACCCTATACCGAAAACCTACCGACCGCTATGCCTACCTTCATGCCTCCAGCTTTCATCCTGGGCACATCACACGATCCATTGTCTACAGCCAGGCACTGAGGTACAATCGCATCTGTTCTAACCTCTCAGACAGAGACCAACACCTACAAAATCTCCACCAAGCATTCTCAAAACTACAATACCCGCACGAGGAAATAAGGAAACAGATCAACAGAGCCAGACGTGTACCCAGAAGCCTCCTACTGCAAGACAAACCCAAGAAAGAAACCAACAGGACTCCACTGGCCATCACATACAGTCCCCAGCTAAAACCCCTCCAACGCATCATCAGGAATCTACAACCCATCCTGGACAACGATCCCACACTTTCACAGGCCTTGGGTGGCAGGCCAGTCCTCGCCCACAGACAACCTGCCAACCTGAAACATTCTCACCAGTAACTGCACACCGCACCATAGTAACTCTAGCTCAGGAACCAATCCATGCAACAAACCTCGATGCCAACTCTGCCCACATATCTACACCAGTGACACCATCACAGGACCTAACCAGATCAGCCATACCATCACCGGTTCATTCACCTGCACATCCACCAATATAATATATGCCATCATATGCCAGCAATGCCCCTCTGCTATGTACATCAGCCAAACTGGACAGTCTCCATGGAAAAGGATAAATGGACACAAATCAGATATTAGGAATGGCAATATACAAAAATCTGTAGGAGAACACTTCAACCTCCCTGGCTACACTATAGCAGACCTTAAGGTGGCCATCTTGCAGCAAAAGAACTTCAGGATCAGACTTCAAAGAGAAACTGCTGAGCTTCAGTTCATCTGCAAATTTGACACTATCAGCTCAGGATTAAATAAAGACTGTGAATGGCTTGCCAACTACAAAACCAGTTTCTCCTCCCTTGGTTTTCACACCTCAACTGCTAGAACAGGGCCTCATCCTCCCTGACTGAACTAACCTCGTTATCTCTAGCTTGCTTGCATATATATACACCTGCCCCTGGAAATTTCCACTACATGCATCTAACAAAGTAGGTATTCACCCATGAAAACTCCTGCTCCAAAACGTCTGTTAGTCTATAAGGTGCCACAGGATTCTTTAATATTTTCCATATTATTCTCCATCCTGCTCCCCATGCATCCTAAAATATGACTTGCTTTTTTGACCACAGATGCACAATGAAAAGAGGTCTCTATTGAGCTGCGTACAGTCATTCCCAGGTATCCTTCCTGAGCTGATACAGTTAACTTAGAATTCTGTAAGGTATATGAGTTGCACAACCTTTTCCCACCAATCTGCATCACTTTGTATCAATACTGAACTTCATCTACCATTACATTGCCCATGCACTTACCTTGGTTAGGTCCCTCTGATGTTCCTTACAGACTTCTCTTCACTTGACTAACCTAAAAAACTTCATCATCTGCAAATGTTGCATCCTGACTGCTCATCCCCCTTTCCAAATCATTAATAAATATATTAATCAACATCAGAACTAATATCCTGCTGTTAACTTCTGCCATGATGAAAACTGACCATTCAATCCTGTCTCTGCCAGTTTTTGATACATGACAACAGTTTGCCTCTCACCTCATGATTACTTCATTTTTTCAGTAGACTTTGTTACAATTCAGGGCAACTGCACCTGTATTTCCCCCTCAGTGGTCCAGCAAGGGCACCAGCTCTCAACTTCCAGCTCCCCACCTGTCACCTTTCTTGAGACAAAAACCACATCTCATTCCCTTCTGACTGGCATATTTCCCAGCTGCACAGTGTTATTCCCAGCAGAGACAGGCCGGCCAAGCACACCGACTTGCTTTCTCTTCAGAGACAGGTAGCTTTAATTGCTACAATTTGAAGTTACCCACACAGCATATCTTATGCAAGCCAATTTATAAGGTAAAAGTACTAGGGCGAAAACATTTTAAAAACAATAAAGAACCTACACACAAGCTAAAAAGCTTACCAGAGCTCACCCCAACTCTAACAGGCGCTCTGGCAGGAGCAGTCCTTCAAAACCCCATCCAAGAGGTTTCCTTTGTGGGTCACAAGTTCATCACAGCCTCAGCTCAGAACTAGCACTCAGTCTTATGGGGCCTCAGTAGGACATGTCTTTCCAATCCTTCCATAAGGACTGGGGTCCTCTGTGTACCAGGGGTACTGTCCTTTTGCTGGATCAGGAAGAAGGCCTTGAGCCAGTTTAAAACCAGACTATTTTTATCCAAAAATCCTTCCTTTGTCTGTTGGTCTCTAGAGTATCCACCTTGCAAGGGGGATGGCTTCAAAGGACAGATGACAGAGGAAGTACATCAGCATCCCCCTCCTACTAGAGAAAGTACACACACCACAATAACACATACACAATTACATTTTTATTACAATGGACCCCAAAGGTATTAACCCTAACTTCATAAGGTTTATCTTAAGTCCATAAAATTTGTTCATGATATTACAGGATACTGTTAGTCTATCACAGCCTCTTCTGAAGGTATGTCTACACTGCAGCTGGGAGCAGGCCTCCAGCCGGGGGAGACAACACACACTTGCTTCACTCCAGGTAATGCAGAAAAACAGCAGTGTGGACGTTGCACCAGGGGCAGCAGCACAGGCTCATACTCTGGCAGCTAGCCCACACCGCTGCCTGTGCTATATTACACTGCTAACTTTAGCACAGTAGCTCACACAGAGCTCACAAGTGTCTGTCTATGGGCTGCAAGGCACACTGCCAGCTGCAGTGTAGACACATACCCTGAGGGATCTTCTCAGAGGCCTTTTGAATTTATAAACCAATTCTCCTTTATCTACTACTTTATCATGATCCCTATTTATCTGTACGTATTACCACACTGACACTTCCAAAGAATTCTAGCAGATTAGTGAGTGTCATAAACAGATAGTTAAGGGTTAATGTCCAGAATTGGGAATTACACTATGATATGGTGGCAGCGTGTGGGAAAGATAAGAATCCAAAAGCCAGTAAGATTATTAATTTTACTTTCTCTGCTAGCTGCTTGTAAGCAGAGAGAAGGGTTTTTTTTTTCTTTTTTAAAACTGCAGCCAGAGAATTTTTTTTTCCTTGCTTCGTTCTAGCTGTGCATAGATATGGCCTCAGGTAAGGGCCATTAAGTTTAACAGGGGTCTTTTGCTGGACAATAGAACTCCAGCTGTGAGTCCACTACACCAGCAGAACACACATGCAAATGAAAGGTTTCCTTTTGTCCTAGTTTTATTCGGGAAGGCTTGTTAGAAACACTCTCTTGCTTAGCAACAGAGCAGGCAGCAGAGGAACAGGAATTCAGACAGTAAACCAGCAGAGGGCACCCCAACACAAAAAAAACCAAATTAAAAGACTATGACCGCCTTTTCTTACTTACAATTCTGAATAGATAAGAGACTGTAGCAGAGAGATTGGCAGAAACCTGGTTGCACCTCTAGTCCCATCCAGGACCCAGAGAGAACAAACCCAAACCCAAAACCCACAAACAAAGGCTTCCCTCCCATGAGATTTGAAAGTATCTTATCTTCTGATTGGTCCTCTGGTCAGGTGTTTGGGGTCCCTGTTTGTTAACTCTTTACAGGTAAGAGAGACATTAACCCTTAACTATCTGTTTATGACAGTGAGACACATTTTTCCTTTGCAGCAATCATGTTGGTTGGACCCTATTTAACTATCTACAAGCTGGGTGCAGACATTACCCAGTAAATCTAAAACCTTTCTGCAAACCCTTGTAATAAAAACAGAGCCTGAAAAGACTCCATGATAGAACAGCCACAATGGATTTTAATTTAGTTCTTTAGCAAACAAAACACAAGAATATTTTCTATGAACACTTTCAGTGCACAGAAACACAGATAAGCAATTGGAGACTAGGAAAGATATGTCATATATTCAGATTAAGATGACATAAAGTTTATGGTAATTTACTACTTACAGCTTTTACGGTGCAATGCCTATTGCTTGTTGTTAGTATTATGTAAATAGGCCCTAATCCTGTGTAGGCTCCAGAGCCCGCACAAAGCCCTATTGAAATCAAATAGTGTTTTACCCTTACTTTGATTAGGGTTGCCAACTTTCTAATCCCACAAAACTGAACACCCTAGCCCCACCCCTTCTCAGGCACATGGCCGCTGGCCTGCCCCTTTCCCGAGGCTCTGCCCCTTGCTCACTACATTCCCCCTCCCTCGGTAACTCACTCTCCCCCCACCCTCACTCACTTTCACTGAGCAGGGGCAGGGGGCTGCGGTGTAGAAGGGGGTGAGGGCTCTAACTGGGGCTGTGGGCTCTAGATGGGGCCAGAAATGAGGGGTTCAGTGTGCAGGAGGGGGCTCAGGGCTTGGGCAAGGAGTTGGAGTTTGGGAGGGGGTGAAGGCTCCAGCTGGAGGTGTGGGCTCTGGGGTAGGGCTGGGGATGAGTGGTTTGGGATTTAGGAGGGGGGTCCAGGCTGGGGTGTGGGCAGAAGAGTTCAGGGTGTGGAAGGGGTCTCTGGGCTGGGGCACAGGAGGGGGTGAGGGCTCAGCCTGAGGGTGCAGGCTCTGGGGTGGGGCTGGGGATGAGGGGTTCAGGGTGCAGGAGGCGCCTCTGGGTTTTGGTGGGGCTCAGGTATGGGGCAGTGGGTTGGGGGGCAGGCTTAACTCTGGCAGCTCTTAGTCAGCGGCGCAGCAGGGGGGCTAAGGTAGGCTTCCTGCCTGCCCTGACTCTCTGCTGCGCCCTGGACGCAGTCAGCAAGTCCGGCTCCTAGGTAGGCACCTCTGTCTGCACACTGCTCTCACCCTGTCAAGGTTCCTTCCCCACTCTGAACTTTAGGGTACAGATGTGGGGACCTGCATGGACACTTCTAAGCTTAATTACTAGCTTAGATCTGGTATCACTGCTACCATCCAGAATTTTCAGTGTCTGAATCACTCCCTGTCCCCCCAAAACTCTCCCCTCCCTGGGTAGCCTTGAGGGACTTCACCAATTCCCTGGTGAACATAGATCCAAACCCCTTGGATCTTAAAACAAGAAGAAATTAATCATCCGTCCTCCTTTCCGCCCAGCAATCCCTGGTGAGTCCAGATCCAATCCCCTTGGGTCTAAAAACAAGAAAAAATCATAGATTATTAGGGTTGGAAGGGACCTCAAGAGATCATCTAGTCCAACCCCCTGCTCAAAGCAGAACCAATCCCCAAATTGCCCCTTCAAGGACTGAACTCACAACCCTGGGTTTAGCAGGCCAATGCTCAAACCACTGAGCTATCCCTCCCCCCAAGCATATATAATAGGGGAGCAACTATAGTAGGTATTAAGAAAAAAAGGCTTTTAATTAAAGGAAAGAAAGGTAAAAATCATCTCTGTAAAATCAAGATGGAAAATACTTTAGAGGGTAATCAGATTCATATAGCCCAGAGGAACCGCCTCTAGCCTTAGGTTCAAAGTTACAGCAAACAGAGATAAAATCCTCTCAGCAAAAAGAAACATTTACAAGTTGAGAAAACAAAAATAAGACTAACACACCTTGCCTGGCTGTTACTTACAAGTTTGAAACATGAGAGACTGGTTCAGAAAGATTTGGAGAGCCTGGATTGATGTCTGGTCCCTCTTAGTCTCAAGAGCGAACAACCCCCAAAACAAAGAGCACAAACAAAAGACTTCCCCCCACCAAGATTTGAAAGTATCTTGTCCCCTTATTGGTCCTCTGGTCAGGTGTCAGCCAGGTTTACTGAGCTTCTTAACCCTTTACAGGTAAAAGAGGCATTAACCCTTAACTATCTGTTTATGACACACCCATAGGCACCGCCTCTGCCAGTGCCCAGCCAATGGGAGTGCAGAGCCGGTGCTCGGGGCGGGGGCAGCACACAGAGCCCTGTGGCCCCCCCACCTAGGAGTCAGACCTGCTGGTTGCTTCCAGGGCGCAGTGCAGAGCCAGGACAGGTAGGGACTAGCCTGCCTTAGCTTCACAGCACCGCTGACCAGATTTTAATGGCCCAATCGACGGTGCTGACCACAGCTGCCAGGTGTTCTGCCAGGTGCTTTTTGACCGGGTGTTCTGGTAAAAAAACAGACATCTAGTCACCCTACTCTGAACTGCTATAAATGAACATAAAACATGCAGAGCACCAGTGAATCAGGCCCATTACATGTAATGGCAAAAGGTACATAATGGGGCGAAAGAGTTTATATCTGCTCTGGAGCGTGGATCAAGGTTTGTCTTGGTTTTACCAGGTTATCACTATTAGTCTATAAGAATTTGTATAAAACACTATGATAATCATATCATAATGTTCTATATTTCATCTTTTAGAGAATTCTGATTGTCAGAAGCTCTCCCAAATTGTACCAACAACCTGAATCGCATGTACAAATGGTTGCACGCTAATAATGTTGTGCGTACAATTCATTACACTTTATTTTAAAGGATTTTTATTTCCTGGTACATTTGAATTTCCAAGAAGAAGCCTGCCTTTCATTTCTATGAAAAGAGCTACATCATCATCTGGGCTTTGGCCATGACTTGGCATATTGTGTTACACTGGAATAATGTGTTATACAATGGAAACAAATTAGTATGCTGCTCAGGTATACACTCCACAGAAATATTTTCATCACACTTATTTTTTTTAAATGACTCCCCCTCCCATGACAAGAAACAGAATTTTTCAAACTTAGCTAAATAATCGTATCTGTAACTCCAAGTAATTTCTATCTCCCTGAAAGCCACTATTTTATCCAGGGAAAACATTCACTGAATACATCATCACACTTAATTTCAAATATGTCTGCAAGCTAATATTTGTTATATGCCTCAGGCCATCTTATACATTTAAATTTTCAATTTTGATGACAATAGATTAAATTGTCTACAGCAAATTAATTCATAATAATATGTCAAAAATATATTTTGATGTGCCATGTTCATACCATCAGCATCTCAAGCAGTACTGTGAAGGATTTATTTAGAGGACATGCAACAAAATGAATGCAACAAGTCTAAATTAAATACACACTGCAATGTTTACCTATGCAGCTGTAGTATAGTTAATGCGATCTTCTCTAAGTACTGCCACAGTGTCCTCTAAGTCTGATTGTGCATTTTATGCCTCTGTGGGAAAAGAGGATTTGGTTTATTTTTCAGATAATATGGGAGCATTTCTCTGAAATCAGCATATGAGCAGATACCTTTCCTAACCTGCTTTAAAACAAAAGCTACACAGACTGTGTGGTCAAAAAGTCACCCCCTTCCTGGAGTTTAGCTTTATTAATAAAGTAGTTGCCAACAACAAAGTTTGACTTCAGCCTTCTCCCCAAGTTTGGTGGTGACCGTTGCTGCTGTCACCTGAGATTCCTGCCTCAAGACTTCTAAGATTCGGTCTCCCTAGAGTGGTTCTTCTACTTCCCTTATATTTAAATGGGAAAACGAGGCACCTGCCTCAGTAAGTCAGTAGAATCCACCGAACCTTCTCCCAACAGGATCAACTCCTGGTAACAGGAAGGGGTTTTTCAAAGAAACACTGCCAGACTATTACATTGTCAGAGGATCTAGGAAATGAGTGGGCAGGGAAACTGAATTAACCTCTCCCTGACAGAGACAGGTGCCCCAGAACTTGGTTTAAGCACATGTGGTGCTGCAGTCGCTGCTGTACCTCTTCTGTGGATTATATAGAGGCCTCTAAGTTTACAGGGCTCTCAGGCACTTTTATGATCATTACAAGAAAATAAGAAGGACACACAGAAGAAAATCTTACTACAAAACCTCTGCTCAGAATCCTGTGTAATGTCAAAGCAACTTCTACATGACAAGAACAACTTTTTATTTGCCATTTGGCATTTTATTATATGCCATGGTGGAACTACAACCTTCCAAGAGTTAACAATGCAAACCTTCTAATTGAAAGAATACCTGCCATCAGCTCCTCAAATAAAATTATATGTCTGGGACCATAACTAGCAGCTGATCTTAAATCAAAATCTAGTAATGCTGGCATTCTATCTGACTGCTCTTGACAGCAGAAAAGATCATACGTCAAGATGTGGGACAAGTACCAAGAAAAGCTGAAGAAAAGAAGCCATAACATCATGAAGTGGCCAAAATGAAATCTGAATCTTCTAACTAACAAGTAGAGTTAAGCTTAATTGAAAAATAAGTGTAAAAATATATAAGGGAATAATAACATAGTCCTTGTCAAAATACATGACATGACTAGATATTATTTTGAAATAGCAGTCACATGATGAGACTCATGCAGCTGTTTCCTGGCTATGCTTTCATTTGATCCGGTTGAACAACTATCAGACCATTCAGTAAAGAAAACATAATTCCATGGCTGGTGGCAAGAGGGAAGTCTGCAACTGCTTCTGAACATTCCTTAACCAAAGACTCATCAGAAAGAGAAATGTGTTTTTACAGTCTTAGGACCCATTCCAGCAAGTCAATGGGGACCCATGCAAGTGCAGATGTTTCTAGGAAGGGGACCTTAGACACTGCTTTTTCTGTTAGCACAGCACTACTGCACTTTCAGTGTGGGGCTATCTAGTGTCATTTAACCACAGGCAAAGTCCCATCTTTACTGTAATGGCTATTAGAAAGGATTCAGTTTGAACTCTGAATGGCACTACTGTCTGCAAGCTGTGTGTCTGATCATATCGTTTGTTAGTATTTAATTAAATATTAGATTTTAATTTCAGCATGAAAAAGAAATGATAACAGGATATTTTTTTAAAGTGTTGGTGAGTCATTTTTACGGATTTTAAAAAAGTGTTGGTGAGTCATTTTTACCCTACACAGGCCTCTTCTGAAGCCTACATTTTATGGATCATTTTGCACATGGGCCAGTTTTTGAGATGTGGCTTGCCATCTCAAATTGTCCTGCAGTCTGCATTACCTATCAGGACAGAGTCAAGACAGCCAGCAGGCAGGGGGAGAACGATCTGGAGGCTGGGCATCGGTGGCTGCAGGTGTGCCTCCATCAGCAGCTGCCTGCAGGGCAGACCTAGCTGCAGGAGCTCAGTTGCAATCATTTCCCACAGCAGCTGCCTTCAGGGCCCAGCTAAGCCCAACCTACAGACAGGCACATCTCCTTCCTCCCAGTCCCCTAGCCTTGGACTTATCTGTCTTCACACTTGGACTTGTGTGCCTTCACACTAGGGTTAAAGTAAGGGGAACAGAGAGGGAAGCACAGTCCTCCCTCCTTCATCTAAAATTAGAGAAAGACCTGCCCTCTCCTCAGTATAGGAAGCTCAGCTCCTTCAGAGCTCACCCTTCTCTTTGGCTGATGCAAGTCACCAGGCAGGGAAATCTTACATGAAAGCAGCGTTGAGTCATCGCCCCACCACACGCCCCTTAATCGTCTCTTTTCCAAGCTGAAAAGTCCCAGTCTTATTAGTCGCGCCTCATAAGGAAGTGATTCCATAGCCCTAATCATTTTTGTTGCCCTTTTCTGAACCTTTTCCAATTCCAATATATCTTTTTTGAGATGGGGCAGCCACATCTGCACGAAGTATTCCAGAAGTGAGTGTACCATGGATTTAAAGATTATCATAGAGTTACTAATGTGTGTGCCTTTGTTTTGTAACAGGTGTCAATCAGAGTATTGTAAAGCAGCCTTCAAACTGAACAAGTTAGTGTTGTTAACTAAGATTGCAGAACACTGTACACAGATGTGTGTCTACCACAGTTAATGATTTCATACTGCCTTTCTAGTTGTAGATGTATACATACATAAATGAAACCAAGTGTGCAAGCTTCTTGACCTACACTCAGTCTATACAGTCTGCCATAAATGTAGTAATTTATTCTAGATAGTTCATCAGATCCTGGGGCTAGTATAATTAATTGGAAAATAGGTTAAAAAGGTTGACTACTATAGATCCATTGGGAAGGAGACCTTGGTAATTGGCATGTAAATAATTGATTAAATCGTTTTGTGATCTAGCTTTGGATTGTTGTTACTCTTTTGTTAGCAAACTGGAGCTGATAACCAATTAGCAGAAGTGAGGCCCTATTCTGAGGGACTCTTATTCAAAAATCCAAACAAAATCACCTTCCCAAGATAGTAATTGAGTATAACTGTTATTTTCTTTTGTGGTCATGTGATTTGATTCTGAAAATCTGAATGGTTATCTTGGCCAGTTTTCTAGTCTGTTAGCCAAATCAGAGTCCAATACTATTTTTGCATTCTTGTATCCCAGGGATTGGCAACCTTTGGCACGCAGCTCAACAGGGTAAGCCCCCTGGTGGGCCAGACCAGTTTGTTTATCTGCCATATCCACAGGTTTGGCTGATCGTGGCTCCCACTGGCCGTGGTTCGCCGCTCCAGGCCAATGGGGGTGGCGGGAAGCGAACTGCAGCCAGTGGGAGCCGCGATCGGCCAAAGGTTGCCAATCCCTGTTGTATCCTATACTGTTAGTTGCTATTATTAAGGATATTTAATAAACTGTATAAAACTACATTCAAATCTCAAGTCCTTTTTATTTAGTTAAGCAATAGAAATTAAAAAAAACCTAAGAAAGGTTGTACAGGTAATCAGGTAAGCAGTTGCTTAACTATGGTTTTGTTTTATACCTTATCTTTCTTACAGCGGTGTCTACGTGAATTCAGGAACCCACCTAAAGAAGTATCTCCAGAACCAGAACCCTCACTTATGAAAATCCTCACTCCAAACAAACTGACACTATCAAATCACTGGGTCAGAGTTACATGGATCAGAGAAGACTGTGTACACTGACTCCTTAACTTGGAACCACGAACATCTAGTCCCACAGGTTCAGGTTCAATACACCAAACAGGAGCAGCGGCAGCTCCAGGCACCAGCGCTCCAAGCATGTGCCTGGGACGGCAAGCTGCGGGGGGTGCCCTGCCGGTCCCTGCAAGGGGTGCCTTCTGTGGCACGCCTGTGGGAGGTCCACCGGTCCTGCAGATTCGGTGGCAATTCAGCAGCAGGTATGCCGAAGCTGCGGGACCGGTGGCCCTCCCACAGGCAAGCCGCCGAATCCACGGGACTGGGGACCTCCCGCAGGCAAGCCGCCAAATCCGCGGGACCGGTGGACTTCCCGCAGGCAAGCCACCGAATCCACGGGACCGGGGACCTCCCGCAGGCAAGCCACCGAAGGCAACCTGACTGCCATGCTTGGGGCGGCAAAAAAGCTAGAGCTACCCCTGAACAGGACAGTGGATCAGAACACGTGGATTTTGAGAGCTACTTTAATACCTCTGCATCAGAGTCTCTCAATACCACTGAGTGCTTCTTTTCTAAGGAGAAGAAAAAGGTACCAAGGCCTCAAGTTAACCAGGATGGAACTGTCTGAACAGAAGATAATTCCTGTATTCTTGGAGACTCATCTGAGGATTTTGAATTAGAGGTCTCTGAGCCCTTAAAAACTGCAAGCCAAACAGACAAAGCCTTCTCCAAGAGCATGGTTTCTCTTCTTGCTTTTAACACCAAGAGCAAAAACTACCAAAGTATGAGACTCCTTGCAAGATATACCCTTCCACAGGGCATTCCAGGTTCTTAACATCCTAGTCTGTGGCAGACACTATTTCATTAAGTGCCGTGTTTCAAGGCTTCTCCAGATCTACCATAATTAAGGCTACGATTTTGTCATGGATATTTTTAGTAAAAGTCAGGAACAGGTCACAGGCAATAAACAAAAATTCACAGAAGCCATGACCTGTCCCTGACTTTTACTAAAAATGTCCCTGACAAAATGGGGAGGGAGGAGGGCCCCTGCTGTTCGTGTGAGCATGCTCAGTACACTCTAAGTAGCACATTCAGTCAGATAGCAGTTTTTCACATCACACATAAGCTGGTCAGCTGCAGGGCCCCCAATGTCACAGCAGTCGCTGGAAGTCACAGATTCCGTGACTTCTGTGACCTCCGTGACATAATCGTAGCCTCAACCATAATTAAATCCTTAACATCATCTAATTTAACCACTTTAACTATTATCTACTAAATAACTAGTAGTATTAAACTAAATGACGTAATCAGGGATAAGAGAATTGTTTAAGAAACTCCTTTAGCAGTGAAAAGCCAGGACCTGAGAACAGGTAGGAGGCAGAGCCTTTGATAACTGCAGCTGGAATTTCAGAATGGTGCATCCAAAGGTGACTAACCTGTAACAGTTAAACCAAATTGCCAGATTGCAAGTCATGGCATATAGATTCATAGATTCATAGATTCTAGGGTCAGAAGGGACCAATGTGATCATCTAGTCCGACCCCCTGCACAAAGCAGGCCACAGAACCCTACCCATCCACTTCTATAACAAACCCCTAACCTATGCCTGAGTTATTGAAGTCCTCAAATTGTGGTCTGAAGACCTCAAGCTGCAGAGAATCCACCAGCAAGTGACCCATGCCCCACACTGCAGGGGAAGGCGAAAAACCTCCAGAGCCTCTGCCAATCTGCCCTGGAGGAAAATTCCTTCCCGACCCCAAATATGGCGATCAGCTAAACCCTGAGCATGTGGGCAAGACTCACCAGCCAGCACTCAGGAAAGAATTCTCTGCAGTAACTCAGATCCCATCCCATCCAACATCCCATCACCAACCACTCGGCATACTTATCTGGCGATAATCAAAGATCAATTGCCAAAATTAGGCTCTCCCATCATACCATCCCTTCCATAAACTTATAAACCTTAATCTTAAAGCCAGATATGTCTTTTGCCTCCACTACTCCCCTTGGAAGGCTGTTCCAGAACTTCACTCCTCTAAAGGTTAGAAACCTTCGTCTAATTTCAAGTCTAAACTTCCTAGTGTCCAGTTTATACCCATTCGTTCTTGCGTCTACATTGGTACTAAGCTTAAATAATTCCTCTCCCTCCCTAATATTAATCCCTATGATATATTTATAAAGAGCAAGCATATCCCCCCTCAGCCTTCTTTTGGCTAGACTAAACAAGCCAAGCTCTTTGAGTCTCCTTTCATATGACAGGTTTTCCATTCCTCGGATCATCCTAGTAGAGCGTCTCTGAACCTGTTCCAGTTTGAATTCATCCTTCTTAAACATGGGAGACCAGAAATGCACACAGTATTCCAGGTGGGGTCTCACCAGTGCCTTATATAACGGTACTAACACCTCCTTATCTTTGCTGGAAATACCTCGCATAATGCATCCTAAAACCGCATTAGCTTTTTTCACGGCCATATCACATTGGCGGCTCATAGTCATCCTGTGATCTACCAATACCCCAAGGTCCTTCTCCTCCTCTGTTGCTTCCAACTGATGTGTCCCCAATCTATATCTAAAGTTCTTATTATTAATCCCTAAGTGCACGACCTTGCACTTTTCACTATTAAATTTCATCCTATTACTATTACTCCAGTTTACAAGGTCGTCCAGATCTTCCTGTATGATATCACGGTCCTTCTCCGTGTTAGCAATACCCCCCAGCTTCGTGTTATCCACTAATTTTATTAGCACATTCCCGCTTTTTGTGCCAAGGTCTGTAATAAAAAGGTTAAATACGATTGGTCCCAGAACCGATCCTTGAGGAACTCCACTAGTAACCTCCTTCCAGCCTGACAGTTCACCCTTCAGTATGACCCGTTGTAGTCTCCCCTTTAACCAGTTCCTTATCCACCTTTCAATTCTCATATTGATCCCATCTTTTCCAATTTGACTAATAATTCCACATGTGGAACCGTGTCAAATGCCTTACTGAAATCGAGGTAAATTAGGTCTACCGCATTTCCTTTGTCTAAATAGTCTGTCACCTTCTTAAAGAAGGAGATCAGGTTGGTTTGGCACGATCTACCTTTAGTAAAACCATGCTGTACTTTGTCCCAATTACCATTGACCTCAATGTCCTTAACTACTTTCTCCTTCAAAATTTTTTCCAAGACCTTACATACTACAGATGTCAAACTAACAGGCCTATAGTTACTCGGATCACTCTCCCTTTCTTAAAGGGACTACATTAGCAATTCTCCAGTTGTATGGTACAACCCCTGAGTTTACTGATTCATTAAAAATTCTCGCTAACGGGCTTGCAATTTCATGCGCCAGTTCCTTTAATATTCTCAGATGAAGATTGTCCGGGCCCTCCGATTTTGTCCCATTAAGCTGTTCAAGTATGGCTTCTACCTCAGATGTGGTAATATCCACCTCCATATCCTCATTCCTGTTTGTCATCCTTCCATTACCCCTAAGCTCCCCATTAGCCTTATTAAAGACTGAGGCAAAGTACTTATTTAGATATTGGGCCATGCCTAGGTTATCCTTAACCTCCTTTCCATCCCCAGAGTGTAGCGGTCCCACTTCTTCTTTCTTTGTTTTCTTCTTATTTATATGGCGATAGAACCTTTTACGATTGGTTTTAATTCCCTTTGCAAGGTTCAACTCTACTTGGCTTTTAGCCTCGCTCACTTTATCCCTACATGTTCTGACCTCACTAAGATAGCTTTCCTTGCTAATCCCACCCTTCTTCCACTCCTTGTAGGCTTTCTGCTCTTTCTTAATCACCTCTCTGAGATGCTTGCTCATCCAGCTTGGTCTACAACTCCTGCCTATGTTTTTTTTCCCCTTTCTTGGGATGCAGGCTTCCGATAGTTTCTGCAGCTGCGACTTAAAATAATTCCATGCCTCTTCCGCATTTAGATCCACACGTTCTTCAGTCCAATCCATTTCCCTAACTAATTTCCTTAATTCTTTAAAGTTAGCCCTTTTGAAATCAAAAACCCTAGTCCCAGATCTATTTTTGTTTATCCTTCCATCTAGTTTGAACTGAATTAGCTCATGATCACTCGAACCAAGGTTGTCCCCTACAACCATTTCTTTTATGTCGTCCTCACTACTCACCAAAACCAAATCTAAAATAGCATCCCCTCTTGTCGGTTCTTCAACTACTTGGTGAAGGAATCCATCAGCTATCGCATCCAGAAAAATCTGATCCTTACTATTCTTGCTAGCACTTGTACTCCAGTCTATATCTGGGAAGTTAAAGTCTCCCATGATCACACATTTCCCATTAGTGTTTACTTCCTTAAAAACATTAGAGAGGTCTCTATCCATAACCAAATCAGATCCCAGCGGTCTGTAGCACACCCCAAGCACTATCTCAGGGGAGGCTCTAGTAGCTTTCTTTCCCAGTGTGATTTTTGCCCAGACAGACTCTGTCTTGTCCATTCCATCACTTCTTATTTCTTTATAGTTAACCTCCTCATTGATGTACAATGCTACTCCACCACCTTTGCCTTTATTTCTATCTTTCCTAAACAGCACATAGCCTTCAATACCTGTACTCCAGTCAGGACTACTATTCCACCACGTTTCTGTTATCCCTATAATATCTGGTTTCACTTCCTGCACCAGTAGCTCTAGTTCCTCCATTTTGTTCCCTAGGCTCCTCGCATTAGTGTACAGACATCTTAATTTTTGCCGTTTGGCTTCACTCACATTCTGTACCCTGTTAGGCACGGACATTCTACCACCAACATCACCTGTTAGTCTGTTATCTACACTACCCTTCCTCCTTATGCCAATTCTTCTGTCCATGGCTGTATCCCCTTACTTTGTTTACTTCCCTCTCAAGGTTAAATTCCAGCGTGCAGATCTCCCGAACATCTCCCCACCATCTCCCCCAAATTTCTAGTTTAAAGCTCTCTTAATCAGGTCGGCAAGCCTCCATCCTAGAAGTCTATTTCCCTCCTTGCTCAGGTGAAGTCCATCTCGAGAGAACAGTCTTCTGTCCGTAAATGCTTCCCAATGGCCGTATATCCCAAAGCCCTCCTTATAGCACCACTGCCTGAGCCATCTGTTGATTGCCATAATCTTGTCACACCTTTGTCACCCTTCTCTAGGAACCGGCAGAATCCCACTGAAGATCACCTGAGCCTCGATTTCCTTAAGCGTCTTCCCCAGTCTGGCATAGTCTCCCTTGATACATTCCAGAGAGTATCTAGCCGTATCATTCGTTCCCACATGAAGGACAATCAACGGATTCTTCCCCGCTCCTGCTAGTATCCTTTTCAGCCTCAGGTCCACATCCTGTATCTGAGCACCCGGCATACAGCACACCCTTCTGTTCTCCCAATATAGCTTTTAAGAGAGGAATTTGCAGAGGCAATTTCAAGAAAGGGAACCTGTGAAGATGGCCAGTTCTAAAAGGCAGACAGTAAAATTGCCTTTGGTCACTTTTAGTATAATAAGAAAATTATCTCTTTGTCAAGACACAAACATAGTTTGAACATGACCCATAAATAGCTGGATAATGATGTCAACCTATAATAAAAGACGGTTACTCACCTTTGTAACTGTTGTTCTTCGAGATGTGTTGCTCATATCCATTCCAGTTAGGTGTGTGCGCCGCGCGTGCACATTCGTCGGAAAACTTTTACCCTAGCAACTCAGTGGGCCGGCAGGTCGCCCCCTAGTGTGGCGCCATCATGGCGCTTGATATATACCCCTGCCGGCCCACCCGCTCCTCAGTTCCTTCTTGCCGGCTACTCCGACAGTGGGGAAGGAGGGCGGGTGTGGAATGGATATGAGCAACACATCTCGAAGAACAACAGTTACAAAGGTGAGTAACCGTCTTTTCTTCTTCGAGTGATTGCTCATATCCATTCCAGTTAGGTGAATCCCAAGCCTTACGTAGGCGGTGGGGTCGGAGTGAAATGTGGCAGAATGAAAACTGCTGAGCCAGAGGCTACAGCATCTCTTGACTGTTGAACCAGGGCATACTGCGAAGCAAAGGTATGGACCGAGGACCAATGGAGCTGCGCGACAGATCTCGTGGGTAGGAACACGAGCCAGCAAGGTGGCAGATGAAGCCTGAGCCCTGGTAGACTGTACGATGATGTGGCTTGGGGAAATATGAGCCAAATCATAACAAGTGCGGAAGTCCGCCATCACCCAAGATGAGATCCTCTGAGAGGAAAACAAGCAAGCCCTCCCTTTGGCCCGCTACCGTGACAGAGCTGGGGCACCTTACGAAATGGTTCTGGCAGCGCAATATAAATGCGAGCACTCCACAGATGTCCAAGGAGTGCAATGGTTGTGCCCATTGCGTTGAGCTGTGGGTAACATGAAAGGCCGAAACCACCTTAGGGAGGAAAGCCGGGTGCGGTCATAACTGCACCTTGTCTTTGTGAAACCTAGTGTACGGCGGAACCACCGTAAGAGCTCTGAGCTCGGAGACCCGTCTGGCCGATGTAACAGCTACGAGGAAAGTTGTCGTCCAAGACAGGTATAGCAGAGGGCCAGTCGTGAACGGCTCGACTGGGGGAGACATAAGTCTGGTTAAAACTAGGTTGAGGTCCCAGGTTGGGGCTGGGCGGCGCACCCGAGGGTGCAAGCTCTCCAAGCCCATGAGGGATCTCGAACCCATAGAGCGTGAGAACACGGAACGTCCACCTTAGCCTGGCTGGAAGGTAGAGATGGCTGCTGAGTGTATCCTCAGCGATGATACCGCCAGGTCCTGCCGCTGAAGGCCAGAGGCAGGCCAAATAGAGGGGATCGAGACCTCAGCAGGAGCAAGATCGAGCGTATTGCAGCTGTAGAAGAAATGCTTCCACCTGGCCCGGTACGTTGACCAGGTGGAAGGCTTCCTGTCACCCCGGCTCAGTTACGCAGCAGCCACACCGTGAGGCGAAGAGGCTGCAGGTCCGAGTGACGAAGCCTGTCGTTGCCCTGAGTGATGAGGTCTGGGTGGGGTGGCAGGGTAATTGGGTCTGTTATTGACAGGCCGAGCAACGTGGTATATCAGTGCTGCCTGGACCACTCTGGAGTGATCATGATGATGCGCGCTCTGCCCCTGCGGAGTTTGAGCAGGACCTAATGAACCAGTGGGAACAGTGGGAAGGCATAATGGAGTTGGCCTTTCCACGGCATCAGGAATGCGTCCAAGATCGATCCCGAGGAGAGACCTTGGAAGGAGCAGAACATCTGGCATTTTCTGCTCTCGTGGTGAGCGAACAGGTCTATGTGAGGAAACATCTCCGCTTCTGGAAAGCAGAATGCCTCACATGGGGCAGAGTGATCACTCGTAAGACAGGAAAGACCTGCTGAGTCAAAGCGCCAAGACGTTCCGAACGCCTGGGAGAAAGGACGTCACCAGCTCCATCGAGTGGGCCACGCAAAAGTCCCGGAAATGGATGGCCTCCTGACAAAAGGGGGGAGGACCATGTCCCTCCCTGGATATTTATGAAGCACATGGCCGCTGTGTTGGCTGTAAACACCGAGATACAACGGCCTCGCAGCTGCCGCTGGAACCCCTGGCACGCTAGGCGGACTACTCTCATTTTTGGGGCATTGATGTGGAATGCCAGCTCCCGAGAAGACCAAAGGCCTTAAGCTCGGAGGTGACCATGAGCACTTGAGCAGAGAGATGACACGTCCGTCGTCAGGGGCAGTGAGGGCTGGGGCGGATGAAACCGCATCCCTGCCCACACCAGGGAGGGAGTTAGCCACCACTCTAGGGAGCCTAAGGTGCTCGAGGGAACGGTGACTACCATGACCATTGGCTCCCTGTCCGGGTGGTATGCCGAGGTGAGCCGGACTTGGAGAGGACGGAGGCGGAGCTTGGCGTGTTTGGTTACAAACTTGCGGTCAACCATGGAACCAGAAGACTGAGACAAGTACGAGCCGAGGTCGTTGGGAAAGCCTGCAGACCTCAGATGATTGTTGCCATCGCCTAAAACCGCAGTTGTGATAAGCAGGCTCCGGCTAGGTAGGAGACCAGGATAGCCCCTAGGAAGTCCAACCTCTGCGTGGGAACCAGAGTGGATTGCTCTATAGTAATCATCAGGCCTTGACCTGTGAATAAGACCGTGACGATGCCCACGCGCTGAGTGGTTTGTGTCTCAGAGTCTCCTCGGATAAGCGAATCGTCCAGATACGGAAAAACGCATATCCGACATCAGCGAAGGTAGGCGGCAACTATGGCCGTAAACCAGAAGTACTGACAGTTGGCTAGAAAGCGGAGGTATCTCCTGTGCGGAGGGAAGATGGCGTTGCGAAAGTACACGTCCTTCATATCCAGGGCGGCATAGTAGCCCCCAGGAGGCAAGGATGGAATAATGGTTCCCAGGGATACCGTGCGGAACTTCAACCTTATCCTAAACCGGTTGAGTCCGTGCAGGACTAGGAAGGTCTGAGACCTGCGTTCGAGTGGGGGACTAGGGCATAACGGGAGTAAAACCCCTTGCTCCTTTCGTCCATCGGCGTCTGCACCTCTTGTACTAGGAATTGCTCGTGAGAGGGGTCCCTGAGGGACAGGGCTGGAACAAATTAGAGGTGGTACCTATGCTCCACCGTGCGCAGGATCCAGCGATCTGAAATTAACTGGGGCCACGCCAGGAGAAAGCGGGATTGGGATCCCGGCCTGTGACTGGTACACCGCCCTCAGGCGCACCTTGGAAGGTTCGTCTTTGGTCCCAGTGCTAATTGCGAGGGACCTTGACCTTGGCTCTTTAGGGGTCCTGACGTTCGTCTGCGACCACCTTGGCCTCGCCGTTTGCCAAAGTCCTGTCTCTGGCTAGGCACAGAGTATGGCGGCTGGGGACAGAAAGGCCTGCGTTTGGTCGCTGGCATATGCATGCTGAGAGAGCGCATTAGGACCCTATTGTCCATCAGGCTTGGCAGCCTGGGGCTGTCTTTGCCGCGAAAGGCCTTTACCAACAAAGGGTAAATCCTGAATGGCATACTGCAGCTCCGGCCGGAGGTTTGAAACCTGAAGCCATGAGATGCACCTCATGGCGACACCAAAGGCCAGAGTCCTGGCTGCAGAGTCTGCTGCGTCCAACGAGGCCTGGAGGGACGCTCTGGGTACCCTTTTTCCCCCGTCCTCCAAGACGGCAGCGAACTCTTGGCGGGAGTTTTGAGGGAGAAACTCCATAAACTAAACTACCTTCACCCAGGTGCTATAATTATCGCAGCTAAGCAAGGCTTGTTGCTTTGCTACCCAGAGCTGCAGGGCCTCTGCAGAGTACACCTGGCGGCCAAACAGGTTCATTCGCCAAGCCTCTTTCGGTTTCGGGGCTGGCGCCCGCTGGCCATCAGAATCGTGGTCCTGAGCATAAGATCTGTGCATGTGGGATGACATGGATGCGTGTCCGGATGGCCATGGAGGTACTAAAAGAAGGCACAGGCAGAGTCTCTGACTCTATCGGACCTTGCCCAACTCGGCACCGGGAACCGGCACCGGGAGGCGTACCGGTACCTGGAACGAGATCCAGACCCGCAACCAGAACGGTGCCGGGAGGTCGACCGAGATCTCGAGGCTCGGGGAGAGGCTACAGGAGTCAAGGTACCTGTCGCGGTGCCGGGAGTCGGAACGGTGCCGATAGCGGGTCGGCGAACGGGATACCGACCGGTGCAGCGAGTGCGACCAGTACCGATGAGGAAAACAGCACCGGGACTGCAAGTGGTGTCGGGCGTGCCGACAGGATCTGGAGTGTCTGCGGGACCGTGATCATGAACGGTGCCGCTCTGCTGTGCTGACAGAGGACGGTCACATGAAGAGACTGTATTACCCGCACCGGCGGTGCCGGGGTCAGGCAGCATCGACTCTGTCATGGCAATGAGATCCAGTAGCTCTACTTTCTAGTCTTCTGTTTCTAAGTGTAAGGACAAAGAGATCAGATAGTAAGTTCTATGGTTTCTTTTCTTTGGTATTTGCATGAATATAAGTGCTGGAGTGCTTTGATTTGTATTCTTTTGGAATAAGGCTGTTTATTCAATATTCTTTTAAGCAATTGACCCTGTGTTGTATCATCTAATACAGAGAGAACATTTGTACTTATTTTTCTTTCTTTTTATATAAAGCTTTCTTTTAAGACCTGTTGGAGTTTTTCTTTACTTCAGGGAAATTGAGTCTGTACTCACCAGGGAATTGGTGGGAGGAAGAAATCAAGGGGAGATTTGTGTGTTGGATTGCTAGCCTGACTTTGCATTCCCTCTGGGGGAATAGGAAAGTACTTTTTGTTTCCAGGATTGGGAACAGAGAGGGAGATTCACTCTGTGTAGTTTCACAGAGCTTGTGTCTGTGTATCTCTCCAGGAGCACCTGGAGGGGGGAAGGGAAAAAGGATTATTTCCCTTGGTTGTGAGACTCAAGGGATTTGGGTCTTGGGGTCCCCAGGGAAGGTTTTTCAGAGGGACCAGAGTGCCCCAAAACACTCTAATTTTTTGGGTGGTGGCAGCAGGTACCAGGTCCAAGCTGGTAACTAAGCTTGGAGGTTTTCATGCTAACCCCCATATTTTGGACGCTAAGGTCCAAATCTGGGACTAAGGTTATTACATGGCGGCAGCTGGTGGGAGATAGACAGAATCCAGAAGCCAGTAGAAATATTGTATTTTTCTTTTCTCTGCTAAGGGCTTTTTAGCAGAGAGAAGCAGTTGGTTTTAAAAGGGAACCAGAGAGAATTTTTTTTTCTGCTCTCTCTCGCAGTTTGTGGCTTGCATGTTAAGCAGAAGTCGTTAAGGACTATTAACAGTCTTTTGTCACACAATAGCACTCCCATTGAGAGTCATACCAGCACTTATAGGCATGCAAATAAAGTGGTTTTTCTGGTTTCCCTTCATTGAACATTAGCTAGAGAGAGAAAAGGAAAAAAGCACTGTTGCTAGGCAGACTCCAGGAGGGAACAGAGCCTGCAGTTCAGAAGATAAACACCGGAGGGCACCCCAACACAAGAAAACAGGAATCATGACTTCTAAGGCAAAAATTGAGGCCCAAGAGCAAGTCAGAGAAGCTGAACACAGGCGACAACTGGAAATAAAACAAACAGAGATGGAAATAAGAGAAAGAGAAAGAGAGGCGGCCCACCGCCGAGAAATGGAAAAGCACCAAAAAGAAATGGAAAAACAACAAAAAGAGAATGAAGAGAAGGAAAAACAGAGAAAACATGAACTGGAGTTGGCAAAAGCTGGGCTGCATGTGCCAGCCAACCCTAACAACCCGGCGCCAAATATTGCTCCACAGCACAGGAAATTTCCCACCTACAAGGCAGGTGATGACACCGAGGCCTTCTTGGAAAACTTTGAAAGAGCCTGTCTTGGGTACAGCATCCCCGAAGACCAGTACATGGTAGAATTGAGGTCACAGCTCAGTGGACCTTTAGCAGAGGTGGCAGCTGAAATGCCTAAGCACCAAATGAATGACTATAAACTTTTTCTAACCAAGGCCAGATACAGGATGGGGATAACCCCAGATCATGCCCGTCGGCGCTTCAGAAGCCAAAAGTGGAAACCAGAGGAGTCATTTCCCAAACACGCCTACTACATTGCAAAAAACTATGAGGCCTGGCTAACAGGAAACAACATTCAAACCTTGGAAGAACTGAACCTCCTCATACAAATGGAGCAGTTCTTGGATGGTGTTCCTGAAGACATCACGCGGTACATACAAGATGGAAACCCCAAGAATATCGCTGAGGCGGGGGAGATTGGAGCCAAATGGATGGAACTGGCAGAAAGCAAAAAAGCTACTGTCAAGGGGAACGATTACCCCAGGGGGCACACAGACCATAAACCCTACCACCGAGGACAGCCAAAGACCCCACATACCACCCAAGTAAAGCCACAGATACCCTACCCTTCAACCTCACCAGTCTCCAGTAACTCACCTCGGCCCAGTGACCCATCAGATGGAAGATGCTTTAAGTGTAATGAACTGGGACATATCAAGGCCAAGTGTCCCAAGAACACCATGCGAGTGCAATTCATTACACCACCATCACACCCAAGATCCCCAGGCCCGGATGCCTCTCAAATACCCTTGGAGCGAAGGGAAAATTTGAGAGTGGGCGGAAAGAAGGTTACTGCGTGGAGAGACACGGGGGCACAAGTGTCAGCTATCCACCAATCCTTCGTTGACCCCAAATTCATCAACCCAAAGGCCAAAGTTACAATTTACCCCTTCATGTCACAAGCTGTAGACTTGCCTACAGCTCAACTGCCTGTCCAGTACAAAGGCTGGTCAGGAATGTGGACTTTTGCAGTCTATGACAATTATCCTATCCCCATGCTACTGGGGGAAGACTTGGCCAACCAGGTGAGGCGGGCCAAGAGAGTGGGAATGGTTACACGTAGCCAAACCAGGCAAGCTTCCAGACCCATTCCTGTTCCTGAGCCGTCCACAGAGGCCCCGTCTGTGTTACCAGAGACCCAGACAGAGGTAGTGGACCCGGATTCCATGCCTACCACTGAAACAGCCACAGCATCTCCAGTCCCAGGCCCGGAACTGGAACAGCAACCAGCACCAGCAAGTGCAACTACATCTTCAAACTCAACGCCAGAGGGCGCCAGCGAGCCAAAACTGGCAGAAGCAACAGACAGCCATACCCAAAAGGCTCAGCCAGAGCCTGAAATACCCTCAGGTGCACCAGCGGAGAGCGGTTCACCAGCAACGGAAACAACCCCATCACCTACATCGCTTCCAGAGGGACCAAGCCCAAGTCCACAGTCTGAGGAAGAACTGGTGACCCCAGCCTCAAGGGAACAGTTCCAGACTGAGCAGGAAGCGGATGACAGCCTTCAGAAAGCTTGGGCGGCGGCACGGAGCACCCCACCGCCTCTCAGCTCTTCTAATCGATCCCGGTTTGTTATAGACCAAGGACTTTTGTACAAGGAAATTCTTTCTGGTGGACACCGGGAAGAATGGCAGCCGCAAAAAACAGTTGGTGGTTCCAACTAAGTACCGGGGGAAGCTCTTAAGCTTAGCCCATGATCATCCCAGTGGCCATGCTGGGGTGAACAGAACCAAGGACCGGTTGGGGAAGTCCTTCCACTGGGAGGGGATGGGCAAGGACGTTGCCAAGTATGTCCGGTCTTGTGAGGTATGCCAAAGAGTGGGTAAGCCTCAAGACCAGGTCAAGGCCCCTCTCCAGCCACTCCCCATAATTGAGGTCCCATTTCAGCGAGTAGCTGTGGATATTCTGGGCCCTTTCCCAAAAAAGACGCCCAGAGGAAAGCAGTACGTACTGACTTTACTGGACTTTGCTACCCGATGGCCAGAAGCAGTCGCTCTAGGCAACACCAGGGCTAACACTGTGTGCCTGGCCCTAACAGACATCTTTGCCAGGGTAGGTTGGCCCTCTGACATCCTTACAGATTCAGGGTCTAATTTCCTGGCAGGGACCATGGAAAAACTGTGGGAAACTCATGGGGTGAATCACTTGGTTGCCACCCCATACCACCATCAAACCAATGGCCTGGTTGAAAGGTTCAATGGAACTTTGGGGGCCATGATACGAAAATTCATCAACGAATTCTCCAATAATTGGGACCTAGTGTTGCAGCAGTTGCTGTTTGCCTACAGGGCTGTACCACATCCCAGTTTAGGGTTTTCACCATTTGAACTTGTGTATGGTCACGAGGTTAAGGGGCCATTACAGTTGGTGAAGCAGCAATGGGAGGGGTTTACGCCTTCTCCAGGAACTAACATTCTGGACTTTGTAAGCAACCTACAAAGCACCCTCCGACACTCTTTAGCCCTTGCTAGAGAGAACCTAAAGGATGCTCAAGAAGCGCAAAAGGCCTGGTATGACAGACATGCCAGAGATCGGTCCTTCAAGGTAGGAGACCAGGTTATGGTCTTGAAGGCGCAACAGGCCCATAAGATGGAAGCATCATGGGAAGGGCCATTCACGGTCCAAGAGCGCCTGGGAGCTGTAAACTACCTCATAGCATTTCCCAATTCCTCACTAAAGCCTAAAGTGTACCATGTTAATTCTCTCAAGCCTTTCTATTCCAGAGACTTACAGGTTTGTCAGTTTACAGTCCAGGGAGAGGATGCTGAGTGGCCTGACGGTGTCTACTACGACGGGAAAAAAGACGGTGGCGTGGAAGAGGTGAACCTCTCAACCACCCTGGAACATCTGCAGCGGCAACAAATCAAGGAGCTGTGCACTAGCTTCGCCCCATTGTTCTCAGCCACCCCAGGACGGACTGAACGGGCATACCACTCCATTGATACAGGTAATGCTCACCCAATCAGAACCCCACCCTACCGGTTGTCTCCTCATGCCCAAGCTGCTATAGAACGGGAGATCCAGAACATGCTACAGATGGGTATAATCCGCCCATCTACCAGTGCATGGGCATCTCCAGTGGTTCTGGTACCCAAACCAGATGGGGAAATACGCTTTTGCGTGGATTACCGTAAGCTAAATGCTGTAACTCGTCCGGACAACTATCCAATGCCACGTACCGATGAGCTATTGGAAAAGTTGGGACGTGCCCAGTTCATCTCTACAATAGACTTAACCAAGGGGTACTGGCAAGTACCACTAGATGAACCTGCCAAGGAGAGGTCAGCATTTGTCACCCATGCGGGGGTGTATGAATTCAATGTCCTTCCTTTCGGCCTTCGAAATGCACCCGCCACCTTCCAGAGGCTGGTAGATGGTCTACTAGCGGGACTGGGAGAATTTGCAGTTGCCTACCTCGATGATGTGGCCATTTTTTCAGACTCCTGGCCCGAACACCTACTACACCTGGAAAAGGTCTTTGAGCGCATCAGGCAGGCCGGACTAACTGTTAAGGCCAAAAAGTGTCAACTAGGCCAAAACAGAGTGACTTACCTGGGGCACCAGGTGGGTCGAGGAACCATAAACCCCCTACAGGCCAAGGTGGATGCTATCCAAAAGTGGCCTGTCCCAAAGTCAAAGAAGCAGGTCCAATCCTTCTTAGGCTTGGCCGGATACTACAGGCGATTTGTACCACACTACAGCCAAATCGCTGCCCCATTGACCGACCTGACCAAAAAGACCCAGCCAAATGCCGTTAAGTGGACTGATGAGTGTCAAAAGGCCTTTACCCAACTTAAGGCAACGCTCATGTCTGACCCTGTGCTCAGGGCCCCGGACTTTGACAAGCCATTCCTAGTAACCACAGATGCATCTGAGCGTGGTATAGGAGCAGTGCTCATGCAGGAAGCAACAGATCACAACTTCCATCCTGTCGTGTTTCTCAGCAAGAAACTGTCTGAGAGGGAAAGTCACTGGTCAGTCAGTGAAAAGGAATGCTATGCCATTGTGTACGCCCTGGAAAAGCTACGCCCATATGTTTGGGGACGGCGGTTCCAACTACAAACTGACCATGCTGCACTAAAGTGGCTTCATACTGCCAAGGGGAACAACAAGAAACTTCTTCGTTGGAGTTTAGCTCTCCAAGATTTTGATTTTGAAATTCAACACATCACAGGAGCTTCTAACAAAGTAGCTGATGCACTCTCCCGTGAGAGTTTCCCAGGATTCAGTCGTTAAAAAGTGTTCTTAAAATGTAGAAGTCTGTTAGTTATATACTTAGGAGTATATGTAAAGGTGTATGTGTTGTATTAATCTGTTTATTTTCAAGTTCTAGAAGGAAATCGCCGCCAGTGAGCTTCCCCACTGTCTGCAATTTGGGGGGCGTGTCATAAACAGATAGCTAAGGGTTAATGTCTCTTTCAGCTGAAGCACCTGACCAGAGGACCAATCAGGAAACCGGATTTTTTCAACTTTGGGTGGAGGGAATTGAGTGTCTAAGGTCTTTGTTTTCCGTCTGCCTGCTCTCTCTGAGCTTTGGAGAAGTAGCTCTACTTTCTAGTCTTCTGTTTCTAAGTGTAAGGACAAAGAGATCAGATAGTAAGTTCTATGGTTTCTTTTCTTTGGTATTTGCATGAATATAAGTGCTGGAGTGCTTTGATTTGTATTCTTTTGGAATAAGGCTGTTTATTCAATATTCTTTTAAGCAATTGACCCTGTGTTGTATCATCTAATACAGAGAGAACATTTGTACTTATTTTTCTTTCTTTTTATATAAAGCTTTCTTTTAAGACCTGTTGGAGTTTTTCTTTACTTCAGGGAAATTGAGTCTGTACTCACCAGGGAATTGGTGGGAGGAAGAAATCAAGGGGAGATTTGTGTGTTGGATTGCTAGCCTGACTTTGCATTCCCTCTGGGGGAATAGGAAAGTACTTTTTGTTTCCAGGATTGGGAACAGAGAGGGAGATTCACTCTGTGTAGTTTCACAGAGCTTGTGTCTGTGTATCTCTCCAGGAGCACCTGGAGGGGGGAAGGGAAAAAGGATTATTTCCCTTGGTTGTGAGACTCAAGGGATTTGGGTCTTGGGGTCCCCAGGGAAGGTTTTTCAGAGGGACCAGAGTGCCCCAAAACACTCTAATTTTTTGGGTGGTGGCAGCAGGTACCAGGTCCAAGCTGGTAACTAAGCTTGGAGGTTTTCATGCTAACCCCCATATTTTGGACGCTAAGGTCCAAATCTGGGACTAAGGTTATTACAGATCCCTTGCCGTTGGTAATGTCTCCGGCGTGGAGGGAACAGCAGGCTCAACCACAGTGCATACTGGGGAGCTGTCAGGCACCGGATTCGACGGCCCTCGTGGGACCGGGATCGACGGTACCGAGGTCGTCAGAGCTTCGGTAGGTGTCGGTGCCGGGCGATCCGAGTTAGATGAGCTGTCTGGCTGCGGTGCCGTCGGCACGGAAGCAGCAGGAGCAATAAGCTCAACCACGGCGCGCGCCGGGGAGCCGTCAGGCACCGGATTCTACGGCCCTTGTGGGACTGGAATCGATGGTGCCGACGTTGTCGGTGCCTCAGAGGTGTCGGTGCCGGGCGATCCGACTTAGACGAGCTCTCTGGCTGCGGTGCCGTTGGCACGGAAGCAGCAGGAGCAGTAGCTCAACCACGGCGCGTGCCGGGGAGCCGTCAGGCACCGGATTCTACGGCCCTTGTGGGACCGGGATCGACGGTGCCGACGTCGTCGGTGCCGCAGCAGGTGTCGGTGCCGGGCGATCTGACTTAGACAAGCTCTCTGGCTGCGGTGCAGTTGGCAGGAAGCAGCAGGAGCAGTAAGCTCTACCACGGCGCGTGCCGGGGAGCTGTCAGGCACCGGATTCAATGGCCCTGGGGGACTGGAATCGACGGTGCCGATGTCATCGGTGCCTCTGCAGGTGTTGGTGCCGGGCAATCCGACTTAGACGAGCTCTCTGGCTGCGATGCAGGTGGCACGGAAGCAGCAGGAGCAGGGGGCTCAACCACGGCGCGTGCCGGGGAGCCGTCAGGCACCAGCAGGAATCGTAGGCTCTCTCGACCTCGGAGGAAGGGAGCGGTGCCGAGTCGACTTCGGTGCCGGCGACGGCCGGTGCCGAAAGGCCTTGGCAGTACCGGCGGGGTCCGGTGCCGAGGAGGCGCTTCTGCCAGCCGCTTGATCATCGCTCGGCGCCAAAGGTGGAGGGGTAAGTGAAAGTCCCGCTCCTTTTGTTCTCGGCTTAAAAGCCTTGCAAATGGGGCACTTAGCTGTCAAGTGTGATTCCCTGAGGCACTTCAAACAGGAGTCGTGTGGATCTCCCTTCGGCATCAGCTTCTGGCAGGCCGAGCCCATTTTAAAACCCGGTGAGCCGTGCATGGGCTCCGGCACCGGGTTCATGGAAGGGGCTACTTCCTGAACCCCGCTAACAATTACTAAACTAACTATGTTAGCAAAGAAAAAACGTATAACTATACAAATATATATATAAAAGTATTATAACTGCATAACTATATACGAGAACTACGAGTAGCTAGGGAAGTGGAGGTCAGCTAAGCCGCGCTCCACTGTTCCAACGACCGACACGGGCGGTAAGAAGGAACTGAGGAGCGGGTGGGCCGGCAGGGGTATATATCAAGCGCCATGATGGCGCCACTCTAGGGGGCGACCTGCCGGCCCACTGAGTTGCTAGGGTAAAAGTTTTCCGACGAATGTGCACGCGCGGCGCACACACCTAACTGGAATGGATATGAGCAATCACTCGAAGAAGAACATCAGTACTACAATTAAAGGACATTAGATTCACAACAAAAATAAAGCAGCAATTTTACAATCTTCTTCTAAGAAAGATACCATTATACTACAAAGTGATTCAGAGTAAAGGGTTTAATTGATCTTTCAATGTCAATTTTCAAATCTACTCCTCAGAAGCAGGAAGTGCAGTTTGTAAATCACAATCCTGTACCTTTGCAGATGCATTATTGGATCCAATAAGTGAAAGTTATAAAGCATGATGCATAATTATAGCACATTTAAAACAGCAGTTTGGGGAAACATCAGAAGTTATGAAAAGTGTAATTTATTTTTGCTGACAGATATTAATTGCTCCATGTTAACAATTTTTGAACCATTATTAATAAGAAAAAATAGCACACTAATGTCTCAGCAACATCTGTCCAGAGTGGATATTCTTCTAGACATAAAACAAATTCTTACACCGTAAGGGGAGGAAAGCAATTTCCCAAAGAGAACATTTATTATTAAATTTCTAAATTGTGCCATGACACAGTGGGGAAGCAAAACAGAAGTTGCTTCCAGCAAGTCTGAAGTGTGATTAGTCTCTGCAGCTATTGGCTAATTGGAGTTCTACATTTATTCTGTTCCCTCTGGGTCTAAATCATTTTGTTTTATCAGAACCAAGCAGCCAGCAAGGGATCCTCTGGGACATTGCAATGTCCTTGGAGCAGGACAGCTTTTTTTTTTTTAATTTTTTTTTTATTCAGTGCAGAACAATGACAAAGGGATTCTGACAGTGTTTTTCCATTGGTTATGCCTGTACCAAAAGCATAAAAGGCTGGGCAACCCTAAGTTATTGTGAAAGTAGAATGAATTATATTGTAAAAATAAGAATGGATTAAAGAAATGTGTAAGTACCTTTAAGCAGAAATAAGAAATGTTGAAATACAGGTACCAGGAAAAGAAACATTAGGCATAAACAAGGGTATTAATGGTGAAACATTAACAGAAGATCGGTAATAGTTAGTAAGGAAATAAGATATGCATGCCTAGCCCAGGTAAACTTTTCAGATTCTGCTTCCTTTGTTATCTTGTTAAGTGCCCACCCTTTTATTTGTATAAATAAGATAGTTTGTGTCTTGCATGGTGCTCACGTTATCTGGGTGTTATTAGCAGAGCGCTGTGCTAATAAAACAGAGTGGTCTGACAAACTGTGAGTCCTGAGTCTAACTTTGACAATTTGGAGGTTCTGCCGAGATGGCAACCGTCTTCACTGGGGCTGTGTGATTCCTGACCATTTTTGTAGGACGACCGTGGCAGCCAGCACCTGGGCATTTGGCCCGAGCGGTCCTCCCCCAGAACAGAAAGGAGCACGACCACAGTGAAATCTACACCATTGAACCTGTTGGTTCCCACTCTGTTCTGGTAGGGATCCCGGGATCTGACATCAGGAATCTGGTCAGGTAATTATTTCTGTGTTTTGTCCGGACTGAGCATTGTCCTGTCTCTTTGTCTATCCGTCCTCCTGTGGAGTGTTTGAGTCTGGGTGCCATCTCCATCTGGGGATTGGCCGACCAAGGGATTCCTGTCCCTGCGGTCTGAGTGAGTGGAATCTGCACAATCGCAGTCGCACCGCACTTTGGGTAAAACCCTTGGTGTGAAAGCAAGGGTGATTGAGGCAGTAGCCTGTGGGCTCCTTTTGTGTGTTGCACTGGGCATCGCTCTGACGAACCCGAATTTCCTTCTTGTGCGATTGGTGTGTGAAGTCCTCCTGTATAGGTAACCAGACGTCTAAGTTTGGACAGTTCCCTAAACGAACGCCGGCTCATTGTATGTATTTTAGGATGGGTCCAGACTCCTGTAAAAAGGGTCCGGACTCCTGTAAATTTCCAGAAAAATGGTCTAGGCTAACTCAGGGGGATCCCAAAACTCAGTGGCCACTGTTAAAGTCTTGGAACAAAGACCGAGTAGATGTCTTAAAGGACGAACTCTGCCAACCTAAAACTAAATTGGCTAAAGGAGAGGTTAATTGTTTCATGCAGTGGTGGGAAGAGGCAAATCATAGGTGGACAAAATCAAAACTTGCCTCTCTCAATTATTCAAATAATAAGTTAAAAGCTTTATTAAAAGCCTCCTCTCCCACTACCAGACTGAGCGCTCCCCTTCACCCCGTTCTCAAAAAAAAAAAACCACCCCGGATCGATCCAACCCCCTTCATACTCCCATCTCATTGTAAAAAGGACCACAAGACCCTTGTTCTGTTCCCCTTTGTTGTCTGCCTCAGAAAATGATTCTTTAGTGTTCCACTACCAATTCAGCAACGAGGGTGGCTCCTCAACTAGCCCCCACCCTTCCTGGTCCCTTTCCTTGAACATTTCTTTCAAAATTGTGAAGTGACCACAATAGCACTCACAACGGTTCATTGGAAAAAGCAGGATGGGGGCCCAGACAAGCAGACAAGCAACAGATAAAGAAACTGAAAAACAGGTTGAAAGCCCTAAGGGCATAGTGTCAGGAGTAAGAAAAGCACTAAGTGCAGGCATGAACCCCTGGAACAATACTTAAAATGGTGAAATCTGAGGTGATAAAGATGTCATTTTGGGAGATAAACAAGTGATTTAAGGAAAGAGAATGAAAAGTTAACTCTACAGAAGCTGGAGAGAATTAAGCAGTTCAACTTTGTGAAAATGTTTAAAAGGATCATGTTAAAGACAGACAATTCTTGGTTTCTTTGCAGCCATTCTGAAGGGAAAATGGGCCCTTTTCCAAAAGAATGCCTGTAAATAATCCAAATATATATACAGCTATGTAAAACCAAAGCAGTGTAAAGGAATGTTAAGGAAAAGAAAATGTGTATGTATTTATTTGTCTGTGAAAATATGTAAAGTTCCAAGAATCTAAACCAACACATCTGGTTTGAAAAACTCCTGTTTTCTAGGTGTGAAATAAATTGGTTTTGTTTTGGTTTTTAATGCCACTAAAAATTCATTTGACCCTTTAATTCAAAGTTGCAAAACTGACAGACCTTTTTGCAAGACACAGGTAATCAGTGTTGTTTGGCTTTGGGATTTAGCATTTAACCCTTAAGGGGTAACTTGATTCTTTACAAAATTTAAAATGTTTTTAAATAAAGACCAAGTCATGGCTGCAATAGAGCAGTCAAAATCAGGAGAATACGGAGAGATTCTGAAGTCTTTGTGTGTGTTTGTTTGGTTGTTGTTTTTTTGTAACAATAGCAGATAAGAGCTATAGTGAAAGAATAAGAAATTAACAGTGACCCTCTGAAGCAACAACAGAGATGAGGTGCACAAAACAAAAAGAAGCAATATTAAAAACACTGAGCCTTAAAATGGCTCTGTGTAATCAGACTGTCATTTTGATAAGGGTACACGAAAACTCTGTAAGAACAAAAGAAACAGTTACAGCGTATGTAAAAATTGATATGGCTAATGTTTAAAAAAAATTGTAGTATAGGAGGAATGTGCATTTTCCCTAGGACATGTGCAGTGTATATTGTAGAAGGGGTTAAAAGAAATGCAAATGAAACGTGCTACTGAATTAAAATCCTATTAGGGCTCCAAAAAAGAGCCGCAATAGACTGTGTTTTCTTTTTCAGATCTCTGTGTGTTTCGTAAGCAGAAGTTGAAAATGGAAAGAAAACAAAACTCTGGTGGAAGTTGATTGTGTCCCTTTTAAGACAGAGTCTCTGAGCTCTGCTGATGGCTTTGAATCCAAAAGCCAAGCCTGTGTTGATGCAAATTACCTAACTGATAAAGGAAGGTGAGAACTGCCAGCACAAAAGAAATTGCCTAAATAAAAGACATGGTTTAACAAGATCCCTTTAAGAGATTTGATGCTAAATGTTATTGTTAATATTAAACATTGAAATAAATATAATGTTAGTAAGTACCCCTGTAACAACGTATAGTGTGTATGATTTTTGAAAAAATCCTTGAAGGTAATATGGTAATGATGCTTCTCAGCTATTACCTGTGAATAAACTTAAAGCTTAACACAGCAGGAAAAACATTACAAACTTGGTCTGCTATATAAGAAGAAAAATTTGAGGTACACCACCTCATGAATTTAATAACTGAACAGTGGAATAATTTCCCCATAACCCTTAAAAAGTAGAACCAATTAAAACCTGCCTGCCTATAGAACAAAATACACAGGAAAATATGGGGGTAATTCCTCTGTTTTGCCTGCAGTCAGCAAGGGTATTTGTAAAAGAAAGGAAGCTTTTAGGAAGCTTATAATCAATGCCACCCCGAAAGGGGTAGAAGCGATAATCAATGCCACCCCGAAAGGGGTAGAAAAATGTTATTTTTGTCTTTTAGAAAATCAGAAAAAGCTAATACCAGCTACAGAACAACCTATTGCAAAAACAAATGAAAGTAAAAAAACATACTGCAATAGCTATGGAATGTACTGAAATGCAGATATTTAGAACATAAGATGTTTTGGGTAATATCAGAAAATATTAAGGTTTTGATGCATCTGTTAAAGCAAAGGAAAAATCATTGTTTGATACCTATCAATATAAATAAATGCAGTAAGTGAGTACGGTGAGACAAAATTTGTTAAGTGAAGAAATTGTTGTTAAAATCGCACACCAACAGGCTCTGGAAACAAAGATATGGAAGGTTAGCCCACTCCCCAGATTGCACCTGGGATCTTTCTGGCTGTCCTGGACCTCAAGCCAGTGGGCTGTGGAGAAAGGGAAACTATTAGACACCAGAGGTTGTACCAAGTGGACTCCTCAAAAGTGGGTATGCTTATCCATGCCTGTTGCTCCAAAGCCCTGTAGTAAAGACATCTCACTAGAATCCTGTATGTGAAATAAAATTAATAATGAGACCAAAGTACTGTATAATGGGCTATGTGTATGTGTTAATTCTTGAGGAAAATTGTTTAAAAAGTGTTAGTAACCCACCAGAAGACAAATGTAAATGTAATATAAGTACTGTGTTTACCAATAATCACATTTACTATTTGCCACAACAACAACAGCAACAAAAGAAAGTCTCAGCTTACTGTAAGCACTGATTTAGCTGAGTTCTCTATCAATCTTGGCATTGAATGGCAAACAGTTACCAATCATCTGTTAAAAGGTAAAAAGGTAACATAGTTCCTAGAAAAAAAATGTGGAAAACTGGAGCATTCATATTATACACGCAAATGGGGACATGTTAAGAATTGCCACTGCAGAAAAACATAACAGCTTACCATTTGGTATAACATTTTCTGGATGGTCTCCCACAACTACTGGCATACTAATGTTACTACCCCTAATTGTGTTTTTGGTTTTAAATTGTATGCGTTTAATTGAAATGTTTAAAATGTGCTGGTGGATAAAACAAATGTATGCAAAGCTAAAGCCACAGGCCCAAATCACCTCCCAGTATTTTCTATTACGTGGACTAAATAAGAAGTGACACTGGCGATTAATAATCTTAGTGTCAAAAGGGGGATATGTAGGAGCAGGATTTTATAATGTCCCATAAGAATTAAAGTATAATTTGATTACATCCTGCTAGCCACCCTTTTTAAATAGCAGAAAGAAATGAACCTCTGGGACTACAAGATTCTGTTTTCCCATATGCATTACAAATTGGGCCCTCTCTAACTCTTTGTTTTAAGATTTAGGTAGTAAGAGACAGGATTCTCTATTGTGTCTATATTAAGTAAATTAGAGAAACATTGAAGGCCTGGGTCTCAATGTAAATTGTCTTGGTTATTAATTGTAAAACTTAGCAAGGTTTAATTTGCAATGCTTTTTTGCTCCATATAAAATACTACTGTTTGTATTCTCAATCTGTTTGTGTGAATGAGGAATGTATGCATCAGGAAAAAATAAGGTGTGAAGGCCATTGTTATAGCCAGAGTCAAGGAAGAAGTAGTAAAGAAACTTAAAGAACATCAAAGAATCATCAGGCACTGCTTACTACCCAGAGAGCTGGCATCTCAGAGCGGATACATGCTTCACAGTGTAAGAATGCACCACCCCCTGCGAACCAATCATCACCTCAGGACCACGCAGAGTCAGTTGTGACTCCAGAAGAAGACGTAGAGGAACAGCCTGTTTCCTCAGTTGACATTGTCAGAACCAGAAGGGCCCTGCCTCCAACATGCGCCTCTGGTGGCGCCTGTTCCTCGGCTACTGGTGTCTTAAGGTCTGTGGAGTCCACAATGACAATTCTTTTATCCAGCAGCTAGTGTAGATAGCTCAGACCTTTATTATTTCTAAATGCTGGGTCTGCAGGCACATCCCAGCCCACTCTCAAACTGGTGTTCCTGTCCTGGCTATCCCACTCAATTCCCCAGACCTCACTGAAGGACCTTGTCCGTTTAAAACAATATGGAACAGTAATGACACCTGGGAAGAGGCTATTGGCAGTTCCTTTATCTCACTTGGGGGAGTAATACACCAGGCAAAAAGGCTCCTGAGGTTACAAGCAGTAGTTAAAATAATGGCAAATAAAACTGGAGAAAGTTTAAGAGCCCTGGCCAAAGAAACAGGGGAGATCTGACAGGTGGCCCTCCAAAACCGTCAGGCATTGGACATAGTGCTGGCGGCCAAAGGAGGGACCTGTGCTCTCATTGGAAAACAATGTTGTGTGTTTATACCTGACGATACCAATGAGGTAACAGATCGCTGTAGCCACTTAGAACAAATCTCATATCTTCTCTATGAAGAGTCAAGTTCTTTGTGGAAGTGGCTAAGTAACCTGTTCAATTTCTCTGGCATAGGAAACAGGTTGTTTCAGGGAACCCTGACTATCCTGTTTGGAATCTTAATAATTTTTGTATGTTTTCAGTTACTCTCCTATTGTATCCAAAATTATGTAAGGCATGCCACCCAGGTGACTGCCCCAAAACAGAGTGCTAATATGATTATTTTGAAGATTGCTGATGAACAAAGAGATAAAGAACGGTTAATATGTGGAACCCAGTAAAATGTTGGTCATGGCGTGAGCTTGACCAAAAGGAGGGACTGTGAAAGTAGAATGAACTATATTGTAAAAATAAGAATGGATTAAAGAAACGTGTATGTACCTTTAAGCAGAAATAAGAAATGCTGAAATACAGGTACCAGGAAAATAAACATTAGGCATAAAAAAGGGTGTTAATGGCGAAACATTAACAGAAGATCGGTAATAGTTAGTAAGGAAATAAGATATGCATGCCTAGCCCAGGTAAACTTTTCAGATTCTGCTTCCTTTGTTATCTTGTTAAGTGCCCACCCTTTTATTTGTATAAATAAGATAGTTTGTGTCTTGCATGGTGCTCACATTATCTGGGTGTTATTAGCAGAGCGCTGTGCTAATAAAATAGAGTGGTCTGACAAACTGTGAGCCCTGAGTCTAACTTTGACATTATTTAGCTTACATTATATATGGCATATACCAAGTTAGTCTGTCTTTTATAAATTGGGCGGAGGCTGTGAATGCTGCATACAGATACATTTGATACGTGATGATTTAATCTGGAAATTAATATGGCAGACAAAGTACACTGAAAATCTGATGACCTCATTAGGATTTACACCAATGTGTAATTCCAAATTTTCACCGGAATCTGGCCCTGAGTGTTCAGGAACCTACATGATGTTATACTCCACCTAAGTACTCACCATTATCTTGAAGGATATAAGTTGTTGCTCTTATATTTTGCTTCACTTTTGTGTGTTTGTTAGAAAAACTAATCTTCTCTTGAGTCTGTTCTCTCTTTTCCTTTCTCTTTGGAGGCTGAGGAGATGACACCATGTCTCCTGTGTCATGGGACCCAACAGTCGATTTAGATTGGCGATCATTTCCCTAGAAAAATAATTCAGAATTTTCACTGGTGAATATAGGATAGATTTTTTTTAAGTTTCACTGTAAGCTACCTAAGTCATAGTTTATACAGACAACAAGTATACAAACAGCTATATTCATTAGCTACCAGTGCTTTTAGATGCTATCTAAAATAATCTAAGAAACCATAACCTTTCATCAACCTGTTGTCAACTCAAAGAAAAAAAAGTGAGTTCATTTAACTCAATTAATGCTGTGAATTCCCTGAGGAAAATCAAGCATGCCTTCTTTGATACAAGATTCATTCATGTGAATTAATACATGCATATGCATATACAAAATCATTGGATGTTCATAACCAATGTGACTGGTAAATAACTGATCACATGACCAAAACTAAAATTGTATGTTGTTCTCCTAAGTATCAACAGCAGATGGCAGAGGCACTGGCAGATATCTGGCATTCGCACTGATGTTCTTCATTGTAGACACCCTGAAAGAGGCAAGACACCCTGCTGCTTCTGAATCACTTCCCCATTTTGCATCTAAAAACTAAGCAGTGGATCTGGACCCATGTCTCTTTATGGAGACTTACTATGGCAAATTCAGAAGACATATTTGAAAGTCATCTTTGAAGGAAGGCAAAATGACACAATAATGCATATTGAAAGGATGTCTAGAAGCTGATTTTCATAGGACCCCAGTCCATCACAGCTCCCACTGACTTCATTTGGAGTTGTGTCAACCTAATCATTTTCTCTAATTAAGCAGCATGCACTTTTTCTCTTTAATTGACCACATTTAAATTTAACACAATCTTTAGCTTGAAAAAAATGTGACTTCCACATGTTTTTTCCTTAGTTTAAACCAGTTCACAATAATGTTTATAAAAGTTGTATCATAAATATGTATGCAACGTAGATTACATATCTCAGACACGTATAATGCTATTTAGTTAAATCACAAATGACAAGTAAATTCCACTTGGTACTTTCACTGGGTGCAGCTGTTTGAACAATTCAAACTACTTAAATGTTGAACACTGGAGGGCCCTGTAATTCTACAAAGTGAGCAGAATAGACAAGGACAGCCCATTTTTCCCCCTCTGCTGAAGTTGAGAGGAAATACCTATCTTTAAACAAAGGTCTCAGGACTGACTTCACTACAATAACCTTTGCTTTAACAAAATCCTGTACGTATTATGCACACTGGCATTTTTTAATAAAACGTTCATTGTGGTTCTTCTGATTTTTATTTAGCCAACAGAAATGTCGCCTCGTTTCATTTAAAGATGGCTTTTTTGTTTATTGAAGAATGAGGGTATAGCCACATTTCACCTTTTCTTTCAGTGCCTACAAATTCCAAAATTCATAACATATCAGAGTGCTGGTCCAAATCAGCAACAGCAGTAAAACCGTACGTGACCATTAAGGCCAATGGAACTCCAGTGATTTACACTAGCTGAGAATCTTGCCCCAGATAGTTAATATCAATACTGCACATTCCTAAAAAGTCTACATATATTAAAATGTCTACTATGCATTAGTGTGTCAATTGTGCATTTTTTCATCTTGTCTGTGTTACTTCTCTATATGGGATACAACCATAAAGAAGATAATTCTGAATGTTAGCCATTATTCTCATTAGCTTCTAGCTTCTTTTTTCCAGTCTTGTCATAGTGAAATGAGACTAATAAAAAAAAATGCTAGAATGCTGAAATTCACATACAGTGACCAAAACAAGGAAACTGCACTTTATACTGATGTTTGTATCTTCTATTGACTTAAAACTGAATTGAGTGGAGGCTTTTTTTTTTTTCAATAGTTTCATATTTTCTTTGTGTTCCGTTAGTTGTTTTTTTTTTTGCAGGGGAAGGGGAGTTCTTGGGACAGTGGGGTGGGTGGGACAGACTACAGAGTATATACTTATAGACTGTGGGCCTGATTTTTCCACTCCCTTCAACTTCTGTGGTCATTTACCTCTGTGCACAGTGAATGCAAGTGTAAGCAGAGTCAGGATAAGCTCTACCCTGCCATCTGGTGGAAAGAATTTCAGAGAGTGTATTTGCATAGGCACGCCTACCCTATCCCAGACTGCCGAGCTGTGGGACTGCTTGGTGACAAATGACTCACCCTCAGTTGGGTGGTACTTGCTAGACAAGGGACATGGGTTCCAAAACCCAGTGAATTGAGAGAGGCTGGGGACAGGTATCTGTGCCTGGTGGTGCAGTCTCCTTGTGGAGCCAGAAGCACCAGTTCCACTCCCTCTTCTCTCCACTGTGGAATGTCAGAGTTGATTTTTTTATTCCCTCAAGAATCTAAATACAGGTTACTGAGCTGAACTCACTTTGGGCTAATGGTGCACTAGCACTGGGGCTCCCCTACTAAGAGCTGAGATCACTAAGAGTTGAAATCACTAAAGAGCTGAAATTACTGAGCTGAGAGCACTGAGTACTGTGCTAACTAGTGGGGGAGCCTGAAGATATACTGTGGAACAGAGCAGCTGGCGGAGTGGAGCGGTTGTGGGGACGGCTGGAGCGGATCACGGGACAGCTGGTGGCAGTGGAGCGGCTGGCAGAGCGGAGTAGCTGTGGGATGGGTGGAGTGGCCCACAGAGCGAGCGGAGCCGAGCAGTTTGCAGAAAGAACTGGAGCAGCTCATGGAGCAGAGCAGCTGGTGGAGCGGAGCAGTTTCTGAGGACGGCTGGAGGAGCAGAGTGGAGCGACTGGTAAAGCGGAGCAGTTTGTGGAGAAGGTGGAAGCAGAACCCACGGAGAGGCAGGGCAGTTGGCCCTGGACCACGTAAGGTGCCCCTTTCTACCCAGGCTGGGGGGAGGGACCTCTACAGATAAACTCTCGAACTCTGGGGTGGCATTGACCAGAGACTTTTGGGTTGTTGGACTTTGGGGTGATTGGACTTAAAATCCTAAGGGGAAAAAGGGCAGTGCCAAACGTACTTGGAGGTGGGTTTTTGTTTATGGTTTGTGTTATAACCCTGTTTGTGGTGTTTCTCCAATGGGATGCCGCATTGATTCCTTCCTTTATTAAAAAGATTTTGCTACACTCAGACTCCGTGCTTGCAAGAGGGGAAGTATTGCCTCCTAGAGGCGCCCAGGGGGGTGTGGTATGTGAGTGTCCCAGGTCACTGGGTGGGGGCTCGAGCCGGTTATGCACTGTGTTACTGAAACGGAACCCCTGGATACTTAACCCGGCCCTTGTTGCTGTCAACTCAGAGGGGCAGAAGGGTTACACAAGCATAGAATAAAATACTACCATTCTGATCTGGCAGCATTTTATATCCACTCTGCACAGGTGTGTAGGTCAGACTAGGTGATCATGATGGTCCCTTCGGGGCTTAAAGTTTATGAGTCTGATGTGTAAATGGCTACAGGGTGTAAGGCTGTAGAGAATCAGGCTGTGAAGGATTCCTTGAGCATAGGATAGGCAACTCTTTTACAGCCTGATTCAAAGTCCACTGAAGACCATGAAAAGACTCCCACTGTCTTCACTGGCCTCCGTATGAAGTCTTGATTGTGTATTTTCCTTAGTTGCATAAACGGAATTAAAAGAGAATCAAAACTTAGAGGGTAGTTTACCAGAATTATGAGATATCTCAAAGGAACAGTTGGTCTTTGGCTGGGTTTCAGAAATGTTATACAAAATAAAGAGACCATTACAGTAACAATATTTTCTGATATTTCTTTTGTCTAACTGACATGTGAATAGTTCCATATTCTTCAAGCAGTGATAAACATACCACCAGGTGGCTCTGAGTTTTATTATCACACGTTTAACTGAAACCCAAAGGACAGTGACTTTCCATCTGTTGGAATTAAGCAGAGTTAGCAGCAAAAATCTTTTATTGTTACATTTGCTACTTACACTCCCTTTAGATTTTCGGGATCCCACAACAGGAGGCAGTGAAGAGGCTTTGGAACTGCAGAAACAAATAATACCTTAGGAGTCTGAACACGGTCTATAATGTAAATGCTATATGTGCCTTTATTATAATAAACAATGGTTTGTTTTCCTAACTATGGCAATGTAGTTAATTATTTTATCCAATCTACTATTGTACTAAGAAATCCCACTGATACTGATGTCAAATTCCTATTTACCAGGTTGCATTTAAATGCCTAATCCTTGTCTTATGCAAATAAATGTATTGTAATTCCCATAAGGTATACTTCAGTGGTTCTCAACCAGGGGTATGAGTAGTCCTGGGGGTATGCAGAGATCTTCTAGGGGGTATATCAACTTATCTAGATATTTGCCTAGTTTTACAACAGGCTACATAAAAAGCACTAGCAAAGTCAGTATAGACTAAAATTTCATACAGATAATGGCTTGTTTATACTGCTCTATTTACTAAACGCTGAAATATAAGTACAATATTAATATTCCAATTGATTTATAATTATACAGTAAAATGAGAAAGTAAGCAATTTTTCAGTAATAGTGTACTGTGACACTTTTGTATTTTTATGTCTGATTTTGTAAGCAAGTAGTTTTTAAGTAAGGTGAAACTTGGGGGTACACAAGACAAATCAGACTCCTGAAATGGGTAAAATAGTCATGAAAGGTTGAGAATCACTGGTATATTTTATATACTGAAAAATGTGAGGAGGTATTCTGTTATTCTGTGCAAGATCCCTCCAGTACCTATAATTCCAAGTATCTCCATTGATTTCAGTGGAGCAATGCAAATTTATACCAGCTGAGGATCTAGCTCAATATCCCTTAGGCTATATCTATACAATGAGCCAGGGATGCTATTCTATCTACACAATGAGCTAGGGGTGCTAATCTATCTACACAATGAGCTAGGGGTGCTATTCCCCTGCTCGTGTACACATACTTCCACTAGCTCTTATTGGTGAGTATGTACTTGGCACAGCTCAGCAGTGCTGCCACTACCACTACCCATGCTACCATAACTTCGCTGCTATTTATACTCACACTAGCTCGATGAGAACTAGCATAACTATATGTACACAAACAGGGGAAATCACACTCCTTGCTCGTAGCATAGACATAACCTTAGGTTATGCTTTGCATAACCTTTCCATTCGTGCCTCAAAAATATTTTTCCCAGAATAGTTTGCGTTACTAATTCTCGCTGTATACAGTTCACAAAAGTCAGTAGGTATTGCACTGGAGTTAATTTGCAAAATAGGAGACAAATTTTGATCTCACATCAGTTTCTCACTGGCACATCTCCACTGATCTCAGTGGAAATATTCACCAGAGAAAGTGAGAGAATTGGGCCCAAATTTTTCTAAAGAATTTAAAAGATCGGTCCAATTTTTAAATTACAGTGATCCATCAGATACCTATTATGAGCTCAATCTTGCAAACATTACCAGTGTAGTGCTTATTACTATGCATAGTCCCATGGAACTCCATGGGACTACTAATGGTAGTTTTGCACCAAGCCCCACAGTGTTCATAGGATTAGTCCCTAAAAGAATACTCGTGTGACAGGGGCATTGTCTGGTCCCTGGGGAACAAATGGTTAACTCCAGCTCAGCTCCCTTTTCTCCTTGCACAGGTAGTCAGGGGAAGGGCTGGAAGAGTGTGTAACTGGGAAACAGAGTGTGTGTGGTGGGAAGGGGGGGAAGAATACCTTTAAGGAAGGTCTCGCTCCACACCTGGGTCATAGAACTGGCTTACAGCACCTTTTGAAAGAATGCACGCTCTACACACCATATGAAATACAGTGGGCCTTAGACATGATAGATCAGCATAGTTCCACTGAAAACGCTATGTGGATTAACACCAGTAGAGGAAAAATCTGGGTGGGGAGGGCTGCGCCAGAGAATCTCTCTCAAGGTGTTCATGTTGTGCTACATAATCTCTCACTTTAATGGTACTTTTATGAGAGAAATACATCCTCCCTTCCTCTCAGTTTCCGTCCTCTCTCTGGTAATATTCTTTGTCCCCTTTTCTTTCTTATGGGCATCAGCACAGGTTTTTCAAAAAATATAAATACAGGTCTGCTTCTGTGTTACATTTTGTGTGTCTCAGATAATGATTTTGTGTTTTATTGGGTTTGGTTTGTAAACACAATGACTAACACACAAGGACACGAGTAGTATGAAAATACACACACACACACACACACACACGTGTATAAAGAGAGCTTACCCCTGAGGTCTTCTTATTGTAGACTTGCTAAACAGTAGATCACCATAAGGCAACTTCTTAAACTTGTCTCTGCCCACTGCAACATAGAACTGCCCATTCTCCAGATCTGACCCACTCTGAACAAGTTTTCCATCTAAAGTATAAAGCCTGGCAAAACATTAATTGCAGTTTCAATTAGATTTCCTAAGTGCATTGAAAAGCTGGAGTAACCTATCCACTTAAAAATCATGACCGATTCTTTTCGTCCTTAATTTACTGGACTTCAAAAGCAGAGCTATAACAGTTGTCATACAAATACCACTATACCCCCAAAGAATCAAATACAAGGGAAGAAATATCAGACTAACCATCTACATCACAACTTGGATCAAGCCACATGGTACTTGGGATCCAAGCAGGTGAACAGAGAAATCTAATTTGGGATTGATCTCTCATTGTCATGGGTGAACTGTGTCAGCTAATGAAACAAGAACTATTGGGAGACAGATGGACCTTCTATCCAGTAACTGGAATAAGTTTAAGAATTACTGGATTTCTGTACTCACAGAAACTTTATTCTCTAGAGCTACATGTGATCTGTTCCACTGGCTCTCAACCTTTTTCATTCTAGGATCCTCTTTTCCATATCAGGATTCACTTCCCGTCCAGCTTTACGGAAAAGGCAGGTAGATCATTACCCCAAGATTCAGAATCCATCTTCTATTCATTTCAAGTGTGAACATAATTATGCATAGTACTTTTATTCACACAGGGTATCTATGCTGGATTGGGCTTTTTTTGTTGTGGTGGGTATTGTAAATATATTATCAGGTCATCTTTACATTATAGTAGCGTTTCTCAAACTGGGGCCACCTGGAGGTCCCCAAGGGTGCCCCAGGGGTCCCCAGGCTCCATTGATCAACTCCTTCCCCTCTCTCCTAGTGCTTCCTGAATGCTAAAGTCTGGAGGCACAGTAGAGCTAAGGTAGGCTTCCTTCCTGCCCTGGAAGGGGGTCTCTGTGCACTGCCCACTACCCAAGCGCCAACTCCACAGCTCTCATTGGCCAGGAACCTCATGAGCCCACCGCCTAGGAACTGCTGCCAGAGAGATGTGTCAGTTACTTTCTGGAGCTGCCTGAGGTCCCAAAGTCCCTCCCAGGGTTCACAGCCTGCACCCCAATCCCCTACACTAGCTTGGTGAAAGTGAGTGAGGGTGGGGGAGAGAGTGAGTGGGGCCGGGGCCTTGGAGAAGGGGCTGGGAAGGGGCATGGCCTCAGAGAAGGGCAGGACAAGGGCTGCATGGGGGTTTTTGGGGAGGGTCCCCAAAATTTTTTAAATCAAAATGGCGGTCCTTGGGTTGCTAAAGTTTGAGAACAGATGCATTATAGCAAGGAACAGTATGTATAAAACAATTAAAATACCAAAAGCTAATGTCTGCGTTGTACCAGAGGGATCTTTATCATAATAATCTTGGTATACAGAGTAACAGACTATTGTGTGTACACATGTATTTACTGAGGGTGAAGGAAGAAACTTGTTGCTTGGGGATTTCTATTTCTCTTCTGTCAGAATCACCTCATTTCCAAATCTCTGATTTTACACAAGAAAGATCACAAGGGGGTGGAGGGAATTCATCTATACTGAACCGGTTCTACCCTGTGCAGCATGTTCCACAACTCAACAACAGGAGCACGTTTACATAAGTAAATTTAACATTCAAACATCTGTATTTAAGAAGCCTTCTAGAGAGTGTGTGCATGTTATCCACAAAGTGCACGTACAGCAAATGGATGCACACAATACTGACACAAACAAATATTAATTTTTCAACAAGTCCACCTCAACAAGCTTTTTTCCCAAGTGATATATACAAGATGACAGAGCTGAGCTAAGTCAGAAAATTCTGTATTTTATGAAAGAGAAAAAGCTACTTTTCCCCATAATCGTTTTACGCTAACTTCCGACGGTCAGTATTAGTCAGATGAATCCATTGCCCTTTGAGGCCAGACATACACTTGGTTTAATCTTGCATGAAATAAAATAAAAAAAGCACAATTTGCAAAACACTTTGACATATCTTTGTAACCCATAATTCATCATTAATCCCCCCAGATGTGGAAATTCCTCAGTTTTCTAGGCGCAACAAATTGTATACTAACATAGGCAACGTTTTTGGTCTTATTTTATATTAACATCAATCTTAGCTTTTAAACTTTGCTGTTTCCTTGCATATCTAGTATGTCATCCCAAATGCACTTCCACTGCTACAAAGTATACTTAGTGGTTATTTTTTAAATACAAACATTTCATGGTAATGGCAGCACTTGAAAAAACACTTATGCTTCATTGCCACATAAAAGCCACCAGTAATGATGAAACAACATTAATGAGCAAACAAGCCCACAAAGACAAGGAAACCTAAAATCTATAAGGAAACTCATTTCTGAATTCACCTCATTGTGTTTGTTAGACCACACATTGCTTGGAGGACCCTAGAAAACAGGAAAATTAATGTAGCTTAGGAAATAGAATTCTGCCATCTAAATGTCAATCGGTGTGGGTATGGGTGTATTAAATAGATCTTTAACTTTGTCTAATGTATACTTTTCTGCTTTAAATGCCATATTTGTTGTTGTTCTTCAATGTTGTCAGCCTAATGAACCACCTGAAAACCTTAACAACAAATATCTGGCAGCCTCTAACTAAGTTTCTCACTAATAATAATAAAGCCTAATAATTTAATTAAACATAATCAGCTGTTTAAATTGAAAACAATAACAACAATGCATTTAACAAAGGAACTTTATTAAAAAAATTATTATAGACCTACCAAGTATCACATACGTTGTGTGACATTCATGCCTACAGCTTTTTCCCCATCCACCCAGTCATACCTGCCCACAGCCCAGCTGGTTCTCATGTATTCCTGTTAGGCACCAGAGATGCCCCTGCAGTGATACCTTCTGGGGGAGGCTGTGGCGGCTACTCTGCAAGGAGCTTCACTCTCTGCTACCCTTCCTGCATCTGAGCCAGAAATGGGGAGCCAGGAGCAGAGGTGGTGGCAGAGACACCATGTGAAAGGCTGGTGCCTAGGCTCCTTGCCTTCCACAACCTTGCTCACCCATCAAGTTGCTTCAGGCTCTCAATTACCACCTCGCTCTTCCCTCACCTTGCCTAGACACACGCCACATCATCACAACTCCCCCAACCAACTCGCTCGTCCTGGTATACACCCCCTCCATGCCACACCTCCCCCTCACCTCCAGGCACCCTCTACCTCCCCACCACATACCCCTCAGGCATAGGCGATGCATGGGGCAGCATGGGGGGGGGTCAAGAGGTCCCCTCCCAGATTTTTGCTTGGCCTGCTGGGTGGAGAGAAAGGGGTTGTGTCCTTTTCCCGTTGCACCTGTCCCTCAGCATGCTCGGCCCCTGTCCCTGGCAGCGGGCCCAGGTAGGGAGCAGAGGAGGCAGGCCCAGCCACTTCCCACACTCACCACTCCAGGTCACTGCTCTGTACAGCATGGCAGCAGCCTGCAAGAGCCCGGCTGGGGAGATGACGGCAACGGGCCGCACCCCCTGCCTGGGCCCGGCTGCTGGGGACAGGGGCAGAACGTGCCAGGGGGCAGGCGCAGCAGGAGAGGGACAGAGTCATCTCCCCTCCTGCAGGTAACTCTGGTGGGTTAGGGAGAGCATGGTGGCCCCAGGTTGGGCTCAGAGCAGGAGGAGTTTCTGGGCAAGGGGGACACATGGGGAGGTCCTGTGTCCTCCCCCTTAGATTGTGTTCCTCCCCCCAGCATTAGGAGACACAAGTCGTTTACATCAGGGACCTGGCAATATCTGATTCAAAGTACTGCAGATAGGCTCCCATCTACCTTGCTCATAGATTCCCTTCCTTCTACTGCTCAACATGTATTTGCTTGTAATTCCCCATCCTTCCTGCGCCTGCCCCTACTCTTGGGGAGCTTGGCAGGGAGAATCAGTGACTTGATAAATGTCATGCATGAAACCACAAAACTTGGCAGCTATGTTTTTAATGATGCGGAAAAGAAAAACACCACAGGTAGTGTCATTCTTGTAATTCTGTTTTTTCTTGTTTAATAAGAAGTTTTATCTTTCTGGCATCAGTGGTCTCACAGGATGACAACATAGTGACTTTAAACCACAGCAATTAATTTGTAACTTATTAAGGAACAATGATCACTTTACTAACTTATTTAATATGTACTCCTAGCATTTTAAGGAACAGAATATGAAAACTAGGTTAATAGGAAACCAGAAAAGGAAAACACTGAATGGTTCAAATGCCATGCATAGACGCCAACTCCGTGGGTGCTGAGCACCCATCGGCAGCCCCCCATCAGCTCTTCCACACCCCACCCCCAGCGCCTCCTGCCCACCGACAGGCCCTGCAGATCAGCACCTTCCCCTCCCTCCCCGTGCCTCCCGCCTGCCGTGATCAGCTGTTCAGTAACTTGCAGGTTTTGGGGAGGAGGGGAGAGGAGTGAGGACACAGCGTGCTCAGGGGAGGGGGCAGAATTGGGCGAGAAGAGGCGGGGCAGGAGTGGAGCGGGGATGCGAAGAGAGAGGGTGGGGGTGGGACCTTGAGGGAAGGGGTGGGGTGGGGCCTAGGGCAGAGCTGGGGGTCCAGTATCCTCTAGCACTTTGGAAAGTCGGCACTTGTGATGTCATGTGTTATTTTTGATGATAAAAATGCACAAAACACTGAACTGCAACCATAGTTACCTACAGAATAATGTATACCTTTCTGTATATAAATTGGTTATTTGTTACACCAAGTAGTGACATCAAACTATGAGAACAAACCTCTAATGGTTTATTAATTTCAAAACAATCTGGAGGTGGAAACAGAGGGCCAGATCTTCAGCTGGTAAAAAGTGACATCATTTCACTGGAGCTACAATTTATACCTGGTGATGATCTGACCGAGAGAGTTGTCATGTATGTTTACATTTATTTTACTGTATACAACATCTTGGATGCCCCAAAAAAACATGGTGTTTTGTGAGTCTAAAGGGTCTAATTTTACGCTTTAAAGCCCTAAATCTGAGGTCTCCAACGCGGTGCCTGTGGGCACCATGGCACCCGCCGTGGCATCTAAGCATGCCCACGTACTGTCTGGTGGATGATCGTCCACCGAAATGCCACTGACAAGCTGCGTCATCCAGAGGCGACACTGTCAAAATGCTGCCGATTTTCAGCGGTATTTTGGCGGTCACACCTCTGGATGACGCTGCTTGTCGGCGGCATTTTGGTGGTGACACCTATTGACGTTGCCGCTTGGTAGAATTTTGGCGGATGCTTGTCTGCAGCCACAGTCCTCCGTGGCTCATCGTCTGGCACCCGCCAGATGGAAAAGGGTGGGGACCACTGGCCTAAATGATTTGGGACCTACCGACCTGAGAGATCATCTCTCCTCTAATCAATACTGTGGCAACTGAGATGAGCTGAGATGCTTGTATAACTTTGGAACCAGTTTCCCACCTTGGTCTGACAGTGATTGAGCTGGTCGACTTTCTGAGCATACTGCAGGGCCCAAGTCATCAGAAAATGGTGGGCTGTGGATAGAGCTGGTTGAAAGAAATTAGATGGGCCAGTTTCCCATTGAAAAATGCAGGGTTTTTATAATTGAAATATTTTGTGGGAACATGTCAATTTTGATAAAACACTTCAAGACAAAAGTCAAAATGTTTCATTTCAATAATTTTAAAACATTATATTTTGACTTTGTTTTTATTTTGTTTTTATTTTGTTACATTAAATATTAATGTTAATGTTGTATTGTCCTTATATATTATATTTAAAATTATAAGTCAAAACTATAAAGCCATAACAAAACATTTCAACTGTACTGAATCAACTTTTTTGGAATTTCATTTAAGTGGAAATGCTAAATTTCAGATTTTCATTCTGATTAGGAATTTTTTTTTTCAAGATGTCAGAATTTCCTGTGGAACAGAAATTCAGTCCCCAACCAGCTCTATTTATAGAGATTTAAAGATGTGTCAATATGTAAAGTATATGTTATAAATATACAACTTCCCCATACCTGTGCACAGCTCCACTTCGGAGGGTTACTTTTTCTGTCACCATTTCAAGAACATGATCCCATTGATTTAGTGTTTTTCTAGGGATGAAGAGGCGCACTGCTGGATTTATAAGGTCTCCATTAGCAATCAGACTGGAAGAATAAAGGAAAGTTATATAACGTGTAGTTGTGTTTAAATAAAACTCAATAGAAACAAGAAAAAGACGATGGTGGATTACCTCCACTAACTGAAAATCCTACTTACAAAATAGTGCATGGCTCTTGAAGTGGTTTTCGAAACCGTGCTGACACATTGATTCTACTGTGGGTAACTGGTTTCACCTGGAAGAACAAAAGTATAAAGTCATTTATTCTGTCTTTATCTTAGGACAGGACTTTTTAAAAAATGTATTTCGTTTTATTTTTACCTCACTCCTCTTTTTCCAGCAGTAAGTTTAACTTCATACTACTGCCATCTGGCACTAAGTACTCTCTGGGGTACAACAGCATACTATAATGGCTGGGGCCCTTCTTGGGGGAATTACATTAGGTTATAAAATTTGGACCTTGACCTTTTGCTTTCATAAAGACCTTCCTTCCTACCCCCTTATAAAGCTTTCCTCTATCCCTTCCAATATGCAGGAGTTATGTCACCATAAACATACACTGCCACAAAACCTGCACTGATGTTCAGAGCTCGGCGGATGCCATTATTGACTTGCCAGTAAGTGCTGTTGAGTCACACAAGGGTCAACTCCCAAACTTCACCCCTGACTTCTGACAGTGTTTCTGTCTTAGTTCTCATAGTTCATGCCTACTGGTTCGGAAAGTCAAACCTGCAGCTTCAGTTCAGTATAACAGCTAAATGCCTCTAGGCCTTAAGAGTTTAATAAATATTTTGCTCTTATACAGCCCTTTTCATCCAGCTCTTTTTACTATCAAAGCACTTTACAAAAGAGGGTAAGTACGAGCCTCATTTTACAAAACGGAAAGGGCACACAAAGTTTAAATGACTCACTCAGGTAGAAGTTTGTGGCATTCAAAATAGAACACGGGCTGACTGATCCCCGGACATTGGCATTAATCACTAGACCATACTGCCTCCCTTTTTAATAAACACTGTGTTCAGAGTGCTCAGTAGTCACGACATTAATATTTAATAGAAAGTTATCCAATGCTATCAAGCTAGGCTTCCATATGGCATTCATCACATTCTTTCAAATTTTCAAGTAAAAAAATAAACAAACTTCTCCCCCAAAAACAACTAAAGGGAAGACATTTAATCTACTATAATTCACAAATCATTGAGCCAAAAATAAAGGAAAATGTATTTACAATCTCAAAATACCCCATGAAAGGGTCACAGTTTTGAAGGATTCAACACATCATACTCACAAATAGAAACATGCTTTGAAATAGTTATATAGTTAGCGCAAGTTACATGCCCAATCGTAGGATGAAAAATTGCCCATGCTTTAGTCCCTTATAAGCTTTATCAGTCCTCATCCACACATAAAAGTTGCATCAACTTAATTAATAAGCCTCATTTCAACTTGGGGAAAACTACCATTTATATCTTCATATGGCTTTACGAACAAATTAATTCAACCTGAAAACACCCTGTAAGTACTATCATCTACCTCGTACAGAATGGAAAACTGACAAAGAGGTTAAGGGACCTGCCAGATAGTCACAAATTTTAGGGTCAGGAGAGATTATGATGACCATCTAGTCTGAAATCCTGCATAACACAGGCCAGATAACCTCATTCAGTTATCCCTGCATCAAGACAATATTTAGAATAATTGAACCATAGAACTGTAAGGGACCTAGAGAGGTCAAGTCCCCTGCACTCAAGGCAGGACTAAGTATTATCTAGATCATCCCTGACAGGTGTTTGTATAACCTGCTTTTAAAAATCCCCAATGATGGAGATTCCACAACCTCCCTAGGCAATTTATTCCAGTGCTTAACCACTCTGACAGTTAGGAAGTTTTTCCTAAAGTCTATCCTAAACCACCCTTGCTGCAATTTAAGCCCATTGCTTCTGGTCCTATCTTCAGAGGTTAAGAAGAACAATTCTTCTCTGTCCTCCTTGTAACAACCTTTTATGTACTTGAAAACTGTTATCATGTCCCCTCTCAGTCTTCTCTTCTCCAAACTAAACAAACCCAATTTTTTAAATCTTCCCTCATAGATCATGTTTTCTAGACCTTTAATCATTTTTGTTGCTCTTCTCTGGACTTTCTCCAATTTGTCCACATCTTTCCTGAAATGTGGCACCCAGAACTGGACACAATACTCCAGTTGAGGTCTAATCAGAGCAGAAGAATTACTTCTCGTGTCTTGCTTACATCCCAGAATGATGTTTGCTTTTTTTGCAACAGTGTTACACATCATATTTAGCTTGTGATCCACTATGATCCCCAGATCCCTTTCCACAGTACTCCTTCCAAGGCACATTTCCTGTTTTGTAGATGTGCAACTGATTGTTCCTTCCTAAGAGAAGTACTTTGCATTTGTCCTTATTGAATTTCATCCTATTTACTTCAGACTATTTCTCCAGTTTGTCCAGGTCATTTTGAATTTTAATCCTATTGTCCACAGCACTTGCAACCCCTCCCAGCATGGTATCGTCCGCAACCTTTATAAGTGTACTCTCTATGCCATTATCTAAATCATTGATGATGATATTGAACAGAACCGGACCCAGGTCCGATCCTTGCGGGACCCCACTTGTTATACCCTTCCACTATGACTGTGAACCACTGATAACTACTCTCTGGGAATGATTTCCCAACCAGCTATGCACCTTATTATAGTTCCATCTAGGTTGCATTTCCCTAGTTTGCTTATGAGAAGGTCATGTGAGACAGTATCAAAAGCCTTACTAAAATCAAGATATACCACATCCACCACTTCTCCCCTATCCACAAGGCTTGTTACCCTATCAAAGAAAGCCATCAGGTTGGTTTGACATGATTTGTTCTTGACAAATCCACGTTGACTGTTACTTATCACCTCATTATCTTCTAGGTGTTTGCAAATTGATTTCTTAATTATTTGCTCCATTATCTTTCTGGGTACAGAAATTAAGCTGCCTGGTCTGTAATTCCCCGGGTTGTCCTTATTTCCCTTTTTATAGATGGGCACTATATTTGCCATCTTCCAGTCTTCTGGAATGTCTCCCATCATCCATGTCTTCCATGACTTTTCAAAGATAATTGCTAATGGCTCAGATATCTTCTCAGTCAGCTCCTTGATTATTCTAGGATGCATTTCATCAGACCCTGGTGACTTGAAGACATCTAACTTGTTTAAGTAATTTTTTACTTATTCTTTCCCTATTTTAGACTCTGATCCTACCTCATTTTCACTGGCATTCAGTATGTTAGACATCCAATCGCCACCAACCTTCTTGGTGAAAATCAAAACAAAGTAGTCATTAAGCACTTCTGCCATTACCACATTTTCTGTTTTGTCTTTCCCACCACATTGAGTACTGGGCCTACCCTGTCCTTGGTCTTCCTCTTGCTTCTAATGTATTTGCAGAATGTATTCTTGTTACCCTTTATGTCCCTGGCTAGTTTGATCTCGTTTTGTGGCTTGGTCTTTCTAATTTTATCCCTACATATTTGTGTTATTTGTTTATATTCATCTTTTGTAATTTGACCAAGTTTCCACTTTTTGCAGAACTCTTTTTTGGGTTTTAGATCATTGAAGATCTCCTGGTTAAGCCACTGTGGTCTCTTTCCATACTTTCTATCTTTCCTACACAGTGGAATAGTTTGATCTTGTGCCCTTAATAATGTCTCTTTGAAAAACTGCCAACTGTCTTCAGTTGTTTTTCCCCTTAGACTTGCTTCCCATGGGATTTTACCTACCAACTCCCTGAGTTTACTAAAGTCTGCCTTCTTAAAATGCATTGTCTTTATTGTGCTGTTCTCCCTTCTACCATTCCTTAGAATCATGAACTCTCACATTTCATGATTACTTTTACCCAAGTTGCCTTCCACTTTCAAATTCTCAACCAATTCCTCCTTATTTGTCAAAATCAAATCGAACACCCTCCCCCCTAATTTTCTGGTTTATCTACCGCATATCTTTTAGAAAGACATCCAGTATTGATTTAAAGACTTCCAGAGATGGAGAATCCACCACATAGCTAGGTAAATTGTTCCAATGACTAGTAACCCTGACTTTAAAATGTGCATCTTGTTTTTACTCTGAGTTTCTCTAGCTTCATCTTCTAGTCATTGGCTCTTGTTATGTATTTGTCTGCTAAATTAAAGATACTTCTCTATCAGAAATGTTCTCCTCTCATAAGTATTTAAAAAACGTGATCAAGTCACCTCTTAACCTCTCTTGGATAAACTAGAATAAGCTATTTTGTCTCTCCCAGTAAGGCAGGTTTTCCAAAGTGGAATACCAGAGACAGTATTCCAGAAATGGTCTCATTAAGGCAGTATACATTATACATCTCCCTGTTTCTACTTGATATTCCCCTTAAGACATCCAAAGATCATATTTGCTCTCTTCAGGACCAGCTCCAGGTTCTCTGCCGGCCCAAGCAGCATGCAAAAAAAAAAAAAAAAAAAAAAAAAAAGCCACAGCAGCACGATCGCTCCACTTCACTCTTCAGCGCCAATTCAGCGGCTAGTCCTTCGCTCCAAGAGGGAGTGAGGGACTTGCCAACGACGACCCAGAACTGCCACCCCAATAGCAGCTGAAGGGCCGCCCCTTGGAATTGGCCGCCCCAAGCACCTGCTTCTTTAGCTGGTGCCTGGAGCCTTTAAAAGGTGGGGGGACCTTGTTTGACAGTCTATGAGATAATATTAAAGATGGTAATAACTGTCCTTTTGGGGAGAAGAGAAGCAGTTAGTTGAAATGGGTTGGAGCTGCTGTTAAAGTCCGATCTCATTTCCTAAAAGGCAAAACAAGACACCTACAAGAGGGTAGAGGAAAGAAGAGTAAAGATAAAAAATCCAGCTTCTCTCTCTGATGTTGACTCTCATTTGCAATCTCACTTCTGGAGAAAACCTGGCATAGCACACGGTCTTATTAGCCACTTCTCAGACCTGACAAATTGTACCAGCATCAAGTCGTTTACAGCATTGCTTTTAGCTGCCACTTTCTATTTGCAAAAGGAACGAAGAGTACTTGTGGCACCTTAGAGACTAACAAATTTATTTGGGCATAAGCTTTCATGGGCTAAAGCCCACTTCATCAGAGGCACGCACGAGACTAATCAATTAAGGTGGGCTATTATCAGCAGGAGAACTCATTAGAGTTGGTATGGCAACACTCATTTTTTCATGTTCTCTGTAGATAGATAGATAGATATCTTCCTACTGTATTTTCCACTGCATGCAGCTGATGAAATGGGTTTTAGCCCACAAAAGCTTATGCCTGAATACATTTGTTAGTCTCTAAGGTGCCACAAGTACTCCTCCTTCTTTTTGCTGATACAAACTAACATGGCTACTACTCTGAAATCTTTCTATTCGCAGGCTTAAAGCAAGTTGTGAAATACGCAGTCTTGGCTGGCTAAGCCAGACTTATTAGACAGAAGGCAAAAGGTGAGAGATAGTAAAAGAGAAGAAATAAGGCAGGAAAGGAAAAGAACATGTGGGATGGGGGAACAGGGAGGTGACAAAATCTCACATCCCAGTTTGTGTTCGGGATTTAGTAGGAGCTGGTGGAGGTGGCAATGTCATCTGGTACCTCTCTCTGGCCTACTCTGGTCAGAACATCTCTCAGGATTAGGACGAAGAAGTACAGGGCCCCAGGAGAAAGTGGGAGTGGCAGTCATGATGGTAAAATTCACTCTTCTCCTTCTCTCCCCTCAGTCACCCAGTGTCATGGTAGGTCCTCTGCTTCACCTCCACCCATCCATCCATATTTTCTCCCTAAAGTCTCTCTTTGAGGCTCCCAAAAGGGAGTGATGGGTGGAAAGTCCCATCCCCTCATTATTTTGTCCACCAATTAGGCCTAATTTCTGACACACCAATTTTGGTTGATTGATTTCTGGTTCCACTCTTCTTCTTTTCCAGGCATAATCTTAACACAGTCCTTTAGTTATAACAGTGGCCTTTTGATTTAGGCTAATTCAGTCTGCCTCGCTTTTGTTGTTGTAGGTTATTGTGACACTTTATAAACTATCTCATAGCTTTTACAGTTGCGCTCATGATTAAGATAAATGTGTATGCCCAATTATCACAACAGAGCTTATGGCAGATAGTTATTGATTCTGATCCGCAAATTGCTTTCAGAGTCACTACTTTCCAAAATACAGTCCCATCATCCTATATGCGTGACCTACACCCTTTGTTCCCAGATACATGACCTTGCATTTGGATGTACCAAAACACAAATTGTTCAAGTAAGCTCACTTTACAAAGCAACCCAGATAATTCTGTAGAACTGACTTGGCCATACCATCACCGCTGCACCAATTATTATGTCATCTGCAAACTTTATCAGCTATGATTTTATATTTTCCTCCAGATTATTGATAAAGATTTTGAATAGCATGAGGCCAAGTACAGACCCTGGAGGAAGGAACCAATCTAGAAGCACCCCCTATGAATGATGATTCCCCATTTACAATCACTTTTTGAGATCTATCAGTTAGCCAGTTTTTAATCAATATAATGTGTGCTTCATTGACATTGTATATTTGTATGTTCTATGTATACAGGTACCTTTGTCAGCCAAATTAGTCAATAGTAGAGCTAGGATTAGAACTCAAAAATTCTTAACTCGATGTTTAATCTACCAATTCAGTACTGTCACTCAATCTCTGCACATTTTCAGATAGTGCATTGCTTAGAATTGCATGTTTTGCTATGAAAGGAAGGAGACTTGGGATGCTAGTTACCAAGGGTCACTTCTTGAGAGATTCTAAGCGTGTGTAACCCTTTGATTTTTTGCACTGGGGGTGAGGAGAGGGAGGAAGGATTTGCCTCTCCATAGCAGGGGTCTGAGGGCTCAAAGATTCCATTTCCCAAACCTGCAGAACTCTTGGGATGCACTTCAGATGGGGTAATCTACGTAAAGACCACTCTCCTTCAAAAACTTCCTGCCCCCTTCACACCATTTGCCAGACTGCTCATCACAACCACAACTGCCCGAGAAATTCTCTAAAGCAGTAGTTTTCAAACTATGGGGCAGGCCTCCCAAGGGAGGTGCAAGCTGTGTGCTTTATTTATTGTTGTTGTTATGAGCTCTGGTTGTCAGCCCCAGGTTGCTGGGGCTCATGCAGAAGGGCTATGCACACCTGAGAGGCAGGGATAAAGGGGACAGCTAGAGCTCTGCCATGTTGGCTCTCTTGCTCTCCCCCCAACCAAATCCCTCACCAGAAATAAGGGTTCAATGGGGTGCTAAGGCTGCTGTGACAAACGGTGGGTGGCGTATGGGTACTGGGCCGGGGACGGCTGTGTAAATGACTACAGACACAAAGAAGGGGACCCCAATCAAAAAAGTTTCAGAACCACTCCTCTAAAGAGGCATGTCCACACCTTGGAGGAGTAAGCAGTGTAAATGACCTCAAACTGTCTGCAGTAATTGATTCTACTTTGGTGTGGGAGAATGGGAGAGGCTGAGGTAGAATTTAACAGACTGCAAAATGCTGCCCAGTTAGAATAGCGTTCCCCCCACTTCAGATGTGCATGAAATGACTTATCTGTACAGAACAGAAGAATGGAATGCGGGCAGGAATGCCTGCCCTTAACAGAGCATAAGTAAGCGCTGAACGTTTTCGTTTTTCCTTTGCACTGTGGTGTTCTTAAACAGTATTATTCTGTTGTTGTGCCTAAAGTTTCAAATTTATTTAAAGTCACAGAATATATTTTTGCATAAAACCTATTTATGACGTCTTTCTGGATTCCAATCTTCTATCTTTTTTTCCAACATGATGATTTTTTCCCCCCTTTGGCAGTGATGCATGTCAAAGAATTCAGCTGGAGTGGGCGTATGGCAACCCCCTAAAGAAACTCCCCTGGTTTACACAGTAACTACCATCAAAGAGTGGCAACATTTACCACTGGTAACATTTCAAGTGAGCTATAATATAAAAGGCAAATATGTATGTTAAAAATGGACTTAGAGCTGGCATTGTTGTAACTAAGCACCAAAAGCAGGGGGGATAAAAATAAGTTTAAAAAAAATGAAAGCACTTCTAAAAATTAAATCAATTAAAAACAGAGATGAGACTTAAAAACAAATTAGAATCTACAGCCCCCTAGTGTAGTCACTTACATGGTAAAAAAAAAAGTTTAATACCATATAATAGACTATACTAAAATGCTATACATTAAATAGCCATGCAAATATTAAGCACAGTAGATTCATGACATGTCTCGTTCAGCCTACAATCTATTTTATTTAATACTATTAACGGAACCGAATTAAAGAGATATTGTAGCCTGGGACTGTCAGATGACTATTGGTCAAGGGGCAGATCCTGCCAACACTACTGAAATTAGCGCTTATTACTGTGAGCAGGCCTATTAAAGTGGTTCACAGCAGTGAGTACTAAACTCACTAGTAACTGTGCATTTTCAGGGTCAAACATACTCCTTTTCCACTCAAGAAAAGCAGGCACACTACACAGGTCTGGTAGGATTTTGGGATTCCACGAGATGGGCCGGCATTCCTTTGGCACAGGGTAGCTGCAATCTGTGGCTGAGCCCCAGTGTGCGGGAAGCTTTTGGCTACACCCTCAGCAGGGGGACAGATGGAATGGCTGGGGAGGTTAGTGCAGCCCTAGACTCCAAAAGTGCCTGTGGAGGGACCTGGAAGGTGGATTCCTGGAACTCCTGTGGATTCCTGGAACTCCTCTTTACTAAAGCCATTTACTGAGATGGTCGAGGATATCTCTTTGGAGTCTGTTTTATTCGCCTGTGCTATCTATCTGTAAACTAGTGTGTGCCTTAATGTCTGCTTTAAATCCCACTGAAGTCAGTGAGAGCAAGGGTTGCCGCATGTCCCAGTTTTCCCAGGGTTGTCTCTTTTTTGAGATAGCTGTCCTGGGAAATCTGTAACGGTGTTCAGGGTACACTACCAGCGGTACAGTTTTATGGACTCAGGATGCTCCCAGATGTTGTGTTTTTTTGTACCTTAGAGGTAGCAACCCTAGTAGAAACCTTCCCATGAACTTCAATGGGCTTTAAATTAGACCCTGGGACTTTGGGAAATCCTGGCACTCAGAAGATTCTACATTACTAGCCTGGGCCGGGAGAGACAACGACAGCTTGTTGTGACATTGTTTGTAATTGGCATAGTTGGAGCACAGAGATTTTGTAGAGGCTGCCAAATTATGAAGGATCTTGATAATTTTTTGTGTCAGTTTTAAAGAAAAACATTTTAAGGTTCATTTTTTACAGTGTTACTATAGCAGTCTTTTACCATACTAGGCTTTTGGCGGAGGAGGGAAATCTGCCATGTCTCCAGATTGCAAAAGGGAGCCAAATTGGGAATATTTTGAAGATGTTCCTGTAGCTGCTGTCAGTGTCAAAGGATCATTTACCAATGTAACCAGTGTAGCAAAGAGCTTCAAAGCCAAGAAGCAAGGAAACATTTTGAAAAGCATGCTGCTGAGGGCTAGGCTGACAATCATACTTTAGTATTCACTAATCTGAATATTTAGACCCAGATCTTGGGCTGTGTTCAAAGAACAACTGATGCAGAGCATATTCCACTCCCAACCAATGCTGGGGCTGTCAGTCCAATCTACAGCATAAAGCAGACTGGCTTCAGTACTTAACAGTACTTGTCTACCTAAAGACTGATTTGATCCTTTGGTTCCAGATTCCCTAAACCTGATCCTTAGGTCACTACTAACTATCCTAACCAGCAACATCCGTGGGTGCTGGGGAACAGAGAAAGATGTTAAACACAAAGGGGCTTTTTTTGTAGGGTTTCCCTCCTTCTTCCCCAGTAATGTGGCCCTTCAACACCCTACTTGTTATATTTCCTTTTAGATTCTGGAATGGATTTCCCACACTGAACACAAGGCCAGCAAGAAATGCATTTCAAGAATCTTCAAAAGCACCAGAAGAAGCAGATGGAGAGGCAACCACTTTTCAGACATAATAAAATACTAATAATACTTTTATATAGGACTTCTCATCAATATTCCTCAAAGCGCTTTATAAAGGAGGGCTGTATATTATCCCCATTTTACAAACTGAGGCACAGATAGGTGAAGTGATTTGCCCAAACTCTGACAGAGCCAGGAACAGAATCCAAGTCTCCTGAGTCCCAGTTCAGTGCTCTATCCACTAATCCATACTACTTCCCAGAAGAGGCTACCTCCCTCAGGCACATCAGCATGAACAGACTTTCCGATGTGTAGTTCTCTGGCCTTATATTATGAAATCATTCACTTTTGGTATTGGCTGTCCACTGCCTCTACATCCCAAAACATGGATGCATATGAAAGTTTCTTCTTTCTTTTTAATTAAAATTAACCCAGTGATCCCATTTGACCTTCAGCTAGAAGTTCAAAACTACAAAGGTACAAAAAACAGCACAGAAAGTATTTATGCTTTCTGAAGAGAGTATATTTTAAAAAAATCTTTATAGACTGCTTCCTTTCAATGGACTTTAGAGGGCATTTTTCCAAAGGCCCTGGGCATTGCACCTACGAGCCTTTTGACTTTCTAACAATGGGGTAATTACACATTTACCCTATTTCTGAACATAAATGAGAACTGTGTGCGTGCACACTCATTTTGCAGGTGCAAATTTGTAACCAACTTCGAAAACATTTCCCCAAGGTTACAATCCCAACTGGACATTCAAGGCTCTAGCAACACAATTCCTTGACCATTAATGAGAGCTGAGTGGCTAACATTTCATGCGTCAAGTTTAAAGATTTAACTTTAAAAGCTTCAAAAACTTATTAGTGAATGCTTTGAACAGTTACTACTACTTATGATGAGATGCAAGTTAAGCACAGGTGTAGCCTATTCACTTGCTAAAAAAGCGGAAACTATTTAAGAACATATATTTATTATTTAGATTTTAAGAAACAAAAAACTGGGTGTATCCGCTTCCATCAGCTTGTTTCCCCTCATCACACCAAACCCTTCCCATCATGTAACACCTACACACCTTTTCTAATGGCTGTTCAACATTTTCAGGGCTGACTCCTGCATCTGACATACAGTCACAGCCTCCCGTCTACCTTAATGAAAGTTTCTGCAGGCAAGAACTACATGACTGGGCCCATTAACATCATATATATACTGCAAACATTAAATAACCTACCAAAACTACATTCTTCAGTATACTTTGTTCCACTCAGACTTCAGTGACCCACACTTCATGGGAGAGCTAGTTAAAGAAGTGCTCTCTAATCACAAAGAACAAGCCATTTAGGTTATTCCCTGGTGTGTCCAATTAATTACTGTAGTTGTTTCTGCAAGCTGATGAAACCATAAATTTCTAGCCAAGTTCCTCAGTAGGCCACTATGTTGTTGCACGTGGCCCCTGAGGACAGATACAGTATAACAGCTGCTAAGGGCTCATTTATTATTGAAAGGTTTGTATTTCTGCCAATAATAGACACTCTGGCTTCAGCCTGCAAGTCTGTCTTTTGGGTTACCCTCTAAACAAATATCAGAGGGGTAGCCGTGTTAGTCTGGATCTGTAAAAGTAGCAGACACCATCAACTCAGGATTAAACAAGATTAAACAAAGACTGTGAATGGCTTGCCAACTACAAAACCAGTTTCTCCTCCCTTGGTTTTCACACCTCAACTGCTAGAACAGGGCCTCATCCTCCCTGACTGAACTAACCTCGTTATCTCTAGCTTGCTTGCATATATATACACCTGCCCCTGGAAATTTCCACTACATGCATCTAATAAAGTGGGTATTCACCTGTCATAAACAGATAGCTAAGGGTTAATGTCTCTTTCACCTGAAGCACCTGACCAGAGGACCAATCAGGAAACTGGATTTTTTCAACTTTGGGTGGAGGGAATTTTGTGTCTGAGTCTTTGTTTTCTGTCTGCCTGCTTTCTCTGAGCTTTGGAGAAGTAGTTTCTACTTTCTAGTCTTCTGTTTCTAAGTGTAAGGACAAAGAGATCAGATAGTAAGTTATATGGTTTCTTTTCTTTGGTATTTGCATGAATATAAGTGCTGGAGTGCTTTGATTTGTATTCTTTTTGAATAAGGCTGTTTATTCAATATTCTTTTAAGCAATCGACCCTGTATTTTATCACCTTAATACAGAGAGACCATTTGTATGTATTTTTCCTTTCTTTTTTTATATAAAGCTTTCTTTTAAGACCTGTTGAAGTTTTCTTTACTGGGAAATTTCAGGGAAATTGAGTCTGTACTCACCAGGGAATTGGTGGGAGGAAGAAATCGGGGAGATCTGTGTGTTGGATTTGCTAGCCTGATTTTGCATTCCCTCTGGGGGAATAGGAAAGTGCTTTTGGTTTCCAGGACTGGGAACGGAGAGGGGGAGTCACTCTGTGTAGTTTCACAGAGCTTGTGTCTGTGTATCTCTCCAGGAGCACCTGGAGGGGGGAAGGGAAAAAGGATTATTTCCCTTTGTTGTGAGACTCAAGGGATTTGGGTCTTGGGGTCCCCAGGGAAGGTTTTTCAGGGGGACCAGAGTGCCCCAAAACACTCTAATTTTTTGGGTGGTGGCAGCAAGTACCAGGTCCAAGCTGGTAGCTAAGCTTGGAGGTTTTCATGCTAACCCCCATATTTTGGACGCTAAGGTCCAAATCTGGGACTAAGGTTATGACATCACCCATGAAAGCTCATGCTCCAAAACATCTGTTAGTCTATAAGATGCCACAGGATTCTTTGCCTCTAAACAAAGCCATTTTATTCCCAGCAGCCTTCTCTCTCTATCTAGAAAACAAGATCGCCCCATTTTTAAATGAGCAAATCATTAGTGAATGCAAGATGGGAACAGTTTGGGTAAAGCCATTATATTTTTCCTTTTTACTCCAAAAGTGGCACAAGTAAGAACAAAATAAAACCCTATACAGTTCTGCACGTTTGTTAGAACCAAACGTGCCTTATATTAAAGGCAAAAAAGCTACATTAGCACAACATTAAAGGTTGCCAGTTTAAGTACACACACAAAAATCAGAAAGTAGAAAATGTTAAGGTTTCCACAGCAACATTAACCCACTTTAATGGCACACAAATATTTGCCGTAGTAGAAGCCTTATAATTGACAATACTGCACAGAGTGTCCCAGATTGTGTCTAACAAGCACTGGACCTTTTTGGGGGCAGGAACAGAACTGCAAGCTCTGTAGGAAGTCCCTTTGGCATTCCCCACTGTACAGTGGGAACAGACCAGCTGCATTGCTCCTAGGATTCTCTCTCACCCTTATGTGGACAGTTCTGCTGCATTGGCAGGTCTGGCAGGGGCAGGTCTTCCCCTACCCTCTTTGGGGTGGCTACCCCTTCAAGGTCACCACTACAATTATGCCTGACCCTGGTTCAGGTGGCAAAAGGCAAGAAACACTCTTTGCACCCATTTCCACACTATGCACATGCCCAAAGACCAAGCACAATCTTTCTCTGTATATGTGGAATAGGTGCAGGAGAAAGATAGGAGAAAAGAATAAACCGCAAAAAGAAACACTAGTTGAAACACTGTGGAGTTCTGCATCTGAGTTTTGCACACCAGAAGTTTTCAAGTCAGTAAATATGTAGCCACATAAGCATGCTCACTACAGTGCTACCATTTTCAACAAAGCACAGTGTACATAGCATTACAGACATTTAAAGCCTCATAAGCAATGTGCAAATGAGAGAAATGTGGTTTTCTGTTTCACATTTCCCTAACAGCTATCAGTTCACACATTAGACCGACTTCTGCCTAGCTATTGCTAAGCCATCTCTAGGTATGAAAAGAGCTGTATTTTCTAAGAGAGCAATATATTTTAAATACATAAAACACATAAATAAGAGTAGGGTGATCAGATGTCCTGATTTTAGAGAGACAGTCCCGATTTTGGGGCAGTCTTCTTATATAGCTCCTATTCCCCTCACCCACCCGCCCCCATCCTGATTTTTCACACTTGCTGTCTGGTCACCCTAAATAAGAAGCTGGGTGCTCAGCTGGTATAAAACAATGCAATTCCACTGAAGTCAATGGAGCTATGCCAATTTACACCAGCTGAATATCTGGCTCAATGTTTGTTTAAAGCATACATTGATGTGCTCGTATTTCCTTTGTAGGAGAGACCACAATGGCATGGTGTCTGGAATAGTCTGACCCCTCTGCGGCTACCAAGTTACATATTAACCCAAGTGAAGCCTTGGGTAAATATTTGCACTTCTGTTAAGAAGCCAGCAACACTAGAACCTAAATCCTCTACTGTACAGTAGTTTAATTTCACTTTTTTCATAGTTTTATTGACTTCCATGAGAATCTGGCCCTCTTATGCTTTCATATCCAAGCTCCTTCAATTTCTTTCAAATGGGCCATTTCAAGGCAGTTTCCACCCACCACCTGGTGAAAACTGCCTACGTAATAATTTCTTATTTGCGTGAGGTCCCAGTTTATCGTGTTACACGATAGCACACAGCAGGACTGTACAATTTTAAGAAAGGAAGCAAAGAGCACTGTATCCAACTTAAACTTCAGGGGCAATTTTATGTTATTACTTAAATTAGAATTTGTCAGTCTATAGGAACCAACCCCAGTAGTCTTGTGAAATACAGCATGGTATCTCTAACGCTTACAACCATCATGGATGTCTATGTTATTTCATCTAAAAAGATGGCATCTCCAACACTGCGGTTCTGTTCCCTCTAAAGCCATATTTGTTCATTAGTGACTCAGTCAGAAGAGTACTACCACTAAATCAGCAGAATGACTTTCTACAGCACACTGAGATTTTCTTGGAGGTCTCCCATACAACTACTAACTAAACCCAACTCAGTTTAGCTTCTGAAAGCTAAACCACAGCCCCAAGTGGTCATGGCTTCTGAAACTGAAGCATTCACAGAACACTGATTCTGAGGCCTCTAAAGTGTGTATTTTTAAGCCAAACTTTCATCCTCACTTTTTGCAGCATGACTGAAGCTCATAGCAAAACCTAGGGTACTAAGGCTGGGATTTCTATGTGAGGAAGCACCTAAATCCCGTTAATTTCAATGGAGTAGGGTTTCTAACTCCCTTAAGCCCCTTTGAAAATCTCAACCAGCACGTGCATTAAACTTCTAATAAAGGCATGATAAATAAAAACTATTGTCATTCTATAACAAACATTCTATACATTATTTATCCTTATACTATAGTCCTTACAGGTATTTGTTAAATATTCATAAAATTTGGCAACAATATACACATACACACACTGCTAGCTAATACTGGTACTTACATCTTCCACTGTTAACTGTTGGCAAAAAAAAAAACCAAACACAATATGTTTAGCAATTAAATAATTAACTCATATATACAATCAAATTATCTATAATAAACATAAGTTTCTATCTATCAGACAAAAATTAAGCATAAAACACTTTCTAAGTCTATTTTGGTTTTTAAGTTTTAATAGAGAGTGATCTTGTGCTCTTGAAGGTGAGGGATTGAAGCATTAGTTTAACACTAGCATTAGAACTATGTTAATGATGAATTTATTGCTCATGAAAATGAGAAATTAACAACACTGGGTTGAGCACCACTTGTGAAAGTGAAGTCTGCAATAGCACCACATTGTTCAAGCAACCCAAGCAGTATGCAATTCAATGCCTCAAGCAGATATCACAACTGATGAGGGTATGGCTACATTTGGAATTTCAAGAGCGCTGCTGCGGCAGCGCTTTGAAGTGTGAGTGTAGTCGGAGCAGCAGCGCTGGGACACAGCTCTCCCAGCGCTGCATGTAAACCACATCCCTTACGGGTGTAGCTTGCAGCGCTGGGAGCCGCGCTCCCAGCGCTGCCGCCCTGATTCCACTGACGCTTTACATCGCTGTATCTTGCAGCGCTCAGGGGGGTGTTTTTTCACACCCCTGAGAGCGAAAGTTGCAGTGCTGTAAAATGTGAGTGTAGCCATGTGCTGAAATGAAGACTTTCAGCAACACTGCAGGGGCACAGGCTATACTGGCTTGGGACTCAGACACATTCCAAGACTTTCATAAGTGTATTAACCATTTGAATCAACAGAAGACCCTGTTTACTCTGGGATCAGAACTATGCTTGCTACAACTGCGTCTCTCACAGCCAGAGCCATAAAACCATAGATGTAGCAAATGGTATATTTCTCTTTATGCTAATTAATATGTAAGCTTTTTTGTTGATTACCATATTTATAGTTTTAGAATCTATGAATGGTACATTATATGACTTCACTTCCCTCCTCCTCTTCTCCCCTTTCTCACACAAAGAGAGGACAGTCTAGTTACAAGTAAGAAACTTAGGCCCCAGTCTAGCAAAGTACTTAAACTTCTACTGGGCTGAGCATATACAGGACTTTGCAGAAGGTGCTCAACACTTTGCAGAATTAAGCTCTTAATACTTGAAAATTACATAGTTGATTACATACTATTGTTGTTTTATTCTGTGGTGGCACACGCCAATATTTAATCAGACATGAGAAGCAGTGGATTACTGTGAGCGGAAGAGGGGAACTGAGTCTAGTACATTAGGAAGATTGATTGAGACTAAAATCTAGGCAACTTTCATCACCTTGAAGAGAGTTAAAAATAGAATGAAAACATTCTTCTTAGCTTGTCTTCTCCTTCCAGCAAGCAACAAACTTGACTGAACATCTGCGATCTGAAATCCATGCCAAAGGATGAAAGTCTGGAGGCACCTGCACTGATTGCTACGCTGATGGAATTTATTTAATCTCTCGCTAAAACATGACATGACTAAACTGGTCTGCTGCCTTGTCCTGTTCAAAACAAACACCCTAGCAAAGGGGCTCACCTGAACAGCTTCAAGCCTTCCCTCACATACCCGCATGTATGTATAAAGCCATTCTTTGGGCCACGTTCTCAGCTGGTGTAAATCAGTGTAGCTTCATTAAAGTTGATAGCATTATTCCAATTTAAACCAGCAAAGGATCTGGCCCACTGCTACTGCAGTAAGTATTACAATATGTCTATGGCAAAACTAGCATCTGTCACATTACTCATGTTACTATATAGCTAAACCTTTTGAAATTTGAAAGATTTCAACACAGTGTTGCATACCAAACTTATCAGCTCATATAATGAGCCACGGCTTGGCCAGTTTGTCACAATGGTCAGTTTGTTAACCCCAGGAAGATTGAGAACAAATGTTTGCTTTCCCTAAGGGCAGAGCTGGGGTCAAAAGAACAGAAACCCAATTAACATACATCATCCTGGATGTTCAAAGCTTGTGATGCAAATGAAAGTAGGTTCACGGTTCAATGGTCAAAAGCAAAGAAAAAAAGATAAATGTCACCTTTATTTTATTTTCTTTTATTTTAAAAGCTATCACAGCACATGAAACAATTTTATCCACCACAAAAATAAGATTTTTATTACTGGTGTTCTTTATGTATGCTTCTTAAAGATATAGGACCAGATTCACCAGCATGTTCTAAATGTTCTGTACCATTCCACTGACCCAAAGCAGTGACAGACCAAATAAATTAGGTTTATGGCTGTATTACATCACTGGATGGTGCAAAGCTACCACAATGTACCAGTGGACCTGGCCACAATTTCTTTCTCTTTAGCTAGAGGCCTACCTCTATTGGCGTGGAAATAAAGTACTCCTAGAGATGTCTAGAGCTGCTAGCTCTACAAAGACATACTTAACATCCATGAGACATATTAACTGGGTTCTCTCAGCTTCCACGGATAGTCTGGCATTTGGCAGCTTACACACAATCTTCTCTCCCATCAACCAGCACAATCCCCATTGAGCATAACTGAGCAGGAAAGAGGCAATGCCAGGCCAATATGTATTTGCTGATTCAGCAAATCTTCCAGGCAGCCTCTTACAAGGCTCCTAGAGAGCCCCCACAAGCCTTTAAAGCTGCCCTCTTCCATTGAAAACCATAAGAAGGCTCCCGCTCACCCCCAGAGTAAATCTTACTCCACAGCAGCTGCCTATATCAATAGAAGAGCATTGTCGTTTGTACCCTTTCTGCCTATGTGGGCGTATCTGGCCCCATGTATGCAAGTTCTGGAGGGAAAATTCTATTACAGTCAACATGTATCATTGTAAATGCCTCAAGGCAGAGATTACGGGCCAGATCTTCAGTTGGCATAAACCAGGGTAGCTTCATTGGCTTCAACATAGCTATACTGATTTACATCAGCTGAGGATCTGATTTCATGTCTCTGTCTTGTCCAGCATCAAGTTCACTGTGGGTGCTTAAATAATAATCTAGATAATCACCTGGAGAAACCTCATCAGAAACTAAATACATGGGGAGGGTCTGTTATGAGGAAGGGGCAGAAGGGGCTCAGCAACTTCACTCAGATTTTTCTCGTCGTTCAAAATGAATAGACAGACTCGGGGTGCCTTCTACACAGCGTATATGCTGTCTCACCCTTTTCATCTCTGATGTCCTCAGGTTTGAGCTTCATTTAAGATAAAATAAAAGGTCTTTGCCCCCCAAAGCTGCAGAGAAAAGCTTGAAGATGTGGACCATAACAGTGCAAAAACAAGAAAGCAAATTTTTTTTAAAAGTATTATTTTGAAAATTTCTTGTTTTTTAATCCTTTTTTTTTTTTTTTTGGACCTGATTTGTGATTTTTGAACACTTGGGGAAGGCAATGCTGCTTACAGAAAATGCCAGTATTTATACTTACAGGCAGCAACTGGAGTTGTACCTCATTAAAGACTGCAGAACTGGACCCAAAAAAATGAAAGTATAGTTCGCTTCCTTGAAAACATCAGCCACATTAGTTACCTAGAAGAGACTAATTAGCTACTCTTATGTTAAATCCAATACAAAACCTAAAATCTCCATGGGCTTGACCCAAAGCCCATTTAAGTCAGTGGGAGTCTTTCCGTTGACTTCAGAGGGCTTTGGACCAGTCCGTAAATAAACTCATTACAAAGGTACATGGAATTATAAAAATTAAGATAATCTCTTCCATATACACTGCTAATACACATGGCAACTGAGTGATTAGCTTTCCAAAACACATAATCCCAATTAGCAATACGTACAAACCAAAAGATACCGTCTGGTCAATTCCATACTGATTCCTACTGGTATTAGTTTGATTATGAACACTCGGAATAGTAACTATGTTTGTATGTCTTGTTGTGCTAATTATGTTACCAGGATACTAACTACCAAACAATGTCATGCAAAATTTAACTTGTAAAGATGCTGCTCCAGAGGTTTAAGAAACATATCAAATGTTTCATGTGCAAGCTCTACACAATCATGAATAGAAAGCTAAATCAAAACTTTGGCATCTGTACCCTATATTTTGACAATTTCATACTGTATGTTATACCAGCAGCAACATTTTTAGTACAGTTAATTATATCCCACTTCAAAATATGAGGAATTCCATACTCAGCCCCTGAAGCAAATTGTGAAAGAAATCAAGTTTTTAAGATGTGGAGCAATAAAGAACACTTACAGGGTCTTATCTGGCATATTTGTACGCAGTATGAATGGACATCATGCATACAATAAAACTGTTTCCAAGCATACAGCAATATTTTGTGTATGCTATTTTTATAACAGGAGCTGTGATTGCTTATTGCTAAAAATCAGGAAATTTTTATTTCCGTGAAGATTAGTTTGGCCTGGCAAAGCCAATCCCATCTTCAGCTGCATTTTGAGAGCACTGAAACCATTTCTCAGCTGTTTTCAGAAGTCCCTCACAATATTTTTCCTTTACTGAAGAAACAAGGAATTAATTTTCAGTGATCAATGGCTAAAAATCTAAGAACCAAATCAACAGTCCATTCACAGTGTCTACGTAACAGCAACTTTTTCTCGGTGGTTAGGTGTAGGAACTATTTGTCAGGTAACCTGAAATTCATAACTTTCAATAAGTACAAAAAGCAAGAATACTGGAATTTATTACAAGTATTTTTCATACTGATTTACACCAAGAGTCGGCAACCTTCCAGAAGTAGAGTTTATTCACTCTAATTTAAGGTTTCATGTGCCAGTAATACATTTTAACATTGGTAGAAGGTCTCTTTCTATAAGTCTATAATATATAACTAAACTATGTTGTATGTAAAGTAAATAAGGTTTTTAAAATGTTTAAGAAGCTTCATTTAAAATTAAATTAAAATGCAGAGCCTCCTAGACCGGTGACCAGGACCTGGGCAGTGTGAGTGCCACTGAAAATCAGCTCGCGTGCCGCCTTTGGCACATGTGCTGTAGGTTGCCTACCTCTGATTTACACGATATATCATAACAAAAAGTCTACCCAGCATTAAGGAATTAATAATATGAGAAATTGAGCTCCCAATATAGGCTCCCAAAATCAAATTATTACAAATTCATCCAGTTACAAACACTACTTACAGACCAGTGCAGACCAGTAAGACATATTGTACCATCACTACTGTCTGTTCTGAAAGAGGCACCAAAAAGGCTCAGACAGGTAGATCCAGAGAATTAATTGTCAAACGTTATGTAATTCTTAGTGATTCTGAAATAATTAAGTCACAACATATAAATGAAAAACGGGAAGCAGAAATCCAGGATATGACAGGGAATGGCAGACATCCTCCAGGATATGACAGGGAATGGCAGACATCCTCCAAAATACCTATACGCATACCTCCTCACTGTGCTTTGGAGAAAATTCCAGTGGAAAGATATAAAATGCTTCTTCTACACTCTAGCAATTACTAACCTCTGCTGGAGAAGATGTGGGCATATTGGCCACCACACACACACCTTCTGGACCTGCCCACAGACCCACACATTCTGGTCACACACATGAAAGCTCAAAGAAATCCTTTGACATATATTTCAATCAAAACCTCAAACTATTATGTCCTGATGGACACACCTCCAAATATTCATAATGACAAAGAGCGATACTTGTTCAAAATATTAACAGCTACTGAAAAAAAAGTCATCATTATACTATGGCTGACAAAACGAGAACCTACAGCTGAGCTGTGCAGCATGGGGCACGAGTCACTTGTCAGTTTGAACTAGAGTAAATAGTGGATTCTCTGTAACTTGAAGTCTTTAAATCAAGATCTGAGGACTTCACTAACTCAGCCAGAGGTTATGGACCTATCACGGGTGTGAGTGGGTGAAGTTCTATGGTGTGTGATGTGCACGAAGTCAGACTAGATGGTCCTTTCCAGCCTTTAAAACTATGAGTCTATAAAATACAAGAAATTAAAGGGATGAAATAAATCCCAGACAGAATCTGAAAATCCTAGGGACTGTTTGAAGATCACTGGGCTCTAGCCAGTACTCTATTTTTAACATATAAGAGACAAGGACAAATGGTAACAGCCCAGAATTAAAACCACATTACCTCACCCAGATAGGACATGCCCATCCATCCACCCACATAATAATACCTGGGCAGAAAGATTCTTACCCAACCTACTACGCATCTGCCGACGCCATACACAAACCCTACAATACGAGTTTGTGTACCTCTCTCTCTATGCTCCAATATATATTGACATCTCATTTTCTTATGTGCCTGCAAATGTCTTTTTAAAACACACACAACAAAAAGATGCTATTACATACAAATAATAATGATAATAATAAACAGTCTCACAGCTTGCCATGTGGTCACCTTGTTCCAGAAATCCATGTCAAAAACTGATCAGTGTATAAGACAACTGAAGGTTGTTGCTGTTTAGAAAAAAAATCTGTTTATTAGCTTTTAAGGACAAATATAACAATATGATCAGCAATGGGCCTTAACACTTTTAAGATCACCTAAAAACTCTCAAGAATAGATGTCATTCCATATGAACACTTATAATCTTCATTTGCACTTCTCAGTAACAGCAAACTGGTTCTTTAATATTATAGTACATATTCTCATTCAAATAAGGGCTTGCGACTCTCTGTTTTCACAGTAACATGATGTTTACTTCAGTATGTTCAAATCTCTGTCCTCCATAAAATATCTTTTCTTTTTCAATTGAGTGTATTTTTCAGAATCAAATAAAGCTTAAAAGAAACTGCCACCTATAGGAGTTGCAAATAGTGCATGCAGCTCTGGTCACCCCATGTCAAAAACGATATATCATAATTAAAAAGTACAAAGAAAGGCAACAAAAATGATTAGGGGTATGGAACAGCTTCCATATGAGGAGAGATTAAAACAACAGGGACTATTCATCTTAGAAAAGAGATGACTAAGGAGTAATATGATAGAAGTCTATAAAAGCATGAATGGTGTGTAGAAAGTGAATAGGGAGTGTCATTACCCCTTCACATAACAAAAGAACCAGGGGTCAAGCAATGAAATTAATAGGCAGCAGGCTTAAAAAAAAATAAGGAAGCACTTCTTCACAAAACACGCAGTCAGCCTGTGGAATTCGTTGCCTGAGGATGTTATGAAGGCCAAAAGTATAACTGGGTTCAAAAAAGAACTAGATAAATTCATGGAGGATAGGTCCAACAATGGCTATTAGCCAAGGTGGTCAGGGATGCAACCCCATGCTCTGGGTGTCCCTGCTAGAAGCTGAGGGCACATCTACACTACCCGCCGGATCGGCAGTTAGCGATCTATCTATCAGGGATCGATTTATCGCAGGTAGTGTAGACGCCATAAATCGATCCCCGATCGCTCTCCCATTGACTGCTGAACTCCAGCTCTGTGAGAGGCAGAAGCAAAGTCAACAGGGGAGCTGCGGCAATCGACCCCGCGCCGTGAGGACGCAAGGTAAGTAGAACCAAGATACATCGACTTCAGCTATGAGAATACACTGACGTCTATGCTATTCTCGTAGCTGAAGTTGTGTATCTTAGGTCAATCTCCTCGCTCCCCCAGTGTAGACCAAGCCTGAGTTGGGATGACAGGTATGGGAATGGATCACTTGATGATTGCCCAGTTTGTTCATTACAAACAATTAGGCTTTATTCATAATAATCAAACAGTAACTATGTTGACTCACTTTCCCTCAGAGATTAGACAGTTTAACACCTCATTTGAGATACATCTGTACTGTGGATCATTTTAACTACAAAAGGAATGTAGTCCTTCAAAATGAATTCTACTGCCAAAAGAACTGGGGGACAGAAAGACCTGGGAAATATGTTGCATCAAGGTTGTAGCTTGAGTCAAGGTAAAATGTTTTTACACTACAGTATTTTTCCCATCAGTACTGCAGTAACAGGAATGAAGGTATATTTTGTCTGTGTTGGAATAAAAGCCCATAAGGGGCCTGCCAATGTAATTTACAGCAGCCCTGAGCCTGGCATACAATTTACCCCAGAATCAGGGAGCCACAGCTGGCTCCTTTGCATTCTCCTTCACCTCCACTACTGAGTCTAGCTAATACTTGGCATAATTGAGAATTTGATGCCATAAAACTGTTCTTCAGACTTTTTTCCCCAAACTTCCCAGAAAAACCTCCATGTGACAATTCTGGGGGTCTGCCTTGTTACTGGGGAAATTAAGGATATAGTGGAACTGGAAAAGGTTAGGAGGAGGGCAACAAAGAAGAGCCAAAATATAGAGCAACTTCCATATGAGGAGAGACTAAAAAGATTAGGGCTGTTCAGTTTAGAAAAGGGATAACTAAGGGAAGGATATGATAGAGGTCTATAAAATCTTGTCTAGTGTGGAAAAAATCAATAGAGAAGTGTTATTTTCCCCTTCCCACAGTACAAAAACCAAGGATCACTCAATGAAATTAATAGGCAGCAGGTTTAATACAAAGTAAACAACAGGAAGTATGTTAATCTGCGGAACTCATTGCCATGGGATGTTGTGATGGTCAAAAGTATAACTGGGTTCAAAAAAGAATAAATTCATGGAGGATACATCCTTGGCTATTAGCCAAGATGGTCAGGAATTCAACCCCATGCTTAGGGGCTACCCTAAGCCCTTGACTACCAAAAGCCAAGAAGAGAAGACAGGCTTGGGGCACTCCAACTGCCCTATTCTGTACACTTCCCCTGAAGCTTTGGTACTGCCCACTTGGAGCAGGCAAGATACTAGGCTACATGGACCACTGGTCAGACCCAGCATGGCCGTTCTTCTGTTTCTTTTGTGCTGAGGGATGAGGGTGCCTGACTAGTTCCATCTTCTTTCTAAGAAGGCTTAGGAAGAGGCAGAACTGATGGGGAGGACAGATGTTTTCTCACCCTCCTCAGCACAATAAGAAGAAGTAAGGCAGTGGCAGTTGCCTTTAGAAAAAGAGCTTCCCTTACGCTGATGGTAGCCAGGAGCTGCTTGTGAAGCCACCAGTAAGCTCCTTGGTCAACATTTAGCACAAGGCAGCCCTGATCTGGATGGGTGCTCTAGTGGAATACAATTAATTAATTAATTAAACAACATATAAAATAGCTTCCTCTCTTAAGCTCTCAGAAAACTGAAAAGGTAGGCTCTGATGAGTCCATTTGCAGGAGCTGAGCCATAAATATCTTTCCTTACCAATTCTGCCCCTTTCCCTTAGGCAAGTACTGATTTTTTTAAATGAAACAAACTAGGAAGGCTGTATTTATGAAATTCTATTTAATTTAATGCCTTATCATACCAAAGCATCTTTGTGGAACAGCATCAAAAATTCCCACACAGTGCTAGGAATAAAAATGCATAGGAAACAGAGAGAATAAAAACAAAATACTGGTTTTTGGTCCCCTACCTCCTCCCAAAATGCATGGTTTATTTTTAATTCCATAATAATGAAGTGGTATATTAGCAAAAAGTAAAACAGGACTTGCTTCATCAAAAAGCTATTTTACACAAATAAATCTGGAGATTAAAGTTCTTGGCAGTAACCCTTTAAAGGAGATTTTCTGAAATGAAATGTTAATGCATTAAAAACAGTTGGCGCCATGTAGCTGCTCTTCATATCCCTGAATGAACATTTACAGATTATTTGGTTTAATTTTATTTTTAGACTCCTATATGCAAATACATTAATTACACAGAATTAAACAGCTAGCTATGTCTGCATTAGATACTCTGAAGATAAACAGAATCCAAAGTACAAGTAAAATGCAAATTGAGATATGGAAAAATACTTGATTATGTGAAAGCAAACAGTTTATTTTAAAAATGTAATTTAGTCAAAAACCCAACTATCTATTCAAAGATAGTTTGATGGAAAATTTTCACCTGTACCTTTCGAACAGTGACAATATAATATCAAGTAGGGTAGGGTATTCAGTCTTTACCATTTCCAGTATTGTGCAGAACCTAGTGTGTTCTGCAATGGTATGATCCTGTGGGATGAGAGTTCATGTCACTTGGATATAGAAATAACTTTTTTTTTATATCTCAGCGACATTTCTTTTTACAACTCCTGACTGATGAAGAGCATCAATCCCAAGCACTATCCTTTCACAAGTATAAAGCACTCTTAGCAGTGCAAATAGGTGTTTAATGTATGTAACCTGGGGTAAAAGACACTTAATAATGAGAGATCCTCAAAGTTGAGCAGTATTAGCACCCAACGGACATTTGGTGTGATGCTGTGATGTTCTTCATTATCCAAAGGATGTAAAATGTGACTCATTCTGTCTGCTAAAAAACTATTTTAAATGTTGTATGTGAAAATCTGTGAGTCTTTTACCTATTATTACTAGAAGTAACATCTAGGAGTACTATACATGAAATATTTTTTCAGTTTACTTACACTGCATATTGAGCAACCCTTTATAGGAAAGTATTTTCACTGTCTCCCTGTCAGTTAGTTCTTTTTCCCTGTTATTTGTTAGTCTTAATGTAATGGAGTGGCACTCACGAGCACCCTTTCTGGTTGGGTGTCTCTGCAGTCTTTAAACAGTCTTGGACCATATCCCCAGGGTTTCCTCCCTGGAGGAAATGGTTTCACCCTCTTGGTCTCTTCAGGCCCCAGCTCTCCAGCTGGGCCTCTTAACTGTTCAGTTCCCCTTCTGGGGATTTATTGCTGTATGACTGTAGGCCACTTTCCCAGTGGTCTATGTGGGGGGGAACTGCCCCCCCAATATTCCAGGTCCTGGCCCAGGGACCCTAAGAATAGCAGCCACATGCTGCCACACTCCTTTAATGAAACTATTTCAGATCTCTGGACCATTCCCTGCAGCCCCAGCCTTCACCAATGTGTCACCCTTTCTGTAGGGCTGAAGTCTTGTATTCAGTCCCAGCAGCCCTCCAGAAGTTCCTTCTTGCTCCCCTGGTCACTGCCAGTACTGAGCTGTCCATGGTGCTGCATATCCCTTTGATCAGACAGGAGCACCAGTTGCACTCCTCTGGCTCTAGCAAGGAACTGACTCTGGGCTGCACTGCAGCTCCTTCTATACTACCCTGCAACCCTCTGATTGTCTAGGCCTTCACAGTCTCTCTAGGCCACTCAGAGGACTTAGCTCTACTGCTCCTTTCCTGGGATGGGTGTGGCAGAACCCTGAGGCATCCAGCAAGGGGTTTCTGGGCTTAGTCCACCCCATCACACCTTTACACAGCAAAAGGGAGAGAGAAGCAATTTTTAAATTAAAAAAATGAAATTAAATACTGACTTGACATATGCCGAGGGCCTATATTGTGTCCCTGAGGTGCATACAAAACTCTTAGTAACTTTGCACAAGAAAGAAGTTGCCACAGTGCAAACATGGACTGTGCAAGCTTTCTCATACCATTTGTCAATGAAACCTGTTCCTGACCTGCAATATCTTTATTATTCCAGTGAAGGGTCTCTTCTGAGCAAAGTCTGTAAATCTGGCTGAAAGTAGTTGACTTGTTTGTGGTTTGGTAAGGTGGACAAATGGAAACTACGATGAAGCCATCCCACTGATTCTCAGTTGTGATCCAAGTCAGAATGTAAAATTCTTCTTAAAGGGTGAAAGGCTTATCCACTGATGCACTTGTCTTAGGCCTGGTCTACACTATGCGTTTAAACCGATTTTAGCAGCGTTAAACTGATTTAACGCTGTACCCGTCCACACTACGAGGCCCTTCATATCGACATAAAGGGCTCTTTGAATCAGTTTCTGTACTCCTCCCCGACGAGAGGAGTAGCACTAAAATCGGTATTACCATATCGGATTAGGGTTAGTGTGGTCGCAAATCGACGGTATTGGCCTCCGGGCGGTATCCCACAGTGCACCACTGTGACCGCTCTGGAAAGCAATCTGAACTTGGATGCACTGGCCAGGTAGACAGGAAAAGTCCCGCGAAATTTTGATTTTCATTTTCTGTTTGCCCAGCGTGGAGCTCTGATCAGCACGGGTGGTGATGCAGTCCCAAATCCAAAAAGAGCTCCAGCATGGACCGTACGGGAGATACTGAATCTGATTGCTGTATAGGGAGACAAATCTGTTCTATCAAAGCTCCGTTACAGAAGACAAAATGCCAAAGCGTTTGAAAAAAAAATCTACAGGCTACACAGTGCTGCGTGACAAGCATAACGGGAAGCCAGAGACTCAAATGGACGCTCATGGAGGGAGGGAGGGGGTACGGAGGGCTCCAGCTATCCCACAGTCCCCAGCAGTCTCCGAAAAGTATTTGCATTCTTGGCTGAGATCCCAATGCCTGTAGGTTCAAACACATTGTCCGGCATGGTTCAGGGAATAGCTCGTCAATTTACTCCCCCACACACACGTGAAAGAAAAGGGAAAGAAATCATTTCTTGACTTCTTTCAATGTCACCCTATGTCTACTGAATGCTGCTGGTAGACGCGATGCTGCAGCAGTGAAGAGAAGTATCCGCTCGTCTCCCCTCCCCGGTGGCAGATGGTGCAGTAGGACTGGTAACCGTCCTTCTTATAAACCCGTGAGTGCCCCTGGCTGGCTTTAGGTGAGGCTGGCCGGGGGAGCCTGGGTGAAAATAGGAATGACTCCCAGTCATGCCCAGTAGATGGTACAGAACGGCTGGTAACTGTCTTCATCATAGCAACTGGGGGCTGAGCTTCAATCAGCCTCTCCCTTTCATGTGAAAAGAAAAGATTCTGTACTGCTTGGACTATCATAGCAGTGGGATCCTGGGCTCCTCTCCCCCACACTACTTAATGTCCTGCTTGGACTATCATAGCACCGGGAGGCTACCTCCCACTCATTTTATGTCACTAAAAACTCAGTGTTTCTTATTCCTGCATTCTTTATTACTTCATCACACAAATGGGGGGGACACTGCCACAGTAGCCCAGGAAGGTTGGGGGAGAAGGGAAGCAATGGATGGGGTTGTTGCAGGGGCACCCCCCGTGAATGGCATGTAGCTCATTATTTCTGCGAGATCTGACACGCAGCAGCTGTACTCTCTGATACACTGCTTCTCTAGTACATTTGCCCCATATTCTAGGCAGGACTGACTATTTTTAGAAACCATAAAGGAGGAATTGACTCAGGGAGTCATTCCCAGTTTTGCTTTTGCGCACCCAGCCGATCTCAGCCAGGGGCACCCATGATAGCAGCAGACAGCACAGAAGGACAGATAACCGTCATCTCATTGCCAAATTACACTGGCAGCAGACGGTACAGAACGACTGGTAACCATCTCTGCTATCATGCAAAAGCAAATGAATGCTGCTGTGTAGCGCTGGAGTATCACCTCTGTCCGCGGCATCCAGTACACATACGGTGACTGTAAAAAAAAAAAGCTGAACGGGCTCCATGGTTGCTGTGCTATGGCGTCTGCCAGGGCAATCCAGGGAAAAAGGGCGCAAAATGATTGCCTGCCGTTGCTTTCCCGGAGGAAGGAATGACTGACGACATTTACCCAGAATCATCCGCGACAATGATTTTTGCCCCATCAGCCACTGGGCTCTCAACCCAGAATTCTAAGGGGCAGGGGAGACTGCGGGAACTATGGAATAGCTACCCACAGTGCAACGCTCCGGAAATCGACGCTAGCCTCGGACCATGGACACACACCACCGAATTAACGTACTTAGTGTGGCCGCGTGCACTCGACTTTATACAATCTGTTTTATAAAACTGGTTTATGTAAAATCGGAATAATCCCATAGTGTAGACGTACCCTTAATCTCCAACTCGCACTCACAACACAATGATGCAGAGTAATGTGAGCTGAAATTGTTTTTCAAAACAGTTAAGCATCTATCTGATGCCATATTTACATTGGGGCACTGCAAGGAATAAAGAAGAATTCCTCCCACATCTCAAAGGTGAGCTATGCATTGCTGGATCAGAGAAAGTAATTTGAAATTTTCTCTGTAAATACATTTTCACTGTGATGTATGACTCCTGTTAATTACTGAAAGCATTGCATGCCTAATTCTCATTGTACATCACTGAAAAGGTGCCTAAAGATGCCCTTCTTAGGCTATGTATACACTATACCTTAAATCAGTATAACTCACTCGCTCACAGTTGTGAATAAGCCACTCCTCCGAGTGACATAAGTTACACCGTCATAAGCACTGGTGTGGACAGTGCTATGTCGGTGGAAGAGCTTCTCTGCTGACTCAGCTACCAGCCACTCATGGGGGCTGGAGTAATTAAATTGATGGGAGAGCACTCTCCTGTCAGCTTAGAGCATCTGCAATAGCAGAACTACAGTGGCGCAGCTGCAAGTGCTGTAGTGTAGCCATAGCTAGTCTGTGGATGGCCCCTGGCCATGGAATACACTACCACTGGATATCGGAATGATTACAATTTTCTCTATTCTTAAGACCGGTGCAAGATACACCTCCTTTAAGCAGGGCTTTTCCCAGTAGTGGACTAATGTAATAGCCTTTGCAGACTGGAACCAGGTGAGTAGGAAGCTCAAAAAAGGGAGAAGCATTAGGTTCATTTTAGGGCATATTCTGGTGCGATGTAATGCTTACTCCTGTATCTAGGGTGAAATCCTGGCTCCATTGAAGTCAATGGCAAAAATCCCACTGACTTCAGTGGGGCCAGAAGTTGATATCTAGTGCCTAGAAGCAAAGGTGCTATGTGCATTAGAAATGCAGATAGATATAAAAACTGGTGAAGCAGCACTATTTTCTCACTGATGCAATTATTCTTTACTTTCTGCTACAGGTTTGATAAGAAAGACCTGTGACAGTGTACCCCATAAGGCTTTATTGGGGGGGGTGCTCATAAATGTATGTATGATACAACTGGAATAGGGTTTTGCTACATATGCCATGTAACATATCTGTGTAAAGGTTATGATCTAGTTGTATGCAGGCACCATTTTTGTGTTCAAAGTTATGAACTTTGGCTGTATAATTGCTTGATTTCTAAGTAGCCTTAGGGCATGGCTACACTGGAGAGTTGCAGCGCTGGTGATGGGGTTACAGCGCTGCAACTCACTCTGTGTCCACACTTGCAAAGCGCGGCCAGCGCTGCAACTCCCTGGTTGCAGCGCTGGCTGTACACCTGGTTTGCTTGGGGTGTAGCGATTCCAGCGCTGGTGATGCAGCGCTGGTCATCAAGTGTAGCCACCAAAAGCACTGTTATTGGCCTCCAGGGTATTAGGAGGTATCCCAGAATTCCTGTCCACAACAAACCGGAAGAATGGATGAACTCCAATCTCCCTGTAGCTACTTAGCTAAAAAACAAACACAGCTGCTCTTTGCTCCAGCGAGCGAGCGAGCGGAGGCAGGGGAATTGCTTTGGAATGTTCACAGCTGTTTGCTTGAGGAGAAAGGGGAGGGGTAGTGTTGAGCAGCTGCTTATATGGTCTAAAGACTATTTAGGAGTGCATGATTTGCATTTAGTGAATAAGAGACAGATGGGGGAAAGGTCAAAATGATTGAAGGTATAGGCACTGTGTATCTTCCAGTCCTTAGAATTTGCAAGGCAGAGAGCTGAGAACAGTGTCAGCTCCAAAAATCCACTCTCTCTGTCTCCCCCACGCTCCCTGTCACACTCCACCCCACCCTCCTCTTTTGAAAAGCACGTTGCAGCCACTTGAACACTGGGATAGCTGCCCACAATGCACCACTCCCAACAGCGCTGCAAATGTGGCCACACTGCAGCGCTAGTAGCTGTCAGTGTGGCCACACTGCAGCGCTTTCCCTGCACAGCTGTACGAACACAGCTGTAACTCCCAGTGCTGCACATCTCCAAGTGTAGCCATACCCTGAGTTAGAACATTTGGTCACTTCTTGCAAAAGAAATGTGCAAGTTAAGTGCTCAATCAGGAAGCACTTAACAGACAAAAGAGCTTAGAAGACTCCAATCTACATAAGAAGTCTACCTGATGATGTTCAAGGTAGCATGTGGGTAATGGCTGCTACCTGAAAGTTCTGAATCATGCATGGGCATGTGACTTTCCTATCTGAGGGTATGTCTACATCTACAATTTTGCAGCGCTGGTTGTTACAGCTGTATTAGTACAGCTGTATAGAGCCAGCGCTGCAGAGTGGCCACACTTACAGCAACCAGCGCTGCAAGTGGTGTTAGATGTGGCCACACTGCAGCGCTGTTGGGCGACTTCAAGGGGGGTTCGGGGAACGCGAGAGCAAACCGGGAAAGGAGACCAGCTTCGCCGTGGTTTGCTCTCGCGTTCCCCGAACCACCCTGCAAACCGCAGGGAAGGAGACCTGCTTGCTCGGGGGTTCGGGGAACGCGAGAGCAAACCGGGGAAGGAGACCAGCTTCGCCGCGGTTTGCTCTCGCGTTCCCCGAACCACCCTGCAAACCGCAGGGAAGGAGACCTGCTTGCTCGGGGGTTCAGGGAACGCGAGAGCAAACCGGGAAAGGAGACCAGCTTCGCCGCGGTTTGCTCTCGCGTTCCCCGAACCACCCTGCAAACCGCAGGGAAGGAGACCTGCTTGCTCAGGGGTTCGGGGAACGCGAGAGCAAACCGGGGAAGGAGACCAGCTTCGCCGCGGTTTGCTCTCGCGTTCCCCGAACCACCCTGCAAACCGCAGGGAAGGAGACCTGCTTGCTCGGGGGTTCGGGGAACGCGAGAGCAAACCGGGGAAGGAGACCAGCTTCGCCGCGGTTTGCTCTCGCGTTCCCCGAACCACCCTGCAAACCGCAGGGAAGGAGACCTGCTTGCTCGGGGTTCGGGGAACGCGAGAGCAAACCGGGGAAGGAGACCAGCTTGATTACCAGAGGCTTCCTCAGGTATGCTGGGATACCTGCTTATTCCACGGAGGTCAAGAAAAGCGCTGGTAAGTGTCTACACTTGATTACCAGCGCTGGATCACCAGCGCTGGATCCTCTACACCCGAGACAAAACGGGAGTACGGCCAGCGCTGCAAACAGGGAGTTGCAGCGCTGGTGATGCCCTGCAGATGTGTACACCTCCTAAGTTGCAGCGCTGTAACCCCCTCACCAGCGCTGCAACTTTGTGATGTAGACAAGCCCTAATTCTGAATCTCCATTTTGTGACTGGATTCTACACAGGGTGAGGAGGGGGTCTCCACCCACAAGAGAGTCTATTTAAACCCCTGGGAGACCCCTCCATGGTGGTCTTCAGCTGGCTAAAGAAGGAGCCTCTCCACCCTGCAGGATACTTGAAGGAAACTAGAACAAAGGACAGTAGCTACAGGGGGTGTGAGTGGTTGCTGAACCCAGGCTAAAAGGAGATTAGTCTGTAAAAGGGAGCTTCCTGGAACTAGAGAGGATCTTATCTGTATTTCATTTGATTAGACATAGATTTGCACATTTTATTTTATTTTTCTTGGTGACTTACTTTGTTCTGTCTGTTACTACTTGGAACCACTTAGATCCTACTTTCTGTATTTAATAAAATCACTTTTTACTTATTAATTAACTCAGAGTATGTATTAATACCTGGGGGAGCAAACAACTGTGCAAATCTCTCTATCAGTGTTATAGAGGGTGAACAATTTATTAGTTTACCCTGCATAAGCTTTATACAGGGTAAAACGGATTTATCTGGGTTTAGACCCCATTGGGAGTTGGGCATCTGAGTGTAAAAGACAAGCACACTCCTGTGAGCTGTTTTCAGGTAAACCTGCAGCTTTGGGGCAAGTAATTCAGACTCTTGGGTCTCTGTTGGAGCAGATGGGAGTGTCTAGCTCAGCAAGACCGGGTGCTGGAGTCCTGAGCTGGCAAGGAAAACAGGAGCAGAGGTAGTTCTGGCACATCAGTTGGCAGCTCTCAAGGGGGTTTCTGTGATCCAATCCGTCACAAGACCTTTACTGATTCCTCTTGGAGTTTGTTTCATTTCCTTGTTAGGTTCAAATGCCTATTCCCAGCAGTCACATGTCTCTGACATAAGCCTTAGAGGTCAGTGTAAGACTGTAGGGCTCTCCAGAAAATGAGGAGTCTGCTTTGCAAACAAACAAAAAAACACCAAAGGTTTTGGAATTTGGTTTCATTCTCTTGGTCTCTCTTTGGTTTTGACCAGAAATTCCATTATTGACCTGAGAAATCTTCCAGACAAAAAGTTTTGGTTTCCCGACCAGCTCCAGTAGGCTGTCCATACTTTTTTCTAAAATTTGTCAGCCAGAACATGGAAAACTCATTTTTTTTCAACAAAAACTTTTTTCATTTTCATTAAAATTTTTCACAGCAAAGAGTTTCATTTTCTAATCAGACCTAATGACGACCACAATAAACTGTACTGATGCTTTATTTTATTGCTAGACCTGCCAGCTGTCAGAGCTGAAAGGAAGACAATCAGTTCATCACAGTCAGAATTAAAATGTGGGAAGTGTGGATGGGGCTAACGGTCACATCAATAACACCTTCACAATGTTGAAGAACTTGGTTTTGATCATTTCTGAACATGAGATACCAAAACACAAACCGAAATTTTCAATAAGAAATGTAGAGATGACACTAGTATTAATGTTAGATTTTTTTTAAAAATAGTTGAGTCTCATTACCTCATTATTGATTTCTGCAGGCTTTTTCTTTGCCTCTCCTATGTCCAAATAGCTTGGGGAAGAGAAAAGAATGGTATAGGTTACTTATAGCTGCATTTAATCTCAACAACAAATATTTATTCTTATATTTAATTAAATTAGCATGAGTAAAATAAGATGTAGAGATTTTTCACTTATATAATTATAACCAAAACTTTATACTGAAACAAACTGACCACTTGCAGCACTGAAAAGAAACCACGCCACAATAGCATAAAGTGTTCTTAATTCAGGTTTCTAATTAAAAAGTTTACCAGATGCCTACAAGTAAGAGACCGATACAAAAGATGGAGGAGGAGTTACTAGCTAAAGTCAGGAACCCGGTCCTGGTAAAAAGCACAGCCCCTCACTAATCCAGTTCTTAGGAAGAGGCTCAGGCCTGGTCTACACTATGTGTTTAAACCACTTTTAGTAGCGTTAAATCACTTTAACCCTGCACCCGTCCACACAACGAGGCCCTTTATATTGATATAAAGGGCTCTTAAAACCAGTTTCTGTACTCCTCCTCGACAAAAGGAGTAGTGCTGAAATCGGTATTGCCATGTTGGATTAGGGTTAGTGTGGCAGCAAATTGACGGTGACTGTGACCGCTCTGTAAAGCGATCTGAACTCGGATGCACTGGCCAGGTAGACAGGAAAAGCCCCGCGAACTTTTGAATTGCATTTCCTGTTTGCCCAGCGTGGAGCTCTGATCAGCACAGGTGGCGATGCAGTTCCAAATCCAAAAAGAGCTCCAGCATGGACCGTAGGGGAGATACTGTATCTGATCGCTGTATGGGGAGACAAATCTGTTCTATCAGAGCTCCGTTACAGAAGACGAAATGCCAAAGCACTTGAAAAAAATCTCCAGGCTATGATACAGAGTCCACAGCACAGTGCTGTGTGACAAGCGTAACGGAAAGCCAAAGAATCAAATGGATGCTCATGGAGGAAGGGAGGGAGGACTGAGGACTCCAGCTATCCCACAGTCCCCGCAGTTTCTGAAAGGTGTTTGCATCCTTGGCTGAGCTCCCAATGCCTGTAGTGTCAAACACATTGTCCAGGGTATATCTCGTCAATTTACCCCCTCTCTCCGCCCCATGAAAGAAAAGGGAAAAAAATAGTTTCTTGACTTTTTTCAATGTCACCGTATGTCTACTGCATGCTGCTCGTAGACGTGGTGCTGTGGCACTGAACAGCAGCATCCTCTCCTCCCTACTCCCCGGTGGCAGACAGTACAGTGCAGAAGGACTGGTAGCTGTCCTTGTCATCATCCCGTGAGTGCTCCTGGCTGGCCTCAGGTGAGGTCAGCCGGGGGCGCCTGGGTAAAAATAGGAATGACTCCCGGTTATTCCCGGCAGATGGTACAGAACGGCTGGTAACTGTCATCATCATAGCAACTGGGGGCTGAGCTCCATCAGCCCCCCCCCCACCTTTCATGTCTAAAGAAAAGATTCTGTACTACCTGGACTATCATAGCAGTGGGATGCTGGGCTCCTCTCCCCCGCACCGTTTAATGTCCTGCCTGGACTATCATAGCAGCTGGAGGCTGCCTCCCCCTCATTTTATCTCACTAAAAAATCAGTGTTTCTTATTCCTGCATTCTTTATTACTTCATCACACAAATGGGGGGACCCTGCAACGGTAGCCCAAGAGGGTTGGGGGAGGAGGGAAGCAATGGGTGGGGTTGTTGCAGGGGCACCCTCTAGAATGGCATGCAGCTCATCATTTCTGCGGGATCTGACACGGAGCGGCTGTGCTCTCTGGTACACTGGTTCTCTAGTACACTTGCCCCATATTCTAGGCAGGACTTACTCTATTTTTAGATACAACATAAAGGAGGGAATGACCGGGGGGTCATTCCCATTTTTGTCTTTGCGCCCTCGGCCGACCTCAGTGAAGGTCAGCCAGGAGCACCCATGACAGCAGCAGACGGTACAGAATGACTGATAACCGTCATCTCATCGCCAATTTACAATGGCACAGCAGACGGTACAGAACGACTGGTAACCGTCTCTGCTACCTTGCAAAGGCAAATTAATGCTGCTGTGTAGCGCTGCAGTACCGCCTCTGTCAGCGGCATCCAGTACACATACGGTGACAGTGACTAAAGGCAAAACGGGCTCTATGGTTGCCATGCTATGGCGTCTGCCAGGGCAATCCAGGGAAAAAGGGCACGAAATGATTGTCTGCCATTGCTTTCACGGAGGAAGGAAGGAATGACGACATTTACCCAGAATCACTCGCAACACTGTTTTTGCACCATCATGCAATGGGATCTCAACCCAGAATTCCAATGGGCAGGGGAGACTGCGGAAACTATGGGATAGCTACGGGATAGCTACCCACAGTGCAACGCTCCAGAAATCGACGCTAGCCTCAGTACATGGATGCAAACCACCGAATTATTGTGCTTTGTGTGGCCGCGTACACTCAACTTTATGCAATCTGTTTCACAAAACTGGTTTATGTAAAATCGGAATAATCTTGTAGTGTAGACGTACCCTCAGTTACTACTGTGATGAGGGACAGTAAATAGATTAGAGGTATAGGTGTTGTTCTAGGATTCCTGTCAGGGTGCTAATTCTGGCCCCTGCTCAAGGATTCCATCTTTCTGATCAGCCTCTAATACAGAGGTGGGCAAACTACAGCCCGTGGGCAACATCCCGCCCGCGGGACCATCCTGCTATGCCTTTGAGCTCCCAGCCGGGAATGCGAGCAAGGGGTTGGACTAGATGACCTCCTGAGGTCCCTTGCAACCCTGATGTTCTATGATTCTATTATATTAATTTTGATTAAACATAGAATATAAAGTGTACAGTGCTCACTTTATTTTTTATTACAAATATTTGCACTGTAAAAAACAAAAAAAATGTATTTTTCAATTCACCTCATACAAGTACTGTAGTGCAATTTCTTTATCGTGGAAGTTGAACTTACCAATGTATAATTATGTACACAAAAAACTGCATTCAAAAATAAAACGATGTAAAGCTTTAGAGCCTACAAGTCCACTTAGTCCTACTTCTTGGTCAGCAGATCACTCAGACAAACAAGATTGGTTGCAATTTGCAGGAGATAATGCTGCCCGCTTCTTGTTTACAATGTCACCTGAAAGTGAGAACAGGCATTCGCATGGCACTGTCGTAGCTGACGTTGCAAGCTATTTACATGCCAGATGCACTAAAGATTCATATGTCCCTTCATGCTTCAACCACCATTCCAGAGGACACGCTTCCATGCTGATGATGGGTTCTGCTTGATAATGATCCAAAGCAGTGCGGACTGACGCATGTTCATTTTCATCATCTGAGTCAGATGCCCCTAGCAGAAGGTTAATTTTTGTTTTTGGTTTTTTGTTTTTTTTTTGGTGGTTCTGGTTCTATAGTTTCTGCATGTGTTGCTCTTCTAAGACTTCTAAAAGCATCCTCCACATCTCGTCCCTCTCAGATTTTGGATGGCACTTCAGATTATTAAACCTTGGGTCAGGTGCTGTAGCTATTTTTAGAAATCTCACATCGGTCACTTCTTCACGTTTTGTCAAATCTGCTGTGAAAGTGTTCTTAAAATGAACAACATGTGCTGGGTCATCATCCGAGACTGCTATAACTTGAAATATATGAAGAATGCAGGTAAAACAGAGAAGGAGACATACAATTCTCCCCCAAGGAGTACAGTCCCAAATTTAATTGATGCATTATTTTTATAACTAGCATCATCAGCATGGAAGCATGTCTTCTGGAATGGCGGCCGAAACATGGAAGGGACATATGAATGTTTAGCATATCTGGCATGTAAATACCTTGCAACACCAGCTACAAAATTGCCATGCGAATGCCTGTTCTCACTTTCAGGTGACATCGTAAATAAGAAGCAGGCAGCAGTATCTCCGGTCAATGTAAACAAACTTGTTTGTTTTAGCAACTGGCAGAATAAGAAGTGGGACTGAGTGGACTTGTAGGCTCTAAGTTTTACACTCTTTTGTTTTTTGAGTGCAGTTATGTAACCAAAAAACCCCTGCACTTGTAAGCTACACTTTCATGATAAAGAGATAGAATATCAGGGTTGGAAGGGACCTCAGGAGGTCATCTAGTCCAACTCCCTACTCAAAGCAGGACCAAGCCCCAGACAACTTTTTGCCCTAGATCCCTAAATGGCCCCCTCAAGAACTGAACTCACAATCCCTGGTTTAGCAGGCCAATGCTCAAACCACTGAGCTATCCCTCCCCACTGAACTTCAGTATTTGTATGAAGTGAATTGAAAAATACTATTTCTTTTGCTTATCATTTTTACAGTGCATATATTTGTAATAAAAAAATAATATAAAGTGAGCACTGTGCACTTTGTATTCTGTGCTGGAATTGAAATCAATATTGAAAATGTAGAAAAACATCCAAAAATATTTAATACTTTTCAATTGGTAGTCTATTGTTATAAGTGCAATTAACAGCAATTAATTTTGAGTTAATCATGTGAGTTAACTGCGATTAATTGACAGCCGAAATTAAAACCTATATTCCCAAGCAAAAAAACTTAGATAAGATGATGTTTGAACTGCAGTACGCATTGGTTGTTTGACTGTATATTGCCTTTCAAGAAAATTAGAGTTAAAAAAAAAAAACAAAAAACCTCATGCTTAGGAACTTGGGGTTGGACTCCTTGAACAAAGCACCCTAACTAACTTAACTCTGCCCATATAGTTATACACTGAAAAACTAAGAAAAATATAGGTCTTCAATGTGTGCCTGGCACCAGGAGCTGAGAATGCACAGCGATTTTGGCTGTAACTCTGTGCAGGAACGTGCAATGGTGCATGTGCTGGAGCCCAGGACGCTACAGTGGGTAGTTGTATCTCAATACAGTGCTTCATTTTGGCACTTCCTGCAGAAGTTAAAGATGAACTGGTAGATGGCTGGAGTTCAAGTGTCTCCTTTAAGCTGTCTTTGCCAGGAGCATCAGATTCATTGGCATCTGGTCAGTGTTCAATGCAGCGGTTTCCCCATTAGCACTTCCAGTTGGAAGACAAACATGCATCTGCAGGCAATCATCACTCAGTGCAGGGTCTGCCCAGTGACATTTTCTGCTGGGAGTTCCACATGCATCTGCAGGTAAGCTGAGTTCAGTAGAGGGTCTCCTCAACAGATTTTCTTGAAAGTAGTTACAAAAGTATTTGTAGATGAGCAGAGTTTGATACACATCTCCCACTGGCACTTTCTGCTGGGAATCCAGGACGCAAGCACAGTCTCCCAGAAGCACTAATGCTCTGTGGTCAGTGGCTGGGATCTGATGTGTCTGTGAGTCAAAAAACCTCTTGTGGCAAAATTTCAAATTAAGGAAGCCTGAATAAAAATGATGTTGCAATGAAAAAAACACCATTAACCTGGAAATAATGGTGCCAAAGCACCAAGGCTCTAGAATATTGAACTGAAGTCTTCAGAGTGCTGGAGTATCAAGATACAACAAGGCTTCAAGGCAACACGTCCAACACCAAGGCAAAGCACTGAAACACCAGAGATGAAAACGCAGAGACTCTTAAGGATAAGGGTCAAGGTTCCATAGTAAAGTGCCCAACTGCTGAGGCTTCTCCAGGTATAAAGATGCCAAGGATTACGAGGGGGGGGAGGGGAGGACACCTACAATTTACAAGGCTAAAAAAGACAAAGGTGTTGTAAGGAATAGATACCTCACAAGAAAAAGTGTCAAAGGCCAAGGACAAATCGCCAAAGCACTAAAGGCTTGTCCACATGGCAAGTTAGTGCACAGAATCCACAGCGCACTAATCAACCATGCACTAAGTCACAGTGTGCCTCCTGTTACTGCACTACAGAACTTTTAGTGGGTGCACGCAGCTATTTAATGTGCGATAGGATACAGTCCTATAGCTTTACATCCCAGCTTGCCACTCACTATTAGTCGCTGTGTGGACAAGCCCTAAGATCAAGCTCTATACAGGGGTCGGCAACCTCTCAGAAGTGATGTGTCGAGTCTTCATTTATTTATGCTAGTTTAAGGTTTCACGTGCCAGTAACACATTTTAACATTGTTAGAAGGTCTCTTTCCGTAAGTCTATAATATATAACTAAACTATTGTTGTATGTAAAGTAAATAAGGTTTTTAAAATGTTTAAGAAGCTTCATTTAAAATTAAATTAAAATGCAGAGCCCCTCGGACCGGTGGCCAGGACCTGGGCAGTGTGAGTGCCACTGAAAATCAGCTTGCGTGCAGCCTTTGGCACATGTGCCGTAGGTTGCCTACCCCTGCTATACATACGTACACGCACAACATACATTCACTTAGCACAGTTGTATATGGCTACACAAGCAGGAAGGCAGTAGAGGATCAGGGTCTGGTACATTTAGAAAAGAAATTTTATATAATTAGGAACTTTTCCTTTCCTTGGACAGTGGCTTTACAGTAGAGTGGGATTTTTCAAAAGTGCTCAGCAATGGCCTAGTCCTGCTTTCAGTGAAGATAGTGGTAAAATTCCCATTGACTTCAATAGGAAAAAAATTAGGCCAATGCTGAGTGCTTTTGAAAATCCCAATCTATATCTATTGCACCATTTTAAAAACGAATGTATACTGTCAGAAGAGACAGACATGAAGATGGCATATCACTGGAGGTACGCTGCACCACTGCGTGTGTGCAGAATTCATGTCTCCCACAGATTTTTTTGCTTCTCCACAGAAAAATGATTTTCAACGGCGAAGCAAAGGGAAGCCACAAAAGTGGTCACGCACCCCTACCCAGCAGCCTGGGCATGGTTTTCGAGCACTCAGAGCAGCCGGCAGTGAGGTACATCACCCCTGGGGATGCCCAGACCTGTGGCTCCTACCCTATGTCAGGCTCAGCTGCTAGTCCCAGCTGGGTTGCGGGTAGGGGAGGACAGGACTGCCTCTTCTCCTGCAAGAAACAGCCTGGGCCAGATCAGACACACTCCTAGAAACCTCCCCCAGCTGTAGGAAGCGCCGCACATACCCCCAGCTTCCTGCCCCCATCATGCCTCAGTTGCGCAGGGAGGGGTTTCTGTACAGGGAGCTGCTCCCCCATCTGCCCAACCCCCGTTCATCCAGACCAGCCCATACTCAGACCCTGCTGTCGGGCTTCACCCCCTCCACACCCAGAACCACCCCAGTGAGCCCCCCACACCTTAACCTCCACCTGCTAAGCCTCACCCCCTGCATCTGGAGCCCACCCTGCACTCAGACATCCCCGCACCAAGCCCCCACCCTGCATCCAGACCTCTACCCCTACACCCAGGCTACCCCCACTGAGCCCCTTGTACTCAAACCCACAACCTGATTAGCCCCACACCTCCCTGCACCTGGACCACCCCAGCAAACCACCTGGACCCACATCCTAATCCCTAACAAGCCCCTGTACATCCAGATCCTCCCCACTGAGCCGCCTGCACTCAGATTGTCCACCCAGAACCCTCTCACTCCACACCTGGATCCCTACACACAAAGCTCCTCCACACTTGGATTCTGCCGGGCTGAGCCTGCCTGCCCATACCTGGTGTGCCTGGCATAGAGGGGCAGGGACCTGGGGTATTTCTGGGGCAGGCCTGGCTCTTGCACTGTGTCAGGGTCAGTGCAGCCTTACCACCGAGTCAGTGTCCGGGGGATGGGGGGCTGCAGGGCAATGCTCCACCTCCATCCAGCTAGTGGCCTGTGCTCCCCACTGCCATGCTGGAGCCTCCACATTTATTTATTGACAAATAAAATTTGCATAATTTTAAAATACAGTGTCAGAATTCCCTCAGGAGTAAGTTATGGGGTCTAAACACTTAACCTTAAATATATAATTCTGCAATTATTGAAAGCACAATTCCTTTCCTAGTCCCAGCTGTTCACATGCTCCCCCTCCCCCAGATTTCTGCTAGGATTCACACCAGAATGTCAGAACCATCTAGTGAGGGCTGCAGCCCTCGTTCCCTTTGCCATGCCCATAAGATGATCAGATGTCCTGATTTTACAGGGACAGTTCTGATACTCAGGGCTTTGTCTTATATAGGCTCCTATTACCGCCATTCAAATTTTTCACATTTGCTATCTGGTCACCCTACTCGCCCAGGAGCTGCCCTGGCCCATATCTTTGCAGAGCTCATCCCTTCCTCACTCCCTCCACTGCAGCTGGCAGCAGTTCCTGTCCCTTCCCGCTCGCACAGCACCAACGGCGGCTAACACCTCCAGGCTGCTGCTGGCCACCAGTATAAACCAGCCACTTCCTCTCCCCTGGCTGCAGTGCAGGCAGGAAGGGGTTAAGGAGGCATTGTGCACTGTGGGGCCCTCAAGAACCTGCAGGGGTGGTTGGGATCTGGCAGAGGGGAGGAGGAGGAAATGACACCAAACCCCAGCCAAGGGAAAGAGTGGTGAGGGGTGTCCAGTGCAGCCTGGCTCCTTCCCTCCCCTGCCAGTGCACAGTGATGGCATCCTGGGCTGGAGGTGACTCTTGACACCACCTGCCCTTCCACACAGACAGCAGCAGGAGCCTGGTAGAGTGGCCTCCTGAACGTGCCCCTGGCTGCAGGAGCTGAGAGGAGGGGCAGAAATAGGGCACAGGAGCTCATCCCACTCTGGACAGCCGAGCTACCTGCCGAAGGTGGGGGAGGGATTACACTGAAGAAGGCACAGCGAGTGACTGTGAGGCCATGCGGCTTGCGCCCCTCCACCCCCCCCCCCAGCATCATCACTGCAGACAGGGTTCACACCAGAACCTTTAAATTGTGGAGGAGGGGCCACCAATATCAACAGTTATGTGTCATATCTGTTAAAAAGCCCAAAAGTATGAAACTCACTGTTAGAAGAAATAAGAACAATAAGCCCACCACTTTGCCAAGGCTTTCCCGCAGTATTCTCATAACCATTCGTTAACAAAAAACCAACAACGCTAAGCCTGCTTTCTGGTGGCAGGACAGAGCACAGAGAGAGCAAAAACACTCTCGTCCTTTAAATAACAGGAGGTACTCAGCTACTAGGTTATATAGATAGCCATGTACCTACCTGGAATGAGCAGAATATTTTAAACATTTAAAAAAACAAGCAAGAAACAAAATTGTTTGGAAGGTCTAATCTGCAAGGCTCATTCAACTTTACCATACACAATTCTGCAATCTGCTCTTCCAGAGCTGCTTCCCCAAATATTACTAAGCACCATATATTCCTCCCAAATGCAAGCAGTTACCATGCAGTGAAAATAATATATTACGCTGCAAGGATAGTGTATCTCTTGGTGTTAGGGACTGTTCCTTTTATTTTTGTAAAGTACCAAGCAGAGATACTAGAATGCTAATTCTATGTTAAGCCTTAAAGAGGGAACTCTCCCCCCCACCCCACAAAGCTGTATTAAATTTCCTGTCATATTTACTTAGATTTTAAACTCTTTGGGGCAGAGACTGTCTTTCTGTTCTGTATTTGTACAGCGCCTGGCACAGTGGGAGCCTAGTCCATGACTGGGGCTCCACGGCGCTGCCATGATACAAATAATAAAGGTTTAGATGTGAACGTTTCATTACATTTTCTAATTTTTTTTTTCATTCATCACTCACTTGAGTTTCTTGAAGGCCTCCCTGCCACCAGCCACGTAGTGCTCTCCACTCTGGAGCTCCTCCAGCTGATGGACGCGATGCCCGCCCCGGGGGGTGTATATGCTACGCACAGCCCCAAAAGGTGCCTTCACCCCACCTGTCACCTCTTTCAGGAAGACCTCGAAGTTGGACACCTTCTTCTCATGGATGACTACCCGGTGCCCTGGGAAGAACGGGTCCCCGTTGCGATACACCAGCACACTCTTCACCATCGGCTGTGACAGGCAGGTCGGCTTCATGGTGGGGCTACTCATGTTCACCTCCTCTCACTGCTGTTGCTGAGGCCAGACAGTCAGTGCTGCCCTCCAGGCACCGTCTGCACCTGTTTATTCAGCAAGAATGTTCCTCTCTCACACACACTGTCAAATACCTATGATGCATGAACTGTGTACACACATGCAAACAGTACCTGCACCAGGGACCACCTCCAATAGGCAAATCCCTCTCAAAAGCAACCAGGGAGGGATGAGAGCCTCCCTAAGGTTTCCAGTACAATTCTGTTCAGCCCTTCAAGAGCAACCTCTGCTAGGCAACCGATTCTTGCTGCTCCCTGGAGCCTGGTGTAGCTAACACAGATTACACTAAGCCATACCCAAAAAAACATATATACAGATCTAAAGGAGGAGAAAAAGTGACTGAGTATAGTAAGGAACTCATAGTCCTGCTGGATCTTCACTTTGCACTCGCAGCTCTCTTGTTTCACAAGTGGTTTTACTCTGTTGCTCAGGAAACTTTATCCTGCTTCTTCTTCCCTCCCCTTCCCAGAAAAAAAAAAAAAAAAAGGAAAGAAACAAATCCAGCCAAGTGAGGACAGCTGCCAGACTGCAACAAACCAGACAGATTAAGCCTATACACACCAACCATATCAGAGCTGGGCGAGTAATGAGAAAAGGAGGGGAAGGGAGGGGGCTGCGTCACAAATATTTTATTTGGAAAAAATTGCATGAAATTTGTGACTATTTCAGAATTATTCACCAGACCCTCTGTAATGGGGAGGGTGGAAATGTTTTAGAAAAATTGCAGAAAACTTGCTGAATAAGTTATCTGGTGTGTTTCATTTGCCTATCTCTGTATCAACTTAATTACATGGAAACAGTTAGCATCCCTTAGGCCCACCTGTGATCAGCAGTAGGTGCATCATTCAAACACCAAAAGCCTGGCAGAGGGAAGAGAAACAGAAACCCCAGTGCAGACGGGACAGTAATTCAAGTCAGGAGTGACAGGAGGTGAGGGATGGGAACAGTACACACACACACACACACACACACACACACACACACACACACACGTCTCTCCTCTCTCTCTCCACCTAGCACTCAGCTCTGAGCCACCTGGCACATCACACTGCTGCACGCTGGACACTGTTGCTGAGTGTGTGTCTCATGCTCCTCTCTGGGGCTCCCGAGGGTGGGGAGAGAAGGAGGCACCAGTCGAGGCAGTTGGTTCTTGCTGTTGCTCAAGGAGCTTCTCCTGGGGGCGGGGGGCAGGGGGGAGAATGTTGTTATTTGCCACAGTTTCCATAGCGACCCAGGTAGCTCAAGAGCAGGAGGAGCATCGATCTACTGCAGAGGAAGAAAAGAGCACTGCTGCAGCCCCCAGGGGGGAGGGAACCGGTGTGAGTCTGAAGGGGTGGAGGAAAACTTGTGAGACCCCAAAAGAGGGGAGGGGGGGAAGAGAGCTTGTTGCACTTGAGGCGGGGGCGGGGGGGAAGGGAGGAAAGAGATGAACTCTAAGGGCTAAACTTCAGGGAGAAGTTTAAAGTCACCACACCTCTGGCAGGACACTATGCCATGCCACAATTCCCATCAACTCTCATGGACTATGTCTACACAGCAACAGGAAGCAGTTGTAGAGACTGAGACAGAGAATACAGCCATGCTGCATTACAGCAGATCAGTACTGGGATTATTGTCTTCATGTTATTTAAATAAATAATATTTTCTCCCCAGGAGCAGAGACTGTGAGTGTCCCCCCTCATCATACAAGGTGTACAAGAGAGGGGTGAAGGCTCCTTTTTCCCTCCCCACATATCCGCACACAAGAGCAGGATCTATCTATCCATTCATCCATCCCTCTTTTTGAATGTTATCCGTACTAGGGAAATTCTTTTGAATTAAAGTATTTCTGCCACTGTGAATAATAGTTCAAATATCCAAGATACATTGCACATGGGAAACCTCAGCCTGCATTTTACTTATTAACCTGCTTCAAATTTATTCAGACAATTTACCTTCAAATATTCTAGTGTGATGTAATGCTTACTCCTGTATCTGGGGTGAAATCCTGGTTTCACTGAAATTAAAGGCAAAACTCCCACTGATCTCAGTGGGGCCAGGATCTGACCTCCAGTGTCTAGAAGCAACGGCACTGAGTGCCTTAGAACCGTGGTTGGATGCAGCAACTCGTGAAGCACTATCTTCTCATTGGTGCTATTCTTCCTTACTTACTGTTACAGATCTGATAAGAAAAGGTCTTTATTGATTCTCTTGTTTGTTCTACAAGGAGATAATGTTAAAATGCCTATTCTGTTTTGAGATACATCCCTTAATTGTTTGCACAGAATCGGTTTCAATGTCTTCAAAATAAGAGACACTCAGTTACATAAAATATTGCTGGGAGGACACATTTCAAAAGAAGAAGGGCTTGGTCCTCAGCATATCTTCACTGCTTTGGGTTCCTGGTCCAGGACTAGGTGCCATGGTAATACAAATAAATAAATAAAATAGTAATAATGATGGGAGGATTCACTAGTTAGTAATCAGCTCTGCAGCCTTTACTTGCACAAGCAATTCTCCTGACGTCACTGGAACTACTTTCCTAGGTAAGGATTGGGCCTTAGAGTTTGTACAGTGATTCAAAGATATAAAGTGCCATGTAATTGCTAAGCACTATTGTTAGACTTTAAAAGGGGCAAAGGAAATTCCCTTCACCATGGAGACTTGGCTCTCTCTTTTAAAAAAATCTATATAGTGGGGAAAGACTTTGCTGGAATAAGAAACATCTGAAAAACAGCCCCTTCATTTTGCACTTGGCATGACTTCCTGGACTCCTTTTTTACAGGGATTAGTTTACTCACTCTCAAGAATAAAATAGACTTTTATTGGACTCCTTTAAGACCAGATTCACTAAAAACTCCACTGATGCAGCACAGAAGCAAGGACAAGCCACAACAAACGAAGAATGGGGTGGGGTGCTCCTGGGGTATGAAAGATTAACAAAAGTGGGGGTTTTGGTTTGTTTGTTTTTTTACCGGCTCTGATCTGTGAGTTCTTAATTAGGGCTATATTTATTTGGTGCCAACGTTTGTCTTTTTGTTCGTTACTGGCATCTGATGGTTTCTCTTTACATGACATGGACAGTCTATGTATAAAGCAACTGACACACTGAAAACCATTCTGTATTTATATAATATATATTTTCTGATTTTTTTCCTTGCCTGGTCTTCAGTTATTAAGAACATTCACACAACAACTGGATTGGATCTTTGTATCTTTTTGCTGCTTATTCCTCACTTGAATTCAAAAACATGATTGGGCCATAATCAAGATATCAGTATGGCTGGGACCAAGTTCTCTGAATATACAGGTTAAAAAATCGGAGTGTGTGTTGGTTTGTTGCCTAGATCAGCAATACATGTAATCACGTATTTCGTAGGGGGATGCTCTCCATATGGCTATGTAAGTCTTTCCAATTAAATTATACATATAGTGTTGTTGCTTTTTTTGCCTTCTATGGTCCTTCTACTGCCTGAACGGGCAAGGTCTGTTGATAACACAAAGTGAAAGTCTGCTCCTACAATGATCAAGTAAGGCAGGAGTAAGCTCATTCCTGCAAAGTGAGTTCACTTTGGGTAGATCGTGTTCCCTAAAAGCGTGGAGCTTTTTAACCACTCTTGCACTAGGACACAGTTGCCCTAAACACCAGAAATAACCCATTCCATTGCGAGAAGTAACTTGGATCCCCTACAAATCAAAATGGCTTCTGTTGAGCTGGAGACTGACCTCCTGTGGGATAACATCAGGCGATCAGAAACACAGAAGAAACCATGTGACTTTCCCAACGTAGCCTGTCCATCTGAACCAGGATTGAATTCAAAACACTTCATGAATAATAGCCTGATAAAGTCTGTGGATATCCTAGGGCCAATAAAGTTTGCAAAAACAATCTATAGAAGGTATTGAGAAAAACCAACCTAACACAAACTATTCATGGTTTACAGACAAAGTTAAAGTCAAGCCAGTTAATTCTGAGTACTTTTGACAAATAGTTAATATAATTAAACACAAAACAGTGATGTATATAACATACATATTAAGAATCCAATTCAACTTCCGCTAAAGATAACAGAAAGACTCCCACAGACTTCAGTGGGTCTAATATCAGACCTTAATATAGCAGCAATGTGGCACATTCATCTTAAATTACTTATAACTTTTCATAAATAAATGACCCTTTGGAATGAAATTTCCCTTTCTTGTTTTCAATCAAAGATGATTTCTGGTGTGTATAAAATTTGCTAAAATTCTTCATGGACATCTTTGCGTTATCCAATCAGAATATAAAGATGTTTTATAATAAGAATGTTTTATGCTCTGATTACTCAAATGTATAAAAAGAAAAACAAATTTAAATGTCTCATGGACTTACTCAATGAAAGCAAATGCTTTGATATATTTGGACACATTTTGATGACAAATAGCAAAATTTGTATCTTGAAAATAGCGTGTGCTAGCAATGCATGATTTTCTACTACATTTTTAACACTATGTGTTGCTCTATCCAGACCACTGCACAATAAAGCACTGTATAAGCCAGTTAAGACTTTGACCCTACTGGACCTTCCACAAACCCTGGCTAGTAGGAACTGTAAAGCCTGACAGAGATTAACAGAAAATATATTATATTTCATCTAATTTCTTTTTTGGCTTGTTTTTCCCATTGATGGTTGCAAGATCAAAATGGCTCCGTTCCTTCACACCTAGAGATTGTTCAATATAATCATCATTTTCTGAACTGATTTCAACACACATGATGATCAAAACATACAGGAATTTTTCTCTTGCTTTTTATCTTAACTTTTTATGAAGGAAAAATCACCCCCTGCTGTGAATTGCCAGGAAGGCAGTTAACCATTACAAGAGAGTAATTTCAGTCTGAGTGATGTCAGACATACTATTGTTATTGGTTAACAGTTATATTCTTCCACTCATTTGCAACTTCTGATCTAATTTATAAAGGGGAAAACTGCATGGTAATATTACTGTCCTCCTATCCAGTACTCTCTGGTAATCAGATAGTTCACCCAGATATGAAAAAACATGTATAAAACATTAGTATTTTTGTGTAAAAGGCAAAAAGGGTGATGACCTTGATACTGTCTCAGAGTCAGGCAATGAGGTATAATCTGTCAACCAGTTTGTCAGCTATTCAGCCATCCCTGTTGACCTTAGGCCAAATTCTCACAGTCACACAATATCGTTTTACAATGCACTGGCAAAATGGAGGAGCAGAAACAGCCCCAAGAATACCCTTTCTGCAGGGAATATCCCAGCTGACACAGAGTTGACATAAGGGACAAGATGCTCATCTACTCCAGCCTCCTTACAACAGATAAAGGAGTCAGAGCTGCATAAAGAGGCCAAGGATGGAAGAGATTTCCCAGTGCAGGCTCTGCAGAAGCCAACTACAGGCAAGTCTTATTTTACGCGGGGGTTCCATTCCGCGGTTATCGCGTAAAGCAAAAACAGCGTATAGTCAAAATTATATCCTCAAGCCCTTTAAACCCCGCCCGCAGGACTTCATCGGGCTCCCTGCCGCCCTTTAAATGCCCCCCCCAACCCCACCGCCAGAGCTGCAGGCGGGATTTAAAGGGCTCCACCGGGCTTCCTGCCACAGTGGGGAGCCCGGAGGAGCCCTTTAAATCCCGCCCGCAGCTTTGGCACCTGGGCTGGGGCTGGCATTTAAAGGGCCCAGAGCTCCATGGTGGCTGGAGCATTAAGCCCTTTAGTTCGCCACAGGGGCTACCAGCCACCTCTGCAGCTGGGAGCCCCCTGGGTGATTTAAAGGCCCTGGGACTCCCAGCCATAGCTGGTGCCCCAGGACCTTTAAATCTTGAGGCGATGCCCCCCCACTTGAGGCGATGCCCCCCCCGACTCCGGCCGTACACATAAAGTTGAAATTGTGCATGTTAAATGCACGTAAGTTGCGAGAGACCTGTATAGGCCTGCCTTCCATCACAAATCCTGGCATACCGAGCATGATTGTGGTAGCTGGGGGAGGTGAGACATGTTATGGATGTGTTGCAGAGATTCTGGGCACTGCTGCAGTCCATAGGCCAGTGGTTCCTAAACTGTGGGGTGTGCCCCGGGGTGGGGGGCAAAGCAGGATCCAGGGGGCAGGGAGAGAGCACCACCCAGCCCTTCTTTGCCTCCAGCTCCACTATGGCCCCGGCCTCAGCCACCAGCTCCCAGCCCCACTCCCAGCCATGGCCCCAGCTGCAGTTCTGGCCTGACAATGACTCTGCTCCAGGAACCAGCTCCGACCACAGGCCTTCTCCAGGCTGTAGCCCCTAGCCCCAAGCGCGGCCTCAGCTGCAGCACCAACCCCACTTCCAACTGCAGCCCCCAGCCCCAAACTGACTCCCAGCCGCGGCCCTCGCCCCAACCGCAGGCCCACTCCCGGCTGCAGCCCCAACAGCGGCCCCACTCCCAGCCATGGCACCAGCTGCAGCACTGGCCCCACTTCCAACCACAGGCCCGTTCTTGGCAGTGGTCTCCGGGTCTGGCCGTGGCCCCTAGCCCCTAACTGCGGCCCCAGTTGCAGCTCTGGTTCCGACCGCAGCCTCACTCCCAGCTGTGGCCCTGTCCCAAGCCCAGCAGGGCCCCCAGCTCCAACCGTGGCCCCACTCCAGGCCGCAGCCCTGCTCACAGTTCTAATTGCACTGTTATACAATAACAGAATACCAATTTAAATGTATTATACATATTTTGGATGTTTTTCTACATTTTCAAATATATTGATTTCAATTACAACGCAGAATACAAAGTGCAGAGTGCTCACTTTATATTATTTTTATTACAAATATCTGCACTGTAAAAAAGATAAACAAAAGAAATAGCATTTTTCAATTCACCTCGTAAAAGCACTATAGTGCAATCTCTTTATTATGAAAGTGCAACTTACAAATGTCGAACTTTATTTTTTTACATAACTGCACTCAAAAACAAAATAGCATAAAACTTTAGAGCCTACAAGTCCACACAGCCCCACTTCTTGCTCAGCCAATTGCTAAGACAAACAAGCTTGTTTACATTTACAGGAGATAATGCTTCTTGCTAATTATTTGCAGTGTCACCTGAAAGTGAAAACAAGCATTTGCATGGCACTGTTGTAGCCAGCGTTGCAAGGTATTTACATGCCACATATGCTAAACATTCATGCCTCAACTTTTTACAGTGCCAAAATCAAAAATAATAATGTATTCTGCATTGTAATTGAAATCAATATATAAATGCAGAAAAACATCCAAAAATATTTTTATATTTATATATAAATAGTTTTTCCTTCATCAGTCAAATTCTGCCCTGATGTGCACCCAGTTCTCTAACGGAGGACAGAATCTGTCCTCATGTGCATAATTAAGATAAACACAGAACAGATCATCCTTTTTGGATAAATAATACACCTCTACCTCAATATAACGCTGTTCTTGGGAGCCAAAAAATCTTACCACGTTATAGGTGAAACTGTGTTATACTGAACTTGCTTTGATTCATCAGCATGCGCAGCCCCGCACCCCTGGAGCACTACTTTACTGTGTTATATCCAAATTTGTGTTATATCAGGTGGCATTATATCAAAGTAGCTGTGTATTTGAAAAAATAATTGGATGCACCATGGCATACTTGTGTGCACTGTGAAATGATTATTGAATGTTGGGAATCATTAAGAAAGGAATAGATAATAAGACAGAAAATATCATATTGCTTCAATATAAATCCATGGTACGCCCACATCTTGAATACTTCATGCAGATGTGGTCACCACATCTCAAAAAATATATACAGTAACTCCTAGCTTAACACTATAGTTATGTTCCTGAAAAATGCTACTTTCAGCGAAACGATATTAAACGAATTCAATTTCCCCATAAGAATTAATGTAAATGGGGGGGTTAGGTTCCAGGCAAATTTTTTTCACCAGACAAAAGGACATTATATATATATACACAGTATAAGTTTTAAATATTTTAAACAAACAATTTAATACTATACTCACCAATGATGATTGTGAAGCTTGGTTGAGGCAGGGACGTAGCAGGGTCGGGGCGTGGGGGCTTGCCCCATTTCGCCCACCCAGCACTCCTGCTGGGGAGTGGGGATGGGAGCTTGCCGGCTCCTCGGCTGGAATGCCGTGTGGACGGTGTGGGGCAAGCCCCCGTGCTCCAACTCTGCTCCCCAGCAGAAGCACCAGATGGGTGCAAGGAAAGGGGCAAGCCAAACAACCTTACAACAGAACATTGCGTGACTTTAAAGGAGTATGTTCTCCAATAGATCAGCAACCTACTAATAAAACAATGTTAACCGGGATGGTTTTAAGTAAGGAATTACTGTATTGGAATGGAAAAGGTTCAGAAAAGAGCAACAAAATGATTAGGGGTAAGGAACAGCTGCCATATGAGGAGAGATTAATAAAATTGGGAATTTTCAGCTTGAAAAAGAGATAATAGAGGTCTATAAAATTATGACTGATGTGAAGAAAGTAAATAAGGAAGTGTTATTTACTCCGTCTTGTAACACAAGAACTAGGAGTCAACAAATGAAATTAATAGGCAGCAGGTTTAAAACAAATAAAATAAAGTATTTCTTCACACAATGCACAATCAATCGGTTGAACTCTTTGCCAGAGGATGTTGTGAAGGCCAAGACTATAACAGGGTTCAAAAAAGAACTAGATAAATTCATGGAGAATAGGTCCATCAATGGCTATTAGCCAGGATGGGCAGGGATGGTGTCCCTAGCCTCTCTATTTGCCAGAAGCTGGGAATGAGTGACAGGGGATGGATCACTTGATGATCACCTGTTCTGTTCATTCTCTCTGGGGCACCTCGCATTGGCCACTGTCGGAAGACAGGATACTGGACTATATGGACCTTTGGTCTGACCTAGTATAGCTGTTCTTATGAATGATGGAAATCTAAATTTTACATTACTGTCATTTAACTATGACATGTTTGTCAGACAGTAGCATGTTGTATAGCATAAATCAGGCTGTAAAAGCCATTCAGTCTTGATGCAAAGGGTGTAAATCAATTAATACAAGACAAACAAGTGAAGTCAGTGCACAGTATGCTCTTACATCAACTCTGAGCTTGGTCCTAATAATGAAAATTAACAACAACAACAAAATGTACTGAGAGGGTTAGTGTAAGTTTCCAACAGAAGAGAAATTAATTTCAGTGCACTCGATTTTGCTAAATGGAACGCCCACAATCCTTTCTTAGACTCACACTGCTCTGCGCAATGTATCTAAAAATCAGTCTGAGGAATCTCAGCCAATTATATACAGCTGTAATTCTGCAGTAATTGGACTGCCTTCATTGACAGTTTGAAGTATACATTATGAGGCACTTTGACTCATTCACACTAATTGGAAGAAATAAAACACTGATGCAGTTGTAAATTTTAAAATCTACGCCACAGAGATTTCACTCACTTATACAATTCCCAAACCAAAAACTCCATTTAAAATATAATTAATTTTGTAAACACATATCAACTATTTGGGGGGGAGGGATAGCTCAGTGGTTTGAGCATTAACCTGCTAAACCCAGAGTTATGAGCACAACCCCTGAGGGGGCCATTTAGGGATCTGGGGCAAAAAGCTGTCTGGGGATTGGTCCTGCTTTGAGCAGGGGGTTGGACTAGATGACTTCCTGAGGTCCCTTCCAATCCTGATATTCTATGATTTTTTCTCAAAAATCCTCATTGAAATGTTGCAGTTTAAGCCACACATGTTGCTGATTCCACTTGTCAGCAACATGGGGTTTTTTAAAGTGCACTCAAGACTTCTGAGAGATACCTGAGGGAATAAGCAGGAGAAACTTCATAAACTTTTAGGCAAAAATCCCAGATGGACAGCTTAAGTGGGAAAGAAGATGAAAAAACCCTCTTTCATCCAGTTCTGAGGAGTAGCAGCAACGGAAATGGAGCCAATTTGATCAAGGCTTCTGAGGCAGTCAGTAGTTTCTGATTTTTTCACATAACAGAAGCAAGTCTCAATTAAATGTGAATTTTATGTGTTTTTAATTTTCTACAGATTCTCTCTCTCTCTCTCTCTCTGGCTATTTCCTTGCAGGGCATGAATTCTGTGCTCGTCCGCTAGCCCCTCATCTTGCAAGCTAAAGGCAACCATATTTATTATATTTTGGGGGCAGCTTTGAGCTGGACCCTTTCCTTATTTGACAGAATATGATGCATTCACATTTTTTTTAAAAAACCAATACAATAGACCTGCCCAAATGCATAACCATTGCCCTAGATCAGTGGTTCTGCTGCATCTGCAGGTTTGGCCAATCGCAGCTCCCACTGGCTGCAGTTCACAGCTCCAGGCCAATGGGAGCTGCGGGAAGGGCAGTCAGCACATCTCTCGGCCTGTGCCTCTTCCTGCAGGCCCCATTGGCCTGGAGCAGCAAACCGCGGCCAGTGGGAGCCACAATTGGCCGAACCTGCGGACGCGGCAGGTAAACAAACTGGCCTGACCCGCCAGGAGCTCTCCCTGAACAAGCAGCGAACCGGCTTTGAGAACCACTGCCCTAGATGCACACTTCACAGGTCTGCATTCAGTTCTGAATATAAAAAAAGAAGCTGTAATCAGCACATCGGTAAGCTAAGCTGACAGTTCATGCCTATCTTGAAAGTATCAAGGCTCCATATATCTCTATTACATAGCAACATTTCATTACATCATTATATTACATATTACAACAATGCTCGACTGGCTATTGTTGAGTTTAAGGTGTTGGCTTCACCCTAAAACTATAAATGTGTCCTGTTTATCTGAAAAGACACCACTCCAGGCAAGACTGCTATAGTTGTAATCAGTGTAGGTGCTTGAGATATGTCTACCCCTCTGTAGGCCTGATTCTTCAATTCATTCTTTGTGGGATGACCTCTGTGCCCAAGGAGAACCCATTCAAGATAATGGGGTACCTCATGAGTGCCAGAGTCCACCAGCATGGAATAAGTTGCAAGATCTGGGCCTCAAAGGAGAGAGAGAGAGATGCTAAGCTTTCTCCATGACTCTAGATTTACTTGCTCTACCAGAACCAAGATTTGTTAACCTTGTAGACCAGGGGTGGCCAACCTGTGGCTCCGGAGCCACATGCGGTTCTTCCGAGGTTAATATGAGTCTCCTTGCATAGGTGCTGACTCAGAGGCTGGAGCTACAGATTCTAACTTTCCAGTGTGCTGTGGGGTGCTCACTGCTCAACCCCCTGCTCTGCCTCCAGTCCTGCCACCACTCCACCCCTTCTCCCAAGGCTCCTGCTCCTTCCCCCAAGCATGCTATGCTTTCACTCCTCCCCCGTCCCCACCAGAGACTCCTGTGCACTGCAAAACAGCTGATTGTGGCAGGCAGGAGGCGTCCGAAGGGAATGGGAGGCACTGAATGGCGGGAGGCACTGGGGGCTTGAGAGGGGTAGCGGATAGCGGGCTGCTGCTTTTTGGCAATGTTCACTGGTAAATTCTGGCTCCTTCTCAGGCTCAGTTGGCCACCCCTGTTGTAGACACTCTGTAAAGCTTGTCTTTTTCCATAGGTATTAGGAGAAGGAGGTGCTGGAGTCATTGGTGAGACATATGGATCTTACAATTAATATATGAAATCATGTGGACTAATGATATTTTTGCTGTTGATTTTAGTTCTGACAATCTATTGTTATTTATTATGAAAACATCCAAGGGAACGGATAGATAAAAGAAAAACAAACCCAACATTTTTCCCTTTTGTCCTCATGCAAATTAAAGAAAATAAGCTTTCCTTTTATAATTGCTAAGGATTTCTTTCAAATTTGCTAAACATAATTTTCAACAAACTCTTTAAATACTCCCCCAGCGTTTTCATTCTACTTATTCAGGTGCTTCTCTATAGATCCTACATGAGTAGCAGTCATTTCCAAGAAATGGTGCATGTTAACTTACTTTCCCACTCTCTTGCGTTATCTTCTACAGTGCCTGGTATTGCCATGTTTTGTTTTGTTAAAGTATCCTTGGCATCCAAGATTACTAAATTCGATACTGTTGTACATACTGCCACCTACTGTGACCCAACAAAATTAAGACTAAAAGACTGGCATTTGTTTCAGTGGGCTTTGGATCAAGCCTTAAACCAGCAGCCAAATTCTGCTTTCAAATGCATTTGAGTTCAAGCTGGAATAACTCCCTTGACTTCAGTATATAGGAACTGAAGTATCACTATATAAGAACTGAAGACTGTGAACCTGCTTCATCATGGCCATGCACTTTGTGAAGTCATTTACACTTGTGCATAGTGACTGTAAAACATTATCATTTTGATTTGTTATGTTTCTTACTCCTATACACCACCATAAATGTCTTCAAAAAGGGGCAGCAGCAGGAGAACTGGGAGCTGGTTAAGGCCAAATTCTGCTCTCCGTTACACCTGTGTAAGTTTAACATAACTCAATTGAGAGCAGAATTTGGCCCCAGTTCTCTTACCTCAAAAGTTTCAGGGCCTGATTCAGTAAAGCACTTAATGTATGTCCTTATGACCATCTCTATTCAGGGTAACACTTAAGCAACTAAGCATATGCTTATAATTAAGCACATGCTTAGGCACCCTTGCTGAACAAAGGCCACAGTTCCTAAGGGGATCACAGCTCAGGATATTTGCAGTTCTTGGTTCCAAGAAATATAGTATAATAACCATAAGCAGCAGCTGGTCAACTGAGGCTCATATTTAATTAGTAATCTAAGTTTCCAGCTTGGCTCCACTTTCTCCATTGAATACCACAGTACAGGAATTTCAAAGTGCAACATTGATGACAGAATATATTGCTAAAGGGTCTGGTTTAGGCAGGAGCATTTCATTAATTCAAAACTACACCTCTACCGGGATATAACATGACTCAATATAGCACAAATTTGGATAGAATGCGGTAAAGCTGAGCTCGGGGTGGGGCCCAGCAGATCAAAGCAAGTTTGATATAACACAGTTTCACCTATAACGGGGTAGGATTTTTTGGCTCCTGAGGACAGCATTATAGCGGGGTAGAGGTGTATGTGGCTTGAGTGCAGATGAAAGAAAGGGAATTCCTTTGCAGTATTTTCATTAGACCTTTGTACACAACAGAATATTTAAAAAGCAGTATTTGGTGATGGGAGTGGAGCGGTAGGTTACTGAGGGCCTCCCACACAGAGTTGTTCCTGTTCAGCTATCAGTGTGCTCACAGGTGGTTTGGTTAGGGCAAAAAAAGCTGTGCTGAACTCAAACTGGGAAAAAATTAAGAGCATCCCATGTCATTGTCAGGTGCTCCTCCCACCCCCAGTCCTGCTGGAGAGGGCACAAGCGCGAGATGCGAACAGGTGGGTTCTCTCCCGCCCAGCGGGGCCATTAACTTTCACCGTGTGACCTTGTGCAAGTCATTCAACTTCTCCGTGCCTGGCTTTCCTCGCCTGGCCAAAGGGCTCCAGTCAGCCCCTTACCTTTAGGAGCGGTCAGGCCCGGGGCTACGGAGTAGTAAATGATCGGCGCGGAGAAGGCAGTGGGGCGCTCCCCCTGCAGGGCACACACCCGGGGACCTCGGGTTCGGCATTGCGAGCCAGCGGGCTGCCTCCGCCCACAACTGGGGCTCTGCAGCACGAGACCCCGCCCCTGTGCTCCGCCTCCCGCGTGTGTGCAACCGGGCGGGCGCCTCTGGGGCCTGCGAGCGGCCGGGAGACCCCCCCCCACACAGCGGACCCATGTTCCGCCGCTGGCTCCTCCCCGCCTCGCCGGGCCGCTACGGGTGGGGGGGCAGCTGCCGCCGCCTGCTCGCAGCAGCGTGGGGGGCGCGGCGGCTGAGCGGCGGCGGGGGGCCCTGCTGCGCCGCGCACGGGCCTGGGCAGCGCCGGCCGCGGCTAGGGGCCGCAGCTCCCCGCGGGCAGCCGTGGCGCTGGGCAAGTAAGTCGTGCCCCGGGAGGCGGGCACCGCACACGGCGCAGCCGGCCCTGTTCGCTGCCTGGCCGGGGGGGAGGCGGATCGGCCCCGGAGCGAAAGGCCCAACTTTTAATTTACCCTCTCTCGTCACCCCGGTGCAGCCCCTGGGCGTTTTTCCTACTCCCCGCCCCGGGACTCGGCTGCTCTGGCGTAGGGAGAGCCGGCTGCAGGGCAGGGACTGGCCGCACCGCGGGCAGAGGCGTTTATAAACCCACAGCGGTGCTAATCCTACAGCAAAGTGCTCACCCCACTGAGCAAGCCTTAAAGCCACGGGCACGGGTCTCCACTTCCTAGGGTGACCGGGGGTCCTGATAGTTGGGGCTTTGTCTTATATAGGCCGCTATTACCATCCACCCCGCTGCCCCAATTTTTCACACTTGGTATCTGGTTACCCTGTGGGGTGCACAGTTATTGTTCTACCCTGTTCAGGCCTGGAAATGGTGCCAGGGAGTAGGTAAGTAATAAGTCTCAGTGTGTGTTTTAGGGGGACAAGATAGCAAGTGTGGAAAAATCAAGATGGGAGGAGGGGGGAAATAGGTACCTATATAAGACAAAGCCCCAAATATCAGGACTGCCCCTATAAAATTGGGACACTAGTTAGTTTCTGAATCCATTTGGCACTTACAAGTTTTTTGTATCTTCCTGAAGTATTAGGCCAGAATTTCATCTCTAGGTGCCTAAACCTTAAGTAAATGGCCTGAATTTTGGAGTTGTGGGTGCTCGGCTTCTTTGAAAAGTAGGCTGCTTTTATTTAGGTGCCTAATTGTAAATAGTGGACCTGATCCTGCAATTGACTGCTTGGGAGCTGTGTAGTGGGGACAATTGAGGCATAGGGGTGTACCCCCCACAGTCAGTGGCAGGATTACGGCCATTGCTGTAATTTCCAAACTCCTTTTCCAGTAACATCCAACTAAACCACAAATGGGTTTATGTCTACGTAATTAACAGCTAACTAAGAAAATGGACATACTGCTCCTTTGAAGTTCTGGCTGAGCCTGTCAGTCATTTACCAACAGCCCATGCAGTATGAAACGCAGATTAAGGCCTACCATCCTGCAAACGCTTACTCACTTTTTACAGGTTTCAGAGTAGCAGCCGTGTTAGTCTGTATCCCCAAGAAGAACAAGAGTACTTGTGGCACCTTAGAGACTAACAAATTTGTAAATCTCTAAGGTGCCACAAGTACTCCTGTTCTTTTCACTTTTTACATTGAAACAAAGGGGAGTCTTGCTGAAGTCGGTGGGACTACTATGCACAGAGCATGTGAATGTTTGCAGGGCCTTTCTGTTAAGCAAGGAGGGGAAGTGGCCTAGCAGATAGACCCAAATTGGCCTGGCTCAGGAAACCTCCATTTTATACCCTACTCTGCCACAGGCCTGCTGGGTGACCTTGGACAAGTCACTTTGCTTCTCCGTGCCTCCATTTTCTCATCTGTAAAATGGCATAATGATACTGACCTGCTTTGTAAAGCACTGAGATCTACTGTTGAAAAGCAATATCTAAAAACTGGGTATTATTATTCATTACCATAGTGCACTAATAACTCATTTGTTCAACAAATGTAGGCCCCAGTCCCCGCAGTCAACTTCATGCAGGTAGACTTGTAGAGCTGCACAGGGCTCATTGTAGGACTGGAGTGTTATTCTTTATTGCAGCTGCTTTGTGTTCTTAAAGGATACTCCAATTTAATCTAATTTCTATTTTTTTACCTATTATTGTTGCAAGTAAAACAAGATTACCACAAACAGGTGGAAAGGAAATGTGTTTACTTTGCAGACTTGATGGTACTTTAGGTATAGTTAGTTTCTCCTGTTCATATGGGTCTTTCACACAACGAGGAGAAACATTCTGAATAAGAAAACTAGTCGTAAAGCCACAAACGTTGGCTCAAGGAATTTTATTTCTATTAGATTTTAAGTTGACGGTGCCTCTTAAATCAGTTGGGTTGTTTGTATGGTTTTTTTTTTTTTTTAAGCAAAATTGTATTTAACTGGGTTCTTTATGACAGTTTTCCACTTAGTGTGCAAGAGAAGAAAAAAGTATGTATTTATCAAAAGACCGTGTTCTGGTAATAGAAAATTATAACTGCCGTGTGTCTTTCTGCAGATGAACTGGGTCGACACTCAGCGACAGAGGCCTCTCAAGCCACCTTAGCCAGCGTAGTCCCTGTGTTTGCAGTGGTAAGTATATTGAAAGGTTTCAACAAAGGACAGTTTTTCCAAGCTAATCAGCCTGTGTTTTTCTCAAACTATTATTTGACAGAACTGGTCGTTGTCCATGATGTGTTCATATTGTGTGGATATTACTAAATAATTGTTTTTAAAACCCTGATTTGAAGGAAAGTTATGTTTATGTCGAGATATTTGCAACAGGAGTATTATAATGTGCTAGCAAAATGCCAAGATATTTTTTTTATGAGAAGATAATTCTTGTTAACTCACAATTTAATCATGAAGAGACAGTTTAACTGTTGAAGAATTTTTGTAAAATACATGCTTTCTCTATTAAAAATACACTATTTTTGCCTTTTTTTTTTTTCTCATTATGCAGTGGTCCCCAACCTTTCTGTTGCAATAGTATATTCATGTTCCCAGAAGAGTGTGGCAGGCGCCCAGCTGCCGAAATACCGCCAAGAACCGGCATCGTTGAGAAGCATTGCCGCCGAAATGCTGCCAAGAAGCAGTGGCATTTTGGCGGCAACACTTCTTGGCATTGCTCCTCTGCGGTGGGTTGTCCGGCAGAAGCGCTCCCTTGTCAGTAGGCAGGCACACACAAATGCCCTGCGAGCACTGCGTTGGGGACCGCTGTATTAATGTCATGGAGTGTGGTAGCTGCAATGCAGGACAGCCAATGGTTGAAGGAAGAATATCTTTTTGAGGTGTGCAGCTGAGAGATGATGTGATCCCACATGAAAGCAGACAGCTGAGAGCATTGCTAAACATACAGGTCCTGATGCTACAATGAGAACCACATAGTTGTTTCCTCTTACATACTGCTACTAGCTTTAAAAAGAAAAAAATATGAATAGCTCTTGAATAAGCTACATATCTCAAAGCAAGAGTGCAAAAGCTTTAATCAAATCAATTCTTGCAGTTTTTCCAATAAAATGACTTAAGTTTACAGAAAATACTCATGTTATGTTAATACCCTGGAATATAAATGAAAAGTAAATAAGGTGTTAGAAACAAATTATTCTTTGCTTTGTTACATTAGCATGCTATCTATTCTTTCACTTACACGTAGTGGAATTACACAGTAAATACCATTCAAAAATCAGGGAGTTAATAGCCCCTCACTGTTGTTGCCCTTTGCCTTGTAAATTGTTCAGTTAAAACAACACAAGATGAAACAACAAAATCTGAAACACAAAATGTAAAGAGCCCCTCTTGTGCCAACACAAAAATCTCATGCTCTGTTTAAAAAAAAATTCTTCCTGGGAAGTAGCTATCAGTGCGAGCCAAAGATATAGTTATGAACTTAATTGGTGTATGTCTGAAAAATATTTTAATAGGTGTTGCTTTCCGAGTACCATGTGTAGCATCCACATGTTCAAATGACCTGAAATACATTGTCTAAGGCATTCATAATTACCTGAGAAGTATTAGCAGAGACGACAGGATAGCATAACTTGCCCCTCCTTAATAAGTGGACTGATTCACCCCCACTAGAATTCAAAGCAAATATAAGCAATTTCACACAACTCCTTTCCTGTATGTTATAGCAGCTTTTTGAGAACAAAATACCTACTTCTCGTGTTTTCTTTTTTCTCTTTTTCCCCCCTTTAGATGAAATTTGACAAAGAAGGAAATATTACCTCTTTTGGTAGGTAGTTTTCATTTTCTTTTCCTGTTTGCTCTTTTGTGCAATATAGAATTTTCTAAGTGGAAATTTATACTGGTTCAATTCAAGAAGCTTTCATGGGTTTAGATAACTGTCAGTGTTGCAGCATTTCCCTTGGTTTTACTCGTCTATTCTACACAAACTCTTACACCACATTCATCTGAGCACCTTCCGATGGTGCATTAAGCAATATGACTACCATCTTGTGTGGTTGTGTTTTGCTTTCATCCTTTTCCTCTTTGTCCCAGTCCACCACCAGTATATTTTTCCTTCTTAGGATACCTTTGTGACATGACACGTGCTTGACATGAGCTTTGCTAAAGTGTTCTAACATGAAACTTACTGTCTCTGCCTGTTGTTGTGGTTACTTTTAGACTTTTCTTTATTAATAAACAAAGGGAGTTCTCTTCTACCCAAGTTATGACTATTTTGCTGTGTTAGACAGAATTATATTAGATGATCAAGGTGGGAAGTACTATCAAGTTAGTTTCTATCTGGGACTGCAAAACAGACTAATCCATAATTATAAAACACGTTATTTTTCCCAGATAAGATTTTTCTTTTTAAATGTCTTCTTGGTAGAAAGAAAGAAAACAGAATTGTACCAGGAACTGGGTCTTCAAGCTCGAGATCTAAGATTTCAGCATCTAATGAGCATTGCAACTAGAAACAACAGGATTATCATTAGAATGGAGGTAAAGTGATATTTTTATTTTCATTAACTTCAGTAGGTCTTAAATCTCTTTATAGGTGTCAATAGATGTTAAAATACACTTGAACTATGTCTCAGGGCTTGGCTACGGGGAGTAAGTTACAGCGCTGGTGGTGGCTTTACAGTGCTGTAACTTACTCCTCGTCCACACTGGCAAGGCACATACAGCACTGTATCTTCCTGACTACAGCGCTGGTTGTACTCCACATGGACGAGAGGAATAAAGAGAACAGCGCTGGTGCGCCAGTGTAAACAGTGATTAATCTTACTACGCTGTAACTGACCTCCGGAATTTTCCCATAATGCTTTTAACTAAAGAACTCTTTGTTTTGTTCTGATGCCTCTCTTTGTTTTGTTGTGAACTCAGGGCTCCCGGAGCCACTTATCTAAAAAGCAAACACAGCTAGTGTTTGCTTGAGAAGAGAAACAGCAGGGGGGAGGGAGTCCCTCATTGCAACTGCTTATCTGGTCTGAAGGCTATTTGTATTTAAGAGTGAATGAGAGAGGGGTGGGAGAAATGGTCGGAATTTGCAAGGCAGGGAGCTGACACAATGTCGGCTCCAAAAATCCACTCTCTCTCTCCACCTCCCCCATGCTCCCTGTCACACTCCACCCCAGTCCCCTCTTTTGAAAAGCACGTTGCAGCCACTTGAATGCTGGGATAGCTGCTCATAATGCACCACTCCCAACAGTGCTGCAAATGTGGCAACGCTGCAGCGCTTTCCCTACACAGCTGTACGAAGATAGCTTTAACTCCCAGCACTGTACAGCTACAAGTGTAGCCAAACCCTCAGTTGCCAATTCAGTCATGTTCTAGTGAGATCGAGGGCCCTTTTAATACTAGCTATCTGTGGCCTTGCATATATTATCCATCTGTCCTTACAGATAACCCTGGCACTGAATATCTAGCAAGCAGAAGCACTTCATGTTGCACTTCATAATAATGAGCTCCTTGTCCTTTGTAGAACGGCTATCTCTATTCAGGAGTGCCAAAATTTTTCCCTTTGTGGGCATGATGAAAATTTTTAGAGGCACAGGATGAGCACAGCTAAAAAATTTGGAGAATCTTTCTTTCTTCCTGTCCTCCAGTAACACCAGAGGCCTCTTCGAGTACACTAAAGGAAGTGCTTCCAATGTCAGTCTGTTCCATATACTTCAGGGGTTGTGGGGGGAATGACAGTGGAAGATAGACACTTGGGTACCCTGCACACGAGTATGGCATAAAAATCTAGGTAAATAAAAAACAAAGCTTATCATAAGTCTCCTTATGGGAAGTGGTTTTATAGAAAACTGAATTCTGAAATGGATAAAGTGGCAATGAGAAAATTAGAAACCTTCATAAAGTATTAGCTGGCTGCCTAACTGCATTCTCTTTTTCAGTTTTTGAAGGCTGTGGTAACACCAGAGTTTCTTCTGATACTAGATTATCGCAATTTAAATATGGAGCACTGGCTGTTCCAAGAACTTGCATCTCAGCTGTCTGGAGAAGGTCAGCTAGTTACATATTCCTTGCCCTTTGAATTTAGAGCCATAGAAGCAATACTGCAATATTGGGTGAGCTTCTGGTTACTTTAGCTACTTTTGAAAATGTTGTTTCATGGGAATGACAGTATAATTTTAATATTTTGGGTTTGCTTTGGGCTTGTCATAGTATCTTTCCCAATTCTGAACCTTAGCGTCCAAAATATGGGTACTAGCATGAATTCCCCTAAGCTTAATTACCTGCTTAGATCTGATAAGCTGCCACCAATCAGGAATTCAAGTGCTGGATACACTCTGGTCCCCCTGAAACCTTCCCTGGGGACCCTCAAGACCCAGACCCCCTGGATCTTAACACAAGGAAAGTAAACCCCTTTCCTCACTGTTGCCTTTGTCAGCCTTCCCCTCCCTGGGTTACCCTGAAAGATTACAGTGATTCAAACCCCTTGAATCACAACACAGAGAAATTAGGTCTCTTGGAGAGAGAGAGACAGATTCACGCTCCGTGAATCTAAAACAAAGGGATTCCACCCTTCCCCTCCCTTCTCCTTCCCTGTTAAGTACAGACTCAATTCCCTTGAACCTCAACAAGGGGAAAAAATCAGGTCTTAAAAGCAAAACTTTTAATAAAAAGAAAGAAAAAAGGTAAAAGTTTATCTCTGCAATATAGATGGTAAAAAGTTACAGGGTCTGTCAGCTTAAGAAATTGGAGAAATAGCCTCCTCCAATAGAAATACAATTTAAAATACTTCCAGCCAAATACACATTTGCAAATAAAGGAAAAGAAATAAAAAGACTATATCGCCTCTACCTTTATACTTACAAAATTGGAATAGAAGATTAGAGAGCCTGTAGGTACGTGTGGTCACTCTCAGAGCCCAGAGAGAACAAAGCAAAACTCCCCAAAAAAACCGAAGGCTTCCCTCCACCAAGATTTGAAAGTATCTTGTCTCCTGATTGGTCCCCCGGTCATGTGTTTGGTTCCCTGTTTGTTAACCCTTTACAGGTAAAAGAGACATTAACCCTTAGCTCTCTGTTTATGACAGCTTGGTTGGTTGTTTTGGTTATGTGGGATCTAGGCAAACATTTAGCAGTGAGGAGAATTAACTATTGAAAGAACTTACCAAGGGGCATGATGGATTCTTCATCGCTTTGAAGTTTTTAAACCAAGATTGACAGATATACGCTGAAACATAAAAGTTACGTTTTGATGTCGAAATTACTGGGGGAGTTTCTCTGGCCTGTATTATGCAGTAGGTCAGACTAGATCAGCATTTCTCGAATGCGATCACCAGGGGGTTTTCTTGTGGCCACAGCCTCCTGGGCAGTGACTGGGTGGGTGAGCTAAGCAGTGGCTTGTCCCCCAGGGCCATCAGCAGGGGTTGGATCAATGAATACTGGAAGAGCAGACAGCCAGTGAGTTCCCTACCTTCCCAGGGGTTGTGGGGCTCGGGCTTCAGCCTTGGGATGGCGGTCGGCAGTCTCCAAGCTTTCACCTAAGCTCCCTCCAAGCTGTGCAGCAGGCTATCAAGGGCTGCACAGGTGGAGAGAGGCACCTCTCCTGTGGCCCTGCCCCAGCTAGGGAAAGGTATCACTTCCCCTGGCCCCAGCCCCAGTTAAAAAACTATTGCGGTGGGTAAACTTTTATCTTGTCAATGTTAGCTGTATTCCAGGTAGCTCCTGCGTATTGAAAAAGTAGATTGCATAGTGAACAGTGTAACACTGAATTCTGTGTTCAGTGAGAGGAGTCAGTTACCCCAACCATTCTAAAAGGATTATTTTAATTCTTATGAAGGATCATGTTATTATCTAGATCAGCAATCTGCAAGGGAGACTTAACGTTTTGCAACCTCAGATCATTGAGACGCTGGAAGCTCTAGTGGATCCCAAGCTACTGTCTGTGGATAGAAGTAAACTACACATTTTGCTACAAAATGGCAAAAGGTAAATAAGAGTAAGCAATGGGGAGCATAGCTGAACTTCAGAAAATTGTGTACAATATACATTTCCTAGAAAACTTTACTTTTGAGCTGTGCAATTTATTTGTTATTGTAAATTCAAATGTATGAACTATCTAGTTTGGAAAAAAATGAAATCCCGCTTTGGGATTTGTAGTCCACCTTCTAAAACTGTGTATAATGCAAAAAAATTAGTACTAGGCAATTTAATATTTTCATTGTAATGTAAAAACAGGAGCTGAAACCACTCTTCAAACCATCTGAGTACACGTGAACTTATTGGGCTATGCTATGTGTCAATAGAACAAACGATACAATTGTCTGAATCAGATTACTTGTTTCTCCGAGTGCTCATGAACCCTTGAAATATGCCCAGAATACACCGCTAAATCCTTTTCAGTTAAGGTTTTGGTGATTTTGAGGCAGTTGATCCCAGAATGGACCAGTATCCTGGCTAAATGCAAAATGGGGATTTAAATTTTCTAAGAAACTCTTCTCCGGTGACTCATTCTGGCAAGATCCAGGGAAAATGAAAATATTACCTCTCTACAGTAATGCAAATGGGATTGTCTGATTGCTTATGCCTGTTTGTTTTTTCTTTAGTTTGTCAGAATTAGAAACAGATCTTAAAGTTTTCAAAGAAACAATCCTGAAAATCTTAGATGAAGAGGAATTAATAGAAGAGCTCTGTCTAACTAAATGGACAGATCCACAAGTATTGTAAGTAAAGTTGGGTAATCCAGAACACTTTTTAAAATGTGTCTTGTCTAAAGACAACCTGAATACCAGATTAGATTGTTTCTCTGCCCTCTCCTCAAAAAAAAAAAGATCTATACAGTGTTTTTAAACCATAATGCTTTACCTCTTTTTAAAAGGTGTTATATCCCATCGCAGCCTGAGCATAGTGTTAGCAGCATTACTGATGTCTTAAAAATATAAGAGGGCTATCATGGCTCTCAGAGACCTCACTGTTTGCCTAGTCAAAAGAGAGATCCAAAAAGTTAACTCCAGAAACTTGTATGCCTGTTGTAGAGAAGGTGACTGGCTAGGTGCTCTGGGCCTTGTGGATGCTACCAGGCACCTATGATTCATCCGGTAGGACTGAGATCTCTCCAACTTCAGGAAGGGGGATAGTGCCAGCAGTTTCACATACTATTACCCTGCTGTCATCAGTTCCTGTGTCCACAAAATGCTTCAACTAAAATGCTTCAGTTATTGTCGATGTGCAACTAAAAACGTGTAAGTGCCAAGTAGATTTCAATATTATGTATACAACTTAGACTTCACTGTATGGGGGAACAGAAGGGAGTGTTAACAGCATCACTGTCAACTTCCACATCTGAGGGCACCAGAAAATTAACAGTCTCCCTTAAAAATGTCACAATGTGATGCTGGGACACTAATATCTATACATTGCCTGTGCATGTTCATAGCATGGCAAATGTTACCCATTTTACTGACCAAAGTAACTGACTTTTTTTGCTCTTCAGCTAATAGACACTGGAAAAGCACGTACCTTCTTTTCGATGACACTCTTTGTAACAGCAGAAGTTCCCCATGCGCCTAACTGGATTTTGCAGCATTGTTGTCAAATAGGACTCGTGCAGAGTTTTTCCCTTGTCACTTCATTCTGGGCCCATGCTTCAGAACATGTAAACACGTTGTTGATAAGCACATTGCTGATCCGTAACTAGAAAATATAAATTGTTGCTCACAGTGAGGAGAGCATGTCTGGAATTGACCATGCAGAGGAAATGGAGCTGCTGCTGGAGAATTATTACAGACAAGCCGAAGATCTCGCTAATGAAGCACGTGAACTCAGAGTATTGATTGATGATTCTGAAAGTGTCATCTTCATCAACCTGGACAGGTTAACTATTCTTATGACACATACTACTTGTTATACTGCCAGAAGCTTTGCAGAAATATGTGCTGGTTTACCCTTTTTTGAATTCGAGTCTGAGAGCAGACATTGGGAACCAAGACTCGAGGCACTCATTCCTTGTGGTTCTGGGGAGGTAATAGTTAAAAGAAATACCCAGATGTTCATGGGGAAAATATAACTTATTTGTGAAGAATTGCTATGTAATGCAGCAAAACTGAAACTTTAATTGACTCTTAAATGTAGGTTACGCTTAAGTGTTGGTGTCTGCCTTCAAGAACATGCCCCTGGTTTTCCTGGGTCACATCTGCTATCCAATAAATGTTTCATCTGCACTAAGCATGATGGTACAGTAATCAGCTTAGTTTGCCTCAAGTATTTAGCTTTATTAAGACTAAACTATTGTAAATAAAAAGGCTGAAATTTGTTATTACGCACTAATCAACTTTTTCAGTTTTCTGTATTTAAAAATAATTTGTAGTCTGAACATCTTGAAGGGTATCATATAAGCTACTGTTGAAAAGCAGTGTGTGATATTCTCTCCTCCTTAAGTGGGGAGTTACCTCAAGAAGCATTCGGAGTGGACACTCCATCTGGAGACCAGCAAGAGTTGAGAAGAGGTAGATGTGGAATGCCCCAAAGTAGACTCTGCTTTACAGTCCACAGCATTTTCTGACCCTCTGCTTCTTTGTAAGTATACTTGCAAGGTAACAGTAAATGTTTCTTTTAAATAATCATTTATAAATTCCTATAGTTAATGGAAAGAAAACAAAATGTAAGTTTCCATAAACTTTACTGTTACTTTACACACATACTTATAACAGGTGTGACCAGATGTCATAAATCCTGCTGATTGCAAAGCAGAGTCTGCTTCCTGAGAGGTGCATTGCTGCTGCAGTTTCAAAACATCTCTTTGGAGAAAAATCACCTGACACACTAGCTCTTGTTTCTGTGTTGCCTAATACCGGTGTGAGTTGCTCTGTCAATTTGTTCTGATGTAGTGCATCTTGCATAAAACTTTATTACTAGACAGGAAGTAAACATCTGTGTTCATCTCCTAAATCTTTCTCCCTTCTTCAGCCACCGTAATGTGATGATGAGACTGAACTTACAGCTGACCATGGGGACTTTTTCTCTCTCTCTTTTTGGACTGATTGGAGTAGCCTTTGGTATGAACTTGGAATCCTCCTTTGAAGAGGTGAGAACCACTGCTCTTTAGAATTGATTTTATAACTACTGACAGACAACACAGGTACCAATGCACCTGACGTAACCCAGGTTTTCTGTTAAGTATAACACTCTTCACTGATAAGACTCCAGTTTTATACTGGTGTAAAGTGAGAGAATTGGGCCCACTGATCCCAGCTTTAGTGCAATGACTTTCTTTTGTCGTGAATTAGTTCATGGCTTGTTCAGTTATGACTCTGCTGCAGGACATTCTTCTGGATGATCAGGAAGAGTAATATTCCAGGAGGAAAAGGGAGGACAATACTGTACTTGGGCATGGTGGCTGACAATAGGCATGGTAATGTTCAGCCATTCATACTTCTGAAAGGTCTTGGAGTTTGTATTAGAGTCGCTTTCATATGCAAAGGTGTAAATCAGTTAAATAATTTTCTAGACTTCATGGTGGAGCTGTGACTCCACTGTAAATTAAATAATTAGATTGCTGGTAGCTATCACACTTACATGCATTACCTTAAAAAGGAAGAGATTTCTTCTTTCCCCTTCCTTCCCTCATCGCCATCTTCACACAAAAAATATGGGGGGGGGGGGGGGAAATCTCTAAATTCTTGGTAAAAACAAGAGCTGTCTTCGAAACGAACCGTGCATGGGCTAGTGTGGTAGTGAGGAACACTGAAGTCCAGAGACCAGCACACCAGTGCTCTGGAAATGATGGTGTATCAAGTGGATCACTCTGCCTTGCAATAACCTGGAATCTTAGCCAATCTTCCCCAGCCAAGGAAGTTCACCATACTGTGGAGTCTTTGGAGGGGATGGAGAGGGGTTTAAATTAGAGATATGGGAGGGAATCCACTGAGGACCCTTCTTCCACAGAAAGAGCTGCATGATTAATGGCTATTTTTTTTCCATTGCTAGGACCACAGAGCATTTTGGCTGGTGACCGGGATTATGTTTTTGGGAAGCGGCCTTATCTGGCGGCGTTTGCTTTCATTCCTTGGACGACATCTAGAACCTTCACTACCTCCCCAAGTACGTATGGCTGGCTAAAGAGGTCCACTGCGTTCTGTGTGCATAGTACCACTGCTACTTCCTGTGTTCAGTGTGTACTATGGAATTTGTAATGGATGTGATCAAGAGGGGGTGGACAGGACACAACTTCCACTTTTATGGAAGTAATTGGTGAAATCCATGTCCCCCAACCTGGGAGGGTGGTAGGGTAGGCTTCCCTAAGCAGGCATAGGGGGAGCACAGGACAGGGCAAAGGAAAGTTGACACCTAAGATGCCCTGCTTCACGCTGCAAGTATTTGCTGCTGCCAGAAGTGACGAGGCAGGCAATCCCTTGAAAGCTGCCTTTAGTGTAACTGGTAACAGGAGCGGCTCACATATACATGGCTGCAACCATCCTTTCTCTGCTTCTGTGGCATTCAACTCAGCCATGCTGCTGTTCCACTCCCCGCATCCCACCCACTCGTCCCTTCCCCATCCAGAGGTAGCTTGGTGCTGGAGAGGGGGAGCTATAAACAAATAAGTCCTGGATAGCAAAGATCTCGGGGAGCTGGGTGGGGAACAAGAACAAAAGACTAGACTAAAGAGCAAAGAAAAAGAGAGGGTGGCACTTGTGCTGGGGCCTGGTGCCAGGGGGGCAGCCTGACCCAGCTGTTCCTCCTCAGATGCACTCCAGAATCCTTTGTGCTGACTTTCATAGCTTTTCAAAGCTTGATGACACTGCAAAGGAGGCTTCCTGAGAACTGGCTGGCACTTGTATGCTCCCCCCCCCCCTTTTTTTTTTTTTTTTTTTTTTTTAAATAATCATCATTGTGACTTGCCTAGGTGCCCACGTTGCTGAAAAAAACTCATCCAACAGCTGGAAAGATTGAAGTAAAAAATGACTTTAAAACAGAAGCCTTTATGTCAAGCAGAAGCACGCTGACAAATCGATAGAACCGGAGAAAGCAAGTGGCTTTTTTTTGTTACATGGCAAACTGTACACACACTTGCACAACTGTTTTCCCTATAGTAATAATTAAGAATTTTTAAACTCATAGAGTGTCAATCTATATCTTATGCACAAAAATGTTTTTAAGGTTGATATTTTAATGGCACAAAAGTCAGTAAATGCAGAGAGAAGATTCCCATAGGATCCTTAATTTTTTTTTCCTCATGTGTTACACTAGAGGATTTTGCTAGACTACAGCATGATGCACAGTTTGCAATTTGAGGCTCTCACAGTTTGAGGTCTTCCATCCAAGGACTGCTCAGGCCCAGCCTTCATTAGTTAGGTGTTGATAAGATTTCAGCCTAGGGCAGTAGTACTAAAGATAGAGACTAACATTAAAAACAAAAACTGCTATACTTGTCCTCAATAGGAGCTGGTTTGATTTTTTTGAAAATCAGGCTACTCATTCAGGAGCTGATAGCTGGAGATAAGAGCCAAACTTTAGGCTTTTTTTTTTTTTTTTTTTTTTTTTTTTTTTTTTTAACGTAAGGTGGTTGTTTTTTTCCTTTAGTTTTTCAAGGTTGCTTTCACTCTCTGGAGAATAGAATACCAGAAGCAGGAGAATCAAACTCGCATTTCTTGCAGAGCACTAAACCAGCACAGCCAGACCAACAAATACAGAAAACTGCTTTGTTTCTGTTAAAAAATAAACAAGTTTTGAATGTCCAGTGCTCACCTATTCAAGGTCTAATCAGGCCCAAATGGGTTTTTAAAATCAAAACAGCTGGCCCTTTCAGACTGGTAGCAGATGCACATTTCAAGCATGCAACCACTGCACTTTTAGTTGTAACTGACTAGATGTATTGACACGTGTAGTATAACAATTCCTTATTCAATTAGTAAGAACTTACCTTAGGGCCTGATCCAACTCCCATTTGAAAAAGAAAAGTCAGACTTTTTTCCTGACCTGACTTGTTTCCTTTTATCTCTTTCTGAAGACATAGATGACCAGGATCATGCAGCATACTGCAGTTGTCTTGCAGCTGGTTTCATTACTGCATATGTTGGGTGGGATTAGGGGCAAATATGGGATGAAATCTCTCTGCAGGTCAGGGGAATGGGAGGTAGTAGCAAAGTTACGTAACTAAGGGATACAAAGATCAGGTCTGACTATCAAAAAAGTGCTGATTTGATTCCTGTGATGGTGGAAGAGTTAAATGCCTGCTACTTCCACCCACCTGCTATTTGCCTCTCCTGAGGGCCTTACTCCACTGTGCAGAGTGACTGTAAAACCCTTCTAGATCAGAATGGGAACACTTACACCTGTGCCAAGTACAGTAAGGTAGCTCTTTAGCCAACAACTTAAATATTGTGTAAACCACTGCCCACCTGACAGGCTGAAAAATTTATTGTAGCAGCAAAAGTGTAATTAAATGCTCAGGTGAACAGAAAATGGAAACTAAAGAGTTCAGAAATTGTTATACTTCTGCAAGCCTATGGTCTTTCAAAGTAAAATCCTGTGTGGCATCTAATGATTATCAGCTAACTGATTTAAGTTTGTGTATCCTTACACTTTCAAAGCGTAACATCTTACAGGATAATGCACTGTTCTTTCTCTGTATTCTACTAGATAGTAGGGGATTGGATGGCAGTTGAAATCCCCAGTGGCCAAGTCATTACCATCTACTGGTTGTCAAATGACCTTTAGGAAGTGGTTTGGTCTTGATCCAGCTCCTAGTGGGAAACTGTTCACAATATGCAAACACCCATGACGTTGAGAACTAATGTTGGCATACCCAGAGAGGGCAAGGAGTGAATGGGTATGGATACTGAGGTTCTGACTCGGGAAATGATCCCTTCAGGCCAGGGTTTGAAATACATTGACAGGGCTATTGGAAAAACTTGCATTGTTGCTTCCCCAGCTGTATTTTCTCTGTAGCTGCAGGGCATTATTTTGACTCCTTTCATCTGTACTTAATTGACTTATGTATATTAAAAGCATTTAAAACAAGACCACTAGTTCTTTTACAGGGCTGCATCTATGTCATGGGAGTTACCCAAGTCCAGAAAACCATTGGACGTTTAACACCTGGCTCAGTCACACTGCAAAATGTAGGTGTGGTAACAGAATTCTAAGCTCAGAAGTGAGAAACTGAAGCCTGTGGTGGTTGATAAGGTTTTGAGTGAAATTGCACTGAATCAGACCTGTGAACCCCACTATCAACTGATTAAGAGTTTGCATTAAGTGTAGTTGACAAAGCTGCACTTTGTTTGTAATACCCAGGACTCTCAAATAAAATGGCAGCCGGTTTTATCCTTGTGTTTGGCAAATTGTCCTCTTTGGTTTTGCTGACTTAACAGTAAGAGGAGTCTGTTCAGCTTGGATAAACTTCACTCATTTTCTTTACAACACAATTGACCGAAAAAAGCCTAGTGTTTTCTAGGGCTGAGAGTAAAGAACCTAAATAAGGCAATCCCCAGCTTGTCAGTCTGCCTCCTACAATCATTTGGGCTCTCCTCCACCTGACTACTTCTATCAGGCTTGTTGACGACTGGGATGTGCTTTCAAAAGTGGCAAGTGCAGGATGGCTTGGGATCCTAACAAGGAAGGTGTTAAGAGCAAGAGTCAATAAGGAAAAAGGTAAAATAATGACCTATGGGAGGAAAAGTGCACTGCGTTCAGCTCACCCACCCTGATGCCTTATAGTTCTCCAGCTACACCTCGCTTTCCATCACTCATCCAGAGAGCATTTCAAAGGGCTGGTCTACACTATGGGGGAAAATCGATCTTAGATACGCAACTTCAGCTACGTGAGTAACGTAGCTGAAGTCAAAGTATCTAAGATCGAATTACTCACCCTCCTCAAGATGCGGGATTGATGTCCGCAGCTCCCCCTGTCGATTCCACAACTCCGTTCGGCTTGGTGGAGTTACAGAATCGATATAAGCGCGTTCGGGGATCGATATATCGCGTCTAGATGAGACGCAATATATCGATCCCCGAGCAATCGATTGCTACCCGCCAATACGGCAGGTAGTGAAGACGTACCCAAAGGGTGGGTGTCATTTTCTTTTCCTATTTTATCAAAACAAATTTCAAACAGTTGCTGGTTGAAATGTTCAGCACAACATGCTCTCTTCCTATTTATCTTCACAGAGCCCTTGTTTAAGTACTTTCTCCCCTTCTCCCTCCCACCCCATCTCTTCATTTATGCTGTCCAGCTATCTGGTTCTTGCTAGCTCTGATGTTTATTGCTTTATTTAGGCAGGTTAAAACAATTATGCCCAGAACGGATGCCTTGGCAAATGATGATGTAGTAAAAACAAAAAAGTATAAATCTAAAATTCAGCTTTTAATCTTCTGTTTTAAAGCTAGAATTATCAAGAGCTGGAAGCGTCTTTAAAACTGCTTCCTGAAAACACTGAGAAAGTAGGAAAGATTTTGCCTTATGTATATTTTCCAAAGACGATGATTACTGTTTAAAATGCTCCAGTACTTTGCTATTTGCTTGTAACACACAAAAAAGTTTATCATAGTGTCATAGCTTCTGACCCCTCCCCCACATATACACCCACCAATGGTTGCAGACCTAACCCACAGACGAGATCATATGCTGTTGCTTAAGTTTGTCATTTAATTGTATATGGATACATGCTCAGCATTAACGTACCCCTTCAAAACCACACTACTCATGAGTCGAACACATAATATAATTAACAATAAGAGCAGGATTTTAACTTACCAGAGTCACTGAGTTCTACATAAAAACATAAGGAACAGTGGAGTCCAACCTTGAGCTCCTTGCCCTTCTCTTCCCCTTGAAGCAGACCTCCTGCTTCCTTAACAAATACCTTCCCTGAGACTCTCAACAGACAAGTGCTATCCTTAAGGATGCCCTAGGCTTGCTCTCTACCATGCAGCTGCTGCTAACCCTTTGCAACTGCCCACCATCCACCTATCAGGCATACCTTTATAGCACAACTTCATCTGTAGTGAAGTCAATGCCAAGAATCAATGTAACATTCTAGGCAGGTAGCATACTGTCCTGGCTCTGTGAATGGGGTACTCCTATCTGAGCTGTGTAGAGTGGATGGGACAAAAATGGATGTGTGGACTGTTGCCCGAAGTTGGAGTCTCCTGCTTGTCTCAGGCAGTAGACTACAGGAAGTACAATGGGATTTCTGGTCCCTGGCAGAAGGGGAGGGTGGATGGAGTAGATTATATTTCAGCCTCAGGATTGGTGGTTTCTGGACTGCAGTTGGAAAATAAGATGCACGGTTGTGGGATAAGAAGAAAAGCTGAGGAACTGTCTTTCCATGGAGGATAAAGCAACCAGACAGCGGATGATCTGGTCCAGCAGCACCACTTAGTGCAATGCCGTTGGCAGACAATCACTGCAGTGCCAATCAATCCAGCCCAGAGAGCATTACTTTAACACAAGAGGGTTGCACGTGTTGTGTTGAGAGTCCTATGCCAAGTCCTTATCCCTGCTGCTGGCACAGAGCTTGTAGCCAAGGTGTTGCTATGTTGGTCCTTGGATGGTCTAGTTTAGTCCTTTGGGGCACTGAGCAGCCAGTATAAGGCTGCTGGAAGGCAAGGAGCAAAATGTGGGGCAAAGGTGAACTTAGTTACCTATGCACCCCCTTTGTACCTGCTCTGTCTGCAATGTGCCTGGACCACCACATCTGACCCAAGCTGCTCATGTGTCTGGATGATAAGTGGGTGGGCTGGAGAGCAGTGGGTGCTGATTGGAGAGCTTGTTGGCTGTATTAGAAATGTCCATGGTGTAAGGTAGAGAGTATATGGTGGGTGCTAGTGTACAGGAGGAGTTTGGGCAGGCATACAACAGCAGAGTTAAAGGTGTTTGTGAACATAAGAATGGCCATACTGGGTCAGACCAAAGGTCCATCTAGCCCAGTATCCTGTCTTCCGACAGTGCCAATGCCAAGTGCCCTAGAGGGAATGAACTTAACAGGTAATGATAAAGTGATCTCTGTCCTGCCATCCATCTCCACCCTCTGACAAACAAAGGCTAGAGACACCATTCCTTACCCATCCTGGCTAATAGCCATTAATTAACTTAACCTCCATGAATTTTTCCAGTTCTCTTTAAACCCCCTTATAGTCCTAGCCTTCACAACTTCCTCAGGCAAGGAGTTCCACAGGTTGACTTTGCGCTGTGTGAAGAACATCCTTTTATTTGTTTTAAACCTGCTGCCCATTAATTTCATTTGGTGGCCCCTAGTTTTTATATTATGGGAACAAGTAAATAACTTTTCCTTATTAATTTTGTCCACACCACTCATGATTTTACATACCTCTGTCATATCCCCCTTTAGTCTCCACTTCCAATCTGAAAAGTCCTAGTCTCTTTAATCTCTCCTCATATGGGACCCATTCCAAACCCCTAATCATTTTAGTTGCCCTTCTCTGAACCTTTTCTAATGCCAGTATATCTTTTTTGAGATGAGACCACATCTGTACGCAGTATTCAAGATGTGGGCATACAATGGATTTATATAAGGGCAATAAGATATTTTCCATCTTATTCTCTATCCCTTTTTTAATGTTTCCTAATATCTTGTTCACTTTTTTGACTGCTGCTGCACACTGCATGGACATCTTCAGAGAACTATCCAAGATCTCTTTCTTGATTAGTTTTAGCTAAATTAGCCCCCATCATATGGCACGTATTTAAGTGATTGCATCAACTAGGCATTCTGTGCTTTTCCTTACACAGCCAAATACATCTGCTGGAACTAGCCTCCCTCATAAGTTGAATTGATGCTAGGTTAATGTTTTGGCTCCCGTCGTGCTACTTTGTCTGTGGCGGAGTTATCTAGCCTTCTGACTTACATGGATAGAGGTTTTTAATTGGTTTTCAACTCTAAAGCTGTATGGATGGATCGTGACAGTATTCCCCATCTATTTATTTTTCCAATCAACTCCAATTCCCTCTCTGCTGCTTCCGTCCTCTTTTTAGCTACATCCTGTTTGACCATCTAGTTTGTTAGCATGGCACGGGGAGGCGTGAAAGAGAACACCATAGATCCAGGGAGAATCCACCACTGAAAACAGGCATGTACCCAAACTCAACAAAAGAACATTTAAAGGGTATACATAAAAAGCCTTCCACTAAGTCTAGCTTTCACCGAACTTCTCTCAGCAGCTACTACAACTTCTCTCTGCAAAGATACAAAACAGAGGTTAACAAAATTCAACTGCATCACTGAGGAGACTTTGCCAGCATAGCTATGTCAGGAGCGGCAGGGAGAGGGGACCCCTCCCCCCCAACCAATATAGCTATGCCCAGCAAAAGCCCTAGCACAGACATAGTTGCACCAACAAAGTCCTTTTGCTGGTATAGCATATTTATTCAGGGAACTGATATAAACTATACTGGCAAAAACACTCTAAGCTGCATCTCTGCTACAAGGGTTAAGCCAGTATGTCTATGGCAGCAAACCCTTTCTAGTGTAGACAAGGCCTGAAAAAGAAAAGGGAAACATTTGCTTGTAGACCAGCCTTCTCTAATGAAAGCCAGGAATGGTGCTTGTTTCATAAGGTGTTTGTCATGAAAAATGGCCCTTTCTCTTAGGCTGGAAGCAGTTAAGATTCCAGCTGCTTTTTTCTAAAGGCTGTTTGGTGGGTGAGGCCAACCAACATTTGGGTAGGGATCACTGCAGAGATGAACAATCATCTCCTCAAATGATTACTGACAATGAGGAAAATGGGAAGGACCCCAAAGTGCTGGAGTCCATTTATATGAGCAGCCACTGAACCAACCTCAAAGTACAGAGTAATGGCAAATGAAAAAACAAACATTTGTGTCATACAAATGCAGGCATAGAACTGTAACTAGGGGTACAGAGGTGCTGCAGCACTCCCTGGCTTGAAGTGGTTTCCATCGGATACAGGGTTCACAGTTTGGTTCAGTGGCTCTCGGCCACCCCCACTATACAAATTGTTCCAGCACCTCTGGATGCAGGCAGAGACTTTGTCTCCCTCCAAAGGCCCATATCTTCATCCAGAGAGGAGTGGGGCATATGAAGGCCCTCCAAGATTATCAGGGCAAGGACTAAAATAGAAGACTGCATATATACTGACCATAATCATTTGCCCAGTAGCCAGTTTTACAGTATGTCATGAGTATCGACACTGCTTATAACGGGCTGTTGGAGTGTAGTCTAGTGGTTAAAACACATGATTGAGTCAAGTCTGCAGCCGACTTGCAGACACATTTTCCAAACTGACTTGGGCAAGTTGCTAAGAGCAAGTTTGGAGGGGGGGGTTAAGTGGATTCCTTTTCAGGTGCCGAAATTTAGACAGCTGTGGCCTCTTTGCCTCATTTTACCCACTCTAAAAATGGGGTTAATATTGGCCCAGAGGGTTAATGGGGAAGCTTGATTAGCTTCTGTAAAGCACTTTGGGATCTCAGAGGAATGGTGCCATGCTAAGTAATATATGCAAATGACACAGACAAGTGTTGGCAAGAAATAAGCTGGCAGACAAGAGTGATGTTCATTTCTCTCACCTTTCCTGGAGATTTCACAGTGATGATGGAGCTCCCAAACCTTGATCTTTCCTGTAAAATGAGATTGCTCATTATGCTCTGAGAACATTAATTAAAGAATGTGGTGTTTTTTTAAATTTTTTCCTTCTCTCAACCACTGATTTTCCAGTTACTCACTTCAGGAGAAATTAGTACATATTGTGCCTGAAACAAAAGAAAGAAGGGGAGAAGCTGTTAGTAGAACCACCTTCTTAGAGTGTATTTCACTTGCAGACTAAAGGCCTCATGCATTAAAACTGCCTTACTCCCACATTGCAGAACTCTGTGCAAGGTTGCTCATGAACCCAAAAAAGGAGCCAAATTACCTAGATTTAAGAACCTGAGCAAGTTGCTGTGTGATGAAGGCAACAAGATGGAGTTTTTACTGAAACTTGACTCCGGATACCAGTCTATTATTTTCTTTTCAGTGGATGTAATTATTTAGTTGTCATTATGTTGCCTCCTGGTTTTACTGATAAGTTTTCTTACCGAATCCTCTGGACAAGGAGAAGTCCATGATTTGCAGTTGTCTGTCACATGACCAGAGGTGGTCTGGTTTCCATTGTAGATGTACACACGTCCAGCCTCCCCTCCAAACAGTACAGACGTGATGTCTTCAGTTCTCAGAGGAGATGTCACAATAATTTCATCTGTAAGTAATCACAGAAAGAGGATATATGATGTCAAGATGAAATCGTACTAGACCAAAACATGAGCTGGCATTTACACTGGTCTGTATACAGTAATTCCTATGAACATTAATGACTAACTGTCCATAGTATAAAGATAAAGTTAAGTAAGTTTTCTTGACTTATGACTGAATTGTTTGATTTTCTGCTGTAAAGCGTCTTGGAATGTTTAAATCCATCTATAAAGTGGGATGTGTTTTGAGTTTATATGACAATGTAGGAGGCAAGTCTACTCTTGCTCAAAGTAAAAATCTCTTCACCCACACCCTCTAAATCCCCCTTGTTTTACCTAGTCCATCATTGTCCAGGTCACTTAAGTGTACATCTCCTCCAAAGCGAGAGAACCTCCTGTCCCCACTGAAAGTGCTGAGCAAAGAAGGTTTGGCACCATCTGTCAAGTCATACATCAGAACAGTTCCAGCTTGGTGCAGTACTGAGGATATAAATACAATCCTAGACGTGCTGTCTGAAAGAAGCCAGGGTGACAGAATTAGACCCTCAGATGTGTACACTCACAGGAATAGGCTTAGTACATGTAGTGTACTAACAGCAGGTAATACTGGCATTATCAAATATATGAACAAAATGAAAACATACTGACTTTACAAAAAGCTATCAAATAGTTCATTATTTCTACTCCAGTTACAATGTTAGTTCTACTTTGAAAAAAAAATCAGTGTTCAAGAACACGTATCAAGCGTGTGCTCCTAAGTTATATAGTGACTCTTGACCATTTAATTATGCTGTCATTGGTGCCAGGGAATTTGTGGCCTAATAATGAATCAGTTACATAAATAATGTGTTGAGAACACACTTAACAAAAGTCTGTTCCATACAAAAATCTTACCCTAAACCTATCTGAGGCTCTGGCAGATGGGGCTGTGGAAAGTATACCGTGCACTTTAGGATATCCATAGGGAGAGCATCATATATAGACTCATAAATTCAGTGTGGCTATTAAGTCCATTTTATAGCTTGCTGTAATTAGCTTAGTTTACCATTCACTTGAGACATATATATATATTGCATAGCTAAAGTGTTTCAGTTTCCAGAGCAACATACCAGAGGTAGGTGCACCCACCACCAACACTTCTCTTGGAATTCCAACCACAGACATGAAGCCACTGGCCAGCGATGAACCCAGTTTGCCCCGGTCCTGTTCATTGTTAAACATGTCAGTTGCACAGAATACCATTTTGCTTCACGTAGTTCATACGTGTAAATTCCCAGCATACTAAAGAAAAGGTCCTACCATGTCTCCAGTTACGGAAAACCAGCTTAGTGTGCTTGGTGGGTTATATCCATACACCTTTCCAACACTCTGTTTGGTATCCAATGAGCTGTAGCAACCTAGACTAGAACACACAATATTATTTTCAGTCAAAATAATAACTTGAAATGTATTTTGTAGATACATACAGCATTGCTTGTATGCAGAATATTGTTTTCTTTTATTATGTGCAAAATGCTGTTCTGGTAATTATTTGCATTCTTGTTTCTAATTAGAATTACAGTAGAACCTCAAGGTTATGAACACCTCAGGAATGGAGGTTGTTCTTGTGACCTTGCAATCTATATGATTTTATGAAAATATGCTGATGAATGTGAATATAATGTAACTAAAATATGCTTTATGCAAAAGGTCTCTTGTAAGGTATCATTACAAAGCTTATAATCTACTGAGTGCAATCAATCTATTCGTATGAATATATCACTCTTGTATCTGAAACTAGAAATATGAAATATAACTCTGAGGTCCTATTGTAGTTATGCAAAGTGTAGGCCATTAATGGTGGTTTGGAATCTTGATGGCTCCCATTAACCAGGACAATTGACTGTAGATGTCTCTGTTTTACTTGTAAGTCTTCCTGTATCCATGTGTGCTGGCAAGTGAGTAATGAAGTCTTACAGTGACATGTCATCTGAACTGGAATCCATCTTTAACCTGGTGCTTTTCCATTGAGAAGGAGGGGTGGGACAAAGGATTCCCGCCTTATGCAAAAGATATATAAGTGGGTGGAACAGAACAAAGGGGGCGGCCATCATGAGAAATCCCCTAGCTACCACCTGAGCTGGAACAAGGGCTGTACCAGGTGAAAGAATTGTGCCCAGACTAGGAAGGTGTCCAGTCTGTGAAAGAAACTTCTTGAAACATCTCTGAGGATGAGATTTTATCTGTACTTAGTTTTATTACTGTACAAGGCTTAGACTTGCGTGTTTTATTTTAATTTGCTTGGTAATTCACTTTGTTCTGTCTGTTACTACTTGGAACCATTTAAATCCTACTTTCTGTATTTAATAAAATCACTTTTTACTTATTAATTAACCCAGAGTATGTATTAATACCGAGGGGGAGTGGGGACTGCTCTGCATATCTCTATCAGTGTTATAGAGAGCAGATAATTTATGAGCTTACCCTGTATAAGCTTTATACAGGGTAAAACAGATTTACTTGGGGGTTTGGGTCCCATGGGGAGTTGGGCATCTGCGTGTTAAAGACAGGAACACTTCTTAACCTGCTTTCAGTTAAGTCTGCAGCTTTGGGGCATGTGGTTCAGACCCTGGGTCTGTGTTGGAGCAGACTAGCGTGTCTGGCTCAACAAGACAGGGTGCTGGAGTCCCACGCTGGCAAGGAAAGCAGAGGCAGAAATAATCTTGGCACATCAGTTTGCAGCCCCAAGGGGGTTTCCATGATCCAACCCGTCACAGTTCTCAACTCTGAACAAAACATGGTGGTTCTTTCAAAAGTTTACAACTGAACATTGACTTAATTCAGCTTTGAAAATTTACTATGCAGAAGAAAAATGCTGCTTTCCCCCTTTTTTTTTTAGTAGTTTATGTTAAACACAGCACTGAACTGTATTTGCTGTCTATGCTGCTGCCTGATTATGTACTTCCAGGACCAATTGAGGTGTGTGGTTGACTAGTCCGTTCATAACTCTGGTGTTCGTAACTCTGAGGTTCTACTGTAAGATCTTTCAGAAAAGAGACCTTTTCCACCTCTATATTTGTACGTCACTTAGCACAATGGGACCCCGGTCATGAGGCTTGTAGGTATTACTCAGTATAGATAATTACCATTGTAGGATCAGGACTGCCACTCTGCTGGCATTTTTAAAAATTATAAAAAGACCCCAAATAATTTGTTTTTGATGAATACTTACAATAAAAACCAACTGCTTTGTAAAAAGAGTTAAGGAGAAGGTAGGTAAAATTTTGAATTTGCTAATCTGAAGTTTCCTCTAAATACGACTATTATTGTCCCCAAAGAGTGGAGTTCCACAGGTAAACTTACTGAAACAATATTATTCTACTATAGATCTTAAAGACTATAGGAAAAAAACACAGGTTGTGAAAGGAACTGTGTTACGATCATGTACAACTCCCAAATAAAAGAGAAACACACCCAATACAGCTCTTCCAGGTAGGGCTTCCAATCAGCAGTAAGGTTTTGTTCTTCAACTGGTGACTAAAAAGTGAATATCCAAACCAGGCATAGTTCTTTTCCCCCTTCACCATCCAGTTGGCATCTTCTACTGACAGCAGCCCTGACAGATAGGATAAAACCAGACAACGGTTAAGTCGGGATGTTCACCAAGGATAGAACATGGATTTTCAGTTTCTAGAATATACCACATTTCAATCTAGCAATAGACACTTTTGTTTTGATCGGGTTACTCTTCCCATGGTATGGTACCAGTGATTACTAATTTCATAATACACTGTATTTGGTGGCAAAGCAGTACTCAGCAGCTGTGTTTGTAGTGAAATTTTGGCTCTAAGTCACCCAAACATGACGTATGGGATGCTTTCAACTTCTAAAGGCAGGTATACAGGAGATATTGAACCAGTTTGAATGGAACTGAAATGTCTTCACTAGAACGGAGATAAAACTGAAGCCATTTATCTGAATCCAAAGTTCAAATAGATTATTTCAAGTCACTCCTGGGTTTTGGTTTTATGCAGACTTCAACTGACAAAGTTTTGTGAATTCAAAACCATTGCCGAGTTGCTTCCATCCTTATTTGAAATAGATATGGATCAAAATTAGTCCAATTTAGCTGAAAGCCTTCCCCATCTACAAACACCAGTTTTGAAAACAATGGGACTCTGATCTAAATTTAATTATGCAAAAACCAAACCTCATCTGATTAAGTTTTGCACCCCTACATATTCACACTGACTTTCTCCAGTTCTAGGCGTCAACCTCTTTTTCTAGCTCATGTCTCTTCCCATCCCATAATAATCCAGTTTGACCCATACCCTTTAGTTACAGTGCTCACTTGCAGCATTCCCCTTTTGCCACATGAAGGAGCTCTTAGCATGGCACTAATGAATAATCTTGTGATATTCTCAGGCTCTTGCCAATTTGAGAGAAAATCCAGTTAGACCCCTCCTGATGCAAGGGGCTACCATCACTACCTGGCAGCACTGGCTGATAAGCATTCTTACCACACTGTTGGCCATTCATTTCTGTTTCACAGCCAAGTTCTGTAGTTTTCTTCAAGCATTAAACAGCTCTTGCTGTTGACTTTAATGGCACTACTACTCATCTGAGTAAAGTTATACACATGCTCAAGTGTTTGCAAGTCCAGGGCCTAAATTCTTAGGAGACTGTTTTCCCCTACCCCCATTTTTATGATGTACTCTTCTATTTGCCTTGAATTGGGAATTATGTGCACTAACCTTGGAATTAATATTTATACAATTAGGCTGAGGTCTGTGCAAAATTACTTACTTAACATACAAGGCACTTACACTATTATTTGCATTATTAGGCTGACATTTGTTAATCCATCATCAAATACTCAGAAATACAGGAATAAATTAATTTTAAATTTTCTTCAGCTGGGATAGTAGAAATCCAGGTAAGGCAATATAAATATTATAAACCTATTTTTATGTATTTATTTCTTTAATTACAGAGTGCACATAAACCTTTCAAGAATCTGCGACAACTAATAGGTTGCTCAGGTTTCACGTAACAAAGGATTCAAGTAAAACAAAAGTGTCAAATTAAAACCACAAATATAGCCACATAAAATATGGAAATGTCAGTTTTACTCAGTAAATATTACCTTTGTCACTCCTGTTGAAGTGAGAATAAAATGCAACTACAAATCCTCTCTGCTTCCCACCGCCAGGTGCATAAGGAGAACCAACAACCAGATCAGACTTTCCATCCCCATCAATATCAGCAGCCAGCAGTGACCAGCCAAGGTTACAGAATGTGTGCTGCAAGAGACAATATCTCAAACAAAACGTTAAAGTGCAAAGCAGCATTTAATTGTCTACTTGCTTTGTTATGTTACTTTAGATCTCTTCTAAAGAGTTAATTTTGAATATTCCTGATCAATCACCCTCCCATCTTGTAACCAAGTTGTTTGGTTTTTTTAAAAAAAATAATTGGAGAATAAGGAGTCCATTTCCTGGAGTACATGCACTCAAAGAGACATAACAGTTCAGCAAAGAGACAAGACTGAAGTACAATGAGGCATTTGTTTTTAATGTGTGGCCTCTGACAAATGCAATTATAGGGCTTGATTTTGACATCCTTTCTCATGGTGAGCAGTAAGGGGATAGCAATGCCCCAGATCATTAAAGGTATTTAGGCACCTAACTCCCACTGATTTCATAGAAGTTAGGTGTTGAAATACCTTTGAGGATCTGGGCCAACATCTCTACAGTATCCCCAGTACTGGAGGCTTGAGAATAGCAGTGTGGACAAACTGTTTCCCCGCTTCGCCTCCTCCTGCCATTTGACTTTAGGGATACTGTCCTGAAGCATGTGGTAGTAAAATTTAACCTCTGGTCCTGGACTTAATTGAAGGTCTGCAGAATATAGACCACTTATCTTAACAGAAGCCTTACGAAAAAGGCTCTAAATAGCAGTTATTGCACTTGACTTTCCATGTCATATGAACTGTGTCATGTTTCCTTTCTACTGTCGCTGATAACCTTGTGGTCCCTATGTAACTAAAAAATTAGGTTGCCTGTCTCATGCATCCCCTAGACAACAGCCTGAAAGGATAGGACAATACTGAATAAAATGGTATGGTGATCTGCCCCCCTCCTTCTGTCCCCAATTCTGCAGTTTTGGATTGTCCTTCTTACTGCTAAATGTACTGTACCTGGCAAATTATTGTAATGTTTGGCCAAGGTGACAAGCCTCTTCCTGTAATACCTCTTCCCAGATATACATACACAGCACCCTAAACAGTGGGGGAGAAACCTTTGAGAATGTATACACCAATGCCAAGCATGGACTTAATAGTACAAGTTAGAGAAACTACTAATTCTGTGAAGACCATTAGTTAGGCTGCATTTTTCTTACCATCAGAGCCCACACAGGATATTGTGTCTTCCACCCCAAACCTAAGAACGAAATGTGATGACCAAATCAGCCATCTAGATTTGGGGGGGGGGAAGGGGGAAGGGAAGAATCAACATGCTCCTTTCAACAAATAAGGGAGTTTTCATTATGTTACTTGATAAGGACAATAGGCAATATCGTTAATATAAATAAAACATTCATGCAGCTTGCAGTGTAGTTCACAGTAACTTAAGGCAATGGTACAGACTGTATGTAGGCAACAAGAGATGTGTAGTATCACATTTTCCAAACTTGGAGGCCTAATGTAAGCACTTAAATCCATATTTAGGCAACTAAATAAGCACCACCTGATTTTCCAGAAGTGCTGAGCAGCTGGAACACCCATTGACTTAAATGGGGGCTGCTCGGGGCATTTCTGACAAATCAGACCATTAATTAAGCACTCAAATATAGATCTAGGTGCCTCTGTTGAGGCCGTCAAGTTTGAAAATTTGGGCTGTAGTTTGTATTGATAAAGCAATACTGGCAACCAAACCACATGTAAACATAGCAGCCATTATCCCACTGCAAGATGACACTGACTGGAAGAATATAGGCAAGGCCGGCTTTAGGCCGATTCCCCCAATTCCCCAGAATCGGGCCCCGCGCCCAAGAGGGCCCCGTGCCTTAGATGCCTTTTTAGGAAAGATCTGATGCAGTATGTCAGCTCTATGAATGGTGGGTGAAGATGGCCTATGTAGCCAGCTGCATGTATAGGAAAAGTACAAGTATTGACTGAGGCTGAAACACAAGTAGAGGATCAACAGGCTTAGGGCCTGTAATGTAAAACAGCTTAGCATAACTAATCAAGGCCTTGACATAAATAACTGACAGGCAAGTGACTTTAATTCACAAGACGAAACATAGCAATAAATAAAAGTCAGTCAGTTGATGTGTGAAGTGAGAAATCACGTAAGTTACTGATATTTTAAGAAGATATGTTTAAGCAATACGTATAATATGTTTAACTGAAACTCACAAGATTTGACAGCAGTAATATTATGGCAACTGATTGACATAAATGCTCATGAATATGATATACCCAGTTAATTAACCTATAGAAAGTTGGAACTCCAACATAAGTAGGGCATGGAAGTTCAGATAAGGAAAAGGGGCTGAACCCATATGCATATTTCTCCTGGGGGGATTCTGCGCCCATGTGGGGGCACAGAATTCATATGGTCCGCATTTTTCTGTCTCCTATCGACAAAGCATAGTGTAGACCCTGCTAAGTATGTAGCTGGAGTTGTGTAACTTAGATCAATCTCCTACAGTGTAGACAAGGCCTCCGTGTTTACAGAACAAGATCCAGTTTGGGAACCACCAGCAAGCTGCCAGCTTATTCACCCTGAGTAATGTGAGGGATTCTCTCTTTAATGCTGATATTGGAACATAAACAAACAAACCAGATGTTTTAAATAAAGGGCTCTTACTGTATAAGTGAGATTCTGTGATCCTACAGAAGGTGCTCCCACCGCTACGTCTGGTACTCCATCCTCATTGAAGTCCAGTACTGTTATGGCAGAACCAAACCTGCCTGAAGGCTGAGAAGACACATGTCACACTCATGCAGCTATGTAACATTTAAAAACCATAAAACAAAATCTTGGCATTTGCCTCCTCAAGAAATTTTTTTAGAACAAACATCCTATGAAACAGCTGGAAATCCAGAACTGACAAAAAAACCATCTCATAGTTCTTAGATTGTCAGTATTATTTACTCTTAAAAGAGCAGCTGAATAAACAGATTGTCCTGTACAGATGTACAGTAGCAATAGCTGAAGTGAGTACATGTGGGAGTGGTTTGTTTTGTTTTGATAGGGAGGGGGAGTTTAAAAAAAAACATAACATGTTTGGTCTCAGCTTGTTAATCTCATTATGACACTTGTGCTACATCCTCTTCTCAGCTTTTGTTTATCATTTAGGTGATGCTTAGAACACCCACTGTTACTATCATCCTGTCTGTGAATCAATAATATTTATGTTAAAAAAAAAAGCAGAAGACACCTCAGGACTTAAACATATTTGCTTTAGACACTATTGTACTTAAAGGGTGTGTGAGTGTGTCTTTCTGTTTCTTAGTAAGATGCTTACAACAAAGCATGATCTTTATATTGCTCAATATATCATCATCTAGTCCTACTGTTCAATCTCAAGCCAAAGTCACTCACCACCCTCTGTCACATGTTAGCAAAGCATTTCACATAAACCATTTGCATTGTTATTAAACTGCCCTATTAGTAAGCCTAATAGAAACAGATTTCAGAATGGTAGCCATGTTAATCTGTATCAGGAAAAAACACAAGGAGTCCTCGTGGCATCTTAGAGACTAACAAATTTATTTGGGCATAAGCTTTTGTGGGCTAGAACCCACTTCATCAGACGCATGGAGTAGAAAATATAGTACAGGTATATTTATACATAGTACATGAAAAGATGGGAGTTGCCTTACCAGGGCGAGGCATCAGTCTAATGAGACAATTCAATTAACAGCAGAATACCAAGGGAGGAAAAATATCTTTTGTAGTGGTAACGAGGGTGACCCATTTCAAACAGTTGACAAGAAGATGTGAGTAACAATAAGGGAAATTAGTATAGTAAAATTAGGTTTTGTAAGGACTCATCCACTCCCAGTCTTTATTCAGGCCTAATTTGATGGTGTCCAGTTTGCAAATTAATTCCAATTCTGCAGTTTCATGCTGGAGTCTGTTTTTGAAGTTTTTTGTTGACGAATTGCCACTTTTAAGTCTGTTAATGACTTTCACTCCATGTTTATGATGAAGTGGGTTCTAGCCCACAAAAGCCTATGCTGAAATAAATTTGTTAGTCTCTAAGGTGCCACAAGGACTTCTCGTTCTTGCTAATAGAAACTGAGTAATTTATGTGACTTCCTATTCTGTTTTGTATCCTGAGGAGATGTGAATCCACAAAGAACACTCCAACAAGTAGGTGGGAGATTCCTAAACATGTATAGCACTTAAATAATGTGTGTCTCATCCTCCCCAAGCCCAGCGGAAATAGGTACTGAGCTCTCAAGACTCAAATTCATAAGTTGTGGGGTTCCCAGCTCCTCCAATGGCCTAAGCAGTATTATAGCTACTACAATCAGAGGCACTATAGAAAAACTAAGATAAATAGCCCAGCATATAGAAAAAGAAGCAAAGGACAGTTTTCGGCCCAACTATGCAGTGGCCCGGTAGCCATGTATAGATTCCTTGGCATGGAGGGACTTCACCCTAGTGTCAGTTAAGAGTCCCAGTTTGTTTTAGTGTTACTTTGCCTGGTGGACAGAAGAGTAAACAGATCATCTTTAATTCAGCCACAAGGATCTTTCATAATAACAGGGATTGTTTTTCTTTAAATGCACATAACATCCTGGTTTACGGGAGAGACATTTCAGAAACCATGACAACTCTTTGTGAGAAAAAAATTAACAGCACCACTGATCAGTCAAGGGAAGGATACAGAGCACTGACCTTTTAATAAAAAAAAGAGGCAAATTGTTTTAAATGACAATTATGTGACTTGATTCCCCACCTGAAAACCCTCAAGCACTTGATCTGCTTCCTTGTCTAGATCCATGTTTACTGGAGGCAAACCTGATGGATTACTGTAGATTATGTACACCCGTCCTATCTGAACATGGCCCAATCTGCTGTATCCTGGTGCTCCAACCACTAGATCCTCATAACCATCTTGGTTTAAGTCACCTGAGGCCATTGCCCTGTATACCAAAGGAGAAAACAAAAGCATAGCATCAGTTGCCACATTGGTTCAGCAAATGTAAACATTCACATTTCAAAGCTAACTGGTCACTTTCACCATTTCTTAATACTAAGAGTCTGTAAAGCCATTTTCCAAGTGATTTAAATTTATTGACTCTCAGACCTATTCTGTTGAACTAAACAGATTAGAGCCTCTGAGGTGCAGCTTCTATTAACATTGCTGTGATCTGCATGGATTGCCATCAGACAGTGTTCTTATTTACTGAACTGTACCACTTAGCAGCCACCAAGCAGCATCAAACAAAGAAGCATGACAGAGTGCTGCTGACATCTGCCCCAATTTCTGCCCCAATTTCTGATCTGTTCATTTGACTTGGTTTGGTGAGACTCAGTTATTTGATGGCACTCACAGAGGCTGACAGAGAAAGAACAAACTGGCATTTATTTAGTAATTTTTTTTAAATACTGGTGAAGTTAACAGCCCTGGAGACTAAAGTCTCCAGTTCTGGTCCCAGAGCAGATACAGCAAGACTAGCACCAGTGCAAACTTCCTCCATCTCTCTTCTCCATTGCATGTCTGCCATAATCAGGATGGAGGAGAGGAGAGAGGGTAGGTATCATTCTCCATGCTGATTCAGTCCTTCATTTCTCTACTAAAAATGCTACCAAGAATACCAGTTAGTATCAACTGGAACAACCTATTCATGTCACATAGGCTATTAAATGGTCATCAGATGGTAATGATAGCCCCAAGTCATGTTGTTCAGATCCAGACCCAAATCTGGATCCAAGCTTTCACACAGTTTGTACATAATCAGATTTAGTTTTGGTCTTGTTCATTAGAAAGGGGCTAACCAGAAAGTTTGGATCTAGATCTGAACATTTCCAAGAATTGGGGTTATCTGGAACCAGGGTTTTGCTTTGGATCAAACTTTGATCATGACTTTCAACCAGTATGGATGAGGTCAGCAGTAAACCAGTGCCCCAAAGTCAAAAAGGCTCCATATCTCAATACCTTACAGGAATGCCAAGCTAAAGTAAGTTGTTCTGCAGCTGACAGCATTTACATCCTGGTTAACATGGCCCATAACTGTATCTTTAAAATCTCTTCAAGGAATAAAGATTTAATACTTTAACTGCTGCTTAAAATATTCACAAATGAGGAGAGAAAGGAGAGAGAAATATGCACCAACCATCCAAGCCTGGCATAGGGTGATTTCAGAAAGTATGAGGCTGTGGGCTTGGAGACGTGGTTAGAGGATTGCTGATGCGTGACTGCAAACACTTTCCTGACATTCTGTGCAAAAGCACTATTAATAAAGTGGAGGGATTTCTGAAAGAAAGTAGTAATTCAAGAAATATGGGAATAACAATACAACATACACAAACACCCATAGTGTATTTTCCTTACCAACAGGAACTCTGAACAAATAAGGACCTGATCCAAACCCCATGCAGGTCAGTGGGGGTCTTTACATTGATCTCAGTTACTCCTGGGGGAATTCTGTGCCAAAAAATTAAAAATTCTGCACACGCTATTTTAAAATTCTGCGTATTATATTTTTAAAATAACACAATATAATCACACTCGTTTCTATTATTTTGGTAATTTATTTAAACTAAAATATAATGGATGAAGACTAGAAGTGGGGAGCATTGGAGGAAATCCTCCAAACCCCTTGCCTAATAGTAATGTAGCTAGGTTTGACCCTTTATTTCTAGTTATTAGTCAACAAATATATGCAGCCATATGCTCGGGGTTACATTATAGGCAACTGAAGAGCAAGTGAGGGTTGGAGAATCAAACTCAAAATTTAAATTGGCTACTGACCATCTCCAGAAAGGTCAGTAGCAAACAGTTCATGGAGCACATTTTGATAGGAAATGTTTTCAGTCCAAATATTTAGACCAGTTTTAATCACTAAAGCACCATAAGGATTTATAAGGCCATACTGTCCTTTACACCACTGTGGCAAAGTAAAGGTGCTTTAAGGCATTTACTCCTGTTTCATACTCCTGGGGGAATTGACAAAGACAATGGGAACAATTCACTAAGCAGGCAGGCTGCTACATTCTGCTCAACCTGAGGGGACAGAGTCCACCCCCCACCTACCTCCTCAGAAACACCCCGAAGCCCTGCCCTTCCACATTAAGCATGCTGCAATAGTGAGTGAGAGGGATAAAGTGTGTCTCTCTCTACACACATGACTGCCAAGCACCTCCCCCGGCAGTGATTTATATTACAACCAGCTGCTCCAGGAGCCCGAACCAACCTGACTGCACTGCTGGAGAGGGGTGTGTGACTGCTCTTGCAGCTTCCCTTTGCTTCCCTGTTAGAAGTCATTTTTCTGTGAGGAAGCAAAGAAATCTGCAGGGGACATGAATTCTATGCACATGCAGTGACACAACATTCCCCCATGAATATGACTCAGTGGACTTTGGATCAGGTCCCTAGTGGTGCTTCAGACAGAGGCAGAACCCTAACAAATCTAAAGCACAACTGGCCAAGAATGCACTACTGCACTAAGAGTAGGATTCCTTCTTGACCTGTGAGGGTGACCAGCTGCTGCTATGAAGCATAAATATTAGAGGCCAGGTCCACACTACAGAGTTAAATCGATTTAAACAGCGTTAAATCGATTTAACGCTGTACCCGTCCACACTACAAGGCACTTAAAATCGATTTTAAGGGGTCTTAAAATCGATTTCTGTACTCCAGCTAAACGAAAGGAGTAACCCTAAAATCGATATTACTAAATCGGTTTAGGGTTAGTGTGGACGGAAATCGAAGTTATTGGTCCCATTCTTTTACTGAGCTACCCAGAGTGCACCGCTCCGGAAATCGATGGTAGCCTGGGACCATGGACGCACACCACCGAAGTAATGTGCCCTAGTGTGGACGCGTAAAATCGATTTTATAAAATCTGTTTTATAAAATCGATTTTATTAATTTTGATTTTACTCTGTAGTGTGGATGTGGCCAAAGACATACTATAATATCATTATATACAACAATATAACAGCTGTTCACATGTGTAAAATGCTATCATCCCCCCTGGAGACTCTCTTCCATCCTGCAATGTACCAGACCGAGGAACTAAAACAATTTATGGCAGATCCAAATTTTTCATGGCCCATCTATCTCCCCTTGCACTATTGATCTAAAAATACTTACTGTTGCCCAGGATTGCATATTGAAATAAACTCCTTTCTCCGTATAATTTATATTCTTTTCAATTGTTTTAGTGAGTGAAGAAATCACGCTCTTGTGCTGTTCCTCTTTGGACTGTTTAATTCTGTTGAGGTAAAGAGGCAGTAATAATTAGAAATGTTGCTGAGGGGACTGTTAACAAGATAAACCCATTAAATGCAATTTAATGACTGAACTGAAGATTTTATGTCATGATTACATAATGAGAAAAGCTGAAAGATCATGCCATATGCCATTCAGATGGCCATTTACCCAAATTTATAATAAAAAGATCTTAGAACCAGATTCACTACTGAGTTACATCAGTTTAACTTAATTGAAATTAGTGGAACTATGCCAGTTAACAGCAGCTGAGAATCTAGTATTACCTATTACATCAGTCTCACTAGGTGTTTTCCCCTCATCACCAGTATTATTTTACTGATACACTATAAATGTGTAAGAACAACATTCAAACTATGTTTTCTACAGATGGATTTGAATTGTGATATTGTACACTAGTCACTTGAACTGGGGTATTGAAATTCTTTTCTTTTAAAGCCATAAGCATACAAATTCTTTTATGAGTTATTAATGATCTCTAGAGCAGTAATGCAAGCAAATAAATGATTTGTTAATGTTATAACTAGAATATATTTCTAAAATACTCTACTTGCCTTTCCTCAGACTGGTAAATCCATTGCCATACACATATTAGACCAAATCCTGCTCCAATTTATACTCTATTGAAGTCAATGGAGTTGCAAGGAATGTAAGTTAGGGTTACAGAACATTTAATTGTCTCCCTTGACTAAGACTGGAAGCAAGCAAGGGAAAAATATGAAAAAAAAGCTAATGTCTTCTCACTTGACATCCAAAATAACAAAGTGATAAGATAAAGGAAGGGCAGCTCTCAGACCTCCAGGCTTCCCCAAAATGTGAGATTTATAACCATATCTACCTGCCAAGCAAAAATCCCCAGTCCTTTTCAGTTTGTGCATGGGGCATTAGTTGTTTGTTTACTAGTGAGGGTGAAGAGGTTTATGCACAAATGGGAAGCACAGCCCTCAAAGGAAACTCCTACTCCTTTGCCATCTTGCTTTCTCTCTTTCTCTCACTACTTCTATTTGCTGATTCTCTTCTCTATCTCTATCAATTTTCTTTTTCTCTCCCCACTACTTGTTATCTCTCTGTGACCCTTTCTCTATGCTGTGCTGCCCCACACCACTACATTGCCTCAGTACCAGTGAGATGCAAACTGAAGTGAATTACATATGAAAACTTCAGATATACAGGCTGAGAAAACTCTGAATCTTTTTGTTATCTAAACTGAATATGTGGTCAGAATTTTAGATGTATCCTGAATGTAATTCCCAGGATTTAATTATGAATTCTTGGAATAAAAATATACCCCTTAGAGCGTGGATTTTAGTGGAATGATCTGAATTCTTATGATCAAAATTTGACTAACTCCTGTGTCTCTGATGTACTTAGGTCTGACTCATTGCAGTTTCAGTTCAATGAGAATTCACCAGTAGTGTAGAGGCCACACACAACACAAGCAGGAAATTAGCTGTGGAATCAGGGGCGGCTCTAGCCAATTCGCTGCCCCAAGCATGGCGGCACGCCGCAGGGGGCGCTTTGCCAGTCGCCGGTCCCACGGCTCCTGTGGACCTCCCGCAGATGTGCCTGCGGAGGGTCTGCTGGTCCCGCGGTTCCGGTGGACCTCCCGCAGGCATCCACCTGCACGCTTGGTGTGCTGGGGCCTGGAGCCGCCCCTGTGTGGAATGGCTCCAGTGTCCTACAGAGCTGAACTCCATACTCCATACTCCATTTGATAGCACATAGACCAGCACAGTAGGACTTTTTGACGTTAGCTGTGTGAAAGACAGGCGTATGGCCAATGAGCCACCAGACCTCATGCATGGGTGTGCAGATGTTGCACTCCTACGCCAATCCAGGTGCTGGAACAACAGTCCCGAGGGGCAGAGTGCTTACTCCATACCCTAAACACTGGCAACAAGATTATTTGGATTGGGGAGGGCCTAATTTTACCTCAAAGGAAAGATCAAACAAGTATCTCTCTTCATACATGAAGAAATTTCTCCCCTGAAGTAGAGTTTTTCCAAAAAGGAGAAGTGAGGGATCTCGATAGGTTACCCATGTAATTGGATTTCCACACAAATGGACATTTCTTCTTTCAGAGTAAATCTTCGCAGCTTTCAGGATTATACTTACATGTCGCTGTTATTGTGCTCCCCATTGCACTCTATAAACAGAGGGTTCTCAGGCATGAAGCAGCCACTGAAGAAATATTGAAAACACACAGTTTTTTATTTATTCTAATGGAAGTTAAACTAAATAGACCTTTCATCCATACAGATTCCTCCTCTGGGAAGTGAGGTTGTCTCCCTCAATAGCCCTTGTTTATTCAAAATTAGGGCATTGTTATATTCCTCAGAAATTCCTTTTGTATTTTTTTAAGTTGTTGATGAATTATTTAGAATCCATAAGAATGTCATGTGTGATTATGTAACAACTTACTTTGGCACTAATAACCTGCTAATCCTAGTAAAGGTAAGTGGTTTTGGGTAGGTAAAGTGTTTTTAACTAAAGTGACACTTTTCAAGCATGCAACACAACAGATTATATGATTTGATGTTTCCAACACCATTTTCCAATATACATTCAGCAATATTATTCATATAGACAAACAGTACAATTGTCTGAGGTCTGCTCTCCACAGCAAGGATTGTAAACCTACCAGGGCAAAGGTGAAATATTTGTGTAAGTGATATTATAGTGATAAAGTTTTCTATGAAAATAATACCAGCCAAATACGAGCCTGAACTTGCAACTCTTAGACAATTAAGGTTCATTCTAACTCTCTGAACTCAATGAGAATCTTCTCACTTCACTGGGAGTTGGATTGGGCCCTTAGTGTCACTGCATTCTAACTAAGTAAGCAAAGTCTTCAGTTTCAGGCTCCAATTCTGGAACTAGGCCTGCTTCCTTAAGAACAATTAAACAGACTTCATAACTTGAATACAGCAAAGGTAATTTATCTGACTTTACTGTAGTATCATAAGAGGTGCATCCTAACACATAAAACAACATCTCACCTGGTCCCATTTTCTAACATGTGGCTTGCTAGCTGAAAAATATTATTTGACCAAAATGCCATGTCATCCAGTCCTCCAAGGAAATACTCCTGGAACCTCTCCACCAAAAATGGAGATTTGATAGCATATGATGGGAAAAGCTACGAAACAAAACACAGTATAATTAGTGGAATGGTTCAGTGTATCTTAACGTTAATATGTACCTAGTCGCTAACAAGAAAAAAAATAAGTTACCTTGGCAACAGCAAGCATTTCTCCATGCCTGCAAAAATAAATAATCTTCAGATGAATGTGCTTCATTAACAAATAATATGAAAATAACCCATTTCAAAGCCTTTGTGGACCCCTATATAATAACCCAGTATTTATCCAACTTTAAGAACGGTAATGCTGAGATATTTCCTTGTTTGTTACTATATCATAATAAGATCTGTAAAATCAGAGATTGTGATCTTTATTGCATTTCTTAATATTTGTGCCTTCTACACTGCTCTGCAACTGAGCACAACTATGGGTACACCCAGGGCCAGCTCTAGCAATTTCGCCGCCCCAAGCACGGCAGCACGCCGTGGGGGGGCACTCTGCCGCTCACCGGTCCCGCGGCTCCGGTGGACCTCCCACAGGCTTCCCTGAGGGGGGTCTGGTGGTCCCGCGGCTCCGGTGGACCTCCCGCAGGCGTGCCTGCGGATGCTCCACCGGAGCCACAGGACCAGCAGACCCTCCGCAGGCAAGCCTGTGGGAGGTCCACCGGAGCTGCCTGCCGCCCTCCTGGCAACCAGCAGAGCGCCCCCCACGGCATGCCACCCCAAGCACGCGCTTGGCGCGCTGTGGTCTGGAGCCGGCCCTGGGTACCCCTACACTGCCTGCAGTACAGGTATAAATAGCAGTGGAGATGGTGAGGCACTCCTTAGACCAATAAAGTAAAGATAAACCTGAAGCCTTTGGGTAGGTACATGGCTCTCTACTTGCCAAAGCATTCCCTCCCCAACTACACTGCTATTTTTAGCAGTATACTGTCCCAGTGTCTCTCCACAGTTAACATCTTTCCCCACATCAGGAAAAGACTCTCAGGCCTGGTCTACACTATGCGTATATACCGATTTTAGCAGCGTTAAACCGATTTAACGCTGCGCTCGTCCACACAGCGAGGCCCTTTATAGCAATATAAAAGGCTCTTAAAACCGGTTTCTGTATTCCTCCCCAACGAGAGGAGTAGCGCTGAAATCGGTATTACCATATCGGATTAGGCTTAGTGTGGCCGCAAATCGATGGTATTGGCCTCCAGGTGGTATCCCACAGTGCACCACTGTGACCGCTCTGGAAAGCAATCTGAACTTGGATGCACTGGCCAGGTAGACAGGAAAAGCCCTGCGAACTTTTGAATTGCATTTCCTGTTTGCCCAGCGTGGAGCTTTGATCAGCACGGGTGGTCATGCAGTCCCAAATCCAAAAAGAGCTCCAGCATGGACCGTACGGGAGATACTGGATCTGATTGCTGTAGGGGGAGACAAATCTGTTCTATCAGAGCTCCGTTACAGAAGACGAAATGCCAAAGCATTTGAAAAAAATCTCCAGGCTATGATACAGAGTCCACAGCACAGTGCTGTGTGACAAGCGTAACAGAAAGCCAAAGAATCAAATGGACGCTCATGAAGGAAGGGAGGGGGGACTGAGGACTCCAGCTATCCCACTGTCCCCGCAATCTCCAAAAGAAATTTGCATTCTTGGCTGAGCTCCCAATGCCTGTAGGGTCAAACACATTGTCCGGGGTGGTTCAGGGTATATCTCGTCAATTTACTCCCCCTCCCCGTGAAAGAAAAGGGGAAAAATCATTTATTTACTTTTTTCAATGTCATCGTATGTCTACTGCATGCTGCTGGTAGAGGCAGTGCTGTTGCACTGAACAACAGCATCCTCTCCCCTCCCTTCCCCGGTGGCAGACGGTACAGTGCAGTAGGACTGGTAGCCGTCCTTGTCATCATCCCGTGAGTGCTCCTGGCTGGCCTCAGGTGAGGTCGGCTGGGGGCGCCTGGGTAAAAATAGGAATGATTCCCGGTTATTCCCGGCAGATGGTACAGAACGGCTGGTAACCGTCCTCATCATAACAACTGGGGGCTGAACTCCATCAGCACCCCCCCTTTCATGTCTAAAGAAAAGATTCTGTACTGCCTGGACTATCATAGCAGCGGGGTGCTGGGCTTCTCTCCCCCCCACCGTTTAATATCCTGCCTGGACTATCATAGCAGCTGGAGGCTGCCTCCCCCTCATTTTATCTCACTAAAAAGTCAGTGTTTCTTATTCCTGCATTCTTTATTACTTCATCACACAAATGGGGGGACCCTGCAATGGTAGCCCAGAAGGGTTGGGGGAGGAGGGAAGCAACGGGTGGGGTTCTTGCAGGGACACCCCCTAGAATGACATGCAGCTCATCGTTTCTGCGGGATCTCTGGGGCTCTGACACGGAGAGGCTGTGTTCTCTGGTTCTCTAGTACACTTGCCCCATATTCTAGGCAGGACTGACTCTATTTTTAGATACAACATAAAGGAGGGAATGACCGGGGGGTCATTCCCATTTCTGTCTTTGAGCCCCCAGCTGATCTCAGCGAAGGTCAGCCCAGAGCACCCATGACAGCAGCAGATGGTACAGAACGACTGATAATCGTCATCTCAATGCCAATTTACAATGGCACAGCAGACGGTACAGAACGACTGGTAACCATCTCTGTTACCTTGCAATGGCAAATGAATGCTGCTGTGTAGCACTGCAGTACCACCTCTGTCAGGGGCATCCAGTACACATACGGTAATAGTGACTAAAGGCAAAACGGGCTCCATGGTTGCCATGCTATGGCGTCTGCCAGGGCAATCCAGGGAAAAAGGGAGCGAAATGATTGTCTGCTGTTGCTTTCACGGAGGAAGGAATGAGCGACGACATTTACCCAGAATCACCCGCGACAGTGTTTTTGCACCATCATGCATTGGGATCTCAACCCAGAATTCCAATGGCCGAGGGAGACTGCGGGAACTATGGGATAGCTACAGGATAGCTACCCACAGTGCAACGCTCCAGAAATCGACGCTAGCCTCGGTACATGGACGCACAGCACCAAATTATTGTGCTTTGTGTGGCCGCGTGCACTCGACTTTATACAAACTGTTTTACAAAACCGGTTTATGTAGAATCAGAATAATACTGTAGTGTAGACATACCCTCAGTGAGGAAAGGCTCGGCAGCAGCAGGCTCATTCTTTCCCCCCTGCCTTTTCCTGGCAGAGCCTTTACTTGCTGCAGTGAAAGTCTCTGGCAGTGGGGGAGCTGCTGAAGCCTTTCTCCACTGCCAGAGCCTTTCACTGACACATGTAGCTACACACGGCATCGTGGATGCAGCTTGCTTTTCATTGTGGCTACATATACCCTATATGCAGCCGCCACTGTTGGATAGTATAGACATAGCCAGTTAGTAAATAATTGAATTAATGAACATAGCTATGAGACTCAAAATATTCTAAAGTAGTCATTACCACAGTTCAGGTTCTCTGAGCTAAGAGGGACAACTTCCCTACCTATCCTTCAGACCTGTAGTATTCTGGAAGTGCCTGCATTGGTGTCAATGCCTGTGGGCAAGTGAGCTAGCTATAGCTATGCATCTATATTGCGCTCTTCATTGAAGAAGATCAGAGTTTTACTGCTGGAGTGTCACAACATGGCCATGCTTCAAAACATTGCTGTTACCTCACAACGCAGGCCTCTTTATGTTGTTAAGACATACAGCCCAACTATTGTATTCATCTATTTATAAAATGTAACTGTGAAACTTGGACACAGATCCAAACCTTCATTTCAAATTTCCCCAAAGCTCAAGGGTGTTTGGGAGAGAAGTTTGAGTTTGAGTCATCTCTAACGTAGAGATGCAGGTTCAGTAATTTACTATGAAAGTTATTATAATTTTTCCCCATATGTTTTGTGAAATAAGAAGTTCACAACTCAGTGACTTACAATTCGAGAAACAGCAGGTAAGTGCAGTCAATAATTGTGCCTTCAGTTATTACTTCTTGGCCATAATATTCCTTATAGATAGCTAGCAGGTCTTTGACTGGTACATACCTAAAAACAATACTGAGGTGTTAGAACTAATATTTCCCATTTAATCCAATAAAACACAATACATTTTATATAAGTCCCTCCATGGGATTCTTGTCTAGTAGATATGACTAGTCTTGGATTGTGTCCTCTCCTCTGACCTGTCCCCAGCCTACCCCTCGCCCTTCTGGGAACAGTCTATTCAGAGCTAACATAATCGTTCCTACCCCACCTTCCACACAGACCTATGACAGGGCTTAAACAGGGACAAGGATCTTCTGCATTGGGATGAACTTCACCCTAGTCACACAAAATATGACATAACCAAAGTTTCAGTGTAATTGTTAAATAAGTATATTGTACCTGAGAGTTGTAAGTTACAAGAAAATGTCTAAAACTGGTTTTTAAATGTACCTGATGATGATGTATTACTCTTGATTTACAATGTTTAATTGAAGCAAGTGTCCATTTGATACGAATTTCAAATCTTCTCTTAGCGATGTTTAATTTATGGGACATAAAATAACCAATAGGACCACTTTATGATTCATTATGCAATGAAAAAATACTTAAATACTGACAACCACAAATTTTTATTTCTACAAAAACTAGTAAGAATTTGTATAAAAACACCAAAAAATTGCTAAATTAAACAGAGGTATCCCCTATAAAGATATTGCCATTGAGTTATATAAAGAACGGCTAGGACTTTCCAGCAAACTATTTTTGTAGTTGTTGGTTTCCTGTGTGATCAGTGTGAATATCTTCATCTGTGTGTGTCAGTTTTCTCTTGTGTAAAATGGGAATACTACTACTTCCTTTCTCCCTCCCCTTTGGCTGCTCTTCAGGGCAGGGACTATCTCTTGCTCTGCGTGTGTACTGTGCCTAGCACAATGACTTTCTGATCTCAGGGGGCCACTTGGTGCTACAATAATACAAACAAATATTATTGTATTAGAACATCCTGAAATTATCATCTACACTGTGTTATGTGTGCAGCAAAAATTAATGAGAGTATTTCTTCAAAACATTGACAGCTTAAGCACAGTGCTCTTACCAGTCTGCTTTCAGGTAACTAAAATCAAGCTCAAACTGGCTCAATACGTCACCTCCTACATTTAGAGAGAGGGGTTAAAAATCAGCTTTACTATATTAGCACAAAACATCAATTTCTTTTTTTAAAAGGTATCTATCACTGGGCCTTGGCAGTACTCCATATGGCGCCTGTGCGTGTCAATATTGTAGAGTTCCATTTCAGGTATGTAAATATTTCTGACTTGGAATATGTTGGTGGTACACTTGAAAGAGAGAAAGCGGATAAGCATTCTGCATTTCCAGAACATGATAAAAGCATTATCATATTTAAAATCGGAGCAGTGACTCGGTTTAACTTTGAAGTCCTCCTGCTTACATTTTGGCTTTAAGTAGGAATGGCAGGTTCTGCAGCCTATCTTCTGAGAGATGCACAGCAGCTGCAGCACCAGGGTGAGAGGGCAAAGGTGATTTTATGCAGAATCTGGCCATCCAGAATCTGTTGCCAAGGGGAGCCAAAAGGACAGGGAGGGAGAAGTGGCACTACTTTAATTTACAACATCTGCATTGCAGCCCAGACTCTACATAGTGATGAACAGTTTAGCAATCACCCTTCCCATTCCCAGCCACCATCCACATGGGTCCTACACCAGGGTTTGCGGGGTGGTGGAAGGGAGACAGGACAGGGTCCTTGTGGCTCATTTCTGACTCCTGTACAGCATCAGATCAGCATACGGGGGGTGGGGGGGAAGGGGCAGAATCATCCCCATAATTTGACTATGCACTACACTGGTATTCACAAAGGGACTGGGACCTCATTGGTTCATATCAGTAAAAATAAAAATTACCAAAATCACCAGTACGATGAGCATCTGAGTATGAGCCATGAAAATCAATCTGGAGAAAAAGAATATTTCGTGTATAAAACCAATTACAATAAGCCAATTTTGATCATCCTTTGGTACAAACAGAAAAGGACAAGTAAAGTGACACTACAGTGCGTGTAAGTCTTTCCAAGGTCAGAGACCTAGATTTTTCCCCTGGGTTAAAAGCCTATTTGTAAATACAAGTTATCAATACCAATATCTACAGGTATGATTAACCAACAAAATGATGTACACTTACTTCTCCCATGGTCCTTAGAAATCCTTGATCAATGCCCAAGCTATGCCAGCTCACATCTGCCACCATATGTGAGGCAATTCCAAACAGGAATGCCACCAGTTTCTCTGTAGCCTAAACAACAAGAATATGCACGTAGTAATGCCCAATCACTTTACTACAGCCCCACTATCTTTAAAAAAAGTTATTAGCATTTCATCTGCTTAGTGCATTTAATAAGGATACAATTCAGCAACCCTTTCTCACTAAGGGCTCTATATTGCAAGGTGCTGAGAACTTTCGCCCAGATCCTCAAAGGTATTTAGGTGCATAACTCTCATTGATTTCATTGGCAGTTAGGAGCCTAAATACCTTCAAGGATCTGGGATCTTTGTTCCTGATCCTGCAAAGCATTTAGTTACATGCCTAACATTAAGTACTGTATTAGTTCCAAGACTATGGAGTTACATGCTTGACTTTATTGACATCAGTCGGCCTACTCATCTGCTTTGAGTTAAGTATATCAGTGCTATGCTGGATCAGGGACAGAATATTCGGCACGATGGCATCCTTCAATACTGAGCCCACTTAGCCATAGTTATGCTAGTAGTGTCATAGACAAAACAATGGCGTACCTGTGCAAGCACTACTCAACATAAAGGTAGAAGAATAAAGCACTGAATAATTTCAGAGGGATTCCTTTGTCACTTAGAAATAGATATATCCACTTGTAATACAATATGATATGAAGTCCCACCTTATGTCTAATTAGAAGTTTATTTCAAACTTTCATAGGCAAAAAGTTGTGACGTTATTTGTGAACACACTCCTCAGCAGTGTTGGTTGAGTTTCTTCAGGAATCAGTGGTCTTCCCTAAACCATGATCACTTTTAGAGATTTTCCCCCTCAACAACTTTACAACTCATAAAAGTTAAACAGTCCACATGAACAGTACTGTTCAGAGCCAGGGAAAATGCTGGCAGCCTCTGCGCAAGCTCTTCTCAAACCTCCGAGGTTTAGGAATGCACTTCAGAGCTGACCTATAAAATGCCTTACATTGCTATTGCAATTACTGGATTCTCCTGAGCAAAGGCTGGCAAAATTTTACAAAACTGGCAAACTCTCCAGGGTGCAAGGACTAGGATATGACCCCAAAGGATATGATCCAGCTGTGGCTGGAAAAAAACAACAACCCTGACTGTGACGAGTGGCCAGAAAGGGTTAAACATCCTGCAAAATAAATTATTCAAATTCAACCCTTAAAGACATGTGGGGAGATAACGTTTGTGTTTTTGTGTATTTACATATGTATGGACAGTGGTCAACAATGTAATCAGCAGCCCCTGTCTATGCTGTATTCTGATAATTCAAAGATAAAAAGAACATCCTAGCATTTAAATGAAGTGTAAACACGGGAGAGCTCTGTATTCATCTCTCTTTGAAATGTATAGCAAATCATCAGTGAATGGTGGAGGAACGGGCGATTGTCTTATGTTAATTCATATAGCTAAGTACCGATGATGGACCGACTTGAAAGACGCCCTGATTACCTATTGTTCCCCAAAGGACTCCAACTTGTCAAAGAAGACCTGAAATTGTATAAAAGTTCCTTGGGTCCTGATCCTTTTTATCTGAGATCTGTTTAAGCTTCATCTGGTGAAGTTTGAGTTGCAGGATGAGATCCCAGTTAAGCTGGTACACCCTAGATATGATATTGGACATTGGATTATAACCTATGAACTAAATTTTAAAGAAACTCTTTGCAGCTACAAAGCTCACCATCTTTGCTATGTATCTGAACCTCAAGAATTGAACTCATGTCTGTATGTATATTGATCTTTTAACCATACTCTCTCCCTTTTCTTTTTAAATAAATTTTAGTTTAGTTAATAAGAATTGTCTGTAGCATGTATTTGGGCAAGATCTAGAATATTCATTAACCCTGGGAGGTAATGTTTCTGATCCTTTGGGATTGGTAATACCTTTTCTTTTATATGATGAAATAAGATTTTAGAAATCTTCATCATATTTAACATGGGTACCTGGATGGAGGCCTGAGGCTGGGTTACTTTAAGAAAACTGTGTTGTTGGTATCTGGGCAACCAGTGAGGTAATAAAGAAACTGTTTTGTGCTGGCTTGGTAAATCTAAGTATTAAAAATATCCACCAGCTTTGGGGATTATCTGCCCCATCCTTTGCCGTTCACCCTAACTGAGTGACCTCAGCTGGCCCCCATTGGGACCCCAGTCACACTGAAATCTGAGAGTTCTATCCCGAGATCATGAGTGAGACTTAATTTTACTTTGAAATTGCTGTCAGCCCCAGGCAACCAGGTTCCAACTGACAGCCTAGGAAGTGGGAAAGGGGACCCCACTGCAGCCTCACCAGGCCTGGGGAGGGCAAAGAATCCTAAAAGGAGCAGAGGTGAGGCTGGGAGAGCTGAAATATCGCCTGGAGGAAGCTGGAGGGGTGAGGTGAGGAAAGTTGGGCTTGATGGGGCTGTTCTGATGGTGGGTTCTGAGCAGATGGGAGTGAGTGCTGGGAGGATGAACTGAGGGCGGTGGTGGTTGAGGGGATGGGGCACTGAACTGATGGGATGGTGATGACAGAACTGACGGGGGTTTACGGAACAGGATTAATTGCTGGGCAGGAGACGAGCAGATGTGGGGGTGAGAGTATTTGTAATGGGGCCAAATCACCTTATCTAGTACATGTCGGAGAGTGGGCAACATGCACATACCCTGGGGATGGGCAGGGGAGTTCAAATATCAAAAGACTAACCTAAAAAACATAATTTATTTTTTAATCTTGTGATTTTTGGGGGTCTGTCTCATGACTTTTGATCTCTTGAAGTTGGCAATACTGTTTGGTTGACAAAGGTGGTTGGTGGAGGCTTTATGAAGTCCATGCAAATTCAAGGGGTTTTCCTACCTCCTCCCAAGGCTGAGGATACTTCTTCCTGATGTAATGGATACTAGTGTTGAGAAATGGTGCCCAGTGAGTGTCTTCAGAAATATAATGAAATATTCCTGCAACATCAAAAAACAAAATTATACCTTGATTTGAACTGCTCCACACGTTATATTTCTGCTCAATTGCACATTCAAAGAACGTTACTTTTGAAACATTTTATTGTACCAAGAGTCATTGAAAAGCATTTGTGCATATTTTATATTGTCAAAACAGATACTACATTTACCTGCCGTTTTTTTCATGGAAACATGTGAAAGCCTTATTCCAACCCCCACCCCCGCCCTCATGGTTTATGAGTAAGTGAGGTACAGAAAAGTATATTACACCTTAAGGGAAGAAGTCTAGCAGAGTGAAGAGAGAGGCTGGTGGCCAAATGAATGCACTGGATTTTATGGTAAGACAAGCTAGTGGGAAATCCAGGCAAATCAAAATCCCATGCTTCAGGGCATGAGCTGACTGCCACAGCGGTCTGGAAGGAAACGGCCATCATCTCTGTGTACAAGATTGCAAAACTGATTAGGTATACAGGTCTGTTGCATCTTACACTGGAGTTATGTTCCACAGTCAGTGCATAAAGTGAAAATCACGTATAGTCAAAATTAACCTTGAAAATCCCTTAAATCACCCATAAAGTACAGTTTTGTATATACAACCCTGTACAGTACTATGTATTGTATACAGCAATGTACAGTACAGTATAAAATAAAGACTACATATGCAAAATATAATTTTACAGTATTTTAATAACATAACAGAGAGATGGAAGAATGAAAGAATAAAAAATGAAAACAGTAGAGTACAGTGCAGTACTGTAAACCTGAACAGTCACCAGTCATCCTGGATATTCTTGCTAGTCTTGTACTGTACACACTCCAATGATTAGTCTTCCTTTTCCCCTGGCAACACTGTAATTGAGTCGACAGGGCTTGATGTCGATCCAGGAGACGATGGACCAGGCTTGGGTGATGGAGAGCAAGTCGTAGATGAAGTGGTTGGCTCTGGGTCAGCTTGAGAAGTTGATTGTGTGGGCTCTGCTTCTGCTGGTTGTTTTTTCTTTAAAAACACGGTGATTGGCAACTGTCACTGTTGTCTCTTGAGCTCCTCAAACATTTCTTGGTTCAAATCATCCATAATACTACATGTGATTTTGAGGCTTCATTCCATAGAAGGATTATATTCAGAAATTAAATCATTCAAGTGTTTTGCTGCTTGGAACACTTCAGAAAATTTATGAAGATTCCAAGTTGCTGGCTCTTCCTGTTCATCATCATCTTCATCTTCTGTAGACAATTTTATCAGTTCCTTTAACTCTTCGTTAGTCAATGTTTCTCTATGGCCCTCAATTAATTCCTCAATTTCTTCCTTGAGGATGTCGACAAAGCCATCACCACCCACTTGCCTGGCCACCTGAACAATGAGTTTCACTTCTTTGTCAATGGTCAGGAAACCCTTAAAATCACTCACACAGTCTTCCCATAGGTTTCGCCAACATACATTGACTGTTTCAGGCTTGATTGCATCCACTGCCTGTTTAATATAAGTGATGCAATCAGCAATGTTGAAGGACTTCCAACTCTCCATCACATTAACATTGGGATCAGCATCCATAGCGGTAAGAATCCTTGAGAATGTAAGCCTCGTGTACGTGGCCATGAAACAGCTAATCAAAATCCCATGCTTGGTCGAGAGGTTGGAGGATGGAGGTGGTATTGGAGGGGAGAAAGATGACTTCAGTATTGTTATGCACAAACCGGAGTGCCGCAGGGTGGCCAGGAGCATTGTTTACGATCAGCAACACTTTAAAGTCAAGTCATTTCTCTTCAAGGTACTGCTTGACCTCCAGAATGAAACACTTGTGGAACCAATCCAGAAATACTACTGCCATCACCCAAGCCTTTTAATTTGATTGCCAGAACACAGGGAGGAGATTTTTGTTCTTGCCTTTTAGGGCACAGGGATTTGCAGCCCTGTAGAGCAAGCCCGACTTTATTAAATGCCCAGCTGCATTGCCACAAAGCAACACAGTTACGAGGTCTTTAGCTGCTTTGAAGCCAGGGCTTTGTCTTTCTGATTTCGAAATGTAAGTGCGGGTGGGCATTTTTTTCCAGAAAAGCCTGTCCGAGACCAATGTAGGTTCGAGTAAGGATTTGATTGAGTGAGGAAAATCAAAACAAAAACAGATTGTAATTCAAAACCAACTGTTTGTTTATTAATGGGGAATGAGTTGCAACTTGGGCTGGGGAGGAGCACTTTTACCAACTAACAACACTATCAGAACAAGAATATACACACAACCTGAAACAATCTATTTACATTCAACAACAAAAAACCAAGCAGTCTATAATCAACTGCTCACTAAAAATCAGAACAGTTACACAAAACTAAGTAAACTGTGCGCACATTAATCGAATATTGTAAAATACAACAATTAACCAAAATAGCAATCAATACAACAATTCAACTTTTATATACTATATACACAGCTTGGTATCAAGTAAGGGAGGGAAAAAGGGAAAGAGGCTAAACAAAACAGAGTATTTACAGCACACTCGAGGCGCAGCTGACCAGCAGTACAGACACCAAGGGCATGACGAATTGATTGGAAAATAATCCAAAAAAGAAAGTAAATCGACACAACCCAAGCCGACTAAATCTGGAGGAGACCCTGGCTGAAAGGGTGATCAGGCCTTTCAGCTAGCCTGCGGATACTCCTGCAGATTCTGGCACTGGTATTTTGCACATGGCACTAGTCTGACCCTTAGATGACCAGGGAAAAAGAGTGGGAATAGGCACACGGCACTATAATGTTGCACACCGCACTACGGTGTTGCACATGGTACCAATGTGACCTTTTGACCGACAACTGGCCAAACAGACGCCGTGTTTGAGCATAGGCTTTAGGGCTGCGACAGAGCCCAGTCTGGTCAGCATTAAAAACTTGTTCTGGAAGATAGCCTCTTTCCTCTATGATTTTCTTTAATTGTTCGGGGTAGGCTTTTGTTGCCTCCTCATTGTCAGATGCAGCTTCACCAGTAGTCAGCATGTTTTTGAGGTTGAAGCGGTTCCTAAAACTGTTAAGCCAACCTTGGCTGGCTTTGAATTCCTTCTTATCAGAAGGCTGTCCCTCTTTGGCGGGAGGTTTGAACAGCGCATAGATGCTAAGAGCCTGTTCTCGCAACATGTTGCCATTGATAGGCACACATTTACGGTTCATGTCTTCCAGCCTTAAGTTTAATGCCTTTTCAGTCTTCACTAAAGTCTTATCACGCACTTAGCTCGTCACCTTAGCAGTTACTGGAGCACTTGATGCCACGGCTTGACGAATTTCTCTCTCTCGAATCTTGATGGCCCGGATGCTAGATTCATTGTGGCCATATTTACGCACCACATTGGCGATGGACATACTATCTCTCAATAAGTCCAACACAGCCAGTTTTTCATCCAGCATTGGAACACATCGCTGTTTCTTCGGCTGAACACCAGATGAAGTAGGTGGCTTGCGTTTAGGGGCCATGTTATATGAAAAATACATACCGTACAGTATCTTTAAACAGTACGGGTACAGTAGAATCTCACTCAGGGCGGTGAGATGTGCACAGTATGAGAGACACAGGGGGACTGAGTACTGTAGTGGGAACAGCAGATTCGCTTCTCCCATCTCACACTCACTCTGGGGCATACACACTATTTAAACTGTTGGGTTTTTTTGTTTGTTTTTTTTTGCTAACCCTCCAGGGTTATTACAGGGGAGAACCTTATCACAGGCCTAAAGACATGCTGTTGCTGTCAAGTCTCCCAAAAAATATTTTAGTGGGAACAGCAGATTCGCATCTCACGCTGGTGGAATCGCCCACACTTTTTTTTTTCCCTGACCGCGTAAAGCTGAAATCGTGCATGTTAAATGCGCGTAAGATGTGACAGACCTGTATTATCAGTTTGTGTGGGGAGATTAGGTCTTCGTCTGAAGTATCAATAGGGTGACCAGATAGCAAGTGTGAAAAATAGAGACAGAGGGTGGGGGGTAATAGGAGCCTATATAAGAAAAAGCCCCAAATATCAGGACTGTCCCTATAAAATCAGGATATCTGGTCACCCTAAGTATCAATCTCTGGCCTCACTTTGACTTGGACAATTCAGATCTGGTCTCATCTAATACTGAGCCAGGAAAGCAAATTCTGTATGTCGATGTAATGCTCTGGGAGTTAATTTTACAGTGCCTAGTAGTGTAACTTTGAATTCTATCCAAGTGCAGCTCTTTTATTGGGGGAGAAAGAGAGCAAATAGATTTTCTAGAATCCAGAAAGAAGATGGATGAAAAGAACATGATTTTATGTATAAATGGTAACAAAATTGACAGGGTCTTCTAGATGATTTTCACTGCCTACTATTTTCCTTTTGCTTTTCAGGGGAGATGAATTGGAAACATGGGAAGACTTAGCTATTGGTACCAACAATGCCAGTTGTAGTAGTAATTTTTTTATATGGACTTTCGTTCTCTAAAAAAAAGGATTAAGATTCAAATTTATTTCAAATAGGCCCCCAAACAGTCATGAGATAAGCTATGTCTACACTGCAGCTGCGCCGCTGTAGAGTTTCTGGTGAAGACACTGGAAGTCAACTGGACAGAGCTCTTCTGTTGGCTTAACTCCACCTCTGTGAGAGGTGGCAGCTGTGTTGGCAGAAGAAGTTCTCCAGCTGGCATAGCACTGTCCATGCTGGTGCTTAGGTTGGTGTAATTTACATCTCTCAGGGGTGTGGATTATTCACTCTCCCCTAAGTTATACTGATGTGTAGACCTAACTTAAGAGAAGACTGGTATGTGTCTGTGACAGGGTGCTGAGTGAGAAGCACTTAATCAGCCCCTGCCACTCCAGCCCCACTCTAGGGGAATGGATTGGGACTGGCTGGATAGCCCTGCATCTGCCTGGTAACGGGCAGCATCTTCCAGCCTCATTAGCCAGGGCTATAAAGGCTGAGAGGAAACCAGAGGAGTGTGGGGGGAAGAGAAAGACCAGGCACAGAGGGAGCTGGGAACCGTCTGGTCTGTTACTGGCCAGGCCTGCCCTTGGCAAAGTTGGCTGCGAAACTCGTACATAGGTGGAAAGTTGTGGTGGGAAAACAACTGTAAATAAAGAACACTGGTGTTGCATCAAGCTGAAGCATTCCTGACTGATTGGAGAGGGCAATGGGCCAAAACTAGACAGGCCCGGACATGCACCTTACTACAGTGTCTCTCCCCCCACTTCTGCCACCATTTTCAGCTCACCTTCCCTTTTGTGCCCCATTACGCCAGGAGAACTTTAGAGGCCACACGTGCCCAAAAAGTCAGTAGAATCTGTGAATTTTAAGAGCTGATTCTTTCAGAGGATTGTGTCTGAGGAACCCCTTGCTCAAACAACCCCAAATGTGGATTGTTATCCCCACCCAAAGCTCCAGGAAGCCACAAAATTTCAAAGCAATCCGAGTAACTACGCAGATTTTAGAGCATTTAGAAATCTATCTTTAAACAGAAATTGTTCTTAACTTTAACTACAGCTCCACTATAATAAATCCTCTTCTTACCATTCCGGCAGATAACAGGATAAAAGGCATCAGGATAAAGGCTCCCAGCCTGAAATGCATCCTGGTGGTTTAGTAACAACTGGGAGAGGAAAGGATGAGGGAACAAGAAATCCGAATACAATTAATGACAACAGAAAAAGGTTATAGTGAACACTTAAGGTGCAATGAGTCAAAGAGAACATTTACACTTCAGCAAGATATTGCCAAAGTAAAACTAATAGTCAAATACATTACTTCAGTTTACAAGATTAGGGGTGAGGCAGGAAAAAAAAAGAGTCTAAACTAACTGGTTTATATTGTAGTGATTTCAAAAACAAACACACAAAACAAAACAAAAATTTTCACATTATATAACAAAAAATAAAATATTGGACAGACACTTAAGTAAAACCAATACTCTGAGAAAAGACCAAATAATATAAATAGGGCTGTTAATTAATCACAGTTAATTCACATGATTAACTCAAAAAAATTAAATTGTGATTAAAAAATTAATCGTGATTAATCGCACTGTTAAACAATAGAATACTAATGGAAATTTATCAACTATTTTGGGATGTTTTTCTACATTTTCAAATATATTGATTTCTATTACAACACAGAACATAAAGTGCTCACTTTATATTATTTTTATTACAAATATTTGCACTGTAAAAATGATAAAAGAAATAGTATTTTTCAATTCACCTCATACAAGTACTGTAGTGCAATCAGTTTATCGTGAAACTTACAAATGTAGATTTTTTTTTGTTACATAACTGCACTCAGAAAGAAAAATAATCTAAAACTTTAGAGCCTGCAAGTTCACTCAGTCCCACTTCTTGTTCAGCCAATCGCTCAGACAAAGAAGTTTGTTTACAATTTGCAGGCAATATTGCTGACTGCTTCTTGTTTACAATGTCACCTGAAAGCAAGAACAGGCATTTGCGTGGCACTTTTGTAACCAGCATCACAAGATATTTATGTGCCAGATGTGCTAAAAATTCATATGTCACTTCATGCTTCAGTCACCACTCCAGGGGACATGTGTCCATGCTGATGATGGGTTCTGCTCGATAACAATCCAAATCAGTACAGACTGATGCATGTTCATTGTCATCATCTGAGTCAGATGCCACCAGCAGGCCGATTTTCTTTTTGGGTGGTTCTGTTTTTTTACAGTGCAAATATTTGTAATAAAAATAAATAAAAGCAAGCACTGTATATTTTGCATTGTGTTGTTACTGAAATCAATATATTTGAAAATGTAGAAAACGTCAAAAAATATTTAAATAAATGGTATTGTATTATTGTTTAACCGTGCGATTAATTTTTTTAATTGCTCGACAACCCTAAATGTTATAATAACATTTATATTGCACTGAAGGATACCAAAAGCACTTTAAACGCAGTAAAAGCTGTGTTATCCGACACCGTTATCAATCAGAAAGCTCTATTAACCGGCATTACTGATATCTACCAATACAAATCTTCAATCTAGTAAGTGAAACTAGTATACTGCTCAGGAGGTTATGCAATTGCACATTCTGCACTCTACTCTTATGCAAAAGAGGCAGAAGACAAGTAATCAAGCTGATATCAGGGATTTATTCAAAAAAGCAGTTTCCAGAGTGTGTCATAGGGTCATTACAGATTCAGCCCAACCTTCTACATCTACAATGATAACTGATGTTGATAATGATGACCCTGATGCACTGCAAGATCGTGAAGTGCCTTCTGAATCATCAGAGAAAGATTAAATTATGTCAGTATAGTTTTAGTGCTAAGTGTATTTTTAGTGATCTGGGTGTATGTCATGTGCAGGCCACAGTGATATGTAGCGTCATAAGATAACCTACTGTATAGAAATCTTTACTTGAATGCACCTAAGTGCTTCAAGAAACCAACCACTCTGTAGTGCAGTACTACTACTACTGGATTGGTGAGTAGCTGTTTACTATTTTCTACTTTATTCATTTTATTGTATTCTAATTCTTTGAAAATTGGTATTCCATTGGTAAGTATAACTCTTAGTTAACAGGAGGTGCCAGTTAATCAAAAATTCCAACTTCCCCAACATGCCAGATAACAAAGCTTTTACTGTATATACAAGTATGTATGCACACATTTAATGCGATTACTCAGACATACTTAAAGAGAAGCACATGCTTAAAGTGTTTTTCTGGCTGCGGTAAGGCTCTAGGAGTGTGCTATAATTACATGAACCTTTTCTCTAATCTGAAGTGATATTACATGTGGCTGATGAAAACACAAACTTGACTTTTGTTTGTTATTTGTTTTTGTTGTTAAATCTCCATTCCAGGAGTAATTGATTAATTCCTCCAGACATCTACCTCAAGAGGAATGCTAATTAATTTAAGACAGTTGCAAGAATACAAGCAGAAAAAATTCTGTACAACTACACAGTGTATACCTAATGGTAGTTATTATGTATTTATTTTCGGTTGCGTGCAGCATAGGCAGAGCACTTTCCACACAGAAAAGGCGTGAATCTGATGAGCTCACTGTCTGAAGATTGACAAATAGACAAAAAGTGGGCAGAGGAAATTGTCACAACATATATGCAATTAAGCAATAATATACTTCCTTACCTTTCTATATTTAACATTCCCCTCATGTTTACTGAAAAATTCCAGAGCTCGGTGTGCTGAAAAACAACATATAATATTAAAAACTAACTTAAAAGTATTGTGGCTAGGCCCAGCTTTAGTTAGAAGTACTGTCAAAATGTAGGTTTCAGAGTAGCAGCTGTGTTAGTCTGTATCCGCAAAGAGAACAGGAGTACTTGTGGCATCTTAGAGACTAACACATTTATTTGAGCATAAGCTTTCGTGGGCTACAGCCCACTTCATCGGATGCATAGAATGGAAAGAAGTGGGCTGTAGCCCACAAAAGCTTGTGCTCAAATAAATGTGTTAGTTTCTAAGGAACCACAAGTACTCCTGTTCTTTTTGTCAAAATGTAGGTGCTAGAATGAATTGAAGTGTATTTATAATACAACCGGCATTGGCATACAGAACATCATTCCTCTTGACATTTCCCATGTGGTAAATGACATGTTCTCTACTCATAGCAAATAGATAGTACTCGGTTTTAATAAATATTTCTTTGATGCTTTTGGTCACAGATTGAGACCTTGTTCTCCTTGGCTCTCCAGTTCCCAGAAACCACAAGCTGCATTGGCCAGCCTAGTACCATAACACAACAAAGGGTCTCCTTACATCCTAGCCCAGACTATCACAATTAAGGAATGGAATGCTCATTCACACAGCTTTGATATGGTATGTTCCACAAAATTCTAGGTACCACTAGATAGGCTACTTGGAATTTGAGTTTGAAAGTAATTCTTGTAATTTTAATTAATTCTTATTATAGATATACCATTTAAGTTTCTTTGTTCCCCTAAGGTATTGGATCAGATATAACCTGTGACCCATTGTTAATGTTTAACTACTTGATTAATTTTTACCATACATGAAAAACAAAAATCTGCAATCAGCAAAGTAAAGACAGTGTTCACTCACTGATCAGTTAGGCATGCACATTGCCAAGCAGTACTTACTAGGCAAGCATCACACTATAGAATAAAATAAATGGACATCACTATTTTAAAGTGAAATATTGTTCAAACTTTGATTACATTTGACTTGTGTTAATGTGATAATCCCTGGAGACAATTTATTTACATATATTCTCTCTGCAAAATGATTTGGTTCAAACTGCAAACCCACCAGCTATTCAATTCTTGCTATGAATACTGGTTTCATTTTGACTATTAATGTAAAACTATAGTATACAAAGCACCCACAGATACTTTAGGGAACAATCTCTCATCAGCAAGGGAGTAGACAAGATGACTTAATAGGCCTTTCCAACTTCTTAGTTCTATATTTTAAACAAAGAAGAGATATAATTTCCAGTGCCTGGAATTCTTGGATTGGCAATTTATTTCTTCTATTCCTCCATAAACATGATTAATCAAATATATTGATTCTTCAAATTGTTCTATGCAAACAGATCTTTACAATGGTAGAGCCCCAAGAATGGACTTCAATGGAGCTCCACTCAGATGTATATGTTTGTCCATGCACATCTTTTTGTATGGCCGAGCAAGCAGAGTGCAAGGAAGCATTGCTACCTGCACCAAATTTAGTCAACATTTTGACTACATAATTAATTTTAAAGTCCTTTGAGAAATGTGAACATGAAAGATGTTATATGAAATCAAATTCCATTTCTGCCAGGTTTGTTTTCTAGAATGTGTAACTCATGGATCTGTAAACTAGAAATGGCTTAGGAAATGAAATGTCTTTACCTGCATTAGCACTGGATATCTTTATTAACTATGGTATGGGTCCAGTCCTGCCACCACTTCAGTGAATGGCAGAACTCCAATTTGCTTCAGTGATAACAGGCTTGACATCAGCGGGAGAAAGATTGGGTCCAATGAGTGGTATTTTCAGACAAAATTGTGACCCAGTAGCAAATTATAAGGAACATTACTCAGGTAATCATGATCAATAGGTTAAATAAATGTAGCCTTTTTTTAATTTGGAAAATATATCAATTTTGTCCTTGATTAGAATGAGTGGATTAATTTGGATAAATCTGTCAAATTTTGTCTCTGAATTTTCTGCAAGCAGATTGGAATTATCTCAATTTTGTTATTTCAAGTTACTGACAGAGGACCAGATTCTGCCATCCTTATTCACAGTAAGCACCTTAACCCTACATCCTGCAAAGATGTATGCACCTACTTAACTTTACGCACTATGAGTTGTCCTATTAATTTCAATGGGACTACTCATGGTGTACAAAGTTAAGCATCTGCATATGTCTTTGCAGGATCCAGCCTACAGTACTACACACTATAAGAGGGCACAATCTGGACCTGAATAAATTCTGTGCATAATCTTAGTCTGTAACTTGTTCACAACTGCAAATATTTGAAATTTGAAAGTTTGATTGGCCAAAGGCCACATGCTATGTTTTTATTCCCTATTTGGTTAAGATGAATACTAAGAGTCAGGATTTCTGGTGCAAGTACTCACAAATAATGAATTAAAAATTTGTTGTGAGCGAACATTCTGCAATATTCACTTAAAATTCACTGTTTCCATTAATATTCTTGCTAGTAAACCCATTTAGTAGAATATTTACAGAAAGCAGATGCAATAAAATGAATTTATTTAAAAATTTAAACAAAAATATTTATAATTCCTCTTCCCTGCCCTCCACTCCAGTTTGCCCCATCTCTCCTTGATTCTGTGTTGCATAATGTTATTTGGCATTAGCTTAACTGGATATTTACCTACCTCAAATAAAAGTACAACAGAGATTTTGGCACTTTTATTTTTATATGACAAATTCAGCATCATACTTCACTACCTATTTTACAAACAAGTTAATATACAGTGCTTTGAAAATGTACAGTATTATTAAAAACAATTTGAACAGAGAAAGCTGATATAATTAAGACACTCATGTAGCAACAAAGAACATTCAGAAATATAAATAAGCCATAAATTATTTCCGAGAAAATCAGTTGTAATTTAAATATCCCATATTCTGTGATCAGAAAGATGATAGCATTGGTGAAGTTAAGCATTAGGCTAATTCTTCTCTTCTTTCTGCAAACCAGTCCATTTTTGGATAAGATCCATAGACAAAAATACAAACATTCCAATTACATGATGCACACATTTTAGAAGATAAAAGAATTCACATTGATTTAAACACCCAACATAAAAATAAACAGGAAAACTAGTGCTACAGCACAAGCTCCAGACAGGATATATACTCAGACATTCATATCTGCTATTTAGTCTAAGAAAGATGGAATTTGCATGATCACTGTCCTTCACTTTCCAGTGATCCGATTTTCTATCCAATCCTGTATCCACTTTCCTTTGCAAGCAATTTAAAATATTATGCTAAAATGCATATTTTGTATGTATCTTACCTATTTCAATATGTGTTGAAATACCACACAGCATACATCTTTGGCACAGACTGTAAACTATAATCAGCAGAACAGACCAAACCTTGAAACCATCCATATTGCTAATACACTGGCACATAAATCATGGCTTTGAAAATGCTAGGGGCAGTATTACTGTGACCTTTGAAATGTAGGTTACGGTATATTTCTCTCCTTTCAAGCATGTCACTGACACAGAGGCTAAACTGTCAGTTTATTTGAAATGCCCCCATTTTCCAGTTTGATGTTAATCATTATCAGCACTTATCTTTTACATCAGAGTGGATGTCTTTTATGACCAACGGCAAAAGAAATCTATACTACAGGATCTTTCCCTCCTGAAATCTGTAGCATTTCTATACTATGGGAGGGTAACGTCTATTACTTGATCTTCTTCACATCTGTATTTTAAATAGAGATATCATTGTAAGATAAAAAGGGTCATTCAAAAATATTTGTAGTATGGCATACAGCTGTCTTGTGCGTATAAATCAAATTTTATAGAAGACTAACACAATATTATAAAGTGGTACTTTTTAGCTGAAATCAACATAAGTTACAAGTTTCACGAGGCTTGAGGTGAGAAACCATAGAACTTATTATCACTCCTCCCACTAACAACTGGCATGTATATTCCTGTGGTTTAGGTCCCATAACCCAGGAAGTTTGTAAAACTGGTGTTTAGGTTGTTTTCCACTAAGAGTTGAGTGGGCTCTTGTAATACAGCTTGTAAAAGTGTTTGCTGAGTATTTTCAGTTTCTGGTACCTGCATGGAGTCCAATAGGACTGGGGCTCAGGTTTGTCAAAAGTTTCACAAGACTTTGAGCAAAGTTGGTCCCATTTTAAAATCTGTCACAAAGAAAAAGTCACTTTGGGCCAGATCTTGCAGAGACTTATATGAATGCTTAACTTTACTCACAAGTGTTTAACAGGACAATGCAGAACATCTCAAGTTAAATCCATGGCACTGGGGCACTAATTAGAGGTTTGGGTGTAACGTTTTGCAAAGCCTTAAGCCCAGATCTCTGCTCCAGCAGCAACAAACTCATGTGGACTCTGAGGGTAGAGGAGTGTTGCCACCATTGCCAGTATCACAATATTTGATTTGGTTTTTTTGTAAAGCCCGAGCTCCTGGAGTCAGGTGATATAGGTAAAACTCTCAGCTTTGTTTTTTTTTGAAGCGTTAAGGCTTGTCTACACAGAGCAAAAGCCTAGAATAGCAATTGCTATTGGAAGTGGATTAACCTAAACAGCTAGTGCAGAATAGCTACTAGAGTGGCTGCTCACATGTTCCCAGACCGCAGGACATTCCAGTACTTCTGGGAACAGCACAGGTGTAGCGTAGGAAACTGCTCTCTGTAGGAATGTGCTACTTAGGGTGTAGTGAGCATGCTCACATGAACTGAGCATGGTAGGTATCATCTGCTGAAGCCACTGCCTTTCACCCTGCCCTCATTAGCCATAAGATTCTGCTGACTGCTTCTTACAGAGGCTAAAAGGGGGTAAATTGAAGGAGGGGGCGTGACCGAGGGTCAAAAATTGGCTGGTCAGGAGAGTAAAGCAGCTGGAAGCAGGGTTAGGATAGAGGCTGAAGGCAAAATCAGGGATGGGGGGCGGGAGGAGATGGAGTTAAGCTGAGGGGTGAGGCACTGCCAGAGGGTCGCAGAGGGTAAAACCCCAGCACAGGGAGGGGCAGCGGGGGTAACAGTTACCCCGGTGGACTGAGACCAGTGTTTGGCAAAAAAAAAAAATAGGGTGGGTGGGCAGAGGGGCCTTTTTATTTGATCAGAGGGGCTTTTTTGCATGTTCACACAAACTGAGCACGATCAGTAACATCTGCTGAAGCCATTGCCCTTCACCCTGCCCTTATTAGCCATAAGATTCTGCTGACTGCTTTTTACAGGAGTTAAAAAGGGGCAAAGGGGGGAAATCAGAGGAGGGAGGTGGCCAGGGTCTGAGCAGGGGGTGAAAACTGGCTGGGGAGGTCAAGCAGCTGGAAGTGGGGTTAGGATAGGGGCTGAAAGCAAAATCAGGGATGGGGGGAGGGGAAGGAGACAGAGTTAAGCGTAGGTGTGAGGCACTGCCAGAGAGTAACAGAGGGCAAAACCCCAAGCACAGGCAGGGGGAGAGGGGGTAACAGTTACCATAGTGGACTGAGACATCAGTGTTTAGCCAAAAAAATAGGGTGGGGAGGAACAGAGGGGTTTTTTTTTATCTCCCCTCCCATAGACTACCTCTCAGCATGGGCTTCCCAGGGCTGAGTTCTTAAAGGCACAGGCATCCAAATGCTTAGTCACTGCAGTTCCTCTTTGATGTAACCTACTGAGGTGCTGCAGCAGGAGACTTAATTCAGTGAAACTGGGCCTTCCCTACATCCCCCCAGGGGGCTGTACATCCCCCCTGAATTTCCCCAACACCCTCACACTGGTCAGCTAGTTACAGCAGTGTTACCAATTTTGTCATTGGTTGAAAATTTGAATTGAACTTGGAACATTAATATACACTTTAAAAGCATATACAATGTATGATAAAATACTTGTACCTGAAAAAGTATAATAGGCTTGAAAAGTATGAACAAAAGTACGAACAAAGACAGTTGTTGTTTTTTCTGACAATGTTGGCACATTCGTTTCAGCAATGTTGGCCAACCTTATAATTTAAAATTATGATTTGTAAGCAAGGTCTGAATGAGCTCTACCCTGACAGATAGTGATGAGCCAGGGTTGGGGGGAAGGCTTCAGAACCAGACTGTATTTACAGGAACTCACCTACTCTGCCTAGGTATCCAGCAGACAGAGCTGTGTTGCCCAAGTGATCAATTTTGGCTGGTGTTTTAGGAGTTTCTGTACTAATCATTTTTATTATAATTAATTTTTACATAAGAACGGCCATATTGGGTCAGACAAATGGTCCATCTAGCCCAGTACTCTGTCTTCTGACAGTGGCCAATGCCAGGTGCTTCAAATGGAATTAACAGAACAAGGCAATTATTTAGTGATCTATTCCCTGTCGTCCATTTCCAGCTTCGGGCAAACAGAAGTTCTCAAGAGCATGGTGTTGCATCCCTGCCCATCCTGGCTAATAACCATTGATAGACATATCCTCCATGAACTTATCTAGTTCTTTTTTGAATCCTGTTCTAGTTTTGGCCTTCACAACAAAAAGTTCCACAGGCTGACTGTATGTTGTGTGAAGAGGCATTTCCTTTTGTTTGTTTAAAACCTGCTGTCAATTAATGTCATTGAGTGACCCCTAGTTCTTGTGTTATGTGAGGGAGCTTTTCACTTTCTCCACACCAGTCAAGTTTTTATAGAACCCCCCCCCCCCCAACCTGCCCCTTAACAGTCTCTTTTCCAAGCCAGAAAGTTCCCCAGTCTTTTTAATCTCTCCTCATATGGAAACTGTTCCATATGCCTAATAATTTTAGTTGCTCGTCTCTGTACCTTTTCCAACTCCAATATATCTTTTTTTTTGAGATGGGGCGACCAGGACTGCATACAGTATTCAAGATGTGAGCATACTATAATTTATATAGTAAAAGTGGAGGAACTTGTTTTGCTAGACTGATCAGCAAAGCCAATGCTGACAAACTATGTGAAAAAGCTGAAAAACACCAATCCTCTGGACTGCATCAACATGCAGAAAGCCTTACAAGCCAGTCATTGTCAAAGCCAATTTTAGCAGTACTTAATGAGGCTGTTAAGAATGCTGGAGACACAACACAGTTTATGTGAACAAACATGGCTGTCACATCATACTTTCTCTTTAAGCAACAGATACCACACACTACAGGCTGGAGGCCAATGTTAAGTGCATTGTCATTTGTTAATCCGGAAGTTGGACACTGGTTTCAACCAAGACCAGCAAATGCTCACTATCTTTCTGCAAGAAACTCAACTGACTGGTTAGAAGTATGCAGTGCAACAGTGAAAGACTCAGCACTTGAAAAAGTGAAGAACTCTCTTACCGCATTCAGAAAATGTGCATACATAGGTGAAGAATGCACCAATGGAAATGGGTGTCAAGCATTAAGTCACTGCCTATGTTATCTTGATATCAGTGGTAGATCAGTAGATGAATTTCTAGATGTTCAGTTTATAGAGACACATCGTCTGCATCTCTGACAACCCACATCTTGGAAGGGTTAAATGCTTATCAATTGAACCCGAAACAGATGGCTGCATGTGTATTTGATGGAGATTGCAAACTTCTCTGGAAGACATAGTAGAGTACAAGCTTTGCTCAGAGAAAAGTGTAACTCTAATCTCTCCAATACACACTGCAGAGGTCATCTACTACTAGCACTAGTACAAGATGCAGAATCTTCAATAGGCATTTAAAAAGCTATAAACTTAATGTCTTCATTATACTCTTTTTCAGCAAGAGTCCAAAAGGACTGAATGTCTTGGAAAATATTGGGACAGAAGTTCAAATTAGTCCATCCTGTGAAAATCAACTGGCTTTCTCATGAGTGATCCTTGGCTGTTGCCTTAAAATTACTGCAACCATTATTATTGGCTTTGGAAAGTATCTGCCAAGATGGGATGGATCTAATTAGTGAGGCTAGTGGACTACTTTTGCTACTAAGTTCAGAGAACACAATCACCATTCTGTCTTGTAAGTCTACTGTTGAAACCATTTGCGTCATTATACAATGCCATCTAGGCATCTGCTACAACAGTAATAGATCTCTGTCCAGCAATGGAAGCTACACTTGGATCAATCTGAGAGATATCTACTGAAAACACACTGGAAGAAGCAAAGACTTCAGTTCAGAAGTTGACTAATTAGGACACTTATATTAACTCCTTAAATGAAGAAGACTAAGGGTACTTCTGTACTACTCGCCGGATTGGTGGGTAGTGTTCGATGTATTGGGGATCGATTTATCACATCTCGTCTAGACGCGATAAATTGATCCCCGAAATGACGCCCGTACTCCACCTCAGCAGGAGGAATAAGCGGAGTTGACAGGGGATCCGTGGCAGTCGACTTGCCACCCTGAGGACGGCTAGGTAAGTCAAACTAAGATACTTCGACTTCAGCTATGCAAATAGAGTAACTGAAGTTGCATATCTTAATTTGAAACCCCTCCCCCCCGCTAGTGTAGCCCAGGCCAAGTAGTGTTTGTTAAGCCAGCTCAAAAAGTAAAGTACACTGACTCAATTCTTACATCTCTACAACTTTTGGATTCCATCAACCTCTACGTAGCTTTTACAGATGCCTATCTTATAAAGCACTGACAGTTGAGTGGAGTGAGGCACTAAAAGCAATGAGGCTGCCACGTGATCAGGACAGAATAGAGAATTTGAACACAGAGTGGAATATCATATGATGAATGAATGTAGATTTGATTTCAACTTCTTCTTTATCATCACTAATGGTTTGATCCAATTTTTGTGCTATGTTTCCTGGGATGAAAGAAGTAGGAATTCATCTCTTTCTACTTCCAGTCACAACAGCTACAGCTGAGTGTTCTTTTTCCTCATTGAATAGAATTTTGTGTTCTGAAAGAAGTCGCCTTCTGCCTGATCATGAACATATCATGAAGGACTGGAAGTATCTAACACATGAGAAGCCACCGAAAATGAATGCACTGCATTTGAGAAGTTAATTAACAGAGTTGTGCAAAATTACAACAAGAAAGATGTAGATATAGTACAGTGGTCAGCAACCTTTCAGAAGTGGTGTGCCAAGTTTTCATTTATTCACTCTAATTTAAGGTTTCGCATGCCAGTAATACATTTTAATGTTTTTAGGTCTCTTTCTATAAGTCTATAATATATAACTAAACTATTGTTGTATGTAAAGTAAATAAGGTTTTTAAAATGTTTAAGAAGCTTCATTTAAAATTAAATTAAAATGCAGAGCCCCTCGGACTGATGGCCAGGACCCGGGCAGTGTGAGTGCCACTGAAAATCAGCTCGTGTGCCGCCTTCAGCACGCGTGCCATAGGTTGCCTACCCCTGATATAGTGCTTCATAGTAGGCTTGGCTAGCCAACTCTAATTTGTGTGATGATTTAAAAACAAGAGTTAAATCTAATAAAATGATCATGAAATATTTTTCAGTTTTTACTATGGTGCCATACAGCCCACCTTTGTCCTAACAGTCTCACACCGCATCAGTCCTTGCCTCTCTTCCTGTATTTTCGAATACATACCCTAATCTCAATTTCTGTGGAAAACACTGCAGTGAAATATTTTTTCTGTGCGATATTTGTTTATATCACATTCTGTCAAATGCAGTATTCAGCATCAATTATCCTCTTAATGTAAATAGCAAGGTAGGTTTATTTTGCTAGGCTGCTTCACTGGCTCATTTGTTCATGGGAGAAGCCTGAACCTCTAAAGAGCTATTCACCTCAGCAAAAACATCAGACCAGTTTTTCAGCAGAACTCTTTGCCTCCCCACTAAGGTTTGTCTGAGTTCGAAATCCTCAGTAGCAACAGTTATAATTATCCTATATCATGTTTTATAGAGATCATGAGCACCTTACCAACTGCAGGCTCAGTTATGACTCTAAAGCTTGAGCAATGGTGTTAGGGTGACCAGATGTCCCGATTTTATAGGGACAGTTCCGATTTTTGGATCTTTTTCTTATATAGGCTCCTATTACCCCCCCACTCCCTGTCCTGATTTTTCACATTTGCTCTCTGGTCACCCTAAATGGTGTGGAGGAAGAGAAAGTGGTGCATCTTCATGCAATGGTGGTAGGAGCGGTGTCTGTTCTGGTGGAAGACAGGGGAAGCCCTGGGGCCACCAGAAGCACTGGGGAATGAGGGTTGCCGTCACCATTACAGAATAAGTGTAGCAGCACACACGCCACACAGTGCATTGCTCTTCTGGGGTGTTCACTATAACTGGCAGTGCCTTCTATCCCTATCCGTTTGCCATCAGGGAATTTAGGCAGCAGCAACATTATGGTTTCCACATGCATGGGAGTGTAAGGGGGAGGGAGAGGACCTTTGGGTCCACTTTTCGCCTCCACCACCACTAATGCCTCTGTGTGATGGCAGACATATTTTGACCCTATAATAAATAGATAAGAACTGCTTCTGCCAGGAAAAATTTCAGATGAGCATAGATGGTCCTCAATAAGGGAAATAGGAAATCCAAAATACTTGTCTCACCTTTCTATCCAGCCCCCAGAGAATAAAATGTAGCTGCATGGAGACAAACCCATCTGGCTCATCTTTACCCTACAGACTTCAAAATCTGTTTCTGAACAAGCCCTTTCATCTCCAGTGAGATATTACCCCAGGAGCTTGCTGAAATCTACGCTCCCTTTGATCAGAAACCTTTCTCAGTCAAGGCAACAGGACAAGTGCATTGCTGCCTGTGACTGCCTGCTGAGTTGACGAACTGTAATAGTCAGAGATTGCACCAGCATAGAAGTTTATTGAAGGGGAACCCTAAGGAAATTAAGAGTTTAAATTATCCTCCACATGTCCCGCATCCCACTACAAGGAATCCAGACAGGGGTGTTTGGAAGCTGAACACTTTATGCTTCCATCCCACATCACTGTCAAGTTTTAGCAAATTAGGACAAGTCAGCACATAAGAACAACCATATGTATCAGTAACTGCTAATGGTAACAATTCACTACCTCTCCTGCTACAGGTAGCACATTCCTACAGACAGCAGTTTCTTACACTATAGGGTGTGTGAAACTCCCATCTGTAGGAATTAGCTACATCAGATAGTAGTTTTTAGCAAAGTAGGACAAGTCAGCAAATAAGAACAACCTTAGGTTCTTGGTGGTGATGGGGGAATTTAACTACCCAGACATTTGTTGGGAAAATAATACATCAGGGCACAGACTATCCAACAAATTCTTGGAACATATTGGGGACAATTTTTTATTTCAGAAGGTGGAGAAAGCTATTAGAGGAGAGGCTGTTCTAGATTTGATTTTGACAAATAGGGAGGAACTGGTTAAGAATTTGAAAGTGGAAGGCAGCTTTGGTGGAAGTGATCATGAAATGATAGAGTTCATGATTCTAAGGACTGGTAGGAGGGAGAACAGCAAAATAAAGATAATGGATTTCAAGAAGACAGACTGTAGCAAAACTCAGGGAGCTGGTAGGTAAGATTCCATGGGAAGTAAGTCTAAGGGGAAAAATAATTGAAGACGGCAGTTTTTCAGAGAGACATTATTAAGGGTGCAAGAGCAAACTATCCCCCCGTGGAGGAAAGATAGGAAGTATGGCAAGAGACCACCCTGGCTGAACCAGGAGATCTTCAATGATCTAAAACTCAAAAAAGAGTACTACAAAAAGTGGAAACTAAGTCAAATTACAAAGGATGAATATAAACAAATAACACAAGTATGAAGGGACAAAATTAGAAAGGTCAAGGCACAAAATGAGATTGAACTAGCTTGAGACATAAAGGGTAACAAGAAAACATTCTACAAATACATTAGAAGCAAGAGGAAGACTAAGGACACGGTAGGCCCATTATGCAACGGGGGGAGGGGGGGGAACAATAACCAAAAATGTGAAAATGGAAGCGGTGCTTAATGACTTCCTTGTTTCAGTTTTCCCCAAGAAGGTTGGTGGTGACTGGACATCTAACATAGTGAATGCCAATGAAAATGAGGTAGTATTAGAGGCAAAAACAGGAAAAGAAGAAGTTAAAAATTACTTAGATAAATTAGATGTCTTCACATCACAAATGCCTCCTCAAGTACTCAAGGAGCTGACTGAGGAGATATCTGAGCCATTAGCAATTATCTTTGCAAAGTCATGGAAGACAGGACAGATTTCAGAAGACTGGAAAAGGACAATTATAATGCCAAGCTATAAAAAGGGAAATAAGGAAAACCCGCGGAATTACAGACCAGTCAGCTTAACTTGTGTACCCAGAAAGATAATGGAGCAAATAGTTAAGCAATTAGTTTGCAAACATCTAGAAGAAAATAAGGTGATAAGTAACAGTAAGCATGGATTTGTCAAGAACAAATTGTATCAAACAACCTGATGATGTTCAATTATAGGATAACAAGCCTTGTGGATGGGGGGAAGTGGTTGAGGTGGTATATCTTGACTTTAGTAAAGTTTTTGATACTGTGTTGCAAGACCTTCTCATAAACAAACTAGGGAAATGCAACCTAGATGTAGCTACAATAAGGTGGGTGCAAAACTGGTTGGAAAACCGTTCCCAGAGAGCAGTTATCAGTGGTCCACAGACATGCTAGACAGGCATAATGAGTGGGATCCTGAAGAGATTAATTCTGGATACGTTTCTGTTCAATATCTTCAACGATTTAGACAATGGCTTAGAGAGTATACTTATAAAGTTTGTGGATAATACCAGGCTGGGAGGGGTTGCAAGTGCTTTGGAGGATAGAGTTAAAATTCAAAATGATCTGGACAAACTGGAGAAATGGTCTGAAGTACATAGGATGAAGTTCAAAAAGGACAAATACAAAGTACTCCATTTAAGAAGGAACAAACGGTTGCATGCATACAGAATAGGAAATGCCTTCCTGGAGTACTGTGGAAAGGGATCTAGGGGGGTCATAGTGGATCACAAGAAAAATATGAGTCAACAGCATAATGCTGCTGCAAAAAAAGGGAACATAATTCTGGGATGTATTAGCAGGAGTGTTGTAAGCAAGACAGGAGAAGTAATTGTTCCACTCTACTCTGTGCTGATTAGGCCTCAACTGGAGTATTGTGTCCAATTCTGGGCACAACATTTCAGGAAAGATGTGGACAAATTGGAGAAAGTCCAGAGAAGAGCAACAAAAGTGATTAAAGGTCTAGAAAACATGACCTGTGAGGGAAGACAGAAACATGATAACCATTTGCAAGTACATAAAAGTTTGTTACAAGGAAGAGGGAGAAGAATTGTTCTCCTTAACCTCGGAGGATAGGACAAGAAGCAATGGGCTTAAATTGAAACAAGGGAGGTTTAGATTGGACATTAGGAAAAACTTCCTAACTGTGCAGGTGGTTAAGCCCTGGAATAAATTGCCTAGGGAAGGGAATTTCCCTCAGTGGAGGTTTTTAAAAGCGGGTTGGACAAACAAGTGTCAGGCAGGAATGGTCTAGATAAGACTTCCTCCTGCCATGAGTGCAGGGGACGAACTGCTATCTAGGCACTTCCAACATGAGGTAGCAGTTTTTTAACAACAGTAGTTTCTTACAGCCCTTTGCATACCGGTAACTGTTCGAGCAAGCACAGGGCCAGGCCTGCCAACTGGGGAGCAGCTGGGGGCTCCCGGACTGTGCCGCACCCAGCCCCGGGGCCGACCGCTGCAGACCGCCTGGCTGCCAGCAGAGCCCCGCCCGGCCCCTCGCTCCCCCCGGCCCTGCTGCTCGGCGGCCATGGCGACCTGGCGGCTCCCCCGGACCCCGCTGCTGCTGCGGGCGGCCCACCGCCTGCTCCCGGCCCCGCTCCGGCGCAGCGGCTCCGGCCCGGCCCCGCCGCGGCTGCCCGGCTCCCTGGTGCGCTCGGGCGGCTTCGTGGGAGGCCGCTGGGTGCAGGCGGCCGCCGCCTTCCCCGTGCTGGACCCGGCCAGCGGCGCCGAGCTGGGGCAGGTGGCGGACTGCGGCGTGGCCGAGGCCCGGGCCGCGGTGAGAGCCGCATGGGAGGCCGGGCCCGGCTGGAGCGCGGCCCCCGCCAAGGTGAGAGCCCCGGGGGGCGGGGCCCGGCCCGGCCCGGCCAGGGGAGAGCCCCCGGCGATGGGGCAGACGGGGAGAGCCCGGCCCAGGGGAGAGGAGCCAGCCCCATGGAGCGGGGGCCCGGCGGGGAGCTCTGGCTCTGGGGGAGGGTGGCTCCTGCTGCAGCCGGGCCCCCCTGGGCGAGCGGGGCACGGCAGGGCCTTGGCAGAGTGTGATTTACGCTCCAAGTGCGCCCAGAGCACGGCCGCGTCTGAGGCTGTGAGTCTGCAGCAGAAGCAGGCTGGCTGCCCCCCTGGTGGGCAGAGCCCCGTGCAGGGTTGGGGCCTGCCTGCAAATGCTGCACAGAGGGGACTGCGCTCAGATAAAGAGCGACAGCGGCCTTGATTCAGCTGCCTCTGTTCTTGTGGGTGGTGTATCTAATCCCATACTTCGCCTAGAAGCGCCGTGGGGCTGGGACTGGTGCCTTGCAGCAGCATGCGAGCCAGGGAGGTTCTGACAGGCCTCTAGGTACTGCCTCTAATAGGTCTGTCGATATGAAATACAGAAGGAGGGTTAGTGGAGGCTGTTAGTAGGTGGTGCTTTAAATTTTAAAACTGGCTTGAAGGCCACAGGTCACCTTACACATACGTTAAAACAGTGGTTCTCAACCAGGGGTACAGGTACACCTCTGGGGCTACACAGAGGTCTTCTAGGGGGTATATCAACTCATCTAGTTATTTGCCTAGGGAAGTCAGTAAAGATTAAAATTTCATACAATGACTTGTTTATACAGATCTATACATTATACGCTGAAGTGTAAGTACAATATTTATATTCCAATAGCTTTATTTTATAATTATATGGTAAAAATTAGAAAGTGAGCAATTTTTCAGTAAAAGTGTGCTGTGACATTTGTATTTTTATTAGGGCTGACAAGCGGTTAAAAAATTAATCGCGATTAATTGTGCAATTAAAAAATAATCACAATTTATTGTGCAACTAATCACATTGTTTAACAATTATAGAATGCCATTTACATATTTTTGGATGTTTTCTACATTTTAAAATATATTGATTTCAGTTACAACACAGAATACAAAGTGTACAGTGCTCACTTAATATTTCTTTTTTATTACAAATATTTGCACTCTAAAAAACAAAAGAAATAGTATTTTTCGATTCATCCAACAACACAAGTACTCTAGTGCAGTCTCTTTATCATGAAAGTTGAACTTACAAATGTAGGATTATGTACAAAAAATAACTGCAATCAAAACCGAAACAATGTAAAACTTTAGAGCCTACAAGTCCACTCAGTCCTATTTCATGTTCAGCCAATTGCTCAGACAAACAAGTTTGTTTACATTTGCAAGAGCTAATGCTGCCCACTTCTTGTTTACAATGTCACCTGAAAGTGAGAACAGGCATTTGTATGGCACTGTTGTAACCAGCATTGCAAGATATTTACGTGCCAGATGTGCTAAAGATTCATATGTCCCTTCATGTTCAACCACCATTCCAGAGGACATGCGTCCATGCTGATGCTAGATAACAATCCAAAGCAGAGCTAACCGATCCATGTTCATTTTCTTCATCCTAGTCATGCCATCAGCAGAAGGTTGATTCTCTTTTTTGGTGGTTCAAATTCTGTAGTTTCCACATCAGAGTGTTGCTCTTTTAAGACTTCTGAAAGCATTCTCCACACCTAGTTCCTCTCAGATTTTGGAAGGCACTTCAGATTCTTAAACCTCCGGTCGAGTGCTGTAGCTATCTTTAGAAATCTCACATTGGTCCCTTCTTCGTGTTTTGTGAAATCTGCTGCGAAAGTGTTCTTAAAATGAACAACATGTGCTGAGTCATCATCCGAGACTACTATAACATGAAATGTATGGCAGAATGCAGGTAAAACAGAGTCGGAGACATACAATTCTCCCCCGAGTTCAGTCACAAATTTAATTAAATCATTGTTTTTTTAAACGAGCATCATCAGCATGGAAGTATGTCCTCTGGAATAGTGGCTAACACATGAAGAGACATACGAATGTTTAGCATATCTGGCATGTAAATACCTTGCAATGCCAGCTACAAAAGTCCCATGCCAACACCTGTTGTCACTTTCTGGTGACATTGTAAATAAGAAGTGTACAGCATTATCTCCCATAAACGTAAAGAAACTTGTTTGTCTTAGCAACTAGCTGCACAAAAAATAGGTCTGAGTGGACTTGTAGGGTCTAAAGTTTTACCTTGTTTTGGTTTTGAGTGCAGTTATGTAACAAAAACAATTCCTACATTTGTAAGTTCACTTTCAAGTAAAGAGATTGCACTACTTGTATGAGGTGAATTGAAAAATACTATTTCTTCTACCATTTTTACAGTGCAAATATTTGTAATCAAAAATATAAAGTGAGCACTGTACACTTCGTATTCTGTGTTGTGATTGAAATCAATATATTTGAAAATGTAGAAAAACATCCAAAAATATTTAATAAATTTCAAATGGTATTCTATTGTTTAATAGTGCAATTAAAACTGCGATTAATCACAATTAATTTTTTGAGTTAATCGCGTGAGTTAACTGCAATTAATCAACAGCCCTAATTTTTATATCTGATTTTGTAAGTAAGTAGTTTTTAAGTGAACTGAAACTTGGGGTGCACAAGACAAATCAGACTTTTGAAGAGGTACAGTAGTCTGGAAAGATTGAGAGCCACTGCCTTAGAAAAAGTGTTGTTTTTTTTTTTAAAGCATGTCCTTCTGTTCTCATTAACTGTTTTCTAAGCAAGTAGTTCTTTTCATACATCTAAAGCATGTGAAACTGGATTCCTCAAGAAATTGAGACCAAGGGCTTATTAGTTTCAAAAGAGGTAGACCTGTACACAGTGGGGAGAATATATATATAAAAAAAATAAAATACACACACACAGAAATAAACATTCATGCCTGAGGATATAATCTACCAATTAACTTGAGGAAGAAACTTCCACTCTGGAAAGATTTTCCTCTGAAGCACCTGGTGCTGTCAGAGACAAGTTACTGGCATCACTAGTCCTCCAATACAATTTTGAATTCATGTCATCCTTGCTCAGTTACCTTTTTTCTGTTTGAACAGCACATATTCGCTTATACGTAAAGTATGAAGTTAATTCAGTATAGTAACATTTTTATCTGTGTTTAAAACAATGGCAGCTTTGCTAAAATATTTTTTTCCTTGCCCAGGAGAGAAGTGCGTTGCTTCGCAAATGGTACAGTTTGATGATGGAGAATAAAGATGACCTTGCTAAGATAATTACTGCAGAGAATGTGAGTTTTACATGTAAAAATGTACTAATTTCAGCATCTTTCAGGCCTCTTTGCTAGCAAAGGACCCCTTTGTCAACAAAGGATCTTATCCTGAGTGTTAGTATGCACCCACAACTCCCAGGCCTCAAGCAAGAAAGATAGATTAGCTACAGAATTTACCATGTAGGGCCTGATTTAAAAAGCCTGTTGAAGTAATGGGAAGACTCCTATAAATCCTTAGCTCAGACTCTGTCCGAAATGTATGTAACCTGGAATCAAAGTGCCATTTGCGGTGCCTAGCACAATGATGAGGGCTTCTAAGTGTCATGGTTATACACCTCTTCCTCGATATAATGCTGTCCTCGGGAGCCAAAAAATCTTACTGCGTTATAAGTGAAACCGCGTTATATCGAACTTGCTTTGATCCACCGGAGTGCACAGTCCGCCCCCACCCCCCGGAGCACTGCTTTACCGCATTATATCCAAATTCGTGTTATATCGGGTCGCATTGTATCGAGGTACAGGTGTACAAATAATAATAAGAGTAAAAATAATGACCTATGTGACTTTTTTCAATCACTTTGGTCTCTTTGAAGTATTTCTGCATTGTGATTTAATCATAGGGGAAGCCTCTGAAAGAGGCACAAGGTGAAGTTCTTTATTCTGCCTCCTTCCTGGAATGGTTTGCAGAAGAAGCTCGTCGCATTTATGGTGACATCATTCCACCTTCTGTGAAAGATAGAAGGCTCTTGGTGCTGAAACAGCCTGTTGGAGTGGCAGCCATTATCACCCCTGTAAGTGCAGCTGAATCTGTCAGACTGATTAAGGATTAATTTAGGGCTTTCAGCTCAGCTCTGAGAATAGGGGAAGCAGAGACCGCCATTGCCCAGGAGAAACCCCCACTGAATCTCCTTCCCTCCACAAAAAAGAAGGGCCTTTTTCTGCTCCCCACTCATTTGTTCTGGCTGTGCTATACATCCCTGCATGGCCATGTAGGACAGAGCGCAGGCTCTGGATAAGATATGAGAAAGTTACAGCACTAGTCTGGATGTGTTTCTTCATTGAGTTAGTATCATGAGACAAATAATGGCGTCTTCATACTGAAAATACATGTCATGTTTTTGGTTTTCATGTTCCTAGGGGTACACATTTGTTTCCTCATATCTTTTTTTCTCCACTTACTCTTAGCAGTAGGTGCCCCCCCAAAAGGTTGAAGTTTTTGAGTTAGTATAGGCAGTACCAGTTTCTCACTGATATAGAAATCTCTCTGCCATTTAATTACTAGAATTTTTAGAGCATAAGATAATTGGTAGTGGCATTATATACACCGTCTTTTATAAAGGCTACCTCTTCACCCCTTTTCAGTTTTTGAAAAGTATTTAATTGTGAAAGTAAAGCAAACTCTCATTCTTATACAAGGTTTGTTTTGATTCTTGCTGGAAGTTGCAAAAATAGCCAGTTATTTGGGAATAGAGGGAAGTATGCAGCGTTTCTGATTTTTCATTGTATATTTCTCTCCACCTAGTGGAATTTCCCCAGTGCTATGATTACACGAAAAGTTGGTGCAGCTCTGGCAGCAGGCTGTACTGTGGTGGTGAAGCCTGCAGAAGACACACCATTATCAGCATTAGCACTTGCTGAGGTGAGCTTTTGCGCTGGTATTACACTGGCAATGGACTGTATCTTACAGTAGCAATCTGTAAACAGGAAATGAAGTGGCATTCAACCATAATACTTGGCCACAATCTCACACTGAGAGAGTACAAATGTATTCTGTTAAGCAGGTGGTTTAGATTTAATAGTTACCTTTAAAATAAATAAAAACATTGGAATATATTATGGGCATAGTACAAGTATCTTCCACCATTGGCCTAGCTTTGCAAAAGACAGGTTTAACTTTGAATATCTTTGCTTTACTTGATGTCGGCAACAGCCTATTTGTGTGTAAATAGCAATGCCAACATGTAATGTTTATGGGGCCCAATATTGTGAAGTGCTGAGCACCCTCAGCTCTCATTGACTCAGTGCTTATGTCTTCAGAGCAAATTTACAAATACATGTATGAATATAAAAATATTACCTAACTGATCCTTATACAAAGTATATTATTTTGTAACTGCATATTCACTGTTTCTCATTGCAGCTTGCAAACCAGGCTGGAATTCCAGCAGGAGTATATAATGTTGTCCCTTGTTCCCAAAAACAAACCCCAGCTGTGGGGGAGGCTCTGTGCACTGATCCTTTGGTAGCAAAAATATCTTTTACTGGCTCCACTGCTACAGGAAAGGTACATGACAAGACAGTGAATGTTTGAAGGGTTTTTATTGAAAAGCAAGGGGAAGTGTTTTGAGGAGAGAAATGTGTATATAGAACATTTTCCTTTGGGGTGGTTCTTCCTCACACTGCAACAAACTTTTTTCCCTTCTGGCTGTTGAGTGCTTCACGCAAATCCCTGATCCTGTTAAGTACTTTTCCTTGAATTGCTGTCCATTTAATCTGGTATCTGTTGGCTTTTTAGAGTAGTGGTAATGTGCATCATTGCAGTTTGTAACACGATGAAGAGCAGTTACTCAGGAAAGTTCAGCTCCAGAAACTGCTGTTTCAGGTTATGTGATGACTTAACTCTAATGGGAACATGTTAGAATGTGCTGCTCAGTAATGAAGTGCATTACTGAAAGAGGGGAAGGGTTAATGAGGTGAAACCTTTACTTAAGGCTAGATTCTACTCCCTTTACTCTGCGAGTAGTCTCATGGAAATCAGTAGGACTATTTGAGGAATAAGATACTAGTGTGTGGGTTAAGATGGGTTAAGATTCCCCTTAACAAGGAAGGGGCATTTTCTAAAATGGTCTGAGGAGGAATGGGATGACAGCGAGAAGAGGAAAATTTTAAACTGGATATTAGGAGAAAAATCTTAACAGCAAGTTTTATTAAACTGTGGAATGATCTTGCAAGGGAAAGTAGAAGAAGCTCTTCCTTGAGTTCTAGTTAAATAAAGGCTGGACAAAGTAACTGGATGAAATCTTGGCCCTATTAATGTCAATGGGAGTTTTTCCATTGGAGACTTCAATGTAGGACGGGATTGCCTGCTTTGGGAAGGGAATGGAAAAGAGGGACTATTGGCTCTGTGATGAACTTGTAGGTTCATTATGGGAGGTCACCCTCCACCAGAGTTAGTTCCCCCTGCCTCTAAATTCTGATTCATTAGTGAACTGATTACTTACACACTTATCCTATTTGGTGTCTGCTGCATACATGTAGGTACTGCTGCATCATGCTGCTGGCACCGTAAAGCGGGTTTCCATGGAGCTCGGAGGACATGCTCCATTTATAGTGTTTGACAGCGCTGATGTGGACCAAGCTGTTTTAGGAGCTCTGGCTTCTAAATACAGAAACTCGGGGCAGGTGAGAGAATTTTTTTTTTTACCTTGCCTATTTCACCTTTTGGAGCATGAAAGAGCCATATTTTTTGTGATTAAGCTATTTTTGCCTAACTTTATTTGCTTGTGAAAGGAAAGCTGCTGGATTTACAGCCCTAGACTTCAAAGTCCCCTGTCCACTGAACAGATAAAGCACAGATAGCGGCATTATCATGGCAACGCAGTTCAGTCATTACCTATAGTATTGAGAAGATGAGTCTACAATGCCAGTTTAGTGGCCTCTCTGCTGAAACTGCCAACAAGGGTATCAGTTGCAGATGATTTTGTCATATGGACATTTCATAGGCAGTAAACCCACATGAATTCCTGAAGAGTGGGAACAGAGTTAAGACAACTCTCAGGCCATTAAAGCAGACATTACAAAGTGTATTTAGCTCCATTTAAAATTAGTGGCTCATAAGTTTTAGGCAACCAAACCTGTTTGTAAGGATGTGCACCTAATCCTGTATTCCTTGTGCCCTTAGGATGCCCAGTGGAGTTAGTGGTGTGCAAGGAACGCAGGAGAAGTCATTTTCAGTAGTGACACGTCCCCATATCCCTTTTCCTGGAACCAGTAACTTCTCTGTCCCCTACCTTAATGACAAACCTGAAATCCAGCCTCTGTTCTGGCACCAGGTGCCCCTTGTTCAGTTGTGTGTAATCAAACTTGCATTGGAACTGAGGGCTGTTCAACCCCCTTTCTCAGAGGATTGAACTGTGTTGTAGCTTAATATTCAGATAATTGAATAAGGTACATTCAGGCCCAAAACAGAGGCTTCAATGGCAGCCACTAGCCTGAATACCAGTCACGAGTCTCGAGTGCCAGTGGTTAGGAACCACTCTTGTAACCAAGTCAGGTCCCATACCTGAGTTAGACATATACAAAATGGAAATGAGGGAAGGATGAGCAATAGCATATGGTGAAAGTGTTTAACCAGATGGAAAAGTTTTTAAAATCAAGTTCACTATCCTTAACCATTCAGTATCTGTGCATATGTGTTCAGGGTTAGTTTATAAACGGTACAAACAGTTTAAGATAAAGAGATGGAAATAATTCCTCCTTTACGTGTCAACATTCAGTGTTTCTCCCCAGACACAGTTGCTGTCATTAGCACCTAAACAGAGCGTGTACAGCTCACTAAATTGGTTTAGAGCCAATCCTGTAAGATCTTAGTCAAGCGGGAAAAAAACAACCAACCCCTCACCTGTCCTGCACTCTCTACGTTGCTTTAAGTGTTAATTATATCGGCAGCATCTTGGGAGAAACAGTGAATGGTGTTGTGTGCCCAGGTTGAGTTTGCAAGGCTGGCAGTTCAAAAACGCTTCTCTGCTTATATATGGAGCACGTTTGATTATGAAAATAGTTTGGAGACAAACAAATGTGGCAAAAATCTATCTGCCATTTTTAGAGTTACTTTTCAGAGTAGTTGGCACTTACATTGGAGTTCAGTGCACTTGGCATCATTAAAGACAATAGTTGTTTTGAGGTGCACACTGCCTAGAAGATGTGGAGAAGGCACATGACTGGTGTGGCTTAGTAGTCATTGACCTTGCAGAAGAAGCAAGTTTTAGGTGAATTTTGAAAGGGGCCTGATTAGCATGAAATAATTTCACTAGTCAAAGTGAGGGGACAGCATGAGAGAAAATGCAAAGACTAACTTGGGAGAAGGAAATGAGTAAAGTAATGAGGCTGGCTGGAATCTTTGTTAGACCAAAAGTGGTGAATGGGGACATGACAACATGAAACAAGAATCGAGATATAAACCAAGACAGAGCCGTGTAGGATCTCATATGCAAGGGTAAAGAATTTAGACTTGATGTAGAAAGTTACCAAAGGGATTCAAAGGGGGATAATGCAGTCTGACCTGCAAAGGAATATTATTTTAGCAGTTATGTGTTGGAGAACATCAAGCAAGAGGTTGTAGTAATTAAGGTAGCAGGAGAGAAGGGTGTGGACAGAACAAAGGGTCAGAGTGAACAGGTGTTCTTCCCCCCAACCTACAAATCCAACTTGTAAAATTCAGACTCTCCTTCTTCATGTGGGATTTGGCTATCTTATCAAAGACAACAATAACAAGATAACAGAAATGTCAGCTCCTACCTTGGCTTAGATGTGGAGTCTGCTACTTAACACACATCCCATATCCTTTGATTAGAGAATAACTCTCACTGCACCTCCCTGGTATCCTGGTAGATACATGTATCAGAGAATCAGCAGCACTCACTTAACCTTTTCCTAGCAGGATCCACACTTGCTAACAGGGTGGGGTGTTTCAGGGAAACACTTCCAGTTTGTTAGTGTTTGATTTTCAGAGTGTTGTAATGAGAGAAGGGCAAACCTTGGTAACAGCCTATGTAGGTGAAGAGAAGGCATGGAAGGAATTGTAATGATAATCAGTTACTGTTCTGTAAAAAGTGGAAACAGCACTAAGCTTTGTCTTTTGTTATTCTTTCATGTTTGTTTTCAGACATGTGTTTGCACAAACCGTTTTTTGGTGCAAAAAGGGATCCACGATGCATTTGTGGAAAAATTTGCCAAAGCTATTGAAAGAGAGCTACGTGTAGGAAATGGATTTGATGAAGGAACTACCCAGGGGCCATTAATTAATGAAAAAGCAGTGGGAAAGGTATGTGTATATGTGTGTGTATACATATGCTGATTTCACTTTTGAAATTGTAATTTATATTATTAGGAAGTATTAAACACATTGTATACCCAGTTTTGTCTAATACCGGTTTTGTAAGACTATATTTCTCACTCTAACTGGAATGGTCCCTTACAAGATATGCTATTTACTTACGCTAAACAATCTGTTCCACCTTGCATTTTGCTCTGATGCTGAGCGTACCTTTCCCAGATCTCAAGAAGAGCTCTGTAACAAAAGATATTACCTCTCCCACTTTGTCTCTCTGTATTTGCAGAAAATATTCTCTCCTCAAAGCCCACAATGATATGAACAGGAGTAATTATAGCCATCATTGCCTTTTTAAACTAGGAAAAGAAAAGGGAATAATCTACCATGAGCAAACCTTTATTCCTAATTATATTCTGATTGGTATTTTTCTGGAGAACATTTGCAAAAGCTTAACAGACTGTGGGAGTTGTATTGGGTGTATTCATGTCTCTAGGTAGCATGACAGAGTTTTTGTTTTGAACAGTCTGTTTTTGCATATAAAAACAAAGCAGAAAAACAAATTAATGCTAAAACTATTGAGGGCTCTGAATGTGGAGGGTGACTTTTAATTTTGTTTTGCATTTGTACTTTTTAGGTATTTTCCTAAAGAAAAGTGCATTCTCATTTATATAAGTAGTTGAAGAATCTGAATAAATGTATGTTAAGTGGCACTGAGGAGGAGTGGCATTGCATTTATTTATTAGATGATGATTTTTTATTCCTAATTTGTGTGAAGATGCTTCAGCCCACTAGGTGCCTATCAGCATCTTTAGGTGCCTAAATATCTTTGAAAATCTGGCCCCATCTCCTTCAGCTTTTTAGAATTAGTAGAGTTCATCTTCTCCCACGTGGGGTTTTTTGTCTTATTGTTCATAGATTGGAAGAGGAACACAAGCTTTCCAACTTTTTCAACTCCCAGTTGGTTTCTTAATTTGGATGAACTAATCCAAAGGAAGAAAATATATTCTCTGCCCCAGCTGGCTAAACTGAATCCAAAAGTAAAATAAAGGAAAAAGGTTTTCTGTATAACAGGAACTGAAAGTACTTGTATTAGGAAAAATGTCAATACCACCATTCACTCTGTTGTAAAGATTGAAAATAATATAGATATTTAATGCACCTTATGACATTGACATATTTATAAAGCTTGAATTGACCCCAATTCTGTTTACATTTTAAAAAGTAGTAGTCTTTAACTTACAAAAATTTGCAGATGAGTCACTCATATAAAGTAGGTTTTTTTAATTAATCTTTTTAAATGATTTGAATAGATTGTAGTAAGTTTAGGCCTTACTGTAGGTTACCATAAATTCAAATTGTTTTTAAAAATAAAAATCTGATTTAAATTTTTAAAAAATCCATGTTTTAAAAAGAAATCATCAGTTTTTGTCCACTCTGGCTGGTGTTCATAGAAGTTTGTTTAAAGTGCGTTCTGTCCATGTCAGAGTATAGATGGAGATATGGTCTCTCCACTCCCATCTTGAAAACTTGCTATTGTGGGCTAGTCTACACTGGGAGTGCTTTAACATGGCTTGTGTAGTCGTGGCAGAGCTCTCCCAGCACTCTAAAAAAACCACCTCCATGAGAGGCGCAGCTCCCAGCGCTGGAGCACTATCTACACTGGCGCTTTTCACACCCTTGAGCGAGAAAATTGCAGTGCTGTAAATTGCCAGTGTAGACAAGCCCTGAGATAGGATAGTTTTCTTCTGTCAATAGATAAGCACTACACGGTCTTTTGTATCTCTCTCTGACGATGCTGACCATGAATGTGTGGCCCTGATCCTGCAAAGACTTACACGTGTGCTTAACATTATATGCTGCCATTATTTCCTTTCACTTCAGCAGGACTAATAAATGTCCGTTAAGTTAAGCATGTGTGTAAATCTTTACTGAATTGCAGCCCTGTATTGCAAGTGATCTGGTGTGTAAATCTAAAATTCAGGTTAAGTTCAGGAAGAGAGATGAAATTCAGCAAAAAGGGAGGTTTTAAGCAATGTCTCAGTCCTCTAAATAAGGTGCAGCATAAACTCCTTTTGTCTAATGCCCTGTTTAATTTTGGGGAGTCTTATGTATTCAAGGAAAAGTAGACCAAACCTTTACCCTAAATGCTAGCTTGAGTATCTCTTATTTTGCTCATCTCAGGTGGAGAGACACATTAGCGATGCGGTTTCTCAAGGAGCATCCATTGTGACAGGAGGGAAACGACACAGCTTTGGAAAGAATTTCTTTGAGCCTACTTTGCTCAGCAATGTCACAACAAATATGCTTTGCACGCAAGAAGAGACATTTGGTCCCTTAGCACCAGTTATCAAGTAAGATAATCCATTCTTCAGATTAACATAGAGTTTAGTAAACTTCAAAAAAATATTTATTTCATGTGAATAATTATACAATCTGCATTATTATACAGATTTTGTTTAGGTCTTTTAGGCTTCTGGTGAGATTAACTCACTCACTCTCTCTCTCTGATTTTATTTTTTTGTAAAATGGCACCAGTTTAACGAGGGAGGATAACAGTAAAGACCATCAATTTTCATACTCCTTTAAGGGACTTGAGAGCGTTTGCATTTTGTCACATGACCTAATAGTTCTCTGTTTCTCTGATCCAAAGTACACTTGGGACAATTTTTCCTCTCTTGCAGTCTTTTTCTCTGAGATCTTTCTCCCGCGGGCGCCCCCTCCCCCTCCCCCAGTATGTTTGAACCTGGTAGGACTCAATGGGGGGAAGATTTACTAATCTTTCTCAATAGTGAGGTCTTGTCTAGACAAGGAAGTGAATGGCGTGTTTAAACCACATTAGTTGACAAGTATTAACACATTTTAAAATTTCATGTAACTCAAGGGAAATGGCAAAAGCACCCTGGCTTGAGACTGAAAATTAAATAATAAACACTAGAAATATACCAAGGAGAACAAACCTACATTCACTTTGTCCCATTGGCAGTGAGGCTGCTTCTCAGGGTTTGGCTACACTTGCAGATGTGCAGCGCTGGGAGTTACAGCTGTCTTCGTACAGCTGTGTAGGGAAAGCGCAGGAGTGTGGCCACACTGACAGCTACCAGTGCTGCAGTGTGGCCACATTTGCAGCATTTGCAGCGCTGTTGGGAGTGGTGCATTATGGGCAGCTATCCCACAGAGCACCTCATCCCATTTTGGCGCTGTGGGTTGTGTGAAGGGGGCGGAGGGGGCAGGTCATTCTGCTTCCTGTCCCAATGCCCCGTGATGCATCGCTTCACATCCCAGCAATCCCTGTTTTTCCGTCCACGTTTGGTGCCATCTTGACTCTCTCAACGGTTTCTGTGCAGCGCGATTTCTGTGGGAAATGGAGCCTGAACTGCTGAGGAGTATGCTGACGAATCTCACCAGCACATCACATTTGGCAGTTGAGCTTTTCCTTATGATCCAAAGTGATGAGGAGTCCGACGATGATAGCGAGTCGCCTGACATGTATGACACTAAATTGCTTGTGGCATTCATGGAAATGCTCAGCACCATGGAACACCACTTTTGGGCTCAGGAAACAAGCACTGAGTGGTGGGATCACATCGTCATGGAAGTCTGGGATGATGAGCAGTGGCTGCAGAACTTTTGGATGAGAAAAGCCACTTTCATGGGACTGTGTGAGGAGCTCGCCCCCACCCTGCAGCACAAGGACATGAGATTGAGAGCTGCCCTGCCGGTGGAGAAGTGGGTGGGTATTGCAATCTGGAACCTGGCAACTCCAGACAGCTACCGATTGGTCGGGAACCAGTTTGGAGTGGGAAAGTCGACCGTTGGAATCATGTTGATGCAAGTTTGCAGGGCCATTAATCGCATCCTGCTAAGAAGAACTGTGACTCTGGGGAACGTGCAGGACATTGTGGATGGCTTTGCACAAATGGGTTTCCCTAACTGTGGAGGGGGGATAGATGGGACGCATATTCCTATTCTGGCACCACCCCACCTAGCATCCGAGTACGTTAATCAGAAGGGGTATTTCTCTATGGTTCTCCAGGCGCTTGTGGATCACCGTGGGCGTTTCATTGACATTAACACAGGCTGGCCTGGAAAGGTGCATGATGCACACATCTTTCAGAACACTGGCCTGTTCAGGAAGCCGCAGGCAGGGACTTCTTTCCCAGACCGAAGATCACAGTAGGGGACGTCGAAATGCCCATTGTGATCCTTGGAGACCCCGCTTACCCGTTAATGCCTTGGCTCATGAAACTGTATACAGGGAAGCTTGACAGGAGCAAGGACCGGTTCAACTACAGGCTGAGCCGATGCTGAATGACTGTGGAGTGTGCTTTTGGCCGTTTAAAGAGGCGCTGGTGATCTCTGTATGGGAAGTTAGACTTGGGGGAAAGCAGCATCCCCGCGGTTATATCCATGTGCTGTACCCTCCATAATATTTGTGAAGGGAAGGGTGAAAGATTCGGTCAGGCATGGACCTCCGAGGTTCAACGCCTGAAGACTGAATTTGCACAGCCAGAGAGCAGGGCTACTAGAGAGGCCCAGCACAGGGCCTCAAGGATTAGGGATGCCTTGAGGGAGGAATTTGAGGCTGAAAACCAACAGTAATGTTTGGTGCCTTGCACAGGAGTGAAGTGCAGTGGTTACAATGTTAGTAGGAATCTGTGTTTCCTAAGCTGATTTGCAGCGCCTGTTTCTTTCCTGGACTAAGGTATCTTTGACTTTCTGCAATAATAAAGACTGTTTTCAAAGCCAAAAATTCATTTATTGAAAAGAAAATAACTTTATTGACAGACACACAACATTTTGGGAACCTAAAAGGGCAGGGGGGTGAGGTGGGGAACTGTACAGTCACAGGTTTGAGTATGTCCTGTCTGGAGTGCTGTGCAATGACTTCTGCACTTCAGGATGCCTATACTGCATGGTGATGGGGGTTGAGTGCAGAGGGTAAGGGTCGTAGTTCTCAGGGCTGGTTGGTGAATGTACAGGTGTTGGAGGCAGCTGGTGGTGGTAAGTACTTGGATGCTGGGGAAGGGGGTTTTGAACTGACATTGAGGCACAAGGGAAAGAGCTTTGGGACGGGGCGGGGAGGCGATGCTGTAGTGCTCTGCCTGCATGGCTATGAGCGCCTGGATAGAGTCCGCTTGGCGCGCCGGGATGCTTATCAGCTGTTTTGTGCTTTTCTTCCTGGCCGCTGCGCTTTTCTGGCGGATCCTGCTTTCCCTTTCCCTCCAGTCCTGCACTTTTTGATTCTCTGTGACAGAGTGATCCATAACTGCTTGCAGTATGTCTTCTTTGCTTTTTCACGGCTTCTTCCAGAGGTTTTGGAGTCTTTGAGCTGTTGATAACACGGGCAGCCGAGATCTCAAGGTTGCTTGTGAAAAGGCAAAAAAGGCAACACTTTACAGAGGCAGCATTGTTTATATCAGACAGTTATTCCCACACAGTGAAGGAGCAACATTCTTCACAATAGCATAATTTTCCCATACCAAAGAGAGCGCACATAACCCACAGGAGCCCCAAAATGGTGAGTAAGGGGGACTGATAACTTCAGGGCTGTACTATCCTCAGGGTTTCTGTGCGTTGGGGAAAGCAAACAGCTGCAGGGGGCATCTACGCTGAACAGTCTCCCAACATTTTCCACAGGAGTTGATCCTGGAAGATATCTCGCTGCTGCGGGTCAATTGGGAAGAGCCGGAGGGTCTTCTACAGCAATGCGGATTCCACCCTGGCCCCTATGCAGCTTGCCTGTGTCTTGCAATGGTCCCCCCACCCCTCGTGGCACAGTGGCATGGACGCGTTAGCCTGACTGGGAAAAGGACCACAGTGGCTCTCCCAATAAACTTGCGCAAGCGTATTGCCCACGCTATTCCACATCTAGGCATGCATGCAGCCCTAACCCTCCCTCCTCTCCCGAAAAATTTCCATCCTGAAAATACAAGCCGCTTACCGGGAACCCGCTCCTCTGTTTGTCCTCCACCAAGTACCGGCTGCTGCGACTGGCTACCTTCCTCCTGGCTTGAGAAGAGCTCCTGACTGCATGCTTCCTGGGACTCCGGGGTGTCTCCCCCAACCCCAGTACCCTCACTCTTTGTTTCCTCCTCCTCCTCCTCCCCCCCCCGAAGTGTCCATTGTGGTTCTCGGATTGGCAGTGGGGTCACCCCCAAATATCGCATCCAGCTCTTTGTAAAAACGGCAGGTCGTGGGGGCAGCGCCAAAGCGGAGGTTTCCCTCGCGGGCTTTGCAGTAGGCACTCCACAGCTCCTTCGCTTTAACCCTGCACTGCAGCGCATCCCGGTCATGGCCCCTTTCCAGCATGGCCCTTGATATCGGCCCATAGATATCGTAATTCCTACAGCTGGAGCGCAGCTGGGACTGCACAGCTTCCTCCCCCCAAACACTGATGAGGTCCAGCAACTCGCCATTGCTCCATGCTGGGGCTCGTTTGGCGAGTGGAGGCATGGTCACCTGGAAAGATTCACTGATTGCACTCCACACCTGGCTGAGCAAACAGGAAGGGGATTTTTAAAATTCCTGGGGCATTTAAAGGGCGGGTCACCTGAGGCCAGGGCAGTAGAGTTCGAACTGATGAGCAGAGTGGCTGAACAGGCATTCTGGGATACCTTCGAATACCTCTGGAGGCCAATAACAGCGCTTTTGGTGGCCACACTGGCGAAGTAGCGCTACATCCCCAGCGCTGCAGTCGTTATTCCCCAGGCCGAGGTGGAATACAGCCAGCACTGTAGCCAGGGGGATACAGCGCTGTATGTGCCTTGCAAGTGTGGACAGTGAGTGAGTTGCAGTGCTGTAAACCCACCACCAGTGCTGCAACTCTCCAGTGTAGCCAAGCCCTCAGTATCCAGAGAACAGGAAGGCAGTAAAGATTACTCCCCCCCCACCCCGCTATGTTGATTGCAGATCTCACTGGTATCTGTTTCTTTATATTGGCAGGTTTGATACTGAAGCGGAAGCTGTTGCTATAGCAAATTCAGCCAATGTGGGTTTAGCAGGTACGGTCTCCCTTTTCAGACAGATACACCACTCTGCAGCTACAACCTTGAGCTTAGTGTTGCAATTGCATGAGATGAAGAATTTCATTTTGATTATTTCTGTTTGCTAATAAGCACCTTCCCCAAAACCTTCTGCTGCCATGTCCTTTTGATTTTTGTTCTATTTTAACAATATATTTTTACATTCATGTGGCAGGATATTTCTATTCGCAAGACCCAGCCCAGATCTGGAGAGTTGCAGAGCAGCTGGAGGTTGGAATGGTTGGTGTTAATGAAGGAATAGTGTCCTCAGTGGAGTGCCCTTTCGGCGGTGTGAAACAATCTGGCTTGGGACGAGAAGGTTCAAAATATGGTATTGATGAGTACCTAGAAATAAAGTATGTGTGTTTTGGAGGCTTATAATAATTTGCAAAAATTGCACAAATCCACAAAGGCCTGGAAAACAATGGCCTGATTCAGGTGGACTGTCTATATATTAATATGGCTGTTATCCTCTTCAATTCCAAGTAACGCTGTTGTGTGAGTAAATGCAGAGAGAGGTGTTTCATGTAGCTCTGTGCTGACACTTGTAAAACATGAATATTACTAGTTACGTAGATCTAGTTAATACCCAATAGTTGGATGTCAGTGCCTCTTTGGTGGTGGTGGTGGGAGGGAGCAGGGAGCAATAGCTTCTGTTATTTGGGTTACCCTATGTAAACAGGAAGAATTTGGAGATTTGAGCATAATGAAGATCATAATTCCTGTTCTGGAGGACACCGGCAATTCCCCTCAGCCGTCTCTCCTAATATTCAAGCATCTGTGTAGGGAGTGGAGAAGGGTGGGGAGTGTAGCCTGTCCTTCATGGTTTTGTGCCAAATACGCACTTAATTCTCAGCTTGCTAAGGCTGTTATATAACTTTTTCAAATTGCTTACTTTTATTACAGTTTGCAGGAGAACTTGGTGCTTGTGAAGGGGAGGAATTAGTAGTAATGGCTGGAGCAGGCATTCTTACAGGCTAGTGCACAGCTGTGTTAGTATGCAACACTGCTAATGGCATCACTACTTGCTGTTGCAGCTTTGGCCCTCTCCAGAGCAGACATCTTAACTTCTGCCTAAGAGCTTAGTCGTTTGAGGAACAGATACACAACCTGTGCTACCACATAAACAAGGGTTGTAAGTTGCAGTAGTCTGTATAAACTGATTGCACAATGAATCAGTGGAGCTTGGGGGATGGCTAGCTTAGTGTATGGCAGAGGAAGGCGAGGACTGTATGCATGTTGCAGGGACATTCTGCTGAGCTGTTCGGGGTGGGGGGCAAGATTTATGTAAATGAGCTCCACATGACAATACAAATGCATTCATTCCCCTGTGCAAGACCAGTATGACGCCATCTGGAACAGGTAAGAGGATGGTCATCAACATAAATGTTGCCAACTAACTTTTTCAAGGAGTACTTTCCTCCCACTCCTTCAAAGAGCCACTTTAGCTTGCTCAGCTACAGATCCTCAGCAGGCTGTACTGCTCCTGCAGCTTTGTGCCTTAAATACTGACAGGCCCTGGATTGGGCTCCTTGTCACATGGGCAGATGTCCATTGCGGAGTGGAACAAAACCCCAAACTCATCTAACTTACAACCTACTAAGGATTGTATAGGTCTTCAGAGGTAGACTTCGTATGTCATCCCCTTAGTCCAAGTAGCCTCAACTGAAAGCATCATTAAAAGGTGATGTAAAAGTTCCTTAATGTGAAGCAAATAATGGTGCATTAACATTATTTTGACCTAAAATAAGCACTTTGTTCACCAAACTAAACTTCCTCAGAAGATCCTATAGAAAATTTTAAACTGGCTTTTCAGAGGCTGGGAAGTAGAAGTTGTGTGTTTTTATTTTTTGGCTAACTGCTGTTTAGCCAGACTTTTACATTTAATTACAGAATGAAAGTGAGCTGGCCGCTCTCTCTAGATGAATGTACCCTGTCAAATAGGCAAAGGTATTCAATTAAACCAAGGTAGGGGGAAATTATTTTTGGACTGACACTTAGGATTAACAGAAAAGCAAGGTGGAGCAGAGCTTCACAGAGCCTTCTCAAGCGCACATAGAGTAGTGTTGATTGCTACTCAACATTTTAAATGTTTAGATGATTTTTGTATTACACTGGGTGTGGCTGGAGCTCATTCCTTACTGTCTATGTAAAATGCATGAGTGCATTGTGCTGAAGTGATGCCACAAACGGGGTTTGGAAAGGACACTCGTTGCCCTTACAGAAGTCCCTAATGCAGGCACCATGGCTTAGTTGGCTAAAGCACCTGCCTCCTAAATAGGAGATCCTGGGTTCAACTCCCAGTGTTGCCTTCGTGTATGGCTTTTATTATTTTTGGGGGGGAGGGATAGCTCAGGGGTTTGAGCATTGGCCTACTAAACCCAGGGTTGTGAGTTCAATCCCTGAGGGGGCCATTAAGGGAACTGGGGTAAAAATCTGGGGATTGGTCCTGCTTGGAGCAGGGGGTTGGACTAGATGACCTCCTGAGGTCCCTTCCAACCCTAATAGTCTATGATTCTATGAATGCAATACATATAAAAATGAAGGCTCTGAGGCTTTATCAACTGCAGTGTGTGCTTTTGGAGTTAATAAGGAGACAACAGATGTGCCTGTTTATATTAACCACTTTTTAAACTCTTGCCGCTGAGCATACGTAGCACCCTGATTTGAGAGTGTTGTGTTTTGGCATATATGACAGTAGGGCAGCTAGAACAAGGTATTTTACTCATCCATTTCTTATTCAGTAGAGAGTGCTGCACAAAAATACAGCCAGTACTTGCTACATCCCAAAGTACAATAGCTTAAATACAGCAAGCACACAGGCAGTTTTCTAAGTACCTTAGACAGGTGGACCCATCTGTCATTTCAGCCAGGCACTCAAATTGCACTGCTCTGACTGGTTGCCTCCATGTCAGATGCAACACTGTTGGTTGTCTTAAAATCTTGGTGTCTTGTTTTGAGGCTGGATTTTCTTCTCTGAATAGAATTAAATAAAACTTGAGTAAATTTTTACTCTTTACCCATCATAATATATCTATCTTTAAACTGTGTCTGACAACAGGAAGCACAAACCTTTTGTTACATAACTGTAACAGTATCTTAGGTTAACTTTAAAAAAAAGTTTGTCAAGTTTTCCTCCATGCCTGTACACCAGTGCTTGAATATGTATGGTTGTCTAGGTAATGTCTACATCAAAGAGCACAAATGGATCTTTCTTACAAATGTTGTACTCATAAAAAACTGTGATCCTTTAACAAAAGACATACTTGAAATATTACATTTTAGTTTGTGTATGATTAGTTTGTCATTGTCTAGCGTTTTTCTAATGTAATGTATATGGGTGTTCAAATAACGCATACTACTTAGCAAAGAAACTGAACTGTTTTCAAATAAATATCTAACACCTGTGAAAGCATTGGATAGTGTGGGTATTCACTTTTTCTGTGTTAAATTGATGATAGTTAATTAGGCTATTTAATACTCAATTGCTGTTTAAGTCCAGGTTCCATAGATTTGCATTTGTTTTCATTTATTTCAGATAAACCAAACAATGGAAGAAATGCATGCTATGTACATTCAACAGAGGCAGTTTTGTAAGTGTCAGAGTTTAGACCACCACATGGCAAACTCTTGAATTTATCAAACAGTTGCATCACTTCAAAAGGCAACGATTTGCATATTTGTCTTTCATCTGAGCATCTTCAAGCATTTTACAAATACTAGGTAATAAATATTCTCAATAGCCTGGGTGGTTAGGGACTAATAATACATCAAGCATTCTTCAAGTCAGGATGGTGGACCTGTCACAAGAGTTTACACCCAGTAGCTTTTTAGGTCTGCATTGTTTTTTCTCCCCAGCAGGCACAAGAACATTTCTGATCACCTTAGGAATGCTTTTTCAGTAAGTTACTTTAAGTAACGCATTTCCCCACCAACATACTGCCTTAACCAACTTAGTTCAATTGAGCAAAGTAAGTGAAGGAGGCTCTTGATCCTAAGGCTTCCCAGAAAGTTGGTCCTGCAGAGGCAATAAAGTGTATTGCCATATTGTGTGGCACAGCATGATTATAATAGTAGACGCAGCTGTAGTAGTTAATGTGTAAAATTTGCCTGATATCTGTCAGAACTTGAATTCTGCTTGGAGAAAATAGCTAGCATGTTACACTGCACTTTGATTTGATAGTGATGTGTACAAGTCTAACAACTATCTTACATGAGCCAAGTAGCTTGCACTCTGCTGCATATTCACGTCCTAAGGAAAGCTTGGAAAATCTGCCCTCTTCATAGAGACATATTTCAGTTTCTACACTTTAGTTTTGTGAAACTTGTCAATGGGCTTGTCTGCTAGGGTACCAGTCTGAAATAAGAACTAGTAAGTTTCTTCATCCCATCATGCAGGTGTTCCATGTAGGAAATTTTGCAATCCTGTGAATAGGGAACGCTCAGTAATCAGTGACTTGGCACTAGGATAGCCTTCCATCTTATAATGGCCATTTTCATTTGGGGTAGCCCTAGGGAAATGACTTTGGCCCTAACCCTACAATTTGATGACATAAGGTACATTCTGTTTCTCCCTCTGCTGAGATGTTGGGCAGACAAACTTCATAGAGAATTAAGTATGGCATACACAACTCAGAGGCTAAAGTTTAGCTGTTATCTGTAGCATCTCCTATACAAGACCCCTTTTCCTAGGAAACTTTGAGGCAGCATTTGTCTCCAAGTGACTGGATCAGGTCATGCTGTCTTGATCACCTGAACATATTCCTATCTGAAAGTACAATACAGAGTGAAACTATGGCTGTAAAAGTAGTTCCTTCTGAGTCAGCAGTTCTGTTCCCAGGGTGTTTTCAGCATCATAACTGGCTGCTGTAGTGATAGATGAAAAAAGTGGGGGATTTATTTACTCCTTTTAGTACTGGAGACACAGCATCTATGGGGAAGCTGTGGTCTTGTTCCTTTCTTTTTATCATCAGAATTTTAATTAAAAGTTACAGCTACAGGATCAAATGCAACCCTGTGGAAGACAATTAACTACACGTGTATCTTCTTGAAAACAATGGAGATGCACTTGTGTAAATGAAGGTAGAACATAGCCAATGGCATGTGGAAAAGGAGAGCAAGACTTGGTTTTCACATCTCAGACTGAGCTTGCACAGCTGGCAATTAGGACATTTTACTTAAACAAATACAATCTGTAACTGAGGCAAAATAGGGAATCTTATGTTTTCATTGTTTAACGAAGTCACTTTTCGATGCTAGGATGGACAAAACTTGTTGCAGCTGGCCTTAGTGCAGAACTCCTGGCCGAGCTGGAAATGCCTAGTATCTGAGGAAATGGAGAAGCAGGATTATGCTTGCTTAAGTGTTATACAGTTCTGAAGGCTACAGGCCATGCCACTATACAGAACACTTAAGAATCATAACTAGTCCATCCTCTTACCTGTAGCAAGGCATGAAGCTGCAATTTGTACCCACATGTCCAGAGGGATGGCTGGGGCTATTCCCTTTATCTGAAAAGGGCACTCTGTTATAACAATACTTTGCTCATGAAAAAGAAAGCAGATTTTATTTAAACAGCTGGTAAAACATTTTGATTTGAAGTGTCTGTCAATTTTATTAAAGATGTTAATAAACACTCTGAACCTCCCCCTGAAAAAATGCTCAGTCTCACAAAATGAAATCTTTGACTTCAATTAACAGAAAACTTTCAAAAATTTCATTGTTGGGTTGACTCAAAACATTCCCCTCCCCCCCCCAATTTTTATGTAGTTGCTAGCAAATCAACAAAATTAGTTATTTGCACAGTTCTAGTATAGACAGGCCCTCTCTGAGAGCTGCAATTATCATTTGAGTTTCTGGCCTCTTTGTCCTCTTCAATATACTGAACTCATTCCTATTTCTTATATTTTCCTTGCCACTCAGTGCAAAGGGTCAAAAACAATTAAATTAACTCTTATGGTTTGGCATATGAACAGAAAAGCTAAAGCAGGTAATTGTATTTACTATATTGCTCTGATCTCAGAATTGAACGTCAGATAGAGAAGAATGCAACATCCACAAGGACACATGACTGAGCCTCACAGAAGGAAAGACAGATCTTTATTAGGAAGGCTACATAAATATAATAGTATCACTTCAGAAATGGTTCCAGTTATAATATATTATCATTTGCAATATATAACATTTTCTAGAGACAGATTCCTATTAGAAAGTCTGCAACAGCTCACCCACACACAGGGCATTATGCTTCTATACAGAGGCAAAGTACTGACTTGTGGCTGATCTGAACTTAATTCACTGCCTGTGCTACAGGGAAATGTATTTTCATTTAAAGTACTATCAGTTTAAAACGCTTGGACTTTTTTCTCCCTTGCTACACCTGGCTCTGACTGAACTGTGTCCAGAATCCTAAGTACAACTCTCCCTTATGCTTTAGGACCTCCCTGCCCCATTTTCTTATCCCACTCGCCCTTCTCCTAGAAGGATGCTCACCATTCATCTCTGTTTCTCAGACCAGTCTTCTATAAATTGTCCAGCAGGTGACAGTTATTTTCTCTGCACCATCGCCACCCCAAACTCAAGGTCACTATAACTTATTCCATTATCATCAACGTAGCAAAGACCAAAACCCACACTCATTATACAGGCAATGCACCCACAAACTTTGTCAGGAATTTTACTTAAATGAGGGGCCTGAAGGTTTTGGCTTGTGATTTGTTTGAAGAAGGCCAGAGCTGTCTGAGGAATGTTAAGCTCTAGCATTTTTGAGCTGCTCTCAGGTTTGAAGGAGTAGAATAAAGAATGGAGACAATACACACTGTGCTGTTAAATCCTTTGCAGATGAGTCCCCCTGCATGAACATGTGCACTTCCATTTCCTCAAGACAATCTGCTGAATAAAATAAAAATAGCATCACATAGGCAAGCATGTCTGGCAGCACAGGGACGTGGGGGGTGCCTGAACTACAGCTGTATCTGGTGCACTTAACAATGAGGCTGTTAAAGTTCCTTTTGTCCTCCCAGAAGGGAGTTGGAAATATATCTGACAAGTGTGAAACAAGAGATGAGATAACTGGGCTTGTCAAATGTAACTTGGTCATGACCGTCAAACAACAGTTAAAATCAGCAACAGCTCCGGGGTTGAATTAGAAGACAAGAGGCTTTGCTTTTACTGTTCTTGTCAGACACGTCCAGCTAAATTTCACCTCATACTGAAGAAGCACTTTGTCTGCCAAGGTTAAAAAAAAAAGGGGGGCTGGCTTGCTTATAGTGGCATAGTTTGATGTTCTGTAAGTATGGATGCCCCCATATGCAACAATTAGTTTGTGGACTTATTAAATGCCTCTTATAGTAAGGAGTGTGAGAATCTTCAATATATCAACCGCACTCAGGGCTTAACTTCGAAGGGATGTGGGCAAGAACATAGTTGCCATGGTTGTCCTTATTAAGGTATTGATGCTTTTGTGTAGAGCATTGGCATCTCAACCCTCAGCTGCTTATATAGTAGGTGTGGGAATTTTCTGAGTAGTTCCCAGCACCCTGGAGCATTTTTAATATTTTTATTTTGTCTGTCGGAGTGGATCTTGAGTGCTTCAAGTCCAGCACAGTCCATAAAAATAGGCAAACTTCCCCACTCAGTTCCACCAATACATTTAACCCTACCAGTTAATAGCCATGCCCTCCCAGTTCGGGGAATTGCCTGGGCAGAGACTCCAGGAATTAGCATTACTAGAAATAAAAATTACACTGATCCAAAGTTCAGGGCTTGTTATATTCAGTCCTGAATGCCTGACAAAAAAGTCATGCTAGACTTAAGGACCACTGAGGATATTAATATTTGATATCACAAATTCTCAGATCCAGAAAGGTATTAACATTTAACTTAAAAAGGAGATCTCCACAAAAATGAGCATGCTTGTTAGATGGAAATCAAAAGGATTTGTCACAAGGGTCAAATGCCTGCAAGCAGAATGAGGACTATTTAAAAACACCATAACAGAGGCTCAGAATAAATCTATATCACAAATCAGAAAAAAATAACAACAGGACAAAAAGAATGCCACCATCGCTAAACAGCAGAGCAGTGGAGGCCCTCAGAGGCTAAAAGGCATCCTTTTAAATTTGAAAGTCCAATCCTAGTGAAGGTAGTAGGAAGGTGCCACAAACTCTGACAGGTAACATGTTCAAGTATAAGGCAGGCCACAAAAGAATTTGAGAAGCAACTTGCTAAAGACACAAAAACTAACGGTAAGAATTTTTTGATGTATATCAGAAGCAGGAAGCCTCCCAAATAGACAATAGAACCACTAGAATACCAAGATGTGAAAGGAGCATTCAGGGAAAACAAGGCTATTGTAGAAAAGCTAAATGAATTGTTTGCATCGATTTTCACTGCAGAGGATGTGGGGGTGATACCGACTTCAGAGCTATTCTTTTTTTACCACAAAATCGGAAGTACTATCCCACATTGATGTGTCAATAGAAGATTAAACAGTAATAAGTCACGAGGACCAGATGGTATTCACCAAAGAGTTCTGAAGTAACTCAAATATGAAATTGCAAAACTATTAACGGTAGTATGTAACCTATCACTGAAACTCTGCAACAGCTGACTGGAAGATAGTTAATTTAACACTGATATTTTAAAAGGGCATCCAAGGAGATCTTGACCATTGAGCCTAATGTCACTACCAGGCAATTTTGTAGAAACTATAGTAAAGAAAAGAATGATCAGACACAAATAAAAACAATTTGTTATGGAAGAGACAACAGACTTTGATCAAGGCAAGTCATGCCTCCATCAATCTATTAGAATTCTGAGGGCATCAATAAGCATGTGAATGTGGGTGATCCAGTGTACTTGGATTTTCAGAAAGCCTTTGACAAGGTCCCTCACCAGAGGCTCTTAAGGAAACTAAGTAATCATGGGGTAAGAGGGAAGGTCCTCTCACGGATCAGTAACTGGTTAAAGGATCAGAAACAAAAGGTCAGAATAAATAGTCAGTTTTCACAATGGAGAGCGGTAAACAGCGGGGTCCCCGAAGGATCTGGGACCTGCGCTGTTCAACATATTCATTAATGATCTGCAAAAAGAGAGTGAACAGTGAAGTGCCGAAGTTTGCAGATGATACAAAATTATTCAATATAGTTAAATCCAAAGCTGACTGCAAAAAATTACAACAAAATGGCAGATGAAATTCAACATTGATAATAGCAAAATAATGCACTTTGAAAAAACTGGGTTTCTTTTTCTTGAGTAGTAACAGCTAATTTGTAACCCATCATTATGTATTGGTGTTATATTTTCCAATCTTCCCTCATAGGTCATGTTTTCTAGACCTTTAGTTATTTTGTTGCTCTTCTCTGGATTTTCCCAATTTGTTCACGTCTTTCCTGAAATGTGGCACCCAAGACTGGACAGAATACTCCAGTTGAGGCCTAATCAGCGCAGAGTAAAGAGGAAGAATTATTTCTCATGTCTTGCTTACAACATTCCTGCTAATACATCCCAGAATGAGGTTTGCTTTTTTTTGCAACAGTGTTATATTGTTGACTCAGATTTAGCTTGTGATCCACTATGACCCCCAGATCCTTTTCTGCAGTACTCCTTCTTAGCTCACAGGCAGTCATTTCCCATTTTGTATGTGTGCAACTGATTGTTCCTTCTTAAATGGAGTACTTAAGATGAAATTCAATAAGGACAAATACAATTTACTTCAGACCATTTCTCCACTTTGTCCAGATCATTTTGAATTTTAATCCTATTCTCCAAAGCACTTGCAACCCTTCCCAGCATGCTATCGTCCGCAACCTTTATAAGTATACTCTCTATGCCATTATCTAAATCATTGATGAAGATACTGAACAGAACTGGACCCAGAACCGATCCCTGCGGGACCCCACTTATTATATCCTTCCAGCTTGGCTGTGAACAACTGATAACTACTCTCTGGGAACAGTTTTCCAACCAGTTATTCACCTACCTTATAGTAGCTCCATCTAGGTTGTATTTCTCTAGCTTATTTATGAGAAGGTCATGTGAGACAGTATCAAAAGCCTTACTAAAGTCAAGACATACCACATCTACTGCTTCCCCATCCACAAGGCTTGTTACCCTGTCAAAAGAAAGCTACTGAGTTGGTCTGACATGATTTGTTCTTGACAACTCCATGCTGTCACTTATCACCTTATTACCTATTAGGTCTTCGCCAATTGATTACTTAATTATTTGCTCCATTAACTTCCTGGGTACTGAAGTTAAGCATACCGTAGCCATGAACAAATGAAGTCCACATATAAACTGGGTTCTCCTTATACAGATCTCGAGGATGTGATAGGGCGCTTCAAATATGGCACCCCTGGGTGCTGAACAATAATTATGAACAACAGTGAGCTCAAAACTCAGAGAGTCTTGCCCTTCTTCCTGACCCAAGACAGCCAACTCCCTAGCAAAGAGTAAACCAAAAAAACCCTCTAATATTCAAGAGAAAGTTTCAGTCAGCCCTAACTAATCCTTACTATGTGATCAAAGCTCCTGCTTCTTATAGCTCTTTGTTACAAGCCTTTGCTCAGTAACAGCCTTGACACATTCTAACACTCCCCACTGACATATTCTAGTGTCCATCTCAATTTAAGTGCATTAAGGGTCCAATCTTGGAAGGTCCTGAGCATCTTAAACTCCCATTTAAGCCAAAGGAAGTTTAGGGTGCTTGACACATAACATCTGCATGCCTCCTGCTAAGTCCTCCCTGCCCCTCTCCTCTTTATTACATACCCCTGGCTTGGGTCTTCAGGCCCCAGAGGGAACAGAAATACAAGCCTCAGTCATCATAATGGAAGAGAATAAAAGGCAGGATTTCTCTGCTGCAGTCATTTTTTCGACGTAAATATAGGGGACATATGCTTTGTACTGGATATAAACGTATCACATTAGCTTGTAGCTGATTAAGAGAAACTGCTAGATAGTAAACATCCCTTAAAAACAGAGGCATTTTCACCTTAGGAGTGCTATCCTAAAACCCACAGTCTTAAAGCAGAGCGTAGAGGCAAATACTATGTATTAAAAATGCTATTTATGGACCTCCCCTTTCTGTATCCAACTTAACTGTATATGAAGATGGAGCTTGTAGCCAAACTCTCCTCTTTGCAGCTAGAAAGGAAACTGAATGTTGGCTTTTACTGTTTTACATTAGCTACGTAACATAACAGTGCTCCTCCGAGTGATGGAAACAAAGTAAAGACACAGCCTCAGACAGTCACCGTTGTTAGTAACAGAACACGCCTGGCTGGGGTTATAGCAGTGATTCATTGGTCTGTTATAGGAAAAGTGTCTGCTGACACTTATACATAGATGTTCAGCACAGAGCAAAGGAGGAATTAAATGTGCTTCTTACACCAATGACAAGAGTTAGTTGACTGTTTAATCCCGCCCATCACTATACTGGAATTTTACTTCATCTGCTGTTAGGATACATTTTAGGAAGCTTTAGATTTTGAAAAACAAAAGGTGGATCAACACTTTCTTGGTGTGTCAAATCAGCACGTCCTTTCATTTTACACTCATTCAATTATCTGTCTTTCGAGCTATAGGTAAAGGAAACTCCATTTTTGACAGAACCATTCATGATGTTCTTAGGATTCTCTCTTTCAACCTTTTCTCTGCTGAAGATAGTGTCCTGGTCGCTGTCGAACTCGGACTCTGAAACCATCAGACTGGAATTGTGTTCTGTACTTCTGTGTTTTATACCTGAAAATAACAAACCAAAAGATTCTCTGGAAAGTTTTACTTTTAAATTTAGTAACCTCTCCCCTGTGTAGTGTTGTGCAAAGTCAGTGATGCTCTGCTGCACTGCCTCGAAGAGTAACTATTCAGACCACCATCCATATTAAAAATTATACAAACACACACTAAATATCGGGGGCCAGATACTCCATTGACCACAATGGAGATTTACATATTGAAACTACCTGAACAGCTGGTGCATTGTGCATTGTGCCTTGTTCTGCCTTTATTTTACTACAGATGATCACAATTCATTTAAAGCATCTCATCACGCAGCACAGTACTTTCTAACAGCTTGAACCAATCAATTAAATCTACCCACACATACAGCTCTAAGATTGACCACGAAAAGTCTGTGCTCCTGGGTGAATTTATTACTTTTTAGGATGTCTATTGCTTAGGAGGTTTTCCTCCACTGCACTTAAAGTTTCCCCCCCAATTAGAATGAGGGAAATTAAAATTAAAGGCCTTTCATTGTAAATGGAAGCTGTTAACTAGGGGCATGCTCCAAAGCCGATTGAAGTTAAATGGGACATATTTGGGCCATGCAACATTGCTATGTATTAGCTAGAAAAGCGGGGTGGGATGGGTTGTTTTTGGTTTTAGTTGTTTTTTTTTTTAACGTGTTACTAAGTTAAAAGTTGTTTTCATGTTTTCTTTTAAAATGAAGAATATACATATGGAAAAGAACTTTGTAACTAACTGCTATAAAATTAAGAACATAACATAAGAACAGCCATACTGGCTCTAGCCCAGTATCCTGTCTTCTGACAGGGGCCAATGCCAGGTGCCCCAGAGGGAATGAACAGAACAGGTAATCATCAAGTGATCTATCCCCTGTCGCTCATTCCCAGCTTCTGGCAAACAGGGGCTAGGGACACCATTCCTGCCCATCCTGGCTAATAGCCATTGATGGACCTATCCTCCAGGAATTTATCTAGTTCTTTTTTGAACCCTGTTATGGTCTTGGCCTTCACAACATCCTCTGGCAAGGAGTTCCATAGGTTGACTGTGCGTTGTGTGAAGAAATACTTCCTTTATTTATTTTAAACTTGCTGCCTATTAATTTCATTTGGTGACCCCTAGTTCTTGTGTTATGAGAAGTAGTAAACAACTTAAACAAAAATTAAGACAAACATAGGAGTTTAATGATCCACTTCTAAGAAAGGTCCCAATTAAAAAATAAATCTTACCATATTTGGGCCTTAGCTCCATTCTCTCCTGGTCATCTATGTTATCTAGGATAGTGTATTTGGTTTTCTTTCTTATCTTTGTCCTCTTTCTGCTAAAAGGAAAGTTACCACCAGTAAATCAAGTTCTCATGCACAGTACATAAATTCACACACATACACTGAACAGGGACAGTCAAAGAGGCCAATTTTGCTCTCACAGTATCTCTACGCAGATGTAACTCCACCTATTTCAAGAGTCACACCTGATTGATGCTGATGTAAATGGGAGCAGAATCTGCACCACAAAGTGCAAGTCTTTCTTTCATATGCAGAAAATGGGCAAAAGTGGGCCTGCTTAACTAGGGAACAGACTTCTACACTACCTAGAGATGGGCCTGAGGCACACAGTTTGGTTCCAGGACAAAATTTTCCCAAAGCTTGGGGGTGTGTCCAGTCCCAGCATTTTGGTTTAGCCCTTACAAGAGCAGAATTCAGATGTGGGTTTCCACCAAGTTTGGTTTGGGCTCATCGCTAACCAAACCAATCAAAATGGAGATTTCCACCTACGCATGAAATCCTCCTACCACTCTGGTCTGCAAAGACAACTGTCTCCTCATTTAAATCCTTCCTCAAGGTTCACGTCTCCCACATCACCTACAGGAACTACATCTCCTATGAATTTATGTAATGGATTTATCCTAGGAGTTACTTGCTCGTTTACATGGGGGGAAGGGGCTGAATGTCTGAGAGAGAATAAGAACACTAGAAGGGAAGTGGAGAACTGCTGCCTGGGGGAAGATGAGGGGTTGAATGGTAAGAAGGAGGAATGGGGAGTAGATTTTAGCATGTACAATCAGGGACATATCTAACAGGATGTGCATTACTATCACTGATCACTGTGCTTGTATGCTGCATCCCTTTCCCACACCTTTCTGCTGTCTGTCTTTTTTATATGATAAGCTCTTCAGGGCAGGGACTGACCTCCCCCATTTGATAAGCATGTAGCGGGCACTACTGCAATTTAAATAAATAAACAGTAATAAAAATAACTTGGACTCCGCACTCTCCAGACAGGCTGACTTAATCTGAGATGTCAATAAAGCTATCTAAAAAACAATCCAGTCCCTGGAAGCCATGCATCATTTACGTATAAACTCCATGGGGCCAAGGATATCGCCTACCTCTGCCCCCCCTCCACAGTCCCTGCCCCTTCTCTCCACGTCGATCTCTGGACCAGTCAGATGCCCTCTGCAGAGTCTGAGGCAAATGAGGACAGAGTCACAGAGGCAGATGAGCCCCAGTTTCGTGCAGGAGTTCCACCAGTCCCTGCCACATGCCAGTCTCGGAGGTCCAACACCGGCCACCCCAGTGTCAGAGAAAGCAGTCCAAGGGGAACAGCTTTTCAAACAATATCCTGTACGTCTCACCAAAATGTCATTGTGGGGAAGACGAAACACCCAGTATCAGAGGGGTAGCCCTGTTAGTCTGGATCTGTAAAAGCGGCAAAGAGTCCTGTGGCACCTTATAGACGTATTGGAGCATGATCTTTCGTGGGTGAATACCCACTTTGTCGGATGCAACACCCAGACAATTCATTTTTTGTTTCATCAAAACAAACTGTCTCTCTACTGGGCAACAAAACATTCACACCAATGACTTGCACCAGCAAGGACCAAGTGGACAAATACGTTACTTGGGAGAAAATTACTGATTGTCTTGCTGACACATGATTTATACTTAAAAGTTAGGTCGACATAGCTGTGTCAGTGAAGTGGCGAGAAAAAAAAAAATCACATCCTGGACCACCGCTATGCTAACCTCCAGTGCAGATGCAGGTATGTTGACAGAAGAATGCTTCTTTGTCCATAGCTACTGTCATTCATAGCTACTGCAGTTCCTACACGAATGGAAAAAAATCCATTCCATCAGAGTAGGCTGCTTTACAGTATGCTGACGTAGTGATGCTGATAGAGCTAAATCAGTGTAGTCTCTCTAGTGTAACCACACCTGAGACTGATAATGAGATCAGAAAAAGCATATTAACAAGGCAGACAAAAAAAAGAGTTGGAAGCAGGGAGAAACTCCTGGGATAGATAGCATTAGCATACTTTGCACAGACTAGTTTCCTTGGATCTAAGCCAGACCCAACCTGCCAAGCTATAGCCATTCTCCATGAAGTACCCTCTGCTTTAGAGTTTTCTTCCTCCAGGTCCAAAACAGCCCTAGTTTAGTGACCTCCAGGAGATACGGCTTTATCTAGGTGTGAGAGACTGGGAAGATTCTAGTGGGAGGATTTTAAAGATCTTAAATATGTTTTCAGCTGCTGGGCTAGGATATATGTTAATTATTAGGTGGAGAAGTGGTGGGTGGTTCCAGCAGTAGTCTCTTTTTATAACTGTATTTTTAACATGTGTCAAGGAGCACCTCAGGCAAAGGACAGGTCTTACTTCTCAGTGGGGTAAGTATATAAACCCAAAGATAGAAAAATATCTACAGAGGACAGTAGAGTGTTTGAGAAGAGCAGAATGGTTTAATGCTGAGGTGCAGTGAAGTCATGCTTAAACACACTGCACTGAAAACGATACAAAACACATACCTCTTGCAGTAGCAGATGCAGAGCCACGCTAAGCTCACCATGAGCACAACCAAAATGAAAGTGGATACTGTCACGTAGAGTATGCTCCATTCTAGAAAATAAAACAAGAGAGTGATGCGCAAAGGTATTATGAATGTAACTGTCTCAGTAACTGATCCCATGAGGTGGAGTGCGGCTTCATTTTTCATTAAGACTGACTGGAACTTGAGAGTTGTTCACTTAAAAGGGAATCTGTAAAAATGACAACACTAGGGTCCCTATTTACCATTGCTGAATGCTGAGACTTAGGCCTGGTGTACACTATGCATTTATACCGAATTTAGCAGCATTAAACCGATTTAATGCTGCACCTGTCCACACAACGAAGCCCTTTATATCGATATAAAGGGCTCTTAAAACCGATTTCTGTACTTCTCCCCGACGAGGGGAGTAGCGCTGAAATCGGTATTGCCATGTCGGATTAGGGTTAGTGTGGCTGCAATTCAACGGTATTGGCCTCCGGGAGCTATCCCACAGTGCACCATTGTGACCGCTCTGCACAGCAATCTGGAGTCAGATGCACAGCAATCTGGAGCCAGATCCAGGTAGACAGGAAAAGCCCCGCGAACTTTTGAATTTCATTTTCTGTTTGCCCAGCGTGGTGAGCTGATCAGCACAGGTGACCACGCAGAGCTCATCAGCACAGGTAACTAAGCAGTCTGAGAATCAAAAAAGAGCTCCAGCATGGACCGCACGGGAGTTACTGGATCTGATCGCTATATGGGGAGAGGATTCCGTGCTAACAGAACTCCGTTCCAAAAGACGGAATGAAAAAACATTTGAAAAAATTTCCAAGGCCTTGATGGAGAGAGGCCACAGCAGGGACTCAGTACAGTGCCGTGTGAAAGTTAAGGAGCTCAGACAAGCCTACCAGAAAACCAAAGAAGCAAACGGAAGGTCCGGGGCAGGGCCGCAAACATGCCGATTCTACGCCGAGCTGCATGCAATTCTAGGGGGGTCCGCCACCACTACCCCACCCCTGTCCGTGGATTCCGAGGTGGGGGTAATCTTAGCCTTGCCTGAGGATTCTGCGGACAGGGAAGATGAGGAGGAGGAAGAGGAGGACGAGCTTGCAGAGAGCACACAGCACTCTGTTCTCCCAACAGCCAGGAGCTTTTTCTCAGCCTGACAGAAGTACCCTCCCAGCCTTCCCAAGCCACTATCCCAGACAATGAAGCCATGGAAGGGACCTCTGGTGAGTGTACCTTTGTAAATATAAAACATGGTTTAAAAGCAAGTGTTTTTTAATGATTAATTTGCCCTGAGGACTTGGGAAGCATCCGCAGCCAGTACAGTTACTGAAAATGGTCTGTTAACATGTCTGGGGATGGAGCAGAAATCCTTCAGGGACATCTCCATGAAGCTCTCCTGGAGGTACTCCAAAAGCCTTTGCAGAAGGTTTCTGGGCAGGGCACCCTTATTCCGCCCTCCATGGTAGGACACTTGACCACGCCATGCATGTAGCAAGTAATCTGGTATCATCGCATGACAAAGCCTAGCTGCGTATGGTCCCAGTGTTTGCTGGCATTCAAGCAACATCCGTTCTTTATCTCACTGTGTTATGCTCAGGAGAGTGATATCGTTCATGGTAACCTGGTTGAAATATGGGAATTTAATTAAGGGGACAGAGATGGTTGGGCTGTTTGCCTGTGGCTTAAAAGAAATCCTTCCCTGCATTTAGCCAAGCAGGGGGAGGAGGGGGGGATTGGCACTGAACTTTTTCACGTTTGGCTAGCTGGGATCTTCCCTGCTACCAGCCACATGGTGGGGGGAGGGGTAAAGCGATCATCCCAAAGAATTGGATGGGGGCAGTTCTGGTGCTGCATGTTAACAGGAAAGAAGCAGCACTCAATGGGCTTTGCTTGCTATTTGGGAAAAGAGGGCACTGGATATATGAAGGCTGCAAAAACCGAAAGACAATGGCTTACCATGGCTGCATGCAAGCCGAATTCTGATGCCTGGACCTGCGTCTGTGATCTCTAACACCAAAGCTGCAGGCACTCAATATTAAGATGCAAAATGCGACCTTGTAGTGAGATCACATGTGCTATGCAAGGTGAATAGTGTTGTTCACCGTGAAAGAGTATAACCATTGTTCTGTAAAATGTATCTTTATAAATACTTCTCTCCCTTTTTTCCCTCCCTCCTGCAGCTGCAAATTTTTCAAGTCTCCCTCCTCCCTCTCGAAGGCTATCTCGGATAAGGCGGCGGAAAAAAAAGACGCAAGACAAAATGTTCTCGGAAATCATGGAAGTGGCCCACAATGAAAGAGCTCATCTGAATGAGTGGAAGGATGTGGTATCAAAGTACAAGAAAGATGCCAGTGACCGTGAGGACAGGAGGGACCAATGTGAGGATAGGAGGGACGCTCGAGATGAGAGGTGGCAGCAGGAAGATCAGAGGAGGCATGATGCAACGCTGAGGCTGCTGCATGATCAAACGGACATGCTCCGGCGTCTGGTGGAGCTTCAGGAACGGCATCAGGATCACAGAGTGCCGCTGCAGTCCCTGTATAACCACCTTCCCCCCTCACCATGTTCCTTAGCCTCCTCACCCACCAGACGACTAAGAACGCATGGGGGGAGGCTCCGTGCACCCGCTCATTCCACTCCAGTGGACAGCCCAACCAAAAGGCCGTCATTATTGTGAACTTTTTTTAGTGGCCTTTTCCTTCCCTCCTATCCTCCTCCCAAACCCCACCAGGGCTACTTTGTCAGTTCTTGCCCTCTTTTTATAATTAATTAATAAAGAATACATGATTTTTAAAAGAGAGTGATTTCATTTCCTTAGGAAGCAAGCGGTAATCGAAGGGGGAGGGTGGGTAGCTTACAGGGAATGAGTAAATCGGGGGGTCATCAAGGAGAAACAAACACAACAGTCACACCGTACCCTGGCCTGTGATAAAACTGGTTTTCAAAGCCTCTCTGATGCGCACCGCTTCCTGGTGTGCTCTTCTAATCGCCCTGGTGTCTGGCTGCGCGTAATAGGTGGCCAGGTGATTTGCCTCAGCCTTCCACCCCACCATAAAGGTCTCCCCCTTACTCTCACAGAGATTGTGGAGCACACAGCAAGCAGCAATAACAATGGGGACATTGGTTTGGCTGAGGTCTGAGTGAGTCAGCAATGTGCGCCAGCGTGCCTTTAAACAGCCAAATGCACATTCTACCACCATTCTGCACTTGCTCAACCTGTAGTTGAACAACTCTTGACTACTGTCCGGGCTGCCTGTGTATGGCTTCATGAGCCATGGCATCAAAGGGTAGGCTGGATCACCCAGGATAACTACAGGCATTTCAACATCCCCAACTGTTAATTTCTGGTCTGGGAAGTAAGTCCCTTGCTGCAGCCGTTTAAACAGAGTAGTGTTCCTGAAGATGCGAGCGTCAGGAACCCTTCCCGGCCATCCCACATGGATGTTGGTGAAACGTCCCTTGTGATCCACCAGTGCTTGCAGCACCATTGAAAAGTACCCCTTGCGGTTTATGTACTGGGTGCCCTGGTGCTAGGATAGGGATATGGGTTCCATCTATCGCCCCACCACAGTTAGGGAATCCCATTGCAGCAAAGCCATCCACTATGACCTGCACATTTCCCAGAGTCACAACCTTTCATAGCAGCAGCTTAATGATTGCATCACAGCAGCCCCCACAGTAGATTTTCCCACTCCAAATTGATTCCCGACTGACCGGTAGCTGTCTGGTGTTGCAAGCTTCCAGAGGGCTATCGCCACTCCTTCTCCACTGTGAGGGCTGCTCTCATCTTGGTATTATGGCGTTTCAGGGCAGGGGAAAGCAAGTCACAAAGTTCCATGAAAGTGCCCTTACGCATGCAAAAGTTTCACAGCCACTGGGAATCGTCCCACACCTGCAACACTATGCGGTCCCACCAGTCTGTGCTAGTTTCCTGGGCCCAAAATCAGCATTCCACGGCTAGAACCTGCCCCATTACCAGCAGGATCTCCAAAGCGAAGGGGCCCACGGTTTGAGAGAATTCAGTATCCATGTCCTCATCACTCTCGTCGCCGCACTGCCGTAGCCGCCTCCGCCTCGACTGGTTTTGCAGGTCCTGGTTCAGCACTGACTGCATGAGAATGCGCGAGGTGTTTACAACGTCCATGATTGCTGTCTTGAGCTGAGCAGGGTCCATGCTTGCCATGCTATGGTGTTTGCACAGTTCACTCAGGGAAAAAGGCGTGAAACGGTTGTCTGCTACTTGCACGGAGGGAAGAGTGAGGCAGGGGTGAGGCTATACCCAGAACCACCCGCGACAATGTTTTTTGCCTCATCAGGCACTGGGATCTCAATCCAGAATTCCAATGGGCGGGGGAGACTGCAGGAACTATGGAATAGCTATGGGATAGCTACCCACAGTGCAACGCTCCGGAAATCGACACTAGCCTCAGTACATGGACGCACATCGCCGAATTAATGTGCTTAGTGTGGCCACGTGCAATCAACTTTATACAATCTGTTTTTAAAAAACGGTTTCTGTAAAATTGGAATAATCCCGTAGTGTAGACATACCCTTAGACTTCCGGATCAAATAGTCACAGGTTGTAAGTAAAATATATTTTTTCTCCTGCCAGCCGAGCAAATTCAGCCTGAGATCTGAAAGTCAAACTGGGTTCTTTCCAGCTTGGGCATTTCACCCAAGTGAGGTGTGTACCTTTATGCACCTTCTGTACAATACAGCTCTGACAGGACATGTGATTGATGATAGTGTGCTGTTAAGAAAAAAATATCATATAGGATCAGGGAGATCCCTCCTGCACCCCCAAAATATCATATAGGATCAGGGAGATCCCTCCTGCACCCCAACGTCCTGCCCAAACCCAGAGCCTCCTCCTGAACCCAACTCCCTCCCAGAGCCGCACCCCTCACCCCTTCCTGCACCCCAACCTCCTGCCCCAGGCTCAGCTCAAAGCCCTCTCCCACACTCCAAATCCCTCAGCCCCAGGTCAGAGCCTGCACACCAACCCTGTGGATGGAGTGGGCAAGGCCTCAGAGAAGGGGCAGGGCAGAGGGCAGGGCAAGGGTGTTTGGGTTTGTGTGATTAGACAGTTGGCAACACTATGTACAAACACATGGGTCCAGATTCTGAGACCCTTGCTCATGGGGAGCAGTATCTTATTCCTCAAGCGATCCTATAGAAATTAATCAGACTACTTGAGGAGTAATGTATTTCTCAACATAAGAGTAGGAGACTCTGTCCCATGCAAAGAACAGAACTGCATTTTGGCTAAACTAATGCTATTAAAATTTTCTAATTAAATTAAGGCTATTAAAACTAAGTATAGTAGAGGAGATTTCAAATAGGATGTCAAAGGGGTGTCCTAACAAAGAAGTGATAGTCCTGTCAAACCATAAAATGTAAACCAGTGACAACTAAACTCTATTTTCCAGAGGTAACTGTAATACATGTGAGATTAATGCAATTAAAAAAACAGTGAAAGTGGTCAAATAAAAAAAGCGAAGTTTTTAAAACTGACCAGACTGTTTAGTATAAAACACAAGCATTTTGTAGCTACTGCTTCAAATATCTAGGCCACCGTATTAAAACATGATGCACAAAACACATCCGCCCGAATGCTGTGGTGAGTTATCGCTGTGTTGTTCCTCTTAACTTGAGCAGAAATCAGAAACTCTCAAGCAACTGGAGGTGCAGTACCAGGGTTATCTACAGAAACATCCATCTGGTCCAAAATAATTTCAGAATGTCCCAGAAGTAACATTTAACTATTTTTATATTTTTCTCCTAAAACCATTATGCAAAATTTGAAAAAAAAAAATTTTTAAATGACGTCTAGTATTATTTAGAAGATTCTCAGTCATTTTAAACTCTGATGCAGATCATCTTCCACAGTGTAATATTGAGGGCCTGAACAGCCAGAGAGCCCCCTAATTTTTTTTTTGTTATTCATTTTCTAATTTTCTCCATTTCCACAAGTAATACAACTCCAACTGTGAGATGTATTCTTCCTTCCTTCTGTGCATGTAACTGCTAATGCCAGTAATGGGGTCATAGCACACACATGGAGCTGCCAGGCCTGTGAGATGTCCTGCAAGTTGTTGAGTTCCCTCTACTCTGACTGCAGTTAGTGGTAGTGAGGCGATCTGTACCTTACAAAATGCAACTCTGACAAACTGTTTGGGGTAAAAATAAATCTTAACAGTCAAGGGGGAAAAGAAATGCAGAAAATCTCCAGTATACATTAGCAAGTTTTACCAAGTAACAAAAGTTTACACTAACATTATCTCTGTCTTTTTTTCTAAGCTTTGCCTGTTACATAAAAATAATTTCCCCTTTAAAGAAGCAGTTACATCAAGGTCAATCCTGTAAGGTGCTGAGCACTCTGGTCCCATCCGGCAATTATGCACATGCTTTAGTTAAGCACATGAGAAGTCCTACTGCTGTCAATGAGACTGTTTGTGTGCTTCAAGTTAAACAGGTCCCAAAGTGTTTTGATGGATCAGGCTAGAGCAGTGATTCTCAAGCAGGGGTACCTGTATCCCTGGGGGTACACAGAGATCTTCCAGGGGGCATATCAACTCACCTAGATATTTACCTAGTTCTACAACAGACTACATAAAAAGCACTAGTGAAGTCAGTACAAACTAAAATTTCATACAATGACTTGTTTATGTTCTATATACTATGTATTAAAATGTAAGTACAGTATTTATATTCCAGTTGATGTATTTTATAATTATATGGTAACAATGAGAAAGTGAGTAATTTTTCAGTAATAGTGCACTGTGACACCTCTATATTTTTGTATCTGATTTTGTAAGCAAGTAGTTTGTAAGTGAGATGAAACTTGGGGTTGGGGGTATGCAAGACAAATCAAACTCCTAAAAGGGAGTACAGTGGTCTGGAAAGGTTGAGAGCCACTGGGCTAAAGTGCCTGGCAACATGCAGGATGAAGCCCATATGGACTTGCTTCTCTCATGTCATATGACTGCATTTCCTTGTTTGGTTGGTTGGTTCTGAAAGAACAGTTAGGTGTATTGTTCATTGTTTTTGAGTATGCATAATATTCATAGATACATTTACAGAACTGCTACACACAGGAAAGGGGAATCATTCTTGGAACATCCCACACAATGCCATCCAAACTCACCACAATTACTCTCTCCATCATTCAGGTAACGTTGGATCAAGTTCTCCATCCACAGCTGATAGCAAATACAACGCTTTGTGATGGGGTCACAGTGACCATGTCCAGAGCATTTTAAAAGGCAGACTAAGAACAGAACAAAGGTGAAGATAATTACAGTGTAAAAGGGCCACTTGTAAAACACACTCTGTTGAGGCATTAATGGAGGGGGGAGGGAGTGCATGATGCATTCTCTTGCCCACAACTCCAGTGCAGAGACTGACTAATGAAAAGGTCACTTAGAAATCCAATGGTGGAAATTTCACTGATGTGTTTCCATGAATCATTGGTAGACAAATATACCCCAAATCATTGCTTTTACTGTCACTGATAAACAGAACCACTGCTGGTTCCTAATCGTCCAGTCATTTGTTGGGGGTCTGAGTTAGGCCGATTTACTTTAAAGGCACAGCACCCTGGTGGGCGGGATCACAAAGATGAAAATATATTATCCAACTGAATAGTCAGCCAGGTAGCCAATGTTAATTTACTGACACTAGACCTGGAGATCAACCTGGGTCAGGGAGTTCAGTTTTATTTGTTTATGTATTATTTACTGGTAATTCCATGGTGTATAGTCTCCAGAATACCTGAGTATTTGAGAAATATGAATGTTCCCAGACACCACCATAATGATCATCATACAAATACCTGAAATAAATGTAGCATCAGAACTCCTTAGGGCACAGCGTTCATATAGTTAATTTTTAAATGTTGGAAATGTACCAAGAGGTAGCATGATGTGTGCATTTTATCAAAATATAAAACAGTCAAAATAAACTGCTTTCCAAAAAAAATACATAAAACTTGCAGCAGTTTTTTTTTTTTGCCTGAAAATTTTTAGTTACATAGCAGGTTAAGTGAATACAAATTTGAAAATTATACCTCGTTTTCTTCTATTTCAAAGTAAAAAAAAAAAAATCACTTAATTTTTACCGTATAACAGCTGTAGTTTTTTCCTCAGGGAGTAAATTCAAAAATAAAACCTATTAATCAATGACTATTTTAGAGCTACAGTTTATATCCCTCCCCTTGCATTCTGATCTTACAAAAAACCTGCCCTTTGGCTATAAATTATAACAAATTCAGATCTGTAATGCCCCAGTGTCACGAAGTGTTCTATTTCCCAGCAGCACTGCGACTTTATGGCAGATTAAAAACTTGAAACTTGGCTTGAAAGCCCGACTATCATTGTGAAAAGATCTCTCTCATTATGAAGAAACACGAGGGGCCTGTCTACACTACAATATTTACCACATTAGGGGACTGTGTTATAATACAATGATGGCCTGACCATTTTGCCTGGGGAGGTAGGAACAAATCATATTATAACTCCATTGGGGAATAGTGTAACAACTTCAAAGGAATAAGGGATATAACACAAATTCTATATTACGGTTACAGCCTGGTTTGTCCCATCCACAGAGTAAGAACAGTGTTAGATCACAGCTGGGATAATACAGTGTTATAATATGGTTTCCCAACATGGTAAGTTTCTTAGTATACAGTAAATAAGCCATAGGCCTTGGCTACACTGGCGCTTTACAGCGCTGCAACTTTCTTGCTCAGCGGTGTGAACCCCCCACCCCCCAGAGCGCAGCAAGTTACAGCGCTGCAAAGCGCCAGTGTAAACAGTGCCCTAGCACTGGGAGTGCAGCTCCCAGCGCTGTAAGATAATCCCCACGGGGAGGTGGAGTACCTGCAGCACTGGGAGAGCCCTCTCCCAGCGCTGGCACTGCAACCACACTCACACTTCAAAGCGCTGCCGTGGGAGCGCTCCCACGGCAGCGCTGTACACTTGCAAGTGTAGCCATACCCTTAGTTATATAATGATTGACAGCCATCATGCTTTCCTTTTAAAGATACAAGTGGCAAAGAGTAAGTAACTGGCAAAAGTCTGTCCTAGATATTTCAAGCATTATCAGCCTCATCACTCAGAAAACTAAATCCAAAATGGTGCAGAAAGGAAGGTCCTGCATACTGTTCAATGTTGCTATGCTAATTAATATTCTGATGGCTGTGAAACTCAAGAAATAGGAAGCAGCAGGCAGAACGTACCAGCTGTGTCAACCCGCAGAACTTTAAAAAGCAGGAAGTCAGCCTTCTCCTTTAGCAGCTGCATGTGCAGCATCCGTGCGACATCTGAAGCCTTTATTACTTTGAAAGGATGCCCATTCTGCACATAGAATACAACCGCTGTGCTGCAGAGAGAACGCACAAATAAAATTAAGATTTATGTTGTCCAAGGAGCTAATATTTTTCAGTTTGATTGTAGGAGCCCATACTCTGGAAATTATAAGTTTAAAATCATTGTCTTTGGTGTATAGATATTATTTAATCTGCCACCGAGTTAAGCAAATTCATCACAGTGACATGGCTTTTGCACTACCATTCAGTTCAGGAGCAATAACAGTTCTCCAGCTTCTCAGCTTCATGGGAGAAAGCTGAGGAGAGGGGGACACATTCTTCCTTCCCTCGTCCTCCCATTTGTTAAACTTCCAGACTCATTTCAAAGCCCTCTCCCTCACCCCACTGTGCTTTCCCATAAGCATCTAAGTTCTGATCCAGCACCCACCGCAGTCAATCAGAAGACTGGATCAAGGTATTGGGGGACTGGCAATTAAGAGAGAGCCCATCTAAAACCTTTATGTCATGTTATGCTGCATTTGGGTGGGATGCTTTGGGGGTTTTCTGGGGTGTGGGGTGGAGTCTTTTAGTTGGAAATTAGTCATTGGGGTTTGAAATACTGTAGTGATGGTATTAGATCCCCTGCTCCAGCCCTGATCCCCGTCCTGCTCTCCAAACCCTTCGATCACAGCCCAGAGCACCCTCCTGAACCCCAAACTCCTCATCCACAGCCCCACCACAGAGCCTGAACCCCCAACCAGAGCTCTTACCCCCTCCCATACCCAACCCCGATTTTGTGAGCATTCATGGCCCGCCATACAATTTCTATTCCCAGATGTGGCCCTCAGACCAAAAAGTTTGCCCACCCTGATATATACACACTTCCTCAGGCTACTCAGAAGCCAGGTAGACTGCTGAGCGTGCTTAGTGAGCTTCTGCTCACCCAGGGGGTGAGGTCCCCAATACTGATTGTGAAAAACCATCTAAGGCACCCAAGGCATCGAAAATTTTAAGAGGGGAAACAAAAAGTAGCTTTGATCATACAGACCTCAGCCAGACAAGTACATTTGTTTAATGAAACATTTGCTTATTGTGACAGTTTGTCTGTCTCACTCCATTTAGCCTTTGGAAGGACAAAAGACAGTAAATTAAACAAAGACATCAAGATAAATAAATGCGTTTCTTTGAAATAGAGGGAAAGATGTGAAAGAAGGGTCTGCAGGGAGACCCTTTTTTAAAATGAGGTTCTCCAGTTCCAGATTCCTACCTCAGTGATTTTACCACCTGTAGAAGAACTTCTATTGCTAAAACATATGCTCCAGGGAAATCTCTCTCAACTTCTCTTTAGTCTTCCATGCAGCTTGCCAAAAAGCTACTAGTGATGAGCTTTGGCAGAGGCAAGAAGAATCATGAGCTCATTTACTAGTTTTGAAAAGTAAAAATTGTCTTTTAAAATCTAACTTCTGCCATCCTGCAGCCCCACAAAATACTGTCAGTGAAAAAAGCCATCTTGAAAGGAAAATCTGCTTATAGTATTTTGCTGGTATAACTTATATCAATTCTTCAAGCAAAATAAGTTATACTGGCAAAAGCACTTTTATGCCCTCATAACTGCACCTATAGTAAGGCTTTTGCTAGTATAGAAATGTTGTCATAAAAAAATTATATATAACAATCACATCCCTGACATTGCTAAATTAGCAAAAGTTTCTAGTGTAGATCTGGCCTTAGTGTAGCTTATTTATAAAATGTATACAAGTCTTGGTTCCTTGAAGAGAGCTGGTAAAAAATGGCACATAGACATCTCCCTTTTGCAAAAAGCTCACATAAAGCTCAATAGCCCTGTCCCAAGAAGCAACTATCTTGGGCTGCCTCTCTCTCTGGTGCCTTTTCCTCCCTCAGCCTCATCACTTTTCACCTCGGAAACCCCTCGTCCAGTACTCCCCCTTGGACTGCAAGATTTGGAAAAGATAGTGCAACAATTTTGTGCAGCTTCTCTGCAACGCCAAATAAACTCAGAAAGGTCTAACAGTCCAGACAAAGAAGAGTGCTTTAAGCCGCACAATATCCCTTAATGACTCTCTGTGTGCAGTTACTGTAGAGTTTCCCTAGGTACTTATACATAAGTGACCCCTAACATGCAATCCATTAGCATCTATTACAATATTTTAACTTTTATTTTATGATGTCACAGGGGAGCTGTCACCTCCATAATCCTACACATCCTGATATCTGCATACCTTAAATCTGAATAGGCTTGTATCTTCTGAACTTTGATGTCTGAATCCAAGACATTCAGCAGCACTGCTAGCTGTCTCATCAGGGTGTCCTTCTGTTGCTCAGTCAGCTGGCCAACTGCAACTTGCAAAATCAGCTCCACCAGACCATTTTTTTTAGGGTCTGAGAAAACAAAAAACACAGTTTTTTTCCAGAGACTGGTAAATATTTCAGGTTTCAGAGTAGCTGCCGTGTTAGTCTGTATCCACAAAAAGAACAGAAGTACTTGTGGTACTTTGTTAGTCTCTAAGGTGCCACAAGTACTCCTGTTCTTTTTGTAAACATTTCAGTATTGACTGAAGGGCGTGATTATTAACACAGGTTCCCCTAACCTTGATCTTTATGGGGGAAGGTAATTTGGAAGGGTACTTAGTTAATTTTGAAACATACCAGAATATCTAAGTTTCTATCTCATTACCTTCTACCCCAGTTAGTTACAATCCAGCACTGTTTCTACAGACAGGAATGAGAATCAATGAACCTTTTCAGCTAATACCAAGTCTCTTCACCAGCTGCCCTGCAGGGGTTGCTCATGTATAAAGAGGCCCGACCCAGGTAGTTAAGTCAGTGGTTCTCAACCAGGGGTACACAGAGATCTTCCAGGGGGTACATCAACTCACCTAGGTATTTGCCTAGTTTTACAACAGGCTACATAAAAAGCACTAGTGAAGTCAGTACAAACTAAAATTTCATGCCGACAATGATCTGTTTATACTGCTTATATATTATATACAGAAATGTAAGGACAATATTTATATTCTAATTGATTTATTTTATAATTATATGGTAAAAATGAAAAAGTGAGTAATTTTTCAGCAATAGTGTGCTGTGCCACTTCTGTATTTTTATGTGTGATTTTGTAAGAAAGTAGTTTTTAAGTGAGGTGAAACTTGGGGGTAGGCAAGACAAATCAGACTCCTCAAAGGGGTACAGTAGTCTGGAAAGGTTGAGAGCCACTGAGTTAAGTCACAGTGCTTGAGTTTAGTGCTTAAAACTCCCAGAGTGAACTCACACTCATTTATATGTGATCCATGTAAAACAAGCCTGATGTCACCTTCTCCTAAAAGCCTCCCTAAATGCTGTCTCATCGGTCTTCAGGACCCAGAGTCAGGAAAAGTACTTAAGCATGTGCTTAAATCCATCATTACTGAGACAGCATGTGTTAAAGTGAGTCTAAATGAGGAATATAAACTTGGGACAGAAAAGCTCAACACATTTTTGAGGCAAATTTAACTCGATAATTGTAGGTTTTGTTAAATATAATAAGAACATAAGAATGGCCATATTGGGGCACTCTACCTAGCCCAGTATCCTGTCTTCTGACAGTGGCCAATGCCAGGTGCCCCAAAGGGAATGAACAAAACAGGTAATAATAATATTTTGCCCTCCTATGGGGCTTTACAAACATCACAAGCCTCACATCAACCCAGTGACATAGTAAGTATTATCCTGATTGTACAGATCAAGAAAACATGGCAGAGAGGCTAAGTGACTTGGCCACAATCACACAGGCAATCCGTGGCAGAATCAGGATTAAAATAAAGATCTCCCAAATACCCGCCCGATGCCTTCATCACAAAACTCTCCATCCCTAAATAAGTTGTATAAAAAAATTAAAAGCAAGAGAAAACATTTCAATTTATATCTATTAAAGAATTCCAACTGAAATGAAGTCTTATTTAAACAAACGAAGATTCCGCAGAAACATTTTTGCACCCAAACATGGCAACTGGATGTGAGAACCAGGAAGTGTAACTGAGTGGTAAGTGACTAAAAGTAAAAGTGATTGGTCCCTTTACCTTGTCCAAACTGACTGAAATGCAAAACTAAACAAATAATGGAAAATAAGTAATGTAGATACATCTTTCAGTCTTAATAAAGAAAAGGTGTTACCTGTAATATAATCAGGAAAGCAACTATTTTTAAACTATGGGGCCTGATCCTCCACAGACTGAAAAGGGTGCGAGCATTTATACCTGTGCAAAGTGGACATACAATAGTATCACCAATGCATGTAAAGGGAGAATTCAGATGATGGTATTTTACACCCACTTTAAACAGGTGTAAACAACAAAGCAAGGCGGTGCTGAATCAGACCCATGATTTTTAACCTGACAGGATCTTGCCAGCAGCAAAGAAAAGAATGTGGAGGTATACACAGCTTATAGATGACCTTTTAATGATCATACCAGGCCGCACTTCAACAGTGGCAGTGTCAACAGCTGAATCTCCTTTAGCATCTGTGACTTTTAAGTGAAAAGTATAGAGTCCTTCCACAAGATTGGTTAGCTGCAGAACTGCCTCATGGTCTGAGCCATGTATCACATCCTGCAAAAAAAGATAGCAGCAGAGGGTTATACTCCTTGAGAGAACAGAAGCTTGCGAGCTGTACATCAATCTAGCTGCAGAATGTGAATTCATAGATTCCAGGGCCAGAATGGACCCTGTGATTATCCAGTCTGGGCTCCTGTATAACACAGGCCATTGAGCTTCTCCAAAATAATTCCTAGAGCACATCTTTTAGAAAAATATCTGATCTTGATTTAACAATTGTCTGCAACGGAGAATCCTCCACAAAGCTTGCCCTTGGACCTTCAAAACAAATACCAAAGAGACCACCCTGAAAGAATCCTTCCCGGGATTCCCAGGGTTTACAATGGACCAGTGCAAGGATGGGAGGTGTTAATTAAGCTATGTCTACACTGCAGCTGGAGGTGTAATCTGCAGTTTGTGTAGACATACCCATGCTAGTTTTAATCCAGTTAGCTCTCTAAAAATAGCATTGAGGACACAGCACAGTGGGTTTCAGCATGGACTGTACAAGCCACACCTCTGCGCCTTCTCACTGCTATTTTTAGCAAGCTAATTAAATTAGAGATAGCACAGGTATGTCTGCACAAAACTGCAAATTACACCTCCGGTTGCAGGACAGACATAGCCTTAATGCTGTGTACATGCCCATGCAGTGTGGTCACCTTTGATAAAGCTAGTAAAAGGAGATTGTGTGTTCAAGGCAGACATACAGTACTTAGATGCACATCTGTTTGAAAACAGAAGATTCCGTCTATATTTTTATTTTTCAATTTTATCCTAATATTCCTAATTCTACTTCCTTGGACTCTAAACAATTCCTCTCCTTCCTTGGTGTTTATGCCCTTTATATGCAGACTTATCACTCTCTGTTGTTGTTAAGCTAAGCCTATTTAGTTCTTGTAATGTTCTCACATAAATCACTCCCTTCAGATCCATAATCATTTCCCCCCACCTCAGTTCCTGCCAATTTGTCACCATTTTTCTGATACCAAAGAGCTCTGACCCACACTCAACATTCTGGGGGTAGTTCCACCAGCGTCCTGTCGAGCTAGATCATCAGCTCTTTGGTCGAGGATAAAACCAGACTGGTTTCTTATACCATCTCACATTGCAAGTTCATATCTGATTTGCTGCTTTCCATCATTCCTCAGGCTTTATCAGCACTTTTGCTTTCCAATGATCTTCCTCCTTTTTGAATATCTGCATTTCACATTATTTTCCCTCTGGCACATTAACTTGCATTTTTCCCAGACTGAATCTCATTTTACTATCACACGGCCATATTTCTAAGCTCTCTATCTAGTGTCTTTGGCATCTCTGTCCTCACTGCTCTGGCCCTCTGAACAGAGTATACTCTGCAAATGTAATTAAAGTGCCATTTACCCCTTGTACCAGTTTATTAATATAGAGTTGTGAAATAAAACCAGATGTAGCACCAAACCCTATAGCAACTGACTGGACACATCTGCCAGCATGGTACATTGAAGTCAGAGGACTTGCATGCATGCAAGAGAGGGAAAAATTTGTCCCCAAGTAAATACTTACACCAGCGGCTGGGCTCTGGCCATCCCGAATCCACAGATACGATACAATCCCTTGGTCGTCAGTAGATCGTGAGCCATCCAATGTAATAGAGTTATTAGGAAGCACAAGAACGTGTTTGCCTCCTGCATTAGCCCGGGGAGGAATGTTGTTTTCTAACCACAAAGACAGTAAAGCAGGAGGATTTTCTCTCAAAAGGTGCAAGATATAATTGATACATAACTGCAGAGAAACACACACAGCCTCTCCATAGTACAATCCTCTGAGTTTCAGACAGTCAAAGACAAGAAAAATAATTCTGTTCAAAAGTGTCAGCAAGGGAGTAGGTGAAATTCAGCCCCAGTGAGAGAAGGCAGACTATTCTACTGATGTCAATGAAGCAGTTAAGGCAGGGCTGAATTTGATCTCAGGATTACTACAGTCTGGAAAAACAGCTGCATTACTAACAGGATTACTATTGAAGGGTACTCCCACTTTGAAAATTGACCCTGTAAACATGACACTGTGGGGTTCTATATTGTCTCTCAATTTCCAGATTAGATTATCTCAGTTTACAAGGGAAAATATCTTTTTCCCACAAGTGCTGGCCTCATAAACTCAACTTGGGATCTGAGAGTCAAGCTGGGTTCTTCTCCTCTTGATCACCACCACTTGTACAGCCTCCACAGCTCATATGAGGCCCTCAGGGGCACCTGTGAAGCCACGTTGTCTTCAAATTATGCCCTCAGCAATACCTGTGCAGCTCCTTTGCCTTCAGTGAGTTGTCACAGGTCACCGATTGGATGTGTAACTGGAATTCGGTAAACCTTTAAATCTGCTATTGTATGTCCAGGGAGATCGAAGGTAGCCATCCTGCAGCAAAAAAACTTCAGAACCAGACTTCAAAGAGAAACTGCTAAGCTTCAGTTCATTTGCAAATTTGACACCATCAGCTCAGGATTAAACAAAGACTGTGAATGGCTTGCCAACTACAAAACCAGTTTCTTCTCCCTTGGTGTTCACACCTCAACTGCTACAAGAGGGCCTCATCCTCCCTGACTGAACTAACCTCGTTATCTCTAGACTGATTCTAGCCTGCATAATTATACCTGCCTCTGGAAATTTCCACTACATGCATCTGACAAAGTTGGTATTCACCCACGAAAGCTTATGCTCCAATAGGTTGGTTAATCTATAAGGTGCCACAGGACAGTGACACCGCTATGGGCACCCGCATGGCCCTACAATATGCCAATATTTTTATGGCCGACCTGGAACAACGCTTCCTCATCTCTCCTCCACTCAAGCCCCTTCTCTACCTACGCTACATTGATGACATCTTCATCATCTGGACCCATGGGAAGGAGACTCTGGAAAAATTCCACCATGATTTCAACAGCTTCCACCCCACCATCAACATCAGCCTGGACCAATCTACACGGGAGGTCCACTTCCTAGACACCACGGTGCAAATAAGTGATGGTCACATTAACTTCAACCTATACCGAAAACCTCCCGACCGCTATGCCTACTTTCATGCCTCCAGCTTCCATCCCGGGCACATCACACGATCCATTGTCTACAGCCAAGCACTGAGGTACAACTGCATCTGCTCTAACCCCTCAGACAGAGACCAACACCTACAAAATCTCCACCAAGCATTCTCAAAACTACAATACCCGCACGAGGAAATAAGGAAACAAATCAACAGAGTCAGACATGTACCCAGAAGCCTCCTACCCAAGACAAACCCAAGAAAGAAACCAACAGGACTCCACTGGCCATCACATACAGTCCCCAGCTAAAACCCCTCCAAAGCATCATCAGGGATCTACAACCCATCCTGGACAATGATCCCACACTTTCACAGGCCTTGGGTGGCAGGCCAGTCCTCACCCACAGACAACCTACCAACCTGAAGCATATTCTCACCAGCAACTGCACACCGCACCATAGTAACTCTAGCTCAGGAACCAATCCATGCAACAAACCTCGATGTCAACTCTGCCTACATATCTACACCAGCGACACCATCACAGGACCTAACCAGATCAGCCACACCATCACCGGTTCATTCACCTGCACATCCACCAATGTAATATATGCCATCATATGCCAGCAATGCCCCTCTGCTATGTACATCGGCCAGACTGGACAGTCTCTACAGAAACAGATAAATGGACACAAATCAGATATTAGGAATGGCAATATACAAAAACCTGTAGGAGAACACTTCAACCTCCCTGGACACACAATAGCAGATCTTAAGGTGGCCATACTGCAGCAAAAAAAACTTCAGGACCAGACTTCAAAGAGAAACTGCTGAGCTTCAGTTCATCTGCAAATTTGACACCATAAGCTCAGGATTAAACAAAGGCTGTGAATGGCTTGCCAACTACAAAACCAGTTTCTCCTCCCTTGGTTTTCACACCTCAACTGCTAGAACAGGGCCTCATCCTTCCTGATTGAGCTAACCTCATTATCTCTAGTTTGCTTCTTGCTTGCATATATATACCTGCCCCTGGAAATTTCCACTACATGCATCTGATGAAGTGGGTATTCACCCACGAAAGCTCATGCTCCAAAACATCTGTTAGTCTATAAGGCGTCACAGGATTCTTTGCTGCTTTTACAGATCCAGACTAACACGGCTACTCCTCTGATACTTGACAGGACTTTTTGTCACTTTTTACAGATTCAGACTAACATAGCTACCTCTCTGATACTTAACAATTCTGTTGATGATGCACATGAAGAAGAGAGACCAGATCTTCCCCCAGCTATGCTGGTGCTGCAGTGCTAGCCAGAGCAAAAAGCATTAAAAACACATTTTTGTTACTAAAGCCAGCTCTGTTGCTTAGGCCTGGTCCACACTATGCAGTTAAACCGATTTTAACAGTGTTAAATCGATTTAACGCTGTACCTGTCCACACTACAATGCACTTTATATCGATTTAAAGGGCTCTTTAAATCGATTTCTGTACTCCTCCCCAATGAGAGGAGTAACGCTAAAATCAATATTAACATATCGATTTAGGGTTAGTGTGGCTGCAAATCGAAGTTATTGGCCTCCGGGCGGTATCCCATAGTGCACAACTGGCCGCTCTGGACAGGTATCTGAACTCTAATGCACTGGCCAGGTATACAGGAAAAGCCCCGCGAACTTTTGAATTGCATTTCCTGTTTGGCCAGCGTGGAGCTCTCACCAGCACAGGTGACCACGGAGAGCTCATCAGCACAGGTAACAATGCAGTCTCCTGAGAATAGAAAAAGAGCACCAGCATGGACCGCACAAGAGGTACTGGATCTTATCGCTATATGGGGAGAGGATTCAGTGCTAACAGAACTCCGTTCCAAAAGATGAAATGAAAAAACTTTCGAAAAAATTTCCAAGACCATGGTGGAGAGAGGCCATAGCAGGGACTCAGTGCAGTGCAGAGTGAAAGTGAAGGAGCTCAGACAAGCCTACCAGAAAACCAAAGAAGCAAACGGAAGATCAGGGTCAGGGCCAAAAACATGCAGCTTCTACGCTGAGCTGCATGCAATTTTAGGGGGCTGCGCCACCACTACCCCCCCCCCTTGTCCGTGGATTCCGAGGTGGGGGTTATAATCTCAACCATGGATGAGGATTCAGCGGAGGGGGAAGATGAGGAGGAGGAAGAGGAGGATGAGCTTGCAGGGAGCACACAGCACTCCATTCTCCCCAACAGCCAGGAGCTTTTTGTGACCCAGACGAAATTTCCCTCCCAGCCCTCCCAAGCCACTAGCCCAGACAGTGAAGCCATGGAAGTGACCTCTGGTGAGTGTACCTTTGTAAATATAAAAACATGGTTTAAAAGCAAGCGTTTTTTAATGATTGATTTGCCATGAGGGCTTGGGATGCATTCGCACAGTAAAGTTACTGGAAACGTTTGTTAACATGTCTGGGGATGGTGCGGAAATCCTCCAGGGACATCTCCATGAAGCTCTCCTGGAGGTACTCCAAAAGCCTTTGCAGAAGGTTTCTGGGCAAGGCAGCCTTGTTCCATCCTCCATGGTAGGACACTTTACCACGCCATGCATGTAGCAAGTAATCGGGTATCATTGCATGACAAAGCATAGCTGCGTATGGTCCCGGTGATTGCTGGCATTCAAGAAACATCCGTTCTTTATCTTGCTCTGTTATTCTCAGCAGAGTGATATCGTTCATGGTAACCTGGCTGAAATTAAGGAATTCAAGTAAGGGGACGGAGAGATGGCCATTTTCCTACTGGGCTGTTGCTTAAAAGAAACTCTTCCTTGCGCGTAGCAAAGCGGGAGGAGGGGAGGAAGGATAGCGCTGAGCTTTTTAGCATTTGGCCAGCAGGAATCTTCCCAGCTATCAGCCACGCAGTGGGGGGGGGGGAAAAAGGGGGTGATTAGCAGTGATCTTCCATGATACCAGCCATGCGGTGGGGGAAGGGGTAAAGCAATTCTAGAGAATTGGATTGGGGAGGGGAGGGGTTGGTGTCTGCTGCTGCTTGTTAACAGGAAAGAAGCAGCAAAGGGAACTGTGTATATGAACGCTGGAGAAGCTGTGCCTTACCATGACTGCATGGAAGCTGAATTGTGATGCCCAGACCTGCGTCTGTGAGATCTGTAACACCAGAGCCGCAGGCACTCAATATTAAAAGTTTCCAAATGCGACCTTGTAGTGAAATCACATGTGCTATGTAAGGTGAATAGTGTTGTTCACTGTGAAAGACTATAACCATTGTTCTGTAAAATGTATCTTTTTAAATCCTTCTCTCCCTATTTTCCCCCACTCATGCAGCTGCACATTTTTCAAGCCTCCCTACTCCATCCCGAAGGCTAGCTCAGATAAGGCGGAGGAAGAAGAGGACGCGAGATGAAATGTTCTCTGAAATCATGGAAGTAACCCGCAATGAAAGAGCTCATCTGAGGGAGCGGAAGGACGTGGTAGCAAAGTACAGGAAAGATGCCAGTGAACGTGAGGACAGGAGGGACCAACATGAGGATAGGAGGGACAAACGTGAGGATAGGAGAGACGCTCGAGAGGAGAGGTGGCGGCAGGAAGATCAGAGGTGTAGGCAGGAAGATCAGCGGTGGCGGGATGCAACGCTGGAGCTGCTGCGTGATCAAACTGATATACTCCGACGTCTGGTGGAGCAGCGGGGTCACAGAGTGCCGCTGCAGCCCATGTTTAACCATCCTCAGTACTCACCATATTCCAAGTCTTCCTCACCCAGACGTGTAAGAACGCGTGGGGGAAGGCTTTGTGCACCAGCCCACTCCACCCCCGTGGAGAGTCCAACCAAAAGGCTGTCATTACATTGAAATGTGCTTAATGGCCTTTTCCTTCTCTCCTATCCTCCTCCCAAACCACTCCCGGGATACCTTGTTAATTCTCTTCCTCTTTTTATAATTACATGCTTTTTAAACGAAGGGGGAGGGTGGGTTGCTTACAGGGAATGACTTTTAATAAAGATTACACACTTTTTAAACGATAGTGACTTTATTTCCTTAAGCAAGCTGTAATCGAAGGGGGAGGGTGGGTTGCTTACAGGGAATGAGTCAATCAAGGGGGGGAGGATCATGAAGGGGAAACAAACACAGCAGTCACACCGTATCCTGGCCCGTGATGAAACTCGTTTTCAAGGCTTCTCTGATGCGCACTGCTTCCTGGTGAGCTCTTCTAATCGCCCCGGTGTCTGGCTGCGCGTAATCAGCGGCCAGGTGATTTGCCTCAGCCTCCCACCCCGCCATAAAGGTCTCCCCCTTACTCTCACAGAGATTGTGGAGCACACAGCAAGCGGCAATAACAAAGGGGACATTGGTTTGGCTGAGGTCTGAGCGAGTCAGTAATGTGCGCCAGCGAGCCTTTAAACGGCCAAATGCACATTCTACCACCATCCTGCACTTGCTCAGCCTGTAATTGAACAGCTCCTGACCACTGTCCAGGCTGCCTGTGTATGGCTTCATGAGCCATGGCATCAAGCCGTAGGCTGGATCACCCAGGATAACGACAGGCATTTCAACATCCCCAACTGTTATTTTCTGGTCCGGGAAGTAAGTCCCTTGCTGCAGCCGTTTAAACAGAACAGTGCTTCTGGAGATGCGAGCGTCATGAACCCTTCCTGGCCATCCCACGTGGATGTTGGTGAAATGTCCCTTGTGATCCACCAGTGCTTGCAGCACCATTGAAAAGTACCCCTTGCGGTTTATGTACTGGGTGCCCTGGTGCTCCGGTGCCAAGATAGGGATATGGGTTCCATCTATCGCCCCACCACAGTTAGGGAATCCCATTGCAGCAAAGCCATCCACTATGACCTGAACGTTTCCCAGAGTCACAATCTTTCGTAGCAGCAGCTTAATGATTGCTTTGGCTAATTGCAACACAGCAGCCCCCACAGTAGATTTTCCCACTCCAAATTGATTCCTGACTGACCGGTAGCTGTCTGGCGTTGCAAGCTTCCAGAGGGCTATTGCCACTCGCTTCTCCACTGTGAGGGCTGCTCTCATCTTGGTATTATGGGTTTCAGGGCAGGGGAAAGCAAGTAACAAAGTTCAAAGAAAGTGCTCTTACGCATGCGAAAGTTTCGCAGCCACTGTGAATCGTCCCACACCTGCAAAACTATGTGGTCCCACCAGTCTGTGCTTGTTTCCCGGGCCCAAAATTGGCGTTCATTGGGTAGAACTTCCCCCATTACCAGCAGGAGCTCCAAAGCGCAGGGGCCCGCAGTTAGGGAGAATTCAGTGTCCATGTCCTCATCACTCTCATCGCCGCGCTGCCATAGCTGCCTCCTCCTTGCCTGCCTTTGCAGTTCATGGTTCACCATAGACTGCACGAGAATGCGCGAGGTGTTTACAAAGTCCACGATTGCACTATTGATCTGAGCAGGGTCCATGCTTGCTGTGCTATGGCGTTTGCTTTCAGTTCACCCAGGAAAAAAGGCGCGAAATGGTTGTCTCCTGCTTTCAGGAAGGGAAGGGTGGGGCTGTACCCAGAACCACCCGCGACAATGATTTTTGCCCCATCAGGCACTGGGATCTCAACCCAGAATTCCAAGGGGCAGGGGAGACCGCGGGAACTATGGGATAGCTACGGAATAGCTACCCACAGTGCAATGCTCCGGAAATCGATGCTAGCCTCGGACCATGGACGCACACCGCCAAATTAATGTGCCTAGTGTGGCCGCGTGCAATCGACTTTATAATATCTGTTTTATAAAACCGGTTTATGTTAATTCGAAATTATCCTGTAGTGTAGACGTAGCCTTAGAAAGTGCCATACTTACAGAGTGCAATGGCAGGTAAGGCTACAAACAAATAACTTCGTAGAATTCACACAAGCAAATTTTGCACTAAGGGCCTCAGCTGATTTGCATGCAACAGAACAGAGCGCATCTTTAACACAGGGATGCAAGCCCATGGAGATCATCAGCCCCTAGATATTCAGACCAAGAGGGAACAATAGATGATGGAATTAGCCACTCCCACCCTCTGCATCTTTCTATTAAAGACTAATGTAAACTGCAGGGTGAAGTGTAGATTGCATTTCTCTCCAGCCTTGTATTTGGGCCACTCCAGTCACATAGTGCTGGACAGCAGACAAACCACATTATAACTACAGCAAGGCTTTCTGCAGGGATGAGTGTGGGGCAATCTCTGTCCTACAGATGAACAAACATGTACTTACTATGAGATTTTAGCTGGTACTTGAGCCTGTGTTTCTTGAGTATTACTTTAACTACACAGGCAGCGGCTGCTAACTCTTTGTGAGAATGCAATATTACTCTATTCACAAAGGATACATCCTGAGGTTAACACATTCCCGTGGACATTTATTAAACAATTAATACATGCATATTTGTGTATGTAATGAACGTAAAGAAAGTCCTAAAAGTAATTATATTACAGTCACATAAGAAACAATATCTCTTGATAAGATATTGGTTTTAGTCCAGTAAGTGTCTTCGAGTTCCCTTGAAACCAAACGTGTAATCTAGTTCTGTACTAATTTCCTCCCATTTTCTAAATAATCAACATAATCACAGTGGTTTGCACATGAAGAGGTGATTTGGCTTACCTTCCTTCACAGTAACAGAGAGTGTAGCTGTGCTGCTTAATCCCTGGTAATCTTTCACGGTCAGTCGGAAGTGATAGGTACCAACCTGTAGACCGCTTACAGTTGCCACTGCTTTGTCAGTGTTTCCTATTTGCACAGTGGTTGGCCCACTGAAACAAAATACCACAGGAAAATAATCAGGACAAATTCTCCCCTTGGTGTCACTCCGTCATTCATTCTATTTGCATTTATGAAGCACTTATAACCACAGTGATTAAGCACTGACTGTACTGGAATTACACCAGGCATGAATGGCTCACAGAATTTGAATTTTTATTCCTGTTTTACAGACACACTAAGGCATGCCCATGGTCACACATCAAGTCACGAGCAGGAAAAGAATCCAGGAATACTTATTCCCACTCTCTTGCTTTAATATTTCAAGACCACTTATGGACACATTTGCTGTAATCACAGGAGTGCCACACAGTCATTAAATATAAGGAGTGCCAGCAAATCAGGTGCCTGCTGCCTCACAAGCGTGATAGCTGACTGAGTTCGTATTGGTTACTTTTTATTAAGTATCTGGTCACTTGCTAGATACAAATACAATTACAAAATTTTGTAAAATATTGTAAATCACTGTCCATAGATGTTAAAGTTAAAATACCTAAACACAGAAACAGTTCAGTGCAGTCTGTTGATGAAAGCCTTGACTCAAACATATTGGGGATTTAAGCTATCATTCAGTCCCCTGTATTCACAGAGAAGTCTAGGAACATCCAGTGGTAACTGTGTACTTTACTATGTGCAAGTCTCTTGTTCACTTTTTAAGGGAGATGGGCGAGTTCCTGCCACTCTTTTTACAAACTTTCGTTTGTACTAATCTGCCATGACTCATTACAGGACGCAGGCAGAAATCTCACAGGCTTTCAAGTTGGATCTGACATTCCTATATGCCACTACCAGACATGCTGCTAATCCCACTTCGCAGAATGGCACGCAGATGCAACAGCATTATATGGCATCCAGGAAATCCAACACCTTTTTGCTTTCATATTTTGGTTGAGGTGGGGAGGCAGAGGGACCCAGTATCAGAACAGGTTTCGAACACGATCCTTCCTTTCCTCCCACCATCTTCCTGGCTGTGTACAAACAGTGGTACTTTTCGTGTGAGTAAAGTTACTCAAATTTGTAAGTGTTTGTAGGATCAGGGCTGGTTTACAGTGAAAGAAAGAGGCTGAAGGGTTTTCCAGTCAACATTGTGGGGCATTAGTTTGCTCTGTTTAAACCCTTTACATAGTCTCACTTCCATAAAGTTTCCATCCCATCCTCCACCAAGCAAAGCAGCATGAACCCCAAAGCTATTCTCCGTCTTGCATCTCCTTTATAATAGGGTTGGATACTCTTTCAGCCAAGCAATTGGACTAACCTCATTTTTACTAGATACCTGATATTTTCCCAGTGATAGAAAACAATGCCTTGGTCATCATGACTTTTGCTTCCGTCCAGTGTAGTGCTTTCTACTGGAAATGTTAATTCCTTATCCGGACCAGCCACCGCGACTGGAGGACTGTTATTTTCTGTAAAAATAATTTAAAAAAAAAACAAACAACATATTTCCTAATCAGTCACTTATTGGGGTTATCAATCACTGGGACCATTTTCAATGAATACAGAGATTTAGATTTTATATGATAAGCTGCGCACACTTGCTCAAAGAATATAAAGGCAAGGATCCCCAGGGTCTGGTTTATAAAAGAGTCTGCAAGATCCTCCAGGCTGTTAGTAAGTAGTTCTGCAGAAACCCTATAGTGGGACAGATTCTGTCTGGCATTTAAGGGAGTGCTCAGAATGGGGCAGGGCATGTGGAGTTCTCCTCTGCCTCCCAAGTGTGATTTCTACAGTCATTTTTCCTGGCACAATCACACTTAAAGAACTTTTGCATCTTCTCATACACAACATTTAAAAATGCTTTGCCCCATCAGCGTCGGGGTATTTTTTCCTACTTTATCTGTGTTCCACTTAAATATGCTCCTAGTGGTCATGTGGGGTCAGATTCATCCAGCCCTGTGGAAGTCCACTGACTTCACTAACATGAATATGGCCCTTGATTATAAAAGAAGGAACCTTGAGCCAGATCTTAATCAGCAAAATGCTTTTGACTTCAATGGAGTTATGCCAATTTATGCCAGTTGAGCATTTAATATGGAAATGGGTTTCACATGATTCTTCTTTCAATCTTTGCTCTTACATTTAGGTCACAGTCACGATCCCATTTCCCAGGATATTGGGTCATCCTTAGACCAAAATTTTCAATTTTAAAGGCACAGACATGGGCTGCATTTGGGATTTGTGTTCCTGATCACTGCAGTAAACAGCTGTAGCAGAGCTTTACTGCACCGTGGTCATCTGCATAGATCTCTACTCTCAGGGTATGTCTACATGGCAATTAAAAACCTGTGGCTGGCCAGTGCCAGCTGACTTGGGCTCATGTGGCTCAGTCTATGAGGATGTTTAATTCTGGTGTCAACATTTGGGCTTGGGCTACAGCCCAAACTCTGGGACCCTTCCACTTCGCTGGGGCCTAGAGTCTGGCAAGCGCCTTACCCAGAGAAAACCTTCATGAACATCTGATGAGACCTGGACCATTTGGGGTGTCCACCAGTCAGCTTCAAATCCAGAAGATAATTGGAAAGGGGAAATCTTTGAACACTCATAGTGCAGTTTTCCAGCAACACTTACCGAACAAGCCTATTGAGAATTCAAACCACAAAATAAATCCTGAAGGTGAACTGCAGAGCAAAACGAAAATTGAGTAAAGCACTGATTTATGTGCCTAACAACCTTGCTAAGCGGCCTGGCTGTGCAGGAAATTCAGCATAGAACTGCATTTCAACTTTCCAAAAGTCAGTTGTGCTGAATGCCTTATGCAGTCTGCTTAGTGGGAGCTTTCAGCACAGACAGACGTGCTGTAGTCTATTTTTATTTTTTACTTTGCTGTTCACGTTTAAAAGAAAAAGCAAGAGAGTCTTTGATGCAGCAACCATTGGATACTCTGTCTGCCAGCTGAGAGATTCAATGCAGAAGCAATTCAGGTAAGAAGGGCCTTCAAGAACAGCTGTAATTATGATGCTGATGTATCAGCTACAAAGCTAAGGCTGTTTCCAGTCTACCTACCAGGCTGTACAATCACAGTGACATCAGCTGTGGATCGCTGTCTTGCTGAGTCTGTAACAGTCAGCTGAAATGTATAATCTCCTTCCTGCATTGCAGATAACTGGAGGTATGGAGTCCGCACTCCCTAGTCATTAGGTAAAATAGAGGATTACAGGAAATGAAGAAAGAAAAATAAAAAGGTACAAAATAGTCTAAACAATACAACTTAGTATAGTAGCCAACTAACAGTTTTAATTCATAACAATAATAAATATTTTGTCTGCTCAAATGTGTCTCAAGGGAAAAATAGATTTAAAAGCAAATTTCAGATACACTATTCAGACTCTCTTATACAAACAGACAGTAGTATTTCATTTGTAGTCAAATATAAATTTCTTATTTTGTTATAATTGCTGATTGTTTTGAAAACAATGGCAATGAACAACAATAATTTCTTGTGGAGCCCATGTGACATTTACATTCATAATTAACAAGTTAAATTATCATCATTATTATTACAACTTGTTTCATTTCCTGGCGGATATGTCTTTTTATTTAAACATGGCAAAGCTGTTTAAATGTAGTACTTGTAAAAAGAACAGCTTCTCTCAGTTAATATGAACACACAGTTTAACTAAAATGTCATTAAAATGCAAAAACAGATCTGATTGTATTCATACTGGGAAGATAATATAGGTTTGGGTATCTATTTAATATCAGTAAAATACATCTAATAACATTATATTGTGTACTGTACATTATTGATATTTTCACTAGAAGTGAAAGAAAATATTTAGAATACAGAAAGACCAAATCCTGGGCCCACTGAAGTTAATATCACTAATATCATAATAAGTTATGTCACTGACTTTAGTAGGATCAGGATTTGGTCCTAGAGGTAAATTGCCCATCAGGTGCTCTCTCATAAGGCCTACCTCACAATTAATGGTAATCTGATATTTAAATATAAATGGGTAAAGGGCCCATTATAGCTCACCTCCCAACCACCATATCAATAAGTGATCATTTGTGGCTTCATAACAATGCCTACCATAGCAAATTATGACGCAGCACCATCTATGTCTTTGAATAAAGATGTCATTTAAAACTATATAAAGTGTAATTTTTATTATTAATTAACCAGAGCTCATTTCTGTACTAAAAATCAGCTATTGGCAAATGCAACAGTCCACATCCTCAGCTTTGCAGCCACGAAGGCTATTCCCAGTTCTTGAGCAGAAATTATAACATGCCCTCAGATTTCAGCATTAGATAATTGACGAGCCCATTAGATTTATTAAGCCAGTGTCCCATTCACACACGAGAGTTGCTTTGAGCTGTAGTAACTCCCAGAGCTATAGTTACAGGTTGTACAGACATCCAATTTCTCAGACTGAGAGCTTGTCTGCACAGTTTCTGTACCACTGAATCAATTTAGAAATCAATATAGCTAAAATAAGTGCAACCTTCTATTATGAACAGTTATAGCAGTAGAAAGCTGCTTATATGAATGGGAATAACTCTGTCCATATGAAGGGTTTGTACCAATTTAATTATAATCAGTTTCTAAACTAATATAATTATAGTGATACAAAAACAGTGTAGGCAAGCCCTGAAACATCCTTATTTTCAACATGGACAAGCCCACGTATCCTTCAAAAGTGGCTTCTGTGGTTCAGCTGATCTGGAAATTAAGTCAGTCAACTCACTGCAGAATTAAGATCTGTGGCCTTGCAGAGTGCAAAAAGCCCTGGATAATTTTCATTAAAGTGAGTTCTTAAAAGGGAAACAGCCATAAAAATTAATAGAGTAAATTGGCTTAACTTTAATACGACTGTACAATTTTACTGAGAGCGGAAGCTACTACTATGATGAATGTTGAGGGACTGAAGCTGATGGATCTAAAAGCTGCATTCTATTCATGACAAATGTAATGAGCAGCTAAGCTTATTTTTGGAGTGATCGAGAGCTGAAACAATAGGAGCCACCATACAAACGATAGGCCACATGCCAGGCTGGTCAGAAGCTGATCTGTGTAGGTGGGGGGTTTCACTGGGGACTGAATGCAAAGATAGGGGGCTGGGTATTGTTGCTGAAGCCCCCTCTCTCTCTGTGGGAGAAGCAGCCAGCAAGGGAAGCACTGGTAATGTGTGTCAGAAACCACAATGGGGCTGGAGCAAGACAATGGCTGGAGCAGACTAAGGCAGATAGGGGAAAATTCTAAGTCCTGGAGTGACATTAAGCAGACTGAATCCTGTGGCACCTTATAGACTAACAGACGTTTTGGAGCATGAGCTTTCGTGGGTGAATACTCATTTCGTCAGATGCATGTAGTGGAAATTTCCAGGGGCAGGTATATATATGCAAGCAAGCTAGAGATAATGAGGTTAGTTCAATCAGGGAGGATGAGGCCCTGTTCTAGCAGTTGAGGTGAGAAAACCAAGGGAGGAGAAACTGGTTCTGTAGTTGGCAAGCCATTCACAGTCTTTGTTTAATCCTGAGCTGATGGTGTCAAATTTGCAGATGAACTGAAGCTCAGTAGTTTCTCTTTGAAGTCTGGTCCTGACGTTTTTTTGCTGCAGGATGGCCACCTTAAGGTCTGCTATAGTGTGGCCAGGGAGGTTGAAGTGTTCTCCTACAGGTTTCTGTATACTGCCATTCCTAATATCTGATTTGTGTCCATTTATCCTTTTCCGTAGAGATATTAGGAATGGCTCCAGGCACCAGAGCAGGAAGCAGGATCCTGGGACGGCCAATGGAAAGGGGCGGCACGTCCAGGTCTCCGGCAGCAATTCGGCAGTGGGTCCCTCAATCTCTCTCAGAGGGAAGGACCGGCCACTAAAGAATGAAGCACCATGGTAGCGCAGCCGACAAAGTGCCACCGATCGCGGCTTTATCTTTCTTTTTTTTCCCCCCTTCTTTGCCGCTTGGGGCGGCAAAAAAGCTGGAGTTGGCCCTGTCAGTGCATGAGGCTTAATCAGACTCTAGTTTAGGGATGACTCGTCACCTTAGAATGTGGCCCTTGAAAGAAAGCCAAGTGAGAGTGGGCAGAGTGCTGTCTGGAAAGAGATTTGCAAATGTGAACAAAGAAACAGTCCTCTGATCTGTCCCTACTGTGTTCAGGGAAATAGGACTTTGCGTACATTCTTTGTACATAAACAGGATTGCGTCTAAGAAATACCTGACTCCACCATCAATTTCTCCTCCTAATGGAAATAACTTGCAAGACCCTAAATGCTCGAGTCAGAAGGGATAATGCTGCTGTTAACAGCTGGATCCAAGGAGAGAAATTGGGAGCTGGTATTCCTGTTGAACCAAGAGGGAACAAATAATGGAGCTGCTCATAGAAATCAAAGATGGCCAAAATAAATTAAAACAACACCAAAAGGAATAAAAACAAGATTTCCAGACTCTAAAAAGAATTTAATACAAGAACTGCATACTTTGCATGAGTCAAAAGGAGTAACAATATGTTTTAAATAACAACCAGCAAATGTGGTGAGTGACAATTTCTAGGTATTTATTTGCTGAAATTAGAAGCAAAGATAAAACAAGCTTTTGATATTAAACAAGAAGTAAGCTTACCTGCATTGCTACTACTTTGCCTTTACTTTTGGGGCTAAGTGACCACTCATAGCTGACAATCTCATGATCATCACTGCTCTGGTTTCCGTTCAGCGTGATGAAGTTCTGGGGCAAAGTTATTGCCTGATTTGGTCCTGTGTTGGCAATGGGTGGGTAATCCACTGGTTTGTTGACTGTCAGAAATGCAATTGTGGAGTTAGCTGCTCCATCTGAATCAATTACTGTTAACCTACAGGAGGAAGAAGGATATTGAAAATCCATTAGTTTGGATTTCTGCCAAGTTCTGAGTTCAGATGCCCATGTTTCTCCTGCAACAGGAGATGGCAAAAATAACACCTAAAACAAAGCAAAGTCAAGAGCACATTCCCACCCTGATGTAAAGTGTTTTTAATGTTATCAACTGCTACAAAGGAAATCCAGATTCCTAAACTCAGGTTTTAGGTAAATGATGCAGAAATGATTTTCAAACACTGCCTCCACTATACTGAAAATATACCTGAATTTTTTAAAATCTCCCTGTTCTGGACCATAGGTGAAATTTTGACTCCATTTAAGTCAATGGCAAAGCTCTCATTGACTTCAACAGAGATGATATTTCATCCCAAGTCCCAAATTCCTAACACTTATGAGTAAGAACCCAAGGATTTAGCTCCCCATCTAATTCCTGTTAATAACTGAAGAAAAGATTGTTTGAGAAGTTCTGAAATTAGATACCAGACACAGCAGAGGTGAAGTAATTTAGGTTCATAGTGCCCTCTTTTTCCTTTGAGGAACTAAAATTATTTACTTTAGTGGGGTTTAGCATCATCCAAAATTTTTGAAGACAATGTCAATGGAGGCTAAGTCACAATACTAAAACAAAGAAGTTATATTACTGCTAACAACAAAATGGAAATTCCATTTTACGTTAAATTACGATTGATATATAAATCTACAAGTGAATGAAATTCTGAGGTAAAGCTACCTGATTTAGGCATTTATACCGTGCTCTTCACTGGGTATCAGAACACATCTTTAACTGAGCTCAGATGAACTAGCAATTGACTGAGCCCTCAAGGGTTAACTCTCACACTCTAGAAGGCAGCAGGAAAGGTGGGAGGGCAGACAGAGACACACACCCTGTGTGTGAGAGAAAAAAATGCACATTTCTCCTTTAAGTAGCTGACCCCAGGCTTAAGTTAATTAAATCAGCTTGCTGAGACCGCAGCTACTGCCTAGAACAGGGGTCGGCAACCTATGGCACACATGGCAAAGGGGGCACGCGAGCCAATTTTTTATGGCACAAGGGACCATCTGAGCCACTCAGCCTGCTGCCACTCTGGGGTTCCCGTTGCTGGCCCCTTGCCAGCTGGAGTCCCGCAGCCAGTCCCACTCAGCACCCACTGTTGGCCTGGGGGAAAGAACCCCAGGCTGGCAGCAGGCTGTGACCCCAGCTGGCAGGAGCCGGCAGCTGAAACCCCAGAGCGGCGGCGGGCTGAGCCACTCAGCCCGCCACCGCTCTGGGGTTTCCACTGCCTGCTCCTGCCAGCCAGGATCCCACTGCCGGTCCCACTCAGCGCCCGCTGCTGGCCTCGGGTTCCTTCCCCCAGGCCGGCAGCGGGCTGAGACCCCAGCTTGCAGGAGCTGGCAGCCAAAACCCCAGAGCGGGGTGGACTGAGTGGCTCAGCTCGCCACCGCTCTGGAGTTCCCGCTGCTGGCCCCTTGCCAGCCGGGATCCCACTGCTGGTCCCACTCAGCACCTGCTGCTGCCCAGGGGGAAGGAACCCCAGACTGGCAGCGGGCTGAGACCCCAGCTGGCAGGAGCCAGCGGCCAAAACCCCAGAGCAGGGCAGGCTGAGCCGCTCAGCCTGATTGAGCCAGAGGCCAAAACCCCAGAGCAGGGCGGGCTGAGCCGCTCAGCCTGCCGCCACTCTAGGGTTTCCACTGCCGGCTCCTGCCAGCCGGGGTCCCACCGCCGGTCCCTCTCAGCACCCACGGCTGGCCTGACGTTCCTTCCCCCAAGCTGGCAGCGGGCTGAGACCCCAGCTGGCAGGAGCTGGCGGTGGAAACCCCAGAGCGGCGGTGGGCTGACCCGCTCAGCCCACCACCGGTCTGGGGTTCCAGCTGCTGGTCCCTTGCCAGCTGGGGTCCCCGCCGCAGCCCCAGTCACCTTGCTTCCAGTTGGAGTTCCAGCGCAGGCCCCCTGCCAGACAGGGTACAGCTTCAGGTCCTGCTCAGCCCTACTAGCCGCCAGCTCCACTCACCTCAGTTGCCAATCTGGGGTTCCAGCTGGTTAACAGCTGATCACTCAGAAGCCTGTGTGCAGCTTAAAGTATCCAAATACGTGCCACCAGACATTGGAAAACTCAGCAAGGAAAAGCAAGGGCAAGGATCACACTAAACTAATAAGATCTGCATTTTAATTTTATTTTAAATAAAGCTTCCGAAACATTTTGAAAACCTTCTTTACTTTACATATAACAGTAGTTTGGTTATATATTATAGACTTATAGAGTGACCTTCTAAAAAACGTTAAAATGTATTATCGGCACGCGAAGCCTTAAATTAGAGTGAATAAATGAAGACTCGGCACACCACTGCTGAAAGGTTGCCGACCCCTGGCCTAGAAGCTTCCTCCTTCATGTGTCCCCCCTGCTCTAGGGAGGTTGGGGTAAGCAGGGTGCAGGAGCAGGAGGGAGGGGAAGACACCCTGCAATTAGGCCCCCTCTTCCCCACCCCCCCCCAGGCGGCAGCTCCAGGCAGCAGTGCTCCAAGCACGTGCCTGGGGTGGCAAGCTGCAGGGGGAGCCCTGCTGGTCCCTGCGAAGGCGGCAGTGAGGCAGCCTTCAGCAGCTTGCCTGTGGGAGGTCCGCCGGTTCTGTGGATTCGGCGGCAATTCGGCGGCGGGTACGCCAAAGCCGCGGGACCGGCAGACCTCCCGCAGGCGCACCACCGAAGGCTGCCCGACTGCCGTGCTTAGGGCGGCAAAAAACTAGAGCCGCCCCTGCTTCCCCCATACAGCAAGCAGGAGTCTCTGGGAGCAGCTCCAAGGCAGAGGGCAGGAGCAGCACATGGCAGTGCGGGGGAGGGACAGCTGCTGCACAGGGAACTTAGGGGAGTGGGGAGCTGATAGGAGGGCTGCTGGTCCACCCCTGGTTCCAATCACCCACCAGTTAGCCACAACAGGCTGCTCTTCCCTGCAACTAGCAGTGGACAAAACAGGCAGCTGCCAAACCACATTACAAGGGAGCATTTCACAACTTTAAACGAGCATGGTCCCTAATTGATCAGCAACTTAACATCGCAACAAGGTTAACCGGACTTTAAGTGAGGAGTTCCTGTTCTTCAGTTTCCCCACCTGTATGTGGGTATAATAAATGGTCACCTGACATAGGTCTTCTGAGACTCAATTCATTATTGTATGAAGAGCACTTTAAGATCCTTATTCAGAAGGCATTCTAGAAGCATCCCCAATATGAGCAATGGGTCAATTTCCATTTACACCCCTGAGAATATGGAGTATCTCATGAAATCATTAGAGCGACTCCAGACTTCCATCTGCATAACTGAGAACACAATATGGACCTATATGTCAAAGCAAGTATTAGCACACAAAGCTTGCACAGAGCACCACACTTTACACACACGTACGTGAACTCTAAGTTCCAACACCTCAATGATGTTACGTTATTAGGCAATTTTATAACAATTGATTTCATATCAAATTTAGGGCTCACATTAGCAGGCAAATCACCTGTTGAAGTCCGTGACAGTTCTGCCTATAAAGGGAGTGCAAGATTGGGCCCTAAACTAAAAGTTTCTAGAAAATGGAGAATTTATCATCCTGAACAAGCACTAGAATTACAATGGCAATCTCTGCTGTTGCACAGAAACCTGGATTGGCTTCAGTTTCAGCAGGCTATGCTGGGGGGCAAATGGTAACAGTGAAAAGGCTTTACTGAAGAAGTTAATGATTCTTGCAATATTGACTCACCAGAGTGCTTTGCAGTGATGAGTCTCCTAATCCCATTCTGTGTACAGTTAGTTCTAGAGCAGGACAACAACAGTTGACTACATAGGGATACCAAGGACACTTGCCAACTTGTAGAATGAAAAATAATGAAATGAAAATAGTCTCTCCTCAATTATAGAAAACATTAGGCGGGAGGGGTGTTGAGTTTCTGATAGATCATTTTGCATAATACCACGCTGAAAAGCAAATTTTGATTTGCTGCAACATGTCACTCTTGTGAAATCCATGTAAGTGTTTCTGCATCATCCTACTCCCTCAGATTCTGCAACAAGCTAAACTGAGAGGAATAATTAACTAAAGACATAGCCCTCTTTTTGAGGAGGCAAACACCACCACAAAGAATATTGTTTATTATTTGTATTACCGTAGCACCTAAGAGCTCTAGTCATGGATCAGAACCCCAGTGTACCAGGCACTGTGCAAACAGAACAAAAAGCTGGTCCTTGCTCCAAAGGATATACAAAAAGAAAAAACATCTTGAATTAAAATCATGATGTGAGGTTTGAAACACAGGAGGAGGGAAAGCAGCCCACTTACCGGAAAGTGTAATTTCCGGGAACAAGGTTAGACAAATGCAAAACAGGTGTGTCAGCTGATGCCTTCTGTTCTCGCAAGGGACCTTTAATTTCCTCCCAGTGGTACCTCAGTATCTTAGTGTCATCTCTACTTTCTACACCAATTAAAGGAAAATACCAGAGTCCAGTATTAACACGATGAACATTAAAAACTCATATTAAAAACTTTAATTGGTTTTCTATATTTATCTTTTCAGATATGTTCACACACACATGAATACCCAGAGCAATCTCAATTTGCTGACAGGTATTAAACCACAACATCTGACCCACAGCAGTATTTCCCTATACTTAGAATAAGATAACTCCTGGTTATGTTGAGGTAAATGTTGATTTTTTTAAATGGCAACAAGTCTATAAATATGTAAATGTATAATACAGCAATTACATTTAGGAGGGGGTATATTTAGCTTCCTTATTCCATTTTAAAAGGCAAAAAAAATCATGAAAGGATATAATATACCAAAGAGACCATAGGTAATTCCACTCCAGCACTTAGGGTAGCTATCTATTTAGACTTCAATCCTGCTTAAATTTTAAAATATGTGAGTATTTCCATTGGCTTGTGTTCAATGGGACTACTTGTGCATGCAAAGTTAAGCAAGTATGGAAGTGTTTGCATGATTGGGGCCCAAGGGTTGATGATTAAATAACACCAAAACAGAAAGAACGGCTCAAATGATGATGAAGAAGAGTGACATTCAACACAAAGCAGAAGGAGCAACGGCAAGCTTTCTGAAGGCTCCTGCCGAACTCAACACTGGAGCTGTGAAGAATAAGAGCAGCTAGAAAAGAGGTTGTAGAAGAGGTCTCAGTATCCCCTATGTTACATGGTGAGATTTCCATACTGGCCCTGAACAGATTGGCATGATGGATGACAATGGGATTGGGAACTGGAGGAAGGACAGGCTATGAGATTAGCATGTTGGTGGGTCCAATGGCCCCCAACACACTGCTCAAGTGGAGAAGCAGCTGAGGGGGCTGCACCAGAGCCCTGCACCCTGACCCCAAATTGGAGGATGCATTTCATCTTCCCAGCCTCCCCATGCAATTTGATTATGTGAAATCTGATTGCCTGAGCTTTCCGTGGGTGAAGAAAGTAGAAGGAAAGAAAAAGGGTGAGAGCTCAAGAGTGGATTATTCCATAACGAACTTAATTCAGCCTCACATCTTATATATGTTCAGCCTGATTATCTCCTGCCATGAACCTTGTTTAGTCATATATGCCCTCATTCAGCAAGGTACTTAAACACATGCCTAACTTTAACCACAAGTAGTTTCATCGACTTCAGTGGGACCACTCACATGCTTGAAATTGGGCATGTCTTAAGGACCTAGGTGGATCAGAAGCTTATCCCTGTGCAAAGTGATTGTAAAACACCACCACCAGTAAGAGTGAATGACTGCTGATTTCATAGCATTCTCAACTCACATTCCCAGGCATAAATAACTGCAAAGTAGTGGAGAATTAAGGCCAAAGTCTATGCCCACGTTGCTTTCCACTTGAAAATGGATCTAGAGAGAGAAGCTTTCATATTTTAAAAAATAAAGGTAAACAAAAACTAGAACAGAAACAATGGGGCTCAAATTTCCTGACAAACATCATAACCAAGTGTCACTTCATCAGCAGAACAGAGATAGAGGATGTAATGTTATAAACATATAATACCGAGGCTCCTACATATGATATGTTGGAGATGGTGGTAATAAATTAAATTTACTATCCATAAGAAACAACATTACAATTCTATATAAGGATCATAGCAAAAAACCAAAGAGTTGCCCAGTACATACGACTGCCATCAATGAAGGTAGAAGTTGTAGGCAAAGACACCTCCTGTGCGTTGGGGGAAGCAACTGCCACGGGTGGTTGGTTTACTCTGACTGCTGTGTGAAAAAGAGGAACAGAAAACTATGTTTAAAGAAGACCTGTGCATAGAACTCTATTCTGCTGAGATTGCTATCTGTCAAGTCTATAGGCAAATCAACATCCAACCAGTGAGCAGGAAGATTAATGCTTAGGCAGTGGGGAAAATAATGGAGGTTTTGTGTGAAATCAGATAGAAACTTTGCACTTAACAATATATTATTTTCTATGGTGAGAAGTTAAAATGCACTTAAAATGGTGTTTTCTTAAAGAACTATGAGATAGATAATTAAACAGGAAAAAGTCGCTCAGCTTTGCTCAATCTATTGTCTACCACCACCAGAAAATTGATTTCCTGCAAATTTTGAGAGTCGCAATGCAGTTTGCTGGATACATGAAGTAATCCATGCAGTTTTAGAGCCATATTGCAGGTCTGTAAAACAACAGTCCCTCTAACCTTAATTTTAGGATCCAGACTGCGAGTGATTAAGGAGAAAGAACAATATGCTCATATACCACTACTGGTCCAGACCCTTAGCCAGGCCAAGTCCCCTTTGTGCCACTCTAACAACACAAAGTGGATTTAAGGCCACCCCATTGGAGTATCGAGGAATTCCCTTGATGTAGGGGAATGCCCTAGTGACATAAAGCTAGCACAGGCAGAATACCTAGAATACCTGCTGTACCTTCTGGGGCACTGTAGGGCAGGGCAGGGGAAAGGATGCTAGGTTAGAGTGCACTGTGCTCCCGCAGTCCTACACTGGAGACTCATAGACTCATAGACTCTAGGACTGGAAGGGACCTAGAGAGGTCATCGAGTCCAGTCCCCTGCCCTCATGGCAGGACCAAATACTGTCTAGACCATCCCTAATAGACATTTATCTAACCTACTCTTAAATACCTCCAGAGATGGAGATTCCACAACTTCCCTAGGCAATCTATTCCAGTGTTTAACTACCCTGACAGTTAGGAACTTTTTCCTAATGTCCAACCTAAATCTCCCTTGCTGCAGTTTAAGCCCATGGCTTCTTGTTCTATCATTGGAGGCTAAGGTGAACAAGTTTTCTCCCTCCTCCTGATGACCCCCTTTTAGATACCTGAAAACTGCTATCATGTCCCCTCTCAGTCTTCTCTTTTCCAAACTAAACAAATCCAATTCCTTCAGCCTTCCTTCATAGGTCATGTTCTCAAGACCTTTAATCATTCTTGTTGCTCTTCTCTGGACCCTCTCCAATTTCTCCACATCCTTCTTGAAATGCGGTGCCCAGAACTGGACACAATACTCCAGTTGAGGCCTAACCAGCGCAGAGTAAAGCGGAAGAATGACTTCTCGTGTCTTGTTTACAACACACCTGTTAATACATCCCAGAATCACGTTTGCTTTTTTTGCAACAGTATCACACTGTTGACTCATATTAAGCTTGTGGTCTACTATGACCCCTAGATCTCTTTCTGCCATACTCCTTCCTAGACAGTCTCTTCCCATTCTGTATGTGTGAAACTGATTGTTCCTTCCTAAGTGGAGCACTTTGCATTTATCTTTATTGAACTTCATCCTGTTTACCTCAGACCATTTCTCCAATTTGTCCAGATCATTTTGAATTCTGTTCCAAATGGCCTAAGTTAGATCAGTGCTGTGGCTGCTTTAACTTGTGGAAGGGGCCAGTCCAGCCCTCAACAGTTCATTATTGGGTGGGTGAGTGGGTGGAAGTGGGGTCTATAGGGAGACAGACAGGTGAAGTAAAGCCCCTCTCCATAGGTGCACAGAGCTCTCGAACAGCTTGGGATTCTGCACACTGCACTTAATTCAATTTAGAAAAAAAGGTTCCCTGAAGAAATGTGTGGGACTGGATACAAATGTGCGTGTGGGGGGGGGGGAGCGGCTAGTTATTCTTTTAACCCACTAACGAAGCTTTAAAAAGGTGGTAAACGAGCTCTTGTGTTGAAAAATTTAGTCACTATTCCAGCAAACTGATTTACCTGGTTTGACAGTGACATTTACAAATCCTTCTCCAAATGCGTTTTCACCAGAAACAGTCACTTTGAAGGCATAGAGGCCTACTGACAGCTGAAGCATAGAAAAGAGAGTGTTTCCAGTTACAGACAGGAATTTCACAGAGATCATCTGAACATTTAAAGATTTGCCCGTCAGACTGTAAACAAGCGATTTGAAATCCAGGCCTCTATCTATAAAGGCATGCACAAAGTGTGCTGGTCATTGCCCAGCGGTGGGGACTGAGAAGGAGCCACTTAAGACACATTTACTTTGCCCTAAAAAGGAGTTCTCAACCAGGGGTCTGAGGCCCCCTGGCGGGCCACAAGCAGATTTCAAGGGGTCCGCCATGCAGCGCCAGCATTAGACTCTCTGGGATCCAGGGCAGAAAGCTGAAGCCCCGCCATCTGGGGGTGAAGCCAAAGCCTGAATAATTTAGCTTCATGGGGCCCCTGGTGGTGTGGTGTCCAGGGCAGTTGCCCCACTCGCTACTTCCTAATGCTGACCCTGACTTTGATATGCAAAAAGCCAGTTGTTGTGGCACAGGTGGGCCGTGGTGTTTTTAATAGTATGTTGGGGGGGCCTCAGAAAGAAAAAGGTTGAGAACCCCTAACCTAAAAGATCATCAGACTCCTCTGAAAAACTTTATATGCCTAGTGAAGACTCTGACAAGGACAAAGGAAACAAGGGAACCTTGACAGTCGGTAAAACAAGAATAAACTTCTCTGTGATGCATAACTTATAAATTACAAAGACAGGAGGGTCCCATTTCACTCTAACACTATAGCTCACCAACTTTTTCTTTCTGTTGAGGAACGTTAGGCCAGATCCGCAGCTAATGTAAACTGAACATGTAACAGCTCCACGGTCTTCAGTAGAGCTCTGCTGATTTACATTAGCTGAGCGTGTAGCTTTTTGGATAGTAGTTAGAGTTGATTTATAAGCCAACAGTCCTAAAGCCAATCTGACAACATGCTGAGAGAAGCATAACTGAAGTACTCATACCAAATCAAAGATGCCTCCAATGCAGACTGAAAAAAAATATCTCATGCAGCGGTTATGAGAGTGAAAACAATGGGGAGTCCTTGTGGCATCTTAGAGACTAACAAATTTATTTGGGCATAAGCTTTCATGGGCTAGAACCCACTTCATCAGATGCATGGAGTGGAAAATACAGGAGCAGGTATAAATACATAAGAAGATGTGAGTTGCCTTACCAAGTGTGAGGTCAGTCTAACGAGATAATTCAATTAACAGCAGGATACCAAGGGAGGAAAAATAACTTTTTAAGTGGTAACGAGAGTAGCCCATTTCAGACAGTTGACAAGAAGGTATGAGTAATAGTAGGGGGAAATTAGTATTGGGGAAATTAGGTTTAGGTTTTGTAATGACCCAATCTCGCTTACTTGAGAGAGTTTCAGTTTCCGTGTATGCTTCTGCTCCATTTCACCCTCATAGTCTGCAGGGTGACTTATCAAGCTCCACTCATAGCTGTAGGCTCTTTCTGAGAGTGAAAAATCGTATTTATTACCTTGCCTTCAATATAAACAACTATACAGACATATGGGGAAACAATGAAATGAGGTTGAATGTCTACAATGCAAAATAATATAGTCAGAAACAATGACTTAATAAAAATGTCAGAACGACTATACTGGGTCAGACCAGTGGTCTACTTAGCTCAGTATTCTGTCTTCAGACCACGGTTGATGCCAGATGCTTCAGAGACAGTGAACAGAACAGGGCAATTATCGAGAGATCCATCCACTGTCATCCAGTCCCAGCTTCTGGCACTCACAGGCACAGGGACACCCAGAGCACGCGGTTGCGTCCCTGACCATCTTAGCTAATAGCCATTGATTGACTTATCCCCCATGAACATATCTAATTCTTTTCTGAACTCAGTTATACTTTTGGACTTCACAACATCCCCTGGCAACGAGTTTCACAGCTTGACTGCATGTTTTGTGAAGAAGTGCTTCCTTTTGTTTTAAATCTACTGCATACTAACTTCACTGGGTGACCCCTGATTCTTGTGCTTTGTGAAGGGGTAAAAAACACTTTCCTATTCACTTTCTTCACACCCTTCATGATTTTATAGACCTCCCCCATATCCCCCATTAGTCATCTTTTTCTAAGCTTTTTTAAATCTCTCCTCATACGGAAACTGTTCCGTATCCCTGATGAGTTTTGTTGCCCTTTTCTGTACTTTTTCCAATTCTAACATCTCTTTTTTGAAATGGGATGACCAGAACTGCATTCAGTATTCAAGATGTGGACGTACCATGAATTTATAGTGTGGCATTGTGATATTTTCTGCCTTATTATCTATCCCTTTCCTAATGGTTCCCAATATTGTTAGCTTTTTTGATTCCTGCTGCACATTTAGCAAATGATTTCAGAGAACTATCCATAACAACTCCAAGATGTGTTTCTTGAATGGCAATAGCTAATTTAGATCCCATCATTTTGCAGGGATAGTTAGGATTATGTTTTCCAATGTGAATTACTTTGCATTTATCAACACTGGGCAAGAAAATGGCAGATGAAATTCAATCATCCAGTTTTGTGAGAGCCCTTTGTAATTCTTCAGTCAGCTTTGGGCTAAACTACCCTTGGTAATTTGTATCATCTGCAAATTTTGACACCTCACCTCACCCCCTTTTTCCAGATCTTTTATGAATATGTTGAACAGCACGGGTACCAGCTCAAATCCTTCTGGGACCCCACTATTTACCTCTCTCCCCTGTGAAAACTTCTGATGTTTGAGTCTGATCTGAATCATTGCTCCATACAGTATGTGTCAAGCTGCTTCAACATGCTGTATCTCCTCACTTCGGCGGTGGGTCCCAGGGCGGAAGGACCCCCCGCCGCTGAATTGCAGCCAAAGACCTGGAGCGGAAGAAGCTCCTGGGGCCCAGGCCCCGCAAGAGTTTTCCAGGGCCCCTGGAGCAAGTGAAGGACCCCACTTTAGGGGCCCCAAAAAGCTCTCATGGGGACCTGGGGCAAATTGCCACACTTGCCCCCCCCCCCCCCCGGCCCCAGGCGTCTCTGCCTCACTGTCACTGATACCAGCTCCTGAACTGTCCTGGTGCTAAACATTCATGCACAAAGAATTCATTCTTTGCACCAGGAGCTGACAGCATTAAGAAAAGCTCATCTTACTGTTCTCAGCCTAAATTTGTTTCCAGCAGATAGTGTGAGTGGACACATTAGTCCAGATCCTCCCTGGTGTAAATCAGTGTAGCTCCAGAGGAGGAGATGGTTAATTAATTTGCATGCTCAACACAAAAACCACACTCACTAATCACAGAATCATCGACTTTAAGGTCAGAAGGGACCATTATGATCATCTAGTCTGACCTGCTGCACAATGCAGGCCACAGAATCTCACCCACCCACTCCTGTAACAAACCCCTAACCTATATCTGAGCCACTGAAGTCCTCAAATTGTGGTTTAAACACTTCAAGGTGCAGAAAATCTTCCAGCAAGTGACCCATGCCCCACGCTGCAGAGGAAGGCGATAAACCCCCAGGATCTCTGCCAATCTACCCTGGAGGAAAATTCCTTCCTAACCCCAAATATGGCGATCAGCTAAACCCTAAGCATGTGGGCAAGACTCACCAGCCAGACACCCAGAAAAGAATTCTCTGTAGTAACTCAGATCCCACCCCATCTAACATCCCATCACAGGCCCTTGGGCATCTTTACCATTAATAGTCAAAGATCAATTAATTGCCAAAATTAGGCTATCCCATCATACCATCCCCTCCATAAAATTATCAAGCTTAATCTTGAAGCCAGAAATGTCTTTTGCCCCCACTGCTCCCCTTGGAAGGCTCTTCCAGAACTTCACTCCTCTAATGGTTAGAAACCTTTGTCTAATTTCAAGTCTAAACTTCCTGATCGCCAGTTTATATCCATTTGTTCTTGTGTCCACATTGGTACTGAGCTTAAATAATTCCTCTCCTCCCTGGTATTTATCCCTCTGATATATTTATAGATAGCAATCATATCTCCCCTCAGTCTTCTATTGGTTGGGCTAAACAAGCCAAGCTCTTTGAGTCTCCTTTCACAAGGCAGGTTTTCCATTCCTCCATTAATCTCTAAAGCCCACTTTGAAATGCCCCTCCGCAGCTGGTGCCACAGAGAACTGTCTCTGCAGATTAAAAGGAAAAGTTCTGACCCTCGGGTCCCCTCCTAGCTGTGGCTGTACATACAGCCTCAAAGCCAAGCTGTGTTCATGTGTCAATATTTTATGTCTCCTTGTTTGAAAACATTGTTAAATTCACCTGTTGGGGGTGGTGGCACAACAAAGGCATTGAGTTCAGCTTCGTTTTTTGGTAGAGTCACCTGTAAGTTATCTCCAGCTGACACCACGAGTTCTTTTACTATATCTGAAAAAAGTATTACATTTTTAAAAAACAGAATAAGGGGGAAAATGATTTGAAAAATAAATTGTAATAGGGATTGCATATTTATTGTACATCATCTGACAACTTTCTGGGGAACGATAGGGAAGAGTTACATTTTCTTGATAAATTTGATTACGGATTAATCTTCTCTCACCAGCTTACACTTGAGAACAGCGCCCCCTGAAGCTGAAATCAGAATTAACTCATTTTTGTTTTAAAATCGATATTGGTGATTTTTCCAGTATACCATGTATAGTCATTTTGCTTTGAACACACAAAAATCATAATTTTCCCCCCACAGTACCAACGTGTTTTTCCTTAATAAAAGTATGGAAATTTGGGACACTAAAGGGTAACAGTGGTGAATTAGAAAGGACATGTATGAGAACGTGAGCATGGCTGCATTCAGTCTATATGTAGTTTTTCCTCAAGTTTCCCAGTCACTAGCTTTCCATTTCCATCTGATACCTATAGAGGGAACATAAGCAGCAAACTAAGGGCCACATTTTGTCTAACCCTGTAAATGTGCACTACAGAAAGCAGAGAGTAAAGGAAGCTTCCTCCAGCCTCCAAACCCTCCATACATGATGCTTCCAGAAAGCCATTGCTCATGTTTCCCAAGTACAGACCAGAAACCAAATTAGCAAATTAAGAAGCAGTCTAAATCTCAAGAGAGGCATAACCAGGCAGACTCGGAGAAGTCAGTTCCTGCAGACCTGCTAGCACCCGGAGGTCAGTGCTGACTCTTTTTACAGGTAAGTGCTACTGCTGCATGCACTCTCCCTAGCATGCCCAGAGGCACTCTCTTTTTCTGCAGGATGCCTCTGATTGCATCTGCTCTGCCTCTATAGCTCTACACAGATCACCAAACCCAGCTGTGTCTGTTGTGCTTAAAGGCACAATTCAGCCCTAAATTCAATCAAATGTGTTTTTGAGTCATCAGTCAAACAGCTCTCTGTTATTCTGATAACAGGCTTCTGAATGCTTTCTAATGCTTCTTGGAAGCATTCCAAAGAAATCACAACCAGCCAAGTCAGAACTAAAAAAGATTACACCAAATAAAGTAACAACACTTACTAATGCAATAGGAGCTCACTTTTCCACCAACTGTGTACTTTTCACAGGTTGGCATGATGCCGCAATTGGCATGATTAATATGTTATTCATAGCATCACGTTTTCAAAGTCCATGAAAATAGCAGGAGAACATGGAACACACAGCTTGGCTAACAGGTGACAGTATGCTTTGCATCTTATTTCATGCTGCCTTCCCACTAGGAACAGTCTTTCACTTCTTGGCCACAAAGAGTCCTTCCTCTGTTCCTTCAAACCACTTTTCCATCTACAAGGTCCACAGATCCTTTAACCAATGGGATTTGTATAGTAGTGCACTTTCAGGCAGGGTTCAGTTAAACAGAACTATATATACCCAGGGTTTTATAATCCTTCCCCAATACTGAGAGACCGCAGCCTGGAGCACCCTGCTACCAGAGGCTGCATTTGCTGATGTCTAAATGTCATTTGTAAATTTTGAGCAGATATGTCCAGCAGACATCATCTGGTGCAGAAGATCTCTCAGCCTGGGAAGCTGCTACCACTCCGAGCGAGTGGGCTTTGATGCTGGTTGCTGGAGATATTCTTGTCTGAAAGGCTTGATATATGCACTATCCCAACCATCCTGAAATAGTAGATTTTGATGCTCTTTTCTTTGGATGATAGAGAGCAGATCAAGCACAGAATTTGCAAAAGGCCTGTATGCAACTGATTTAGAGCTGAGGTCTCCATGAACATCCAATGTATGCCAGAACTTCTCTCTTGTGTGGACAGGATCACAATTTCTTCAGTTCTGAAAAACTGAGTTAGTTTTTGGGATACAGGCTGGGGCTTTTTGAAAACCATCTTTTCATTGTAGAATGTGCTATATTGCTTCTCAATAGGCAAAGCCCCAGACTCTGACACTCTCTTGGTGGAGGTGATGTCCATCAGGAAAGCATCCTTGGTGGAGAGGAAATACAGGGATACCTTTCTGAGGGGTTCAAAGGGATGCAGAGTCAGTGCGTTAAGAACCACATTGCGGTTCTATGGCAGCACTTGATTAATCTTAAAATGATGAAGTAAAGATGCAGCTCTGAGGAAACACTAGGGGGAGGGAGGTTCAGTGCTACCTGCCCCTTGACTTCTTCCAAGTCCCATTTTAAGTCCTCTTCAGCCCTCCCCATCCCTTGGATGCTACTGAGGAGAGGCAGGAGGGAGCAGGGAAAAAGCTGCCTGGCCTGTGGTTGAAGCCACACACTTTGTGAGGTGGGGCTCATCTCATTGCTCAGGGGGCCCCTTTGTAGCTTTTTTCCCTTTGTCATGGTAGGGGGGACTGACACCTGCTTCAGGGTCCTGCGTTTCTGTGTGTTTGGGTCCAGGCTGGCTACTCTTGGCTCAAAAGAGAAATTCTCCAAAAATCCCTGCCCTGATGGCTCTACTGAGATGTGCCAGGCTCTTCTGCCAGGCACTCCCATGAGCAGAGTGGAGCAAACAGCACACATTCAGGCTTTCCCCTTCTTCCCATTCTCCTCCATGCTGAATTCAAGTTTTTCCCTCTAACAGTCGAGCAAGACACTGACTTTTGGAAATATGTTTGCACACTGACATTATCATCGTTCTCTCCATAGCAGGTAGGGAGTAAATGTACATACTGCAAACTAAGCCTGGGCTCTAACTCACGTCTGAGTCCAAGCCCCACTGCTGCCCACAAGCAAACCAATCTGACTCAGGTCAGCAAACATAGGGCACTGCTGGGGGTTGGGTCAGAGCCCAAGTACTGTTGTGGCTTGGGTACAAGCCTGTCATTTTGCAGCATGGGATGCAGCTCAAGCTAAGTACCCGAGTCAGAAGGTCTGAGTAGTGCAATATGGATGTGATATCCTGGCTGTGAGACCCGGTTCCAGCAACTGTAAGCCCAGGCTTACAATGCAGTGTGGACACTGAAGTATGGGCTTGGAAACACTGTCCACAAGTCTGGGTCTCCCAGGACCTGGCTCAGAGTGCAGTGTAGATATACCCAAAGTAAGAAAGTTTTATCAAACGGGGCCAGGCTTGCAGTGAGACGCTAAATTAGCCTGCTCGCCTCTGAAGGCTCATTTCACAACCAGTGCTGCTCAACTGAGACCGCCTTCTAAGCATTTCCATACTATCCATTGCCAAAGATAAACCAATGAACTCTGGCTTTCAGGGTTTTTCTTCATGCAACCTGTGTCACCATATTAAAGTGCTGATAAGCTATGTTTTGGTATAAAACCTGCACTGCCCCATTGAAGTTGGTAATCAGAAGTGACTCGAGCCACCAACATGGCACTCAGTGTCAGCACTGTCTGGGCATCAGAGTAGGGCTATTTGCCTTAGGAGGAGTCAACAGTTCTCATTTTATTTTTAAAAGCTCCTCCTTGAAGAAAAAAGTTACCTGCTTTGGCAGCAGTGGTGGGAGATGGGAGCTGCTGTGTGACAGTGGCCTGAGAGATGACAGAACTAGCTGGAAGTGGTGTGATCCCATCTTGTGTCAGACTCCAGGGGGCTGTTGTTGGGATTTGAGTTCTCTCTGCAATAGCTTGGGTAGATTCCAGATTGTCTGAAGGAAGATTATGGGAAGGCATTAGAACCTATAAAGGAAACAGTAAGGGTACAATTATTATGAATAAATCATTTTTCCTACTCAGAAATACATTATATATAATGCATGAACTAAGCCCAGCGATGTGTGTCATTGGGATATCCTGAACATGAAGAAAAACCATTACCAATGAAGGCCCACATTCTCCCATCATATTTTTAAGAAACTGCTTTCAACCTCAACAGGAGTTTCCACATGCAGAATACAAGGATATGGCTATTAACATATAGTTTGTCACATTCACTTGTGTCTAGTCTTAAATTAAGACTAAGCTTTTCAGGGCAGGGAGTATGTCCACTTTTGTGGATAACGATCCTTATCTACTGATAAATACCTGAACACTGACCAACCTTCCAGGGTTAAAAGCAGTGTTTCTGTAACCATGTAATGTCCGTTAATACTTAACATTTATACACAACTACTAATAAATCACCACAACACACCAAGGACATAGGAAAGTATTAGTATACCCATTACACTGACTTATTTTATTGAACAGAAGCCGGGATTTGAAATAACTTGGACAAGGCCACACACTGACATAGTGCCATGACCTGGATTAAGACGCAGGAATTTCGGAGTCCCCACCCTGTGCATACTCCCCTAGATAGCTTTGCCTTAGTGCACATTAGAATGCATGTTGCTGTTAAAGGATGATGCTTTTTGAAGGCAAGAAAGCCAGAATAGCTTACAGACACACTGTAACCCTGATCCACGTACACAAGTCTGAAAGTTTAAACTGGGATCCCTATACCCAACTACCAGACGCTTTACTCCTTACTGTTTGGTAGCTATCTGAGTGTCTTCCCTTGACCTAAGTTGCATTGCATTGCAATTACGCTAGCCAGGAGAAAGGCTGTTTGTTTGCAAGGAGCACACTCTTTTCTTATACTGTCATGTGACAGCAGTGGACAATGAAACACTGATTTCCTCTCGGGCTACTATACTAATCTATTTTGATTTGAAAAGGGCCTACAAAGCAGAACATTATGGTGCACACTTCACTACTACTTCTGGAATCTTGAGGCAGCCCTACCTCTTTCCCAAGGTTGTCACTGGCTTGTACAGGTGGCTGTCTAGCTGCTTTGCTCTCAGTGGACTCCACTGGGAATGGTGTCATCTCAGCGAGAGATGGCAGCTTCTCCTTGGCGTGTTCAACAGGAACAGAGTTTGAATTGGACCCACTTTTAATCACGAGATTTTCCAGCCTACTGCCTTCCCTCTGCTTTTCAGCTAAATCCTCATGGTCTTCTTCGGTATCAGCTACTGTAGAGTTGAAGCCATTTTCACTGGCCACCATCAGGCCCCAGTCCATGTAATCCGTGTTCGCTTTCTGTTTGTGCTTGATGCTCAGCTGAAAGGGGTCCTGTTCCAAGTCCCTGTAGTCATCAGTGTATTCAGGTATCTCCTCAAAGCTGTGATCTTTACTCAGCAGAGACAGCTCCTTCAGGTGACTCACTTCCTCAGAGGGCTCACCCTGTAGTCCCACAGAGTGAGCCACATTTGGCAGCACCTGTCCATACCCTAACAATGCACCTGGCCTCTGAGAAGGCCTAAGTACAAACGTAAGGTAAGACTTCACTGTTTCAATTTTCTTGGGTTCACAATTTTCTTTATGCTGACAGTTCACAATGTAGCAGCGCCGTTCAAACATCCAGGATAAGTCACAACCCGAAAGATCGCAGCAAGCCGCTATGCAGTCTGACATCGACATGGCATGGGGAACTCTCATAATTTTAGTGGTGTCTAAATTAGGAGATATCACTGCGTCCGAGTACGTGGCTCCTTCCGTGCACTGCTCACAGAAATACCCTGAAACAACATATGCTGACATTAGGCAGAGAACTACAATCACACAGCTGTACAAGTTGCCATCATGCCTTGAGGGACTTTTCATACAAGGGCAAAAATGTAAACCATATTAAGATTAATTATAAATCCTTATACCATGCACAAATTTCACCATTATTTTCCTTACAGGGTTTGCTAATTCTTGAAGATATGTGTGTGCATTAAGAGTAATATTTTACATTCAGGTAGCATTTCTCATCCAAGGGTCTCAAAGCTTCTTACAAAGTATCTCTTATCCCATTTTACAAATACAGATGCTGAGGCAAAGAAGTTACATGACTCACCGAACATCCTACAGCAAGCTAGTAGCAGAGCAGGGAACATAAGAACCCTGATGGCACAACATACATGTTGTGACACTAGTAGACCAGATGCCAGCTTTTGCCAAGGCTGTAGTCGTTGGCTGAGCACTGACACATTCAGAGCTGGAAACCAGACCAGCTCACATGTATGTTAATATTGTTTAAGACAGGTGTTAGACTTGTAAGATGTGTTCAGTCTTTAGGCGATATAAAATGCTTGTAAGTTGCTGTGTGCATTAATTTTACTTGTAATGTCTGTATCCCATGCTATAAGGTAGTATGTAACTTTTGCTTTATAACTGTAAAAATGCCTGCTCTGAACTTGTGAACCCAGGCAGGAGGAGTGGTTCACCTGCCCATCAAGGAGGATTATCAAAACTAAGTGGGCTATTGTGAAACATCACCATACAAAGACTGGGTTAATGGCCCTCTCACACCTGGGAAGGTGCTACGTGCAAGGAAGCTCGTCCCATTAGCTTGAATTCTGGAAGAAGGAAATAAAGAGAACTGACATGAAAATGCTTCATCTCTTTGCTCTTTGGACTCTCAAAGGACTGGAGTTAGGAAACAAAAGCAGGGATCCCCAGGGTCAACCTACGTTAGCCCTGAAAGGCATTCATTGCTGACAGATTACTACAACTCCTCCTCCTGGGAGAATTCTGCACCAAAGAATTAAAAATTCTGTACACAATATTTTAGAATTCTGCATATTTTATTTGCCAATATAATCATGGCACTTTCAATTTTGGTAATTTATTTCCAAATACCTGTCAGCAAGTATGTCTGTAACAATACAGATGACCAAAAAAGATTCTAGAAATGTTTTTTTGACAAATAGATTCCTTACTAGGCATATTAATAAAGAATTTGTAGTTTAAATGAATTATTACTCAAATACAGAAACATATTTCAAGCATCCCTCAGAAGCAGTGGAAAAGCTTGGGGGAGTCAGAGGTAACAGAGGAGCTGAAGGAAATGGAAGTAATTGATGGGCAGGAGCAAACCTGGAGGGTGGTTGGGTGTGAGGAGAACTATGGAACACGGGGGGCTTTGGGGGCGGAGGGGAAGGAGAAATTATTAGGGAGTCTGGGAGCCTCACCCATGTAGACCCTGGCTGACCCCTAGCCTCTCCCATTCAATCAGGCACATCTGCCCCCATCCCCAATTGTCCCTGCACCCTCCTTCCCCTGTTTCCATGTGTCCCTGAACCCCTACTCAGCTGCCTCTCTCTCCACCACCATGCGTTCCTGCATCCCCACTCAGCCACCCCCTCCACCCCATCCCCGTGTCCCTGCACCCCCAATCAACCACGCCTTCTCCCCCATCCCCATGTGTCCCTGCTCCCCCACTCAGCCACCCCTCCTCCCCCTGGGCAGCAAGATAGACTGAAGTGCCCAAAAAAACTGTGACTCCATTGTGAGACTGTCAGAGTGCTTCAGGAGTTCACATTTGTTACTTGGTTCGTGAAATATAATTGGAGAACATACAACTAGTTTGGGGTGTCTTCCCTGCTTTTGACAGTCTGCCCTGAGGTTGGCAGTCACCCAGACATGGTCCTGCACCACTCCAGACAGCGTGACATATATACTTTTTGAATTTGATTTTAAAAAGTAACACACACATTTTCATTCTGGTAAGAAAGAAGGAAAGCACCACATATGTCAGATGTTAGTCACATCACTTAATGAACCACATGATGGTGCTCAGATACCAAGGTGATGGGCATGGTACAAGAACCTGGATGGAATCTAATCCGACTCCTAGTCCCCTGCTTTAATCATTAGCTCCTGCTTCCTCCCAGGAGCTTGCTCCTTCCAACACAACATTTCTTTACTACTATTTCTTTATTGCAGTGACATGTGTGACTCCACAGTTATTTCCATAACAAGAGACTATTAGGTCATGAATGCAGGATTATGACAACGCTGTAGGATGAAGCGGGGGGGGGGGGGGGTTTTCAATCGAGCACAAATAAAGACAATACTTAGGTCAGTCAATTACTTTTTGTAAAAGGAATTATGTTTCAAGTTTGCTCTAGTGTAAAAAAATATTCCTCTTCAGATTTGATTATTTGTGTATATAGTCTCCTCAAAAATCCAGTTGCTATGTAAAAATGGCACATTCTTATTAACATGGTTTTGAGTCAGATTTCCTGACTTAACTGATGAAACCAGGATGCTACTGTTAGTGCTGCAGAACACAATTTTGGAAGAGTGAGCTGGATTTCACTCTGCATCATGCATCGACAAAAGCGTCAGCTGAGTTCTGATGACAGAATCTTTATCACTGGTGATGGTAAAAGAGGCAGAAAGAAAACAACCAGGGATCTGACATTCAAGCCAGGAGTGACACCAGGGTTTCTGGCGCCCTAGGCAGAATGTGGGGGTGGGACGGGCATTTTGCGCACTCCCCACAGGGCGCACGGGAGCTTCTGGTTCTGCTCCTGTCGCACTGCCGAAGAAGGACCCTCCGCCAAAATGCCGCAGGCGACAGCGGCAGCCATTGCCAAAATGTCGGCAGTAGCTCAATTGCCTGCCACTGTTTTCCGTGGCACGTCGGCGGAGGATCCTTCTTCGGCGGCGCAACGGGAGCGGAATCTGTGGGGACTGTACAAAATGCTGCCCCCCGAATCCTGGCGGCTTAGGAGATTGCTTAGGGTCACCTAATGGAAGCACCGGCCCTGATTCAAGCTAAGGATCAAATCCTACTCTGCTGTACTAGTGAACGAGCAAGGATAAGTATGGTATCCCCAGTCAGCACTGGCTCCTGGGCAGACAGACCTCTGCTCAACTGTTACTTTTGAAAACCACGGCCTATATTTTTATAAGTGAACTTTATGCTAATGCAACGTGATGTATTGACATTCCGACAGATTGAAGTCCTTCATTTACCCACAGCATAGGTACAGCATGGATCAGTTTTACCTGTCAAAATATATTTCAATCTCCATGCTCTACCCAGCCCTGGGCCTCTCTGAGGGCAGTAGTTGTTTCAGATCAGTGATTCTCAATCTTTTTCATACTGTCTCTCCATGTCACAAAAGCAGAAGTTTCAGGACCCCTTCTAATTCATTCATTCAGAAAGGAAGAGTAGCAAACGACCCTCCTGGACCTGTTCACAGCCCCCAGGTTGAACACCTGTGTTTTAGAGCTTTTACGATTTCCCCTGCACAAGCAGGCATTCACTCGGTCATGTCTAAGCATTACAGCACAGGTAGGTAGCTTGATTTTCAGACATGCCGAGTACTCCCATGCTCCCGCAAATGTTAAATCTGGCCAACCCTCCCTTTCCCTGCCCCCCTTCCCCCCCCAAAAAAAGTGTCAAATCTGACCATGGAAAAATCAGCTCAAGAAGTTCAGTGGTGCTCAGCATTGAGCAACATGCATCACCGAGGGAAGCTCTATACTTCAAAAGATGCAACAGTTCAGCTGTGCCATTATAGCACTACAGTGAAGACGCTTCTCCCGTCAGCAGAGTTAGCCCATCTCCACGAGAGACGCTAGCTATATTGATGGCAGAAGCCCTCTGGCTGACATAGTGCTGTCTATGCTAGGGGTTAGGTCAGTAGAACTGTGTTGCTCAGGGGTGTGAATTTTTCACACCCCTGAGCGACAGTTATACCCATGTAAGTTTATAGTGTAGACCTGGCCTGAGTGTCTTGGAAAGTCAACAGCTGCCCTTCCGTATGGATGCACGGGAGCGGATTTTTCAAAAAATGCAGTGATATGCATCACTCCTGACAAGGAACAATTGAGCCTACTGTGCCTAAGCCAAAGCCCCATGAAGTCAATGGAAGCTTTTCCACCAGCTTCAGTGGGAGCACCAACTGGCCCACTTTAGAGTCTGAAGCAGTAACTGGGCACAACTGGATGATGCAAGGATGAAGTTTCAGCCTCAGCACTACATTCTTGGTTGGTTGGTTGGTTTCAACTGGGATATGAAAGCCCTGCTTTCAAAGGCAACTCAGTCTGATCTCCAGTTTTCCCATCTGCACTCCACAGTGGTCCCAAGTGAGAGAATTTTGATGTCTGTCTATCTGATTTGTAAGAAACTTGCTGAAAAATTAGGTACTTAGATGGTCAAGTTTTAACACTTGGGCCTGCAAAACTGTGACCCCAATTGACTGCAGGCATAAAATTAAGCAGTTTTTAAAAACTGTGCCTAAAGTCAGTTGTGGTCAGAAAGCAATATGCCATTCCACTCTGGAAAGAGACTGTGCAAAAACAGCATCATGCAGTTCCACATTTATAGTGCCTGAATGACTTGCAGATCATGTGTGCTTAGTTTACAGTTAAAAAGATGGTTTTCCTAATTCGCCAGCACTGCAGTCATGCTGTGAGCTTTCTGGATCATGCAGCATCACCAGCAGTAAAGGTTCTGCTGTAGGCCAAATATACCTACATCTGTGCTACCTTATAACTACAGCAGGCTTGCTCAGGCATAACTGAGGACATAATTTGGAGATAATGGAGTTGCACAAGTGGCCCTATCACAGATGTTAATAATTCTGTTGATAATGTGTAAACCAGAAAAGAATAATCTCACACTCCCAGAGCTGTTTTGGGCTAACTTTAGGACAAATTAATAAAGACAATTTTCCCCCCACTAAAGTCAGCAGACTTAGCTCTTCATACACGTGCAGGGAGCAGATCTGTTGAGTAAAAAGGCACCATTTTTACAGTCCCTTTGTAGAGTAAAGTTATTCCTTATGTTGGGTCTAAACTTTTGGTGAACTTTGGGGAGCCAAAACACACCCAGACTGGCCGTCTCTGCATAATCCTTTCTGAACCCTTTATCGAACAAAGCACTGACCTGCAAACTACTCATGACACCCCCTTTATTAAGTAGCCATTAGCCTTTATCTCTATGCATTTACTTGTTAAACTTGCTTTTCCTGTAAAATCTTGATTGATTATGCATGACCATTATCTTTTGTTAATCACTTTGTTTACTTCTGTGTATAAATATTGATGCTCACCCCTAATAAAGGGGCCACACTTAATCTAAAGCTTTTTAGAGCTAAGGATAGTGTGAGCCCGTTGATCAACGCATTGGTGTCTGGTCTCTGACAGAATTGTGTGCCCCATACCAACTCCGCACGAACTCGGGTGCTGGAGAGGTGAGTGAGGACTTGCTTTATTACCTAACAATTTGGGGGCTCGTCCGGGATTCCTTCTGGTGCGGTACCTCTGTCCAGTGGTCAGACCACTCATATATGAATTGGCAAGGCGCCACAGGAGATTTCTCCCAGCCAATTCAATATTGAGGGGTCGTGTACTGGACAGCAGGGTAAACGCCAGTTGGAGGGCTCCTGTCAGACACCATGGGTCAAGGGACTAGCGTGCCTCTTGAGAGTCCGTTGGGGATTGTAAATAAGTTATGGAACGAAGGGAAACTCCCAGTACAGACAGGAATGTCTAGGAAGAAGTTGTACACACTATGTGTAAGGAATTGGACTGGGTATACCGCGGTATTGGCCGACCCGGAGATGAGGTGGCCTTCGTATGGCTCTTTCGAACAGGCTGCCTTAAGAGGAGTAAAGAGCCTGATCGAAAAAGACCATCCGGGACAGTTATGTTACTGGTTTTGTTGGGACACAGCAGCAGAGCTGTGGAAATCTTTAAAAATTATGGCAGTCAGGTACTCTCCCGAGAGTGAACCCCCTCCAGGTTATTTCGATGAAGGGTGTAGACCACGGCGTGTTTTGACTCGTCAGCTGGTCCCCTCTGCACCTGCCCCTATTCCTCCGCAGGGGGACTCTCTCCATGTAGCAGAGGGGAATCTGCAGAATCCCAAATTGGAATTTCTGCAGAAGGATGAGGAGGAAATGGAGGGGCAAACCTCGGGAGGAGTAGTTACTAGACTAATGTCCAAACAGATACAGCAGGGTGCATGCCCCCCCCGAGGATAGCCCAGAGGATGTCCCCGTCAAATCTCTTGCGAGTAATAAAAGTATAGTTAGAGAGATGCCTTTACAGGTGCACCACCAGCTCAGCCCATTCCCCAGGCCTGGATCAACTACGGGAAACAGCAGCAGCTGCAGCAAACTCAGCCTCCTCAATGACGGTACCCCGGGGGCGAAGACAAACAATGTGATGGTCTTATTTCCTTAATGTCTTTAGCCGGCTCCTTTCTCACTTTCTCCCCTCCCAGCAAAGAGCCTCGTTTAACCCTTTCAGTCCAGGGACTGCCTGTCTCTTTCCTCATTGATACTGGGGCTACTTTCTCTCTTTTAAATCATGCCCCCTCTCCCTGGCTATCCTCTGAGGTTAAAACTGCGACTGGGGTGGAGGGCAACCCACAGTCTCTGGAACTCACTTTGCCTTTGAATGTTGTTTATGCTGATAAATGTTTTCCTCACCGTTTTCTTTTTTCCCCAGCTTGTCCGATCCCTTTGATGGGCCGGGATTTACTCTGTAAGCTTGAGGCTACTTTAACATGCACTCCTGAAGGGGTAGGATTATTGATGACAGTGTTAGGAGATTCGGCCCCTACTCAGGGTAATTGGGAAACACCCCCCTCTCTCTCCCCTGACCTCACTGACTTGCCTCCAACCCTCTGGGGAATTTCTGACACTGATGTTGGCCTGCTCCTTTCGGCAGAGCCCGTAAGGATTCAGGTGAAGCCTTCCTTAACCCCCCCGTCAGTCCCTCAATACCCCCTGTCGCTGGAAGCCCGGGAGGGCATCCGCCCCATTATCGAGGGATTCATTGCACAAAAGCTAGTCCGCCCTCAGCGCACTCCCTGTAACACCCCTATACTGCCTGTCAAAAAGCCTCCTAAAAAGGACGGAGACCCTGTTCGTTGGCGCTTTGTACAGGATCTACGAGTTGTTAATCAGTATGTGGTCCCTCTTCATGCAGTAGTTCCTGACCCAGCTACTATCATCAGCCAAATCCCCTGGGATGCTGAGTGGTTCACTGTTATTGACTTAAAATCAGCTTTTTTCAGCATTCCTGTGCACCCAGACTCTCAGTATCTCTTTGGTTTCACCTGGGAGGGACAAAGTTATGTCTGGCAACGACTCCCTCAAGGCTACAGAGACAGCCCCACGATTTTCAGCCAGTGCCTCCGCCATGACTTGGAAGGTTTCACCAGTCTGCAGGGATCCACATTGGTCCTATACGTAGATGACATCCTATTAGGTAATCGCGAAAAAGCTGCCCTCCGCATCGATGGTAAGGCACTTTTATTATACCTACACACCAGAGGCCACAAGGTAGACCCTAAAAAGATTCAGTGGGTCTCACAAAAGGTCCGATATCTGGGCTTCCTGTTAACCCCAGAGGGAAGACAGATGAACCCAGCCCGCATAAAGACTATTCAAAACTGCCCTCTACCGAACACCAAGAAACAACTTCGAGGTTTCTTAAAATTAATTGGCTTCTGTCGCCCCTGGTTGCCGTCCTGCGGGGAGTTAAGCAAACCGCTCCACCGACTCACTGCTAACCTTGCTCCTGACCCTTTGTAGTGGTCCCCGGACACTATTCAAGCCTTTCAGTTACTCAAGGACAGTGTGGCCTCCTCCATGTCTCTCCGTCCCCCCAATTACAGCAAACCCTTTCACCTTTTTGTCCACGAGAGGGGCGGAATTGCTAGTGGTGTCCTTACCCAGCTGAGCGGGCCCCACCATTTCCCGCTTGCTTTTTACTCTCAGCAAATCGACCCTGTCGCTCAGGGAACCCCATCCTGCACCCGGACTCTGGCAGCAGCTGCCCTGCTGATCACAAAGGCAAAGAGCCTAACCCTGGGTCATTTTACCACGGTTTGGACCTCTCATGCCTTGTCAGCCCTTCTGCGTAGGGGCACAACCCAAGTCTTTTCGGCCCATCGTCAGCAACAGCTAGAGGCCGAACTCTTAGAAGACACTAACCTAATTTTTGAAAGGTGTGGACCCCTTAATCCAGCTACCTTGCTTCCTGACCTGCCAGTCCTCCAGGATCAGCACGACTGTGTGGAAGTAGTTTACAGCATCTTACAGATAAGAGACAACCTGTTTGACGTGCCACTGGACAACCCCGATTGCATCCTCTTCTCGGACGGAAGCTCCTTCTATGTTGATGGCAAGCGTTTCACTGGTTATGCTGTCACCTCTGAATGGGACATTCAAGAGGCCGCCTCACTGCCAGGCAACTGGGGAGCCCAAGCCGCTGAACTCTATGCCCTGGCCCGAGCTTGCCAGTTGGCCGCTGGTAAGACCGTTACCATTTTTACTGATAGCAAATATGCTTTTGGAGTTGTGCATTGTCATATCCACCTCTGGAAGTTTCGAGGTTTCCAGACAGCTGCCGGTAAACCCATTCAGCACCTCCCCCTCATCCACAAGCTTTTGGACACCCTCCAAAAACCCTCTGTCCTGGCTGTAGTTCACTGCCGGGCCCATACTAAAGATAGTAGCCCCGTTACCCGTGGGAATGCCCTGGCTGACGCCTCCGCTAAGAAGGCTGCCACCTTACCTTTAGCCATGCCCACATTGGCTATTGCAGCCTCCTCCTTTACTCCACCGCACCCCGTACCAGTACCCGCTGCTGAACTACAATCGTGGGAGAGCCTCGGGGCCACTCTGGTCAAAGGGACCTGGCTTATGCCAGATGGCCGAGCCTGCCTCCCTCGCTCCACATACCCCGTGGCAGTTCGTTGGCACCATGATAAAGGGGGTCACTACGGCACGCACGCCCTCGTGGACACTATCGCTCGCTTTTGGTATGCTCCAGGCATTCAACCCTATTGCCTATCAATAGTGAAAGCATGCAGCACATGTCAGCGTAATGGACCTGCTCCGCCTCTTAACAAAATTAAGGGTGGAAGACCTCCGCCTGCTGCTCCATTTCAACATCTTCAAATTGACTTTGCAGATATGCCAAAGGCTTTTGGGAAAAAGCACCTCCTTGTTTTGGTTTGCCCTCTGACTTCCTGGGTCGAAGCTTTTCCTACTGCTAATTGTACTGCTGCCACAGTGGCGAAAATTCTCCTTAGAGATATTGTACCCCGTTTTGGCATCCCTCTTGTGCTCGACTCAGATCGCGGACCTCACTTTACTGGTCATGTCCTTGGCCGTTTAGAACATTTCACACTCCTTTCATACACCCTACCACCCCCAGTCTAGCGGGAAAGTTGAGCGTATGAATAGGGAACTTATGTTTACATTGGCTAAATACTGTCAGGAAACAGGATTAAAGTGGCCTCAGGTACTTCCCTTGGTCCTGTTTCACCTTCGTACTCGCCCAACCCGCGCATTGGGATTATCCCCCTTTGAACTGCTCTATGAACACCCCCCCTTTTCAAAGGCGGGGCGCTACCACGTGCTGATGTTTCACTATTGGGAGGGGATCATTTAACCGTGTGTCAGTTTGTCTCCCTACAGGCTCGCCTCCGTACCCTTTGGAAAGCCTCGCAGTTTTCCCAGACCGTGCCGCTGGAGGAACAGATCCACCCGTTCCAACCAGGGGACTTCGTCTGGGCCAAAAAGTTCGTTCGTGACGACACCCTCCAGCCAAGGTTTACTGGACCCCACCAGGTTCTTTTAACAACCCAGACTGCAGTGTTCCTGGAAGGACGCAAATCTTGGATCCACCACTCCCACGTCAAGCCAGCCGTAGTGGACCACAGTGACGGACCAGCAGCTCTTGTCACCACTGAGGACACTGCCTTCGACCAGTGGACCAGCTTACCTCTCTCAGACATTAGACTTAAATTGACTCGAAAAAAATGAGAGGACCCTTTATTCTGACAACTGTATGTTTTTTTTTTGTGCTTTTTTAGTTTATTTTCTGCTTATGAAGAATGCTGTGTTTTTGTAAATGACACCTACTCTAACACTTTTCAACGTACCAAACACCTAAGGGAAATGGCTAAAACTACTCCTCTGGCCAGCCACCTTATGATTGGTGGGGAGCCTTATGAAATTGGCTGCCCGGATTTGGGTGGGTTAAAAAAAAAAAAACTCTTGGTGGGTGTTGTTGGGGCCATAGTAGTCCTTATAATACTGTGTTGCTGTATTCAGTGTGTCCCCTCCCTCATAAACTCATGTAAGTCAGTTTATTCTTTTCCCACTTCAGCTAAAAGCCTTACTCTCTTCGAATTGGCCCAGGCTGAAATTGCCAAGCGGCCCTTGAGATCTTGAAATAGGGTGTAGCTTTTTGATTAATAGTTATCTCAAAGCTACAAATGGAGGAATGTTGGGTCTAAACTTTTGGTGAACTTTGGGGAGCCAAAACACACCCAGACTGGCCGTCTCTGCATAATCCTTTCTGAACCCTTTATCGAACAAAGCACTGACCTGCAAACTACTCATGACACCCCCTTTATTAAGTAGCCATTAGCCTTTATCTCTATGCATTTACTTGTTAAACTTGCTTTTCCTGTAAAATCTTGATTGATTATGCATGACCATTATCTTTTGTTAATCACTTTGTTTACTTCTGTGTATAAATATTGATGCTCACCCCTAATAAAGGGGCCACACTTAATCTAAAGCTTTTTAGAGCTAAGGATAGTGTGAGCCCGTTGATCAACGCATTGGTGTCTGGTCTCTGACAGAATTGTGTGCCCCATACCAACTCCGCACGAACTCGGGTGCTGGAGAGGTGAGTGAGGACTTGCTTTATTACCTAACACTTATAAGGAATCCCCCAAATCCCTCTTTGAGCTGCAAGGTTCCCCTGCTCCACACACTTCCTGCTTTACTTCTCTGCCCTCACTGCCTGAAATCATAACAACGATCTTTCTACCTGAGCAGCATGGGACAGCATGCTTGAACTGGGCAGAAGGATTCCAGGAAAAACTAACTGAGGTTTCCTATTCTCTCACTGTCGGGTTTCATAGGCCAACTGAGGCATGAATGGCATGGAGATTGTGGTAATTTACTAGGCACCAAATTGTGTGTGGCCTGGTGATTATACAGTGATATATTGGAGGTTATCAGGGTTGTTTATAGGGCAGATGGAAGCCCTTGCATGATTACGATGACAGTGCACATGGACTGGTTTGGTCATTGGGTCTAACAGTGAGCTGTGCAGCAGGAGAGTTTTCGGTATTTTAAGTGAGAAATATCAGATGGAACTAATCCAGCCGTTAAGGACTGCAAAGGGGAACCACTGATAAGGAAGAGCAGGTCAATTTTAACCCCCGTCCCTTTAAGAAACTGATTTGATGTCAATCTGATGCTCTGAGATTCCCCCTCATCCCACTTATTCCCTCTCCAGCATTCTTGGCCCTGGCCTCACCATAGCCAGTCAGAATTGGCTGTGGAAGAGGAGATCTTAGGGGAACAAATCAAAGCAGTCCCATCTCCTGGAGACTGAGCATACACACACACACAGCGCTCCTGGCTCCTGCCATTGTGGGAAACATGGGACAGACTCAAAGCCCAAGCATGGCCATGCTGCCACTACTCAGCCAGGCTAACCTTAGATTTTAAAGTTGTAGGTAGGAATTCTGCTAATGCCGAAGAAAAACAAGCTGAAACTGCAAACAGGTATTTCTAACTGAGTGGCTGTTTCCAGCCATTTATAGCATAGCTAGTTTTCAATCCCCCGGCTTGCTGGAGTCACAAATTCAAATCCTCAAAGGAATGACTCATCTCTTTATCCTTCCAGGGTAGACAAATTCAATTCTGTGTATTTTCTACATGAGCATCTTTTGAAATAGACCTTAACTGAGGTCACATGGGCACGAACTACATGAATACGGAAGATCCAGTGTTAGTTTTCGTAAGGATAGGGTAAGGTGGGGTCTGCCCCAGTATCCTGTGCCAAAATCTCCTCTCCCCACACCACTGTGCTGTGGGCTGGCTGGCTTCCACATCCAGAGGTGGCTGCATTTTAGTGGTGTTATGTGTACATTTATATTGGTCAGAGCTTTGGGAGCCTTTGAGAGAAAAGATGCAATAGAAGTGCAAAATATTGTATTATGCTATCCTTCTCCAGCATCATAAAAGGCTGAGACACTTTTGATGAGATTCTGGAAATAAATTAAAAAAAAAATAGCTGTCTCCCAAGATGAGAACTTTAATTCCAACTTTCAAGCCAGAGCCAATTTTCACAGCTGAGTTATAAGCCTCTGAAGAATAGGATTTATAACATAAATGCAGACAAAGGCTTAACTCCAGCAGCCTTAGCAGGGATCTATAAAAAAAAATCACTATCCTCAAAACCAGAGAAGCCAAATTATCCAGAAGTTCATCAAAATCTAAAGTGGCACTGCATGAGTTTCTGAGGGGATGGCGTACACCTCTGTACATAAGGAATATGATTTCATTCTCTACCCACAGCCTGCTTTCATCTTATTTAGAGCCTTCCCCTCCCTGAAATCTTGTAAGCTTTTACACAGAGATACTTCAGGGAAAGCAGAAGGCCTGTTTCTTGCTTCAGAGACCATTCTAACTGCAGATTAAACACTGGAGGAGGGGAAGAGCAAATAGAGAAAAATGCTAAAATTATATAAAAGCAAATCATTGACACGTGGACAAAACCAAGAGTATTGCAATTAGATTTACAAACAATGGGCTGCAAAGCTTTTACAGTAATTAGAGCTGCAGTCTGCAGGATGTTTACAATTCTGTTATAGGGCCCAAGATCAGCTGCTGAGCCTCTCTAATTGGTTCACTGATCCTGATGGTTCATCTTCATTTCACAGGTTGCCAGGATCCCTGTTTGTTGCTGAGAAATCAAGAAGCAGACTGATTTGATTTCTCTCTTGACCACTTGGTGGGAATCTTTCCCTGCAGCTGTGCTCTGGGAAGGAAAAGGCTATTTACCCACCTCATCCCCTGTATCCCTATGTAATATTGGGCAGGATTTTGGGAGACATAGGTCCAGTTCTCTGCTCTGCTACTGGTTTTTTGTATGACCCTGGGTAAATCACTCACTCTCTTTGCTTCGATTTCTCAGCTGTAAAACTGGGGATAAGGGTACTTCCCTAACTCACAGAGTGTTGTGAAGGTAACTACATTACAGATTGTGAGATGCTCAGATAACAGGGGCCACATCAATACCTTAAATAGATATAATTTTTTTTTTGGAATGGTGAGTAATTCATTCAATTTGAAATATACTTAAAATATGTCCATATGCTAGGTGCTGTACAAAGCCCATAGACAAAGACAGTCCCTCCCTGAAATCCTATAGCCTAAAAAGATTGCAGAGACAGGACTCACCATGAAATCCAGAGGAGGAAATAGCTTCACGTGCAGTTCTGTTCTGAAAAGTGACTCTAAAATGGGATTGTGGTGTTCAGGTTTTATTAAACTTATCAAGAGATAATACCAAACTCAAACAAGTAAAAAGTTGGTCTTTCCAAGCCCTGCACATACAACCTAGACCCTGAAAGTCAAGCTGGGTTCTTTTCCTCTCCAGACATCATCAAACTCTTAAATTGTTGCTTTTGGGTTAAATTATACTGGCTGTTGTGCTGGACAATCCCACTATTTGAAAATTATGCCCTCAGTGACACTTGTGAAACCTCACTGCAATCAGCAGGCCTGCACAGCTGTACCTCATTGGAACTGGAGAGTAAACAATTCTGTTGATGATCTCAAGTAGGAATAAACTCTAGGCCCCTCTCAATAAGCTATGTTGACTCCACAATGCTAAAGCTATAAAAATAGACTTGACTCACTAGAGTCAGCTGCTATGACTTTGCACAAATGAAGAAAGGAGAGGAGTTGCAGAGGAAAGTGCCATATTTACAAAATAATTGATCAGAAGAGAATGACGCATTTGCTAACTCTCAGGATTTTATTGTGACTCTTGGCATATTTGGAGTTTTTCTTAAAGCCCCAGCTCCTGGAATCATGTGTTTCATGAAAATCCTGTCTTTCATTTAAAAAACAAAGTTTCTGGGCTCTGCAGTTGTGAAGAAAAGTTTTAAAAACATGATTCTAATGTGTCAAAAATCAGAAAGCAAATCAAAAGAAACTAGATTTTTAGTCTCATTGTGATATTTTGGGGTTTGATTCACGATTTTTGAGCACATAAGGTTGGCAATAGTGTACTGAGAACTCACAGCTCGTAGAAATCTCAGGGGAAGTGTGTTATTAAACAGAGAAATGGCACCTTTGTAAATGGCATTGAGAGGTTGCTTTATGCACACAGGGCTGCATTGCCCAGAGCAAGGAGATGGGAGTTCTACAACATCTGTAATTGTGACTATCTTTGTTATAAAGGCTAATCTCAGAACAAAGTAGCACAGCGTGAAAATGCAATAGCTGAATATTGCAAGTCAGACATGATGGCACCTCTGAGCTTTATTACGCCAGTGGAAATGAATTGCAATAAAATGATTTTATAAGATCACTGTGATGCCAGGTTGGAGTATGCCTCTGCAAGTGTGTCATACTGAATTTAATCCAATATATTGCACTGTCAACTAAACAGTTGTGTCTATGATGGTAACCAATGCATGCTGTCTTTATCAATGAGAGAGCTGTACATTCCCTGCTTTAGTTCAGTTGGAATGGCATTTTATAGTTATGAGATATAAAATAAATATATAATCAATTTTGGAATGCATTAGCACAACCACTCCTGATAGCATGGCCAGAATAATTTAGACCTCATTCAACATAAAATGATTTTATCAATTAATGGATTTATATCAGTGGCAATAGACTCCATCAGTGTTTCTCGAACTTGGGACGCTGCTTGTGTAGGGAAAGCCCCTGCCAGGCCGGGCTGGTTTGTGTACCTGCCGCATCCACAGGTCTTGCCGATTGCGGCTCTCATTGATCGCGGCCAATGGGAGCTGCTGAAAGCGGTGGCCAGTACGTCCCTCGGCCCACGCCACTTCCAGCAGCTCCCATTGGCCTAGAGCAGTGGAAGCCATGATCGGCCGGACCTGTGGAAGCGGCAGGTACACAAACCAGCCCGGCCTGCCCAGGGCTTACACAAGCAGCGTCCCAAGTTTGGGAAACATTGGACTACATTATAAGAGACTCATACATACTTAAGGCCTTGTCTAGGCTACAGTTTTGTTAACAAAAGTCAGCTTTCAACAACAAAACAGTGGAGGTGAACACACTGAAGTGCTCCTCCCACCAATGTAACTCCCCTTTACTGCTGACATAATAAAACCACCTTTATAAGAAGCATAAGGCGTATGTCTGCAGACACTGCGTTCCTTATACTGGTGATCATTCTTGTCTATTTCATGGCTCCCGGAAAGAAAGCTGGCTTCTGGCTCCCAGCCAGGCCAACGCTCCCGGCTTGGGCTCCCCATTGGGAGCCTTGCTGCCCACCAGGATGCTGACTCCCCGCTGGAAGCATGGCAGCCAACTGGACTTTAGGTGCAGATTATCCCCCCGGAGGCGAGATCAAAGCTCGGATGGGAGTGGGGAGGCGAGAACTGCACGGAGCTGAGAGCCCTGGCCCTCAGTCCCCCACACTGTCCCTCTTCAGTCGGTGGAAGTGCTCCTAGCGAGGATGAGCACCACTGACAGGAGGAGGGTACTGTGAACATCAGCCACCACAGTAATTAATGCCGTGGCTGTAAGTCATAGAATCATAGAAGATTAGGCTTTGAAGAGACCTCAGGAGGTCATCTAGTCCAACCCACTGCTCAAAGTAGGACCAACACCAACTAAATCATCCCAGCCAGGGCTTTGTCAAGCCGGGCCTTAAAAACCTGTAAGGATGGAGATTCGACCAGCTCCCTAGGTAACCCATTCCAGTGCTTCACCACCCTCCTAGTGAAGTCGTGTTTCCTAATATCCAACTGAGACCTCCCCCACTGCAACTTGAGACCATTGCTCCTTGTTCTGTCATCCACCAACACTGAGAACAGCCGAGCTCCATCCTCTTTGGAACCCCCCTTCAGGTAGTTGAAGGCTGCTATCAAATCCCCCCTCACTCTTCTCTTCTGCAGACTAAACAAGCCCAGTTCCCTCAGCCTCTCCTTGTAAATCATGTGCCACAGCCCCCTGATCATTTTCATTGCCCTCTGCTGCGCTCTCTCCAATTTGTCCACATCCTTTCTTAGTGGGTGGCCCAAAACTGGACGCAATACTCCAGAGGTGGCCTCACCAGTGCCAAATAGAGGGGAATAATCACTTCCCTCCATCTGCTGGCAATGCTCCTACTAATGGAGCCCAATATGCGGTTAGCCTTCTTGGCAACAAGGACACACACACATCAGTTTGAGATTGTAGTGTAGACATGCCTTAGTGAGATATAAGGAGAAATTATAAGTTGCAACCAGAGTTTCATGAGGTCAGCTGACCCACGGATAGGAGGTGCTGAGTGTCAAAGACATGATACATAGCAGTGACAGTAAGACACCAATATTCATTGCCACACTTGGGTCAAAGTTCATCACATGAGTCAGTGTCACATAAGTGTGTACTTAAGGTCACACAGCAGGGGTCAGTACCCACTGACCTCAGTGTCTGCTGTTATATGTTCCCTTTACAAAAACCAAAAATGCTCTCAACGAAAAACAGCCACGCCAATCTAATTCAGACAACTAATAAAAAACACAAATAGAACCATCCAGTGTACAGGTCAGGGTAGCTCATCTCAAAGCCTCTGACAAAGGAGAGGACTGGTTTTTAGCACCTTCCAATAACTACTATTCTCTCTCAAGCATACTGCATCAAGCCCTTATCATGCAAAATCAAGCGAGCTAGTGAAAGAGTCAGCTCAAATAGCCCTGGAAGACTTAACAAATCCATGCTTAGGACTGTTAGGAAAATGCAACATACTTCACAGTTCTTTAGAAGGATCACTAGTTCAGAGAATCAGAGATAGAAAAGCTAAAAATTTTAGCACAAAAATCTAACAAGCTTCTTGAGCCACAGACAATTCACTTTGAAGGAATTACAAAAGGCTATGTCACTGTCACAGAGAGTGAGCATACATTGACTTGTTACAATGAGCATCTCCTGGAAGATGCTGAACACTCTCCAATTCAGTTCGGGAGTACGGCACGTCACAGAACCACACCCTTACTGAACTGTCTTGGCAGGGCACTGAAAGGGTTAGAGTCTCTGACTTTTCCACCAAAGTTAATGGAAGTGTGCAGAGGAGGGAAGGCACACAAACAACATTCGTTAACCCCTAATTTATTGTTCAGAACTATTGCCTCAGGGACAGAGAGAAGTCTGGAATACATACCCTATGATGCGAGAGATAAGTAACAGGTTTGGTTTGGAAAAATAATTGAGACAGGGTTAACAAGATATAATTAATGAACAAGTCTTTTTAGATATCATGAAGGGTTTTTTAGCCTAGTAATAATTAACTAGAAACATTACTATACACTCCTATAATTTGGTAACACTCTTAATGAGTCAAATTCATTATTCCTTACACACAATAAGCTCCCACTGAAATTTTCTTCACCAAAGAATACCAGTGTGGGTCACATATCAGGACGTCAAATATGGTTTAAATAGGATTGACTATATGAATAGACACATGCATCCACTGTTTACTATACAAAAACAGGCACATCTTCCCCTCTATGGACATACCGTACGACCGTTCCACAGTGTTCTAGAGGATGGTTCTAGACTCACCACCAAAATGTCCAGGAGTTAATGCCATCTCATTCTCATATTCAGCAGTTTTATTAAAACTAGGCATACTAGCAAGAATCTCCCTTATTAAGCAGCTAATCCTCCTTGCATCTCAAAAGACTTGCTGGAGTCCAAATAATTCTTCTATTAATTTACTGAATTCCAATAATGTAGATTCTGCCAGTATCTCCACAGCCACAATTCCAAAAACTGTTAGCTCTCTGGCAAAATAAAGACCTTATATGTACATTTGACCTTTATTCTGTAGTGTCTGTGCTAACACTGCCAACATTAGAGATAAAATGATGGATGATAAACAGGTAGTATTGAGAATCTCTACTACTTTTCATTTGTTTGCTTATAGCTAACAAAAAAAAAAGTCACCAGTGGTGGTTGGGGGTGGGAGAGAATTGGTAGCATTTCCCTAAACTATGTCTTTTTGAAAAGAAATTCTACTGACCTGAAAAAAAATGCATCTTTATTTTCCATCCACCAGTGGCTTGATCAGGCCTCAGCTCTGATGCCTGAAAGCATTCATCCTTCAAAACGTTGTGCTTTTCATGGGCACCTGTGAGGACCTACTCCTAAAGAACAGGTGCGGTCAGTGCTTTTTCTCTACCACAGTGCTGCTGGAGCATATGGCCCTGCCCAGACCTAGATATGCCTCTTATAGTGCTCCGTTCCCTTTGCACACCCCAGCACATGTACCTAATTATGGCTGACCCAGAATAGATAAGGAAAGGTTTCTTGGAACCTTTCATCCACCCTCACCTGCACCCTATCTGTAGTGGTCAGAAATCAGTTTTGAACAGTCTCTGTATAAAGTCCCCTTTCTGCTATCAGATATAGAATTGTTATGTCACCAGAACTCTTCTTAGTGAGGAACAGCAACAGTCTCCTTTCCTCAGCCTATTCTTATTACAAAAATCAGTAACGTTTTCTTCATTCACTGTGCACGATTCAGACATTAACATAAGAAGTAAACTCCTACCTGTTATTGCCCACAGCAACAAGAACAGAGTGCCGAGCTCAAATGCCATTCTACACCAGGCAGGCAGTGACAACCAGGCTTCTGGCCAGCTGTTTGGAGATGATATGTCACCTTAGTGTAGGTTTCCTCTAATACTGTTTAGTATCTAGCTGGAGCCTTGAAGGGCTGTAAAAGGCAGCAGAGGAAGAAATAGGTCAGACATTAGCATTTTAGAGTGTCACAGCACAAGCAGAGAGGATAAATGTAGCCTTCACAATTACTTCCCCAGCTTCTGTGTGATGGATGAAATAGGAGATTGGGCAAAACGAAGAATAAATTACTTACCTGTAACTGTTGTGCTTTGAAGGTACAGAAATAGCCTACACTCTTGGGTTCCTGTATCTACAAAACACCAGTAACCCCTCTATGCACTTATTGAACAAAGGGAGTTTATTTCTGCATAAGTGGAAAGTGAAATGCAACCTTCACTGTGGAGCCATTAAAAACACCTTCAGTATTAAAATTCCAGGCTTCAAAAGATAAGTCTGTTAATTTATGGGACTTCTTGTGTGAGTAAGGCAGACAAGGGCCTCTTTGAGATTTTCAGGAAGACGACCTTTCTTCTCGGGACTGTCAAAGTTCCTCCAGGAAGCTCAAGCAACTAACATATGGACTTAATGGGGAAGAACTAATTCCAACATCCCATTTGAGAAGGAAAAACAAGTTTTATTTAGCTACAATCTACTACGCATACAAAGGATACAGAGGCATACCCCATAAGGAAAGGGAGCTGAACCTTTAGCTTGGGTATAGCCCTTTAAGTACAGAGAATCACAGCTAGTTTCCTTTGGTAGTCAGCAAATGGCTGGAGTTTGTTACCTTTACAAGTCAGTCACTGAGCTGATTACTGAGGTGCGCCTTACAACTTGGCAAGTGACTGACCTGATACAAAAGAAGGAGAAATACAGGAAGAAGAGACTGTTTTGACATGGTTCTTTTACACAAGCTGATCTAAACATGGTAGATATTGAAACCGCTCCAGATTCCAGCTGGACTTCATCTGCTCCACATAGAATCCAAGTGGCCATGCAGCACCAATCCATTAGGAAAGGAAGAATCTCCAAGGTCCCTACAAACTATCTGCAGTTTTGGAGAAGGGGAAGGTTAAAGAAGAAAAACATTTTGCTGAGAATCTCAAGTCCCAAATGTGAAAAGCAGGGAATATGGCAAGCTGCCTGCAAAACTGTGGAAGGTTATTCACTTTTCAGAAGCCCAACACTCATTTTAAAATATTGTTTGGCATTTATAAGCCTAATTCTACCAAACAAGCAATAAAATTCCTTTTTGAGAGACGCACTATTACAGAGAATCCATGGCACCAAGCATGGAAACCGTTATTCTGATTTATTCAGCTGATATAAAACCAAGGAAAGAACAACTATCTGTCACAAAATAACACTACTTTATGCTTAAGAGTGTTTTGATATTTGCAATTACAACTCCCCCTCCAAAAGAAATTCCTAGAAACAGGATGAAAATGTATTAATCCACTTTTTCTTCCCACTCTGACCACCCCTTGGTAAGCGTCAACTATTAAACAAAAAAAAATCTTATTTTAATCTAGGACTAGCATCAGCAAAAGCTTGTGCAAAGCTGGGGTGTGTTTTTGTAATTATTCAAATAAACTAAATTCAACCCAGCTGTAGCTCCACATAGGGCAATGAAGTTATATTAGGAATTAATCTGGTCCAGCATGCTTAACTGAGAATGAAAATAATGATACTTTGTTCTTAAGCAGCACCTTTTTCCAAAGGATCTCCAAACACTTACAAGCATTAGTTAATTTTCATAAGACACCTATAAGCTAAGCAATTATTATTTAATCCATTTTATATTTTAGGAGCTAGGGATAGCAATTCCTATTATTAAAGTTGCCAACCATTTCTTATTATAACCCCAAAGTTCAACTACTTATAACTTTTTCAAATTTTAACTACTGGGACTGAAACTTTCCATGTTTGGTCTCTGTTTCAGGTTTAAATTCCTTGGGATGTTTCAGCTGTTTTTGAGAATAACATTAGGGAAAAACAGGAAATTTTGCCAACCTTAACAATTATTCCAACTTAAAAAATCCCCAGCACCTCGGGGTTTGAAACAGAAACTTGCAATTTGGCAGAGGGATAGGTTCCTAGAGTCAGAAAGATTTTTTTCTGTGCTGTTAAAAATCCATCCAGAACTGGACAAGTCATGAGCCACAGAAAACCGCCATTTGTGCATGTGCAGTAGAACTTATTAGGAGCTTGATCCTACAAATCTAACCTCTGGGTATGCTCTCCACCCCTCACTGATTTCCTGAAGCAGTCCCACAAATCAGAGGTGTCTCTTTACGATGGACTGGACACATGCTCCTCTGGCCTAGGGGAAGGTGCATTGGATTGGAAATCAAAACAAAGGGTGAAATTTCACCTATTCTTCTGACTGGAATTAATATTAAGGATTGTGAAGTATACAGAGTTATTAAGCAAGGCCTTACGCCCTTCCCCCCAAAGGGAGGTAAGCATCAGTCCCTTCACTTTACAGAAGAAGTAAGTAAGGGTTCCACAAGGCCGTATCAGGCAGCAGAACTGGGAACAGAATTCAGGTCTCTAATACAGAAGACCCAAGACTTAGCTACACTGCGTCTCATAAATAATATGCCAATTCTAAGATGGCTTCAAAATGGAGCCCCTCCTGTATACATAACCCATTGTTTCACTGTAATATATTCCATAGGTGCCGACTCCATGGGTGCTCCGGGGCTGGAGCAACCAAGGGGAACTCCCCCCCTCACCTTCACCTCCGCTTCTTCCCCTGAGCGCGCCACATCCCCACTCCTCTGCCTACCTCCCAGCGCTTGCCAAAGCCAAACAGCTGTTTGGCAGCCCAGCAAGCACCGGGAGCGGGGAGGAGCAGGAACGTGGAGCACTCAGGGGAGGAGGCGGGGATGGGGCGGGGATTTGGGGAAGGGGTTGGGCTAGGGGCAGGAAGGAGGTGGAGTTGGGGTGGGGACTTTGGGGAAGGGGCTGGACTGAGGGCAGGGGGGTCGAGCACCAAGCGGCGCGAGCAGAAGTTGGCACCTATGCTATATTCCCCCTTTAGTGGCTGGTTCACAGAGGTTAACAGCTTGATGCTGATGCCAACTAATATAGATATTGCTTTAGCAAAAATTATTAATATCTTTGCACTGCTGAATCTCTTGGATTCAAACCCTACTTATGATGCTTGTGGAACATGGGGTTGTTTATACAACAGAATTTGTATCTTTCTAGAAAATTAGGTTTCTATAAACCTTTGTTATAAATATGAAAGTAAGGTGTCAAAGATAAGCATTAAAAAGGCAACAAGCTTAATTTCATCCAACTTGCATATGCATTATGATACAGACTGTTTTTACCCTACAGGCCACCTGCCTCACTCAGTGCTTTTTTATGATGATAAGTAACTATTTTTATTTACTTTCTATGTAACAAAATCGCCAAAGCCTGCTCCCACTGACGTCAATTGCAAAACTACCTTTGATGTCAGTGGGAGCAATATCAGATCCAAAATGTGTATAATGCTAAAACTAAGAGTGCAGCCTTTCCTCCATTAAAAAAATAGAACATCTGTTTAAAAATAATAATGACTTTAAATGTCTAAATAACTGGGTCCATGAACACTCTCCAGAGGAACGCAGGGTGTAGCTGTGGGAAAGGATTCCGAGGTTAAGCAAGTTCTGCAGACATATGCCACTAAAATGAAACTATTTTCTTTCATAGGAATACCATGTACCCTCACCCCTCTGATTTATCCCACGATATTACACTGTCTACGTACAAGTGACATCAGACACCCTACATCAGAGCTTACTTATCTTGATGTAGATAAATCAATAAATGCATGTATTTAAAAAATGATGTGAATGAAAAGTCTGGTTTAAAATCACAAAGCCAGGGGATCTGGTATTATAGCTGAATCTCTGTCCTGCACTCACACATCACTGAGCCCTTTTATTTTCATAATGATGGGAATAGAGAAGATAATGCTGCCAGCATTAACTTTGAATTTTCTTGGCTTTCATCAGCTTAAGTCAGACGTGTAATCACATTTCAGAGGAAGAGCTGCTTAAAATGGACTTTATGAAAATTTATATGACAGTAAAAATATACATTGCCTTACATTGAAAACCACTTTTTTTTTCTGAGCCAGCTTTCAGCTTTACTTAATTCAAATGGAATTCTGTATCTGGCAGCTTGAAACAAACATTTCCACTTCGTGATTTTTCAACATGCTCAGCAGCAGGGCAGACCCCAGCACCACTGTTCAGAGGACAAAAAAACAAAACAACAACAACTCAATTTCCCGCAGAACCTTTCTCTGTATTTCAAACCTCCTGGGTTTTAACATAGACTAAAATCATTTTTGCTGTTAGAGAGAGGAAGGGACCAGCCAAGCATTAACATTCCCTATATATAAATTACCCCAGGGTTAGAACAATAAAAAATTGTACAGACTGGGATTACCTAGATTAGGGATATCTGAATTCTTGGTCTGCAGAGTGGTGAATATAGCATAAGGCACCATATCCAGGCCCTATCTTCCTCCCATTGACATTAGTGACAAAACTCCCACTGGGCTCAGTCAGGCTCATACAGGAAAGCTCAGAATCTTGAAATGTAGTTCACTGTTGGTACTGATGGTATTTGCATCAGCTGTGAGAACAGTTCTCCTTGAAGGTAAAATAATCAAAGACTGGAAAGAGGGTATGGTTAGGATAGTCACAGAGCAGCTCTAGAGAACTGCAGACTGCCTACCAGTGGAATGACAGGACTCTGAATACCTTGCTCATTAGCAACAACTTTATTCCTGGGGGAATTCTGCACCAAAAAATTAAAAATTCTGCAGATAATATTTTAAAATTCTGCAGAATTTTGCAGATTTTATTTGTTAAAATAACGGTATATAATCACGCTGGTTTGGTAATATATTTAAACTATAATCCAACGGATGGAGAATGGGGGTGGGGAGTACTGGGGAAAATCCTCAAACCCTCTTGCCCAATAGTAATGCAGCCAGATTTGACCCTTTATTTCTATGTATTAGTCAACAAATATATGTAGCCATATGCTCAGGGTTACATCATAGGCAACTGAAGAGCAAGTGAGGGATGGGGAATAAAACTCACAATTTATATTAGCTACGGACCTTCTCCAGAAAAGTCAGTAGCAAACAGTTCACGGAGCACATTTTGATAGGATTTTTTTTCAGTCAAAAATTTATACCAGTTCTAACCAGTAAAGCACCATAAGCATTTATAAGGCCATACTGTCCTTTACACCACTCAGGCAATGTAAAGGAGCCTTAAAACTTTTACACCTATTTTATACTCCTGCAGGAATTCACAAAGACAATGGGAACAATTCACTAAGCAGCCAGACTGCTACATTCTGCTCTGCCTGAGGGGAGAGAGCCTGCCCCACGCCTATTTCCTCAGAAACACCCCAAAGTCCTGCCCCTCTACGCCAAGCATGCCACAATACCAAGCAAGAGGGAAAGAGTCTCTTTCTCACACACACGACTACCTTGCCCCCTCACCCCCAGCAGTAATTTACGTCTCTACTGGCTGCCCAAGGTGCCTGAACCAACCTGCCTGCATTGCCAGGGAGGGGCACATGACCGATCCTGTGGCTTCTCTTTGCTTCCCTAGCAGAAGTCATTTTTCTGTGGGGAAGCAAAGCAATCTGCGGGGAACATGAATTCTGTGAACATGCAGGGATACAGAATTCCTCCAGGAGTAAACATCACCACAGGGAAGATTTTCCACTGCCAGGAACCCTGCATACTTTGGGTTATGAGGCCAGAAGAAGAACAGGTAGAAGTAATATCTGAAACACGTTTTTTTTTAAACTAGCCAGGGCTTGGCTACACTGGAGAGTTGCAGCGCTGGTGGTGGGTTTACAGCGCTGCAACTTATTCACAGTCCACACTTGCAAGGCACATACAGAGCTGCATCTCCCTGGCTGCAGCACTGGCTGTACTCCTGCTCTGCCTGGGGTATAACGATTGCGGCGCTGGTGATGCAGCGCTGCTCCGCCAGTGTGGCCACCAAAAGCGCTGTTACTGGCCTCCAGAGGTATTCGAAGGTATCCCAGAATGCCTGTTCAGCCACTCTGTTCATCAGTTCGAACTCTACTGCCCTGGCCTCAGGTGACCCGCCCTTTAAATGCCCCGGGAATTTTAAAAATCCCCTTCCTGTTTACTCAGCCAGGTGTGGAGTGCAATCAGTGAATCTTTCCAGGTGACCATGCCTCCACGTGCCAAATGAGCCCCAGCATGGAGCAAGGGCGAGTTGATGGACCTCATCAGTGTTTGGGGGGAGGAAGCTGTGCAGTCACAGCTGTGCTCCAGCCGTAGGAATTACGATACCTATGGGTAGATATCAAGGGCCATGCTGGAAAGGGGCCATGACTGGGACGCGGTGCAGTGCTGGGTTAAAGTGAAGGAGCTGCGGAGTGCCTATTGCAAAGCCCGCGAGGGAAACCGACGCTCCGACGCTGCCCCCACGACCTGCCGTTTTTACAAGGAGCTGGACGTGATACTTGGGGGTGACCCCACTGCCAATCTGACGACCACGATGGACACTTCAGAGCGGGGGGGAGGATGGCGGAGAGGCGTAGGAGGAGGAGGAGGGGGAGGGGAGGTAGGAAACCGAGACTGAGGGTGCTGGGGTGGGGGGAGACACCCCCGAGTCCCAGGAGGCATGCAGCCAGGAGCTCTTCTCAAGCCAGAAGGAAGGTAGCCAGTCGCAGCAGCCGGTACTTGGTGAAGGACAAGCAGAGGAGCGGGTTACTGGTAAGCGGCTTTTATCTTCAGGATGGAAATGTTTTGGGAGAGGAGGGGGGGTTAAGGCTGCATGCATGCATGCCTAGATGTGGAATAGCCCATTGATGTGGTCTATCACGTCACGGTAATCGGCCTCGGTAATCTCTTCAAAAGTTTCAGCCAGAGCGTGGGCAATGAGCTTGCGCAAGTTTACAGCGAGAGCCACTGTGGTCCTTGTCCCAGTCAGGCTAACGCGTCCATGCCTCTGTGCCGCGAGGGGTGGGGGGACCATTGCTGCACACAGGCAAGCTGCATAGGGGCCAGGGCAGAATCCGCATTGCTGTAGAAGACTCTCCCGCTCTTCCCAGGTGACCCGCAGCAGCGAGATATCTTCCAGGATTAACTCCTGTGGAAAATGTTGGGAGATTGTTCACTGGAGGTGTTCCCTGCAGCAGCTTGCTTTCCTCAATGCACAGAAACCCCAGCACAGCCCTGAAGCAATCATTCCCCCTTCCTAGGTGACCCGCAGCAGCAAGATAGCTTCCAGGATTAACTCCTGTGGAAAATGTTGGGAGACTGTTCACTGGAGGTGCTCCCTGCAGCAGTTTGCTTTCCCCAAAGCACAGTACCCTTTACTCACCATATCGTGGCTCCTGTGGGTTATGTGCGCTCTGTTTGGTATGGGAAAAGTATGCTAAATAGAAGACTGTAAACTCCTTCACTGTGTGGGAATAACTGTCTGGGTGAGATTATAAACAATGCTGCCTCTGTTAACTGTTGCCATTTTTGCCTTTTGAAAAGTGTCCTTGACTACTGGACTGCCCGTATCATCGACTGCTCAGAGGCTACAAAACCTCAGGAAGAAGCTGCGAAGAAGCAAAGAAGACATGCTGAAAGCAGTTATGGATCACTCTGCCAGAGAGAGGAAAAAACTGCAGGACTGGAGGAAAAAACTGCAGGACTGGAGGGAAAGGGAAAGCAGGATCTGCCAGAGAAACGCAGCAGCTAAGATGAAAAGCACAAAGCAGCTGATAAGCATCCTGGCGCGCCAAGCGGACTCTATCTAGTCACTCGTAGCCCTGCAGGCAGAGCACTACCGTGCCCCCCCCCCCACCCTCTCATCCCAAAGCTCTTTCGCTTGTGCCCCAATGTCAGCTACAAACCCCCTTCCCCAGCATCCAGGGTCTTACCACCACCAACTGCCCCCAACACCTGTACGTTCACCAACCAACCCTGAGAACTACGACCCTTACCCTCTGCACTCAACCCCCATCACCATGCAGTATAGGCATCCTGAAGTGCAGCAGTCATTGCACAGCACTCCAGAGAGGACATATTCAAACCTGTGACTGCACAGTTCACCACCCCAGCCCCTTGCCCTTTTAGGTTCCCAAAAAGTTGTGTGTCTGTCAAGAAAGTTATTTTCTTTTCAATAAATGAAATCTTGGCTTTGAAAACAGTCTTTATTACTGCAGAAAGTGAAAGATACCGTAGCCCAGGAAAGAAACAGGCACTGCAAATCATCTTAGGAAACAGATTCCTACTAACATTGTAACCACTGCACTTCACTCCTGTGCAAGGCACCAAACATTACTGTTGGTTTTCAGCCTCAAATTCCTCCCTCAAGACATCCCTAAGCCTTGTAGCCCTGTGCTGGGCCTCTCTAGTAGCCCTGCTCTCTGGCTGTGCAAATTCAGCCTCCAGGCGTTGAACCTCAGAGGTCCATTCCTGACTGAATGTTTCACCCTTGCCTTAACAAATATTATGGAGGGTACAGCACATGGAATAACCGCGGGGATGCTGCTTTCCCCCAAGTCTAGCTTCCCATACAGAGATCGCCAGCACCCTTTTAAACGGCCAAAAGCACACTCCACAGTCATTCAGCACCGGCTCAGCCTGTAGTTGAACCGGTCCTTGCTCCTGTCTGGGAAAAAAGTCCCGGCCTGCATCTTCCTGAACAGGCCAGTGTTCCGAAAGATGCGTGCATCATGCACCTTTCCAGGCCAGCCTGTGTTAATGTCAATGAAACGCCCATGGTGATCCACAGGCGCCTGAAGAACCATAGAGAAATACTCCTTCCAATTAATGTCTTGGATGCTAAGTGGGGTGGTGCTAGAATAGGAATAAGAGTCCCATCTATCCCCCCTCCACAGTTAGGGAAACCCATTTGTGCAAAGCCATCCACAATGTCCTGCACGTTCCCCAGAGTCACGGTTCTTCTTAGCAGGATGTGATTAATGGCCCTGCAAACTTGCATCAACACGATTCCAACGGTCGACTTTCCCACTCTAAACTGGTTCACGACCGATCAGCGGCTGTCTGGAGTTGCCAGCTTCCAGACTGCAATAGCCACCCGCTTCTCCACTGGCAGGGCAGCTCTCAATTTTGTGTCCTTGAACTGCAGGGTGGGGATGAGCTCAGCACACAGTCCCATGAAAGTGGCTTTTCTCATCCAAAAGTTCTGCAGCCACTGCTCATCATCCCAGACTTCCATGACGATGTGATCCCACCACTCAGTGCTTGTTTCCCGAGCCCAAAAGCGGCGTTCCACGGTGCTAAGCATTTCCATGAATGCCACAAACAATTTAGTGTCATATGCGTCAGGCGACTCGATATCATCGTCGGACTCCTCACTGTCACTTTGGAGCTGAAGGAATAGCTCAACTGCCAAATGTGATGTGCTGGCGAGACTCATCAGCATACTCCTCAGCAGCTCGGGTTCCATTTCCCACAGAAATCGCACTGCACAGAAACCGTTGGGAGAGTCACAATGGCACCAAACGTGGACGGAAAAAACAGTGACTGCTGGGATGTGAAGCGATGCATCACGGGGCGTTGGGACAGAAAGCGGAATGACCCGCAGCCTTCCGTCCCCTTCCCACAACCCACGGCGCCAAAATGGGACGACGTGCTCTGTGGGATAGCTGCCCACAATGCACCACTCCCAATAGTGCTGCAAATGCTGCAAATGTGGCCACACTGCAGAGCTGGTAGCTGTCAGAGTGGCCACACTGCAGCGCTTTCCCTACACAGCCATATGAAGACAGCTGTAACTCCCAGCGCTGTACAGCTGCAAGTGTAGCCATACCCCTAGATTTCATGTTGATGATGTCCCTTCCCCAAAACAGGAAGATACAGAAGATGAAACCTCCTACTTATTAGACTGTCCTGTAAAAGCAGCAAAGAATCCTGTGGCACCTTATAGACTAACAGACGTTTTGGAGCATGAGCTTTCGTGGGTGAATACCCACTTCCTCAGATGCATGTCAGGATTCTTTGCTGCTTTTACAGATCCAGACTAACACGGCTACCCTCTGATACTAGACTGTCCTGATTTTTCTTTAAACAAAAAACAATTTCAAACTGAATCTTTCCATTAAATATAGCATTAAAAAATCCTTCAAAAGAAGGGTTACCCCAGGTAGAACTTTTCCACCAATTGCACCATTACAGTAACCCCTGGCATCTCTGACTACCACAGAAGAGAAGGGAAAAAACCATGACAGCAGCACTCACCACTAGTATCACAAGGAAATTATCCGGGGCACAAGCAGGCATAATTCTAATGCCAAAAGGATGGTGTAACAGTGGCAAACATTTCCAAATTAGGTGTCAAATATTAAGCATCTAAATAAAGGAGCTAATTTTCAAACTATCAACAACTGCTGTTGAAGACAATGAGATTTACTGGTGTTCGAAACCTAAGCAAAACAGCTCCCTTATGTAGGTTTTGAAAATTGGGACCCAAGGTTATAGACAAAACCTTCTTTATTGCAACTTCAGTACATATCTGTGATTCTGATCCTTTGTCTGTTCAATTTGTATGAAGTTCTGTATGTCTTGTTTAATAACTGCTATAGGTTATTATAGTCTAATTCTAGTCAATTTTGTCAGTCAAATTCAGAACTCCTACAAAAAGTAATTATGGGGACAAAAAACAAACTACTCAGTTAAAAATACCCTATTACGTTGTACTGAAGGACTGCAGGATCACTTGTCTGTGTAATATGCCCAAACACTCATCACTGCTATCCAATGCAAGTAACACAGCTAAAGCAGAAAAGTAATGATTCATTTAAAGGGTCATTTTACTGTACAATATTAAGCAGGTATGATAGCTACCTGAGTAACAAATGACTTTGTTATGATTTCTGCAGATACAGCAAACAACAAAGGAATTCCTAATAATGAGACACTTTAAAGATTATGCAGTACCAAGAACAGTTAAAAAAAAATGTATCAGTGAACGGTGTAATTGCTCTGATGAAAAATTAAAGTGCCATTGTCAGCATCAGAATTTACACCACATTGTGACTTATATTGACTGGAAACAAGTCAAAATCATTCAGGATTGCTGCCACTTAAACTGCAATACAGATATCATTTGCACAGCACTTAGTGTATGCACATGCCAGAGCACTTCATGCAATGTGGTAAAAATAAGCTGAACTCAATAAATGCATCAATATGAGACTCAAAGATGCCAAAGTACTTTGAATCCTCATTTGGCATAAATCCTAATCTTAGAAGGGAGGCACCTGAGGACAAAAACTGATGGATTGTTATGATCAGCTGGGACTGTGATCAACAGATCTTTTGGTTTCCACACATTCTTGATTTTTGTATGAAAATGGTATCTCCTATTAGTTCTCTGTATCATTGCTGAATATTCATTATAAAGGGGAATACAGTTGTCAATTTTCAAAATGTATTGTCAATATCAAACTAAAGAGAGAAAAAAAAACAGGTTTCAAGGAGTTGCTAATGGGACAGACAACCTCTTGGTTGATCTTGGTATGAATCCAGCTCATATTTGCAGTGCTGAAAGCCATGACTGTCCGATGGCTGATCAGTGGTCTCTGTGATGAGGCTGCATGGACATGGTCTCGGTCCAATTCGTAGTAGATGGGTCCTCATCACAAAAACCAATAGCCACAACTGGCTGCCTCCCTCAGCACAGAAGCCAAAGTCTAAATGAGGATGGAGAGTGAACTACCCTTTCATATTAGAGGTCTTGCAGGTCATATTGGGACACATTTGTGGGACAGGGAAAGGGAAGTTTGCACTGCCGCTTCCCATCCTGTGCATGAACAGAAAGTCTCAGTCTCCAAGACTGATACCTTTCATGAATACTAAATTAAAGAAAAAACTCTCTCTACATATATATAAAATCTGAACTAAGTAGTGTTTTAATAGATATATTTAATATATATATTTACATATTGCATATATTATATATTAAAAATACTACCTCTGATCAGATTACTTTAGAGTATTTTTGTACTTCTTTTGGCGTGCTTTTATATTGTCAAAATGGTTTACAGGATCTTTTATTAAATGCAATCAAAATTTCACTCAGGGACACAGACTAAGTTGCAGCTAAGATCATATTTTTACAATTAAGTAACAAAAACGAGTTACTCAATTATGCTAACTCTCATGATTTGATCACGAATCCTGAAATCAAGTGATCATGTCAGAATCTTAGCCTTCATTTAAAAAAAAGAAAGAAAAAGAAGAAAGTTTCTAGTCTTCATGGCTGAGGGGAAAAGTTAGAAAACACACATCCTAAAGACTCAAAAGCTAGAAGGCAAATAAAAAGAATCCAATACTTAACATCTTAAAAGTAAAATCTCAGGGGATGAAATCCTGGTCCCATTCATCTTCAACAGGACAGGATTTCACCCATGATTTTTAAGCTAATGTCATGATTTTTTGGAGCCCAACTCATTTGAACACTTAGGGCTGGCAATACTGTTATATAATGTCTGACTGTGATCTAAAGAACCCCCCAATGCCAAGTGGCACAGGGTTTGCTGATCTGCAACTGTATCTTCTGACAGGTTTGACGAACTAACCACATCTAACACATTGTTTTCATAGTAGATATCCAAAGAGTGTCAAGAAAAGTCTCTAATAAAAACTTATAAGTCATTCTGATCTTAACTGTTATGAAATGTATGGATGGATGTTATTTAAGGAGTTGTGTGTATGCACACCGGAAAATGTGTTTTAAAGTCTGAATCAAAGCAGGGTTGTCAAGCAGGTTTTGACTAGACAAAGGATGCATATTCACCTGCCTGCCTCAGGTCACAGGTAAAATAGGTATTGTAAGCCAACATAATGGAAGACCATGACAATGTCAACATGAGGATGTAAAGGCAACATGGAGCCAGCATACCAACTAATAAACCATCCTGATTCTGTGGACAAAACAATGAACTTTGGGGGATACAAGGAGAAGACAAAATACATCTTGATCCTTCACTGACGAAGCAAACAGAACAGTGTTTTCTGCATTCATGAAAGGGGGATCTCAGCCATGTTGATTGGAGATGCTGGGAGATTGCTTTAGATGAGAGAAACTACTTTAGACAAAGGTTTATTCTGTTAAAGTTAAGTTTAGACTCTAGGAACAGTGTTATACTTTTTGTTTTATATGTAACCATTTCTGTTTCCATTTCTATCCTTCCTATCTCTCAAATCTTAGCCTTTGATAATAAACTGATAATTGTTTTCACTATAAATATATCTCCCTGCTGTGATGTTATATTGGAGCTGATCCTCATTTGACTTGTAGAAGCTGGTGTGTTCACTATTCCTTTGGGAACAGCTTATCTGGTAATTTCTGTGAGTGTCCAGTCATCATGCAGGAATTTGGGGATTTGGTTGCACCTATCGTTAACATGCAAAGCAAAGTAAGGTCTGGCACAGTCCTGAGGAGACTGTTAGGGTGAAAGCAGCAAAGAATCCTGTGGCACCTTATAGACTAACAGACGTTTTGGAGCATGAGCTTTTGTGGGTGAATACCCACTTCTTCAGATGCATGTGGTGGAAATATCCAGGGGCAGGTATATATATGCTAGCAAGCAAGCTAGAGATAACGAGGTCAGTTCAATCAGGGAGGATGAAGCCCTGTTCTAGTAGTTGAAGTGTGAAAACCAAGAGAGGAGAAACTGGTTCTGTAGTTGGCAAGCCATTCACAGTCTTTGTTCAATCCTGAGCTGATGGTGTCAAATTTGCAGATGAACTGAAGCTCAGCAGTTTCTCTTTGAAGTCTGGTCCTGAAGTTTTTTTGCTGCAGGATGGCCACGTTAAGGTCTGCTATAGTGTGGCCAGGGAGGTTGAAGTGCTCTCCTACAGGTTTTTGTATATTGCCATTCCTAATGTCTGATTTGTGTCCATTTATCCTTTTCCGTAGAGACTGTCCAGTTTGGCCGATATACACAGCAGAGGGGCATTGCTGGCATATGATGGCGTATATTACATTGGTGGATGTGCAGGTGAATGAACCAGTGATGGTGTGGCTGATCTGGTTAGGTCCTGTGATGGTGTCGCTGGTGTAGATATGTGGGCAGAGTTGGCATCGAGGTTTGTTGCATGGATTGGTTCCTGAGCTAGAGTTATCTCACCAGTAACTGCACACCGCACCATAACAACTCTAGCTCAGGAACCAATCCATGCAACAAACCTCGATGCCAACTCTGCCCACATATCTACACCAGCGACACCATCACAGGACCTAACCAGATCAGCCACACCATCACTGGTTCATTCACCTGCACATCCACCAATGTAATATACGCCATCATATGCCAGCAATGCCCCTCTGCTATGTACATCGGCCAAACTGGACAGTCTCTACGGAAAAGGATAAATGGACACAAATCAGACATTAGGAATGGCAATATACAAAAACCTGTAGGAGAGCACTTCAACCTCCCTGGCCACACTATAGCAGACCTTAACGTGGCCATCCTGCAGCAAAAAAACTTCAGGACCAGACTTCAAAGAGAAACTGCTGAGCTTCAGTTCATCTGCAAATTTGACACCATCAGCTCAGGATTGAACAAAGACTGTGAATGGCTTGCCAACTACAGAACCAGTTTCTCCTCTCTTGGTTTTCACACTTCAACTACTAGAACAGGGCCTCATCCTCCCTGATTGAACTGACCTCGTTATCTCTAGCTTGCTTGCTAGCATATATATGCCTGCCCCTGGATATTTCCACCACATGCATCTGAAGAAGTGGGTATTCACCCACGAAAGCTCATGCTACAAAACATCTGTTAGTCTATAAGGTGCCACAGGATTCTTTGCTGCTTTTACAGATCCAGACTAACACGGCTACCCCTCTGATACTTGTTAGGGTGAAAGCCAACTGACTGCTGGTATCATGGAGCTCACACCCAGTTCAGCCCAAGCAAAACTTCCTCTCATCAAAGGCAGGTGAGTGATAAGGTGACTCACAGTTCTGGGCACATTGAGGAAGCATCATACCAATCAACTACTTATCTGCAAACCTACTTTTTGACTGACACTCCATTACCTGTCAAGACCAAAATGTTCAAGAGTGGTCACCTATTTTGGATGCCTGAGTTTGTGAGCACCCCATTTGAGACTCCTAGACCCTGATTTGCAGAAGTGCTGAGCACCCAGAAAATCAGAGGGCGAGTGCCCCAAAATTGAGGCATCCAAAAAAATTACACACTTTCAAACATTTTAGCCTGAGAGATAGAGCTGTTTGCTTTTTGGATTTGTGATCACTATTTTCTAGTTCAGTTTGAAGTGTCAGCAATTCAAGAACATTCTGGCTTTTACTTTAAAATGGTATTGGCAGTAATACTACAAACATTGATGGGGTTTACATATGAAATACTTCACTTTTATATTTAAAATGAGGTAACTGCCAGAAAACTTCTGCAGTAAAACTGACATTTTAATGCAGAAGTTTTCTGGCAATTATCTCATTTTAAATATAAAAGTGAGGTTCCTCTTTTTATGAACGTAAGATGATTTATGTCATTTTTATTATTTGACAATGTCAGACAACATATAGCTTGCTCAATAAATATGAGCAACCATTTTCTGGTATTCAAAGCCATATGCACCTGTCAACTAATGAATATTCCTAATTTTAGGGAATTGATCAACTTTTTATATTAAGGGAGTGCACTGAAGGATTCATGTTGTAAAATACAGACTCTGAAGTTACGTTAAGTACATAATTATACATATTTATTATAGCCTTCAATGGCCAGTCACAGTCTGATTGGCTGAGACAGGTTCATGTGACTAAGGTAAGATTACGTACTATTGCCTGCATAGCTTTAAATTATATTTGACGCTAAAAATATGGACCATCGATCCAATGATGGAGGCTGAGTCAAATGATCTGGAGGAGAAAAGTCTCAGTACAGGATTGCTTTGATATTGCAGGGCATTGCCAGCAAAAACAAAATCCTGTAACTTAGACATACATACTTATTCCACCATCCTTATAGTTCCTTGAAGCTGCTTTTAGACATGACTCCTGTCTCAGCTGGATTTCACACATACCTTTCGAGCTCCGAGTCTGAGTTTGTGTATGGACGGAGGGAGAGAGATTAGATACATTACCTTGGCAAAAAAAGTTCATTCGCTCACTCAACCAGGGCACGTATCTTTTGTTTCTCTTTGTTATAAGTAAAATATCACTATGATATTCATTATCACCAGTTATCCTGGGAAAGACTACAGAAGTATATCTCATGCCTGTGATAGTAAATTTTCTGACAGTTTTTCAAGGCTAAAATGGACAGTATTCCCCATCATCCCAAATCTGGAACATGAAACACAGTATGGAAAATGTTATATGCAATGTGCTCCACGATCAGATTGCCTGAAAGAGTAAATCACATCATGTGCAGTGAATAGAGGGGTGGGCCATTGGCATAGAGCCTGCTGGTCTTAGGACATTTTGCAGTTTACCAAAAGGCTGCAAAACTATAATAAACATGATCAAGTGGACAAGACAGAGGACATGAAGATATCCATGGTGACCAGGGCTTGATTGACAGCCATACATAAAGCACCATCTACTATCAATAAGCAACACAGCATGGCAAAAGAAGATGTGCCCCACATGTAGGTAGTAAGCAGTTCCAGGAGTGGCCTCAGAGAGCTGGTAATATACCAGTGGGTTTTGGGAGATGCTGTAGAATGAACTGAAAATGAATTTGACTCCACTGGCACTGGTGCTGTGTGGCAGGAGATGCATATCACAACAGCATTCTGAGGGGCAAAATGGAGAATATGTGGGTGTTCAGAGGTTAGGCAAGGAAGCAGTTGATCCATACAGTCAACCAACTGGAGCAAAAACAACAGTCACATCATAAATAGCCACAGGCATGTAGGATTAACAAAAGTGTTTATTTGAAGACAATGAAGCTAAAGAAAGGGCTATCCACAGGTACAAATCACATAGCACCATAACCAGAGCTGGATGTGCCCTTGGCAGTGATTAAAAAAGGAATTTTTTTTTAAAACTCAAAACATAATTAACCTGTGGAACTTACTGCCACTTTATATAATTGGGGCAAAGAGATTACTAGCGTTCAGAAAGGGATTAGACATTTGTAAAAAATAACAGGAATATATGCCATTAAAATAGATAAGGATACAAATTATCAAAGAATAAGCCAACCACTAACTGCCTCAGTTGAGGAAGTAACTTTTTACATTGACATATTGTTTATTATGGGGCTTTGTACCTTCCTCTAAAGCATTTGGTACTGGACACTGTAGGACACAGGATATTGGACTGTTGTCCTGATCAAGCATGGCAATCCTTATGATCCTAATAAGGATACAATGTATATTAACTCCTCGCTTAACGTTGTAGTTGTGTTCCTGAAAAATGCAACTTTAAGTGAAACGATGTTAAGCAAATCCAATTTCCCCATAAGTATTAATGTAAATGGGGGGAGGTTTAGGTTCCAGGGAAATTTTTTTCACCAGACAAAAAGCTATTTCATATATGTGTGTATATATACACATATATATATATATGTGTGTGTGTGTGTGTAATTTTATTTTTTTATATATATATATACACATATATATATATAAAAAAATAAAATTACACACACACACACACACACACACACACACACACACACACATAGTGTATATATACACATATATAAAATAGCTTTTTGTCTGGTGAAAAAAATTTCCCTGGAACCTACCCCCCCACCCCCATTTACATTAATGCCACCTACACAAATCTCCCAGCACAACCCCCACCCCCCCAGACACAAGTCAACACATGCAGCAGACACAATAACCCAAAATATCCCTGTGAAGTCTAGAAGGTCTGTACAGTCAGAGTTAATCAATGGAAATTGCTACAAGCATAGAGGACAACTCGTTGAGTTTAGAATATCACCATGATTCAATCATCACTGAGATTCGTGGGCTGTTACTGTTCAGTTTTAAGTTCTGGAAAGTGCTGACATATATACACATATATATGTGTATATATATATATATATGTGTATATATATATATAAAAATAAAATTACACACACACACACACAGAGTATAAGTTTTAAACAAATAATTTAATACTGTACACAGCAATGATGATTGTGAAGCTTGGTTGAGGTGGTGAAATCACAGGGTGGAAGAGGGTGGGATATTTCCCAGGGAATGCCTTACTGCTAAATGATGAACTAGCATTCGGCTGAGCCCTCAAGGGTTAACACATTGTAGCTAACGTAGACTCACAATCTACGAGGCAGCATAACTGGAGGAAGGGAAGATAGCATGGCAGACAGAGACATAGAGACACACACTCTGCGTGTGGGTGAGAGAGAGAGAGATGCACATTGCCCCTTTAAGTACGCTGACACCCCTCTAAGTACGTTGCCTTTAAAAAAAATCAGGAAGTTGAGACCACAGCTGCAGCCCGCAAGCTCTCTCTGTCCTGAGCCCTGTCTTGTTCCCTCCCTGCTCTATATGGAGAGCGGGTAAGCGGGGGGCAGGAGAAGAAGGGAGGGGGACACCCTGACATTAGCCCCCTTCCTCTCCCCTCTCCTGCACAGCAAGCAGGAGGCTCCCAGGAGCAGCTCCAAGGCAGAGGGCAGGAGCAGCACATGGCAGTAGGGGGAGGGACAGCTGAACTGCTGGCAATTGGTAACCTGCTGGGCGGCTGCTGCACAGGGAACTTAGGGGAGTGGGGAGCTGATGGGGAGCTGCCAGTCCAGCCTAGTTCCAAGCCCCCACCAGCTAGCTGCAACGGGTTGCTCTTCCTGCAAGCAGTGGACAAAGCAGGCGGCTGCCAAATGATGTTATAAGGGAGCATCACACAACTTTAAATTAGCATGTTCCCTAATTGATCAGCAACGTTACAACAAAACAATGTTAACCAGGACGACTTTAAGTGAGGAGTTACTGTAGTAACAATACCAAAACAATCAACCACAACACGTAAAGTTACATACCTTCAGAAAATAGCATTCTATAAGCAATGCCCATGCAGCAAACATGCCATGGAACCAGCAGCAATGCCCAGCATAACCAACAACTGTTCCCGCCACATTATCCAAATGGATAGCCATTCTCCCCGATGTGAGAGAGGCCAAGCATGACGAAAGCTCCACTGGATACATAGCAATAGTAAGACACACATAGTAGCACTGATAAAGTCACCAGCAGACATGCATCCCACACAGTTGATTAGGGAACCACACACAAGCAACAGAGAAGGCAGAATTGCATCCAGTAATTTTCCCTGTGGAAATGAGAACATCCAGTGGCTGTTGCTTTATTCACTGCTTGAGTGTCCAGCACTTGTTTTTGGGGGAGGGGAGGGGAGGATAAACTTCAAGGGCACTTTCCAGAACACACTCTTGTTCCTTAGGCTATTCCTCTTTTAGGATTGATCCTACACTCACTGAAGTCTATGGCAAAGCTCCCATTGACTTTAATGGTGTAGAATTAGGGCCTTACTATGTCATCCTTTCCTTTGCACTCAGGGGTAGCACATAACCCCAGGGCTTTGTGTGTATACTCTATTCCTCTCACTTACACCACCCTTTCACACAATTTGCCCCATCTCCCATCCTTTGTGAGGTGTGCAGTTCTGCACACATTGTCTAAGCTATTAAATTAATCTATCCCTTTTTGCAGGGACTATTGAGTATGAAAGATGAGTGTGGTTCAAAGTTGATAAGAGATTACAATTGTCCTGAGGCAGGTCAAAAATTATCGAATATCCACTTGAATAGTCAACCTCCCAAATGAAAAAGCTAATATAAATGAATGGGGATTATGCAAACAAGCGGAATATATTTGTGCTAGTATATATATACACTTTGTGCTAGCAGATGAAAGTCCATGCTGTTGCACAGGTGTAATTCATAAAGTTGTGTTAAAAAGCCAAAAATGGCTGAGAACTTAAAACTGAACGGTAACAGCCCACGAATCTCAGTGATGATTGAATCATGGTGATATTCTAAACACAACGAGTTGTCCTCTATGCTTGTAGCAATTTCCATTGATTAACTCTGACTGTACAGACCTTCTAGACTTCACAGGGATGTTTTGGGTTATTGCGTCTGCTGCATGTGTTGACTTGTGTCTGGGGGGGTTGTGCTGGGAGATTTGTGTAGGTGGCATTTGGATGTGGCAGCTGGGCCAAGTTATCCATCATCTGGGCAGTCTCTCATACACCCAATGAAATGGTTGCATGTAAATTTGCTGCAGAATAACACTTGTGATTGGTTAAATTACCTCTGATATTACAATGGTCTAGGACTCTGGGCACACATAGATACATGCCTTACTGTAGCTGAAAAACGCATGGGGTAATTCGTAAAATCAAAATGGCTGAGAACTTAAAAGTTGGACAGTAAATGATGGTGAATCAAAGCGATGGTTCAGCCTGGTGATGTTCAGAACAAAAGCTGCTCTTAACCATGCTTGTAGTTGTTTCCATTGCTTCACACTGATTGTACAGACATAATAGGCTCCAGAGTGACACACGAAGTAACAATCCTGGATTTTTATTATATGGATTATAGTTATGCTGCTCCAGGTCAGGCCTCTTGTGCTAGATGCTGTACATCTTGGAGAGTTTAATCCACAAATGGCTATCATTGTAAATTCTTCAGGACAGGGACTGGGACTATATATATATAAAATCTGTGTTTGTACAGCATGTAGTAGAAGAGACCTGGTCAGCACTACTTTAATACAATTAATGCACACACACATGGATTGGGAGAAGAAGAAAAAAAATAGGCTTGTATTGCATTTAATTTCCAACTCACCTTTTCATCCAAAGATTGTTGATTTGGAGACTGCTCTTTGGGGCAGAAAAATGTTTTTTTGTGTTTGTAAAGCACTTACTATTTACACAGCACCCAAACTCTGCTAGTAATGAAATTATTGATAATGATTTTTTCTTAGATTGAAATGAGATAAAACATTTCACTTAGCAAATATATAAGTGCTCACCTTAACATGAATACATATTTATAACAAAAGCACACACTTCAGTATCAAATTACTAATTTCCATTTGCAGTAACAAGATTTCTCAGCTCCATCACATCTGCATACTTCCAAAGCAACATCTGGAAGAGACTTTTCCATTTTTGACCCTTTTTAACCTAAGCGGAAATTGAAAAGAAATGTCCTCACTACAGCAGTGAAGCCATATTAACCGTTTTTCTTCCTAGTCCAACAGGTGGCACACATTTGCACATACATTATAGTAATGTTTTATTTCCAACACTGAGCAATTGCTATAGCATTTCCTTTATTTTTTCAAATTACCCTTACAGTCATATAATAAAACCACTTTGTCTAGTATTTCTTTACACATAGACATTATATTGCTGTGTGCTAATTCAGCAGGAGAGGAGAGGTATTTTCCTAAGATCAGAGAGTGAAAACATATTTGCTAAGGAGCATTTATTTCCTTCCTTCCTTGTTGCTGTGAGATGCACAAGTGCAGCCAATTAGTCTTAGTTTTCAAGATCTAGACCAGTATACATTTGTGAAACTCTTGGAGGGTGAGAGCTTTAAGTGATTTTATGGTCTGCAATCAATATATACTGGTTGTCATAATATATTTAAAGTAATGCACATGTCCAGGCAATATCTATAGAACAGGGGAGAACATCCATTCTCTGGCTGGGAAGTTATTGAATGTCTACAGCCAGAGGGGGATGGGGATGGGAAATTCCATAGTTTCCTAACCCTTTCAAATAAATAACTGATCTATGCAACAATTAGCTTATGCAGCACGGGGTACTTATTGAACACACCGACGCAGACCCAAACAACACTGAACACATCAGCTCCAAAGCCCAAACAAGTGCTAGCATCTAAAGCATCCTTTGTTGTATCTATAACAGCCATCTGTCAGGCAAGCGTTGCATACAGAGTTAACTCGCTCGACAGCACCTATAGGCAAGCGGGGCAGGTATGATGACCGTACCTGAGATTGCTGATGGAGATGCGCTGCTGTCGCTTCCCTGGGGCCTGGCAGCATCCTTCGCTGCTCCATCGATCGAACGGACACCAACCGGGAGGAGAGGCGTGTGCGCTGGAGGGAAGGGGCAGGGGGGCGGTAGCCAGGCACTAGGCCAAGATGCCTAACGTCTTCTTCCCGCTGCTCAGTCAGGGAGCTGCTGCTGCTGCCCGGATCCCCAGCGCGGCGGGTGCAGGAGCAAGACAGCAACGGCTGTTCCTCCGTTCACCTTCCAGCAGCAGCGGCAGCAGCTGATGCTAACGCAGCAGCACCGCCCGGAGACGCCCCCTAGCGCCGTATCCCAGCCGCGGGCCAGGCAGCCGGGGGGTGCGCGCTGTCGGTTGCACAGTCAGCCCAGCCCTCGCCGGGAGTTCCCGGGGAGAGCCCCGGGAGATGAGAGGAGCGGGGGCGGGGCGCTGGGAGCAGGAGATGGAACCTGCCCCGGGCTCGCGCAGTAGCGTGTCACGCTCCCGTCCAGACCGGCCTCAGGGCCGTGCAAAGGGCGGATGGGCGTCTAGCCGCGGTGGAGGGTTTGGGTGGGTGGGTTCGCGGTGCAAGAAGCGGAGGGGTGGGAAGGGGGAGGGTCTCTGGGCAGTGTAGGCCGGGCGAGGGTATTTCACCGCATAAAGCAGATGTTTAAAAATGTCGATAATAAACAGCAGATGTGGATGCAGATTCCCAGCTCCTCAAAGGTGGGGAGTTGGTCCCACCCAAGAAAAACAGGCAAGCTATAAATCCCTCAGAGTCCTGGGTTTTCAAAACCTGCTGGGGATATTGATTCAGAGGCATCCTGCTTAAAACTGCACTTAGGCTAATAGGTTGACTTTTCCTCCAAGGTGCCAACCCCCTTTCAAAGGTGGACAAATATTATTGTTCTTCCCATTTTACAGACAGGGACACTGAGGCACAGGGCAGTGCTATGACATGACCAAGACAAAGCTGGGCGTAATGCCCAGAAGCCTGGTTTCCCAGTCCCCTGCTCTATTTGAAAGACAAAAAATGGAAGTGTCCGTGTGACAACGATGGGTTTTAAAAGGTGCTTGCAAGCAACAGAGCTCAGTCTGCAGCAGACAACCATTAAAGCCAATGTGGGGTGAAAGGAAGGTAAACTGTAATGGTGATTATCCCACATCTGCAAGCTGGGGTCAGGTCCATGATCCCAGGGGTGATGTGAGCAGAGGGGTGCCAAACCTGCAGATTTCAGTTCATGGAGAAGTGGCTGTGGAGTGAACACTGTCAGTTTGCTGGGAAGCTTAAATACAAGGGACTCAAGGCTCAGGGGGACCCTTAGTTCTATATCCTCTTTCTCCTCAGCAGCCCTAGCAGTACCTCCTTACCACTGCCGCCTTCAAGGAGAACAGGGAGGCCTCCTCCCTGGGTCTTCAGGGTCTAGGAAGGAAGTGGGAGAGGGCGTAGTGGTTGTGTTCCTCCACCTTGTATCTTCTGCTAGTGTCAGCCAGACAGAGCAATGTCTTCCTCCATGCACATGATTTTTTGGGGAGTAGGGGGATGAGAAAATGGCCTTACCTCCCCTTGTTCCTATACATACACTCTCTCCCTCCCCCATTACACTGCTACACTACACTAAGTCTAGGGGGGAACAACTAGAATATAGCTGTCAGGAATCCCCAGGGGTTCCCACAGTTTACTTAGTGTAGCAACAACTACAAGAGGAGATTGCCTTCCTCTCCTACTGCCCTTTGAGAGATCCAGGGGAGATAGGGTTTTCCAGGGTAGGGAGACCAGACAGCAAGTATAAAAAATCAGGATGGGGTGGGGTAATAGGTGCCTATATAAGAAAAAGCCCCCAAAATTGGGACTGTCCCTATAAAATCAGGACATCTGGTCACCCTATTTCAGGAGGAGGGGCAGGAAGCAGCCTGGGTAGGTAGGGGAGGGGCATAACTGAAACTACAGTGGGAGGGAAAGGGGGAATGGGTCCCTATGTGAAATCCCTGTTTCGTACATGTAAAATATCAATCTTAACACAGTATTAGTTACTTCACTGTCCAATAATGTACATGGGGCAAAATGCACTCTGGGAGCTGCCATCTGTAAAAGTACTGGCAGTATTGCCAACCTCAGGCATTCAAAAGCCAGGAGCCAGCCCCCCTCCCTCCCAATTATTAGGGGAGGGGTCTTCTTGTTTGCCTTCAAGCTTTTCTCCATAATTACGAAGGCAAGAAACTTACTTATTCCTATTAAATGAAAGCTGAAATTCTCACAAATTAACATGACTCCAGAAGCTGGGATTTTAAGAAAACCACCAGATAGCACAAGACTTGTGATAAAATTTGCAAGAGATGGCAACTCTTGAAATTGTCACATCAAATACTTAATAGAACCAATAATATAGCAAATCTCATACCAAAGCACTTAATAAACCATATATACACGACACCATTGAAATGCAGCTACTTTCGGAGTAAAGCATGGTAGCCATCTGGCACACAGTACCCTGCAGAAAAGAGTTGTGGTAAGAGAAATCTTACCCAAGGACACCAGGGTAAACTTTGTTCACCAAAGCAGACAGGACTTTGATTTTAAGGTCACATCCAGACACCATAGAGACAGTAAACTGCGTGCAAAACACACACACATAGATAGCTAGATAATGTGTATATGCATACCTAAAAAGGATGAAGGTTCAAGCTGACCCTGGTGGGATTTGAAGTTTTGCTTCAACAGACGATGGAATGCAGATACAAGAGGGTTAAAATTTAGTATTATGATGATCAGCACCAGTAATACTCTGGTCCTTGACAAGCTTCAACTTGGTTATTTTATCCTACATAGGATTATCGTAAGAAGAGTTTTATCTTTCCACAGACTTGACTGGACCCAGGTTCTGCAGCTGCAGATAAAATAGCAGGAAGCACATGCAGCAAAAATCTTAAGGTACTGAGCCTCTGAGTTTTAAGCCTGTAATAATGATTCAGATTTATGAATTTGGAATAGGAGTAATGGATCAGACAGCATCTGACTGAAATTCCCAAGGTGGCTGTGGGGAAAGAGGGAGATATTAGCCTAACTTTGTCACAGATTGAAAAGAAATGGACATGACCACCTGGAAAGGTGCCAGGGAGCCAAATCCAATATCTCCAGCTGAGCCTACCAGGACAAGAGAGAGCTTGGGAGCCAGTTAGGATCCTACCTAACACAACTTGGAGGTCACATATATTGCTGCTCAAGGTCCAACACTTTTGAAGACCAGTCTGTCAGTGTATGACTTCCAGCATGCACTTACAACCCCCTGCACCCTGGAAATATGAACTGGGGGCCCAAATCTTTCTAGTCCTCAAGGATGACCCCCCGCCCCCGGTCCAAACCTCCCCCACCAGCTGCCAAAATTCTCCCATCTCCAGTGATTAGAGACTGTTCCCGCCCAGATGACAAATCCCTGTGTCCTAGGGATAAGTGCCTCCAACTAATACCTATGTAAAAATCACTATTTTTTTGTTTTATGGAGTTTCTCACTAAAATAGTTACCATTTTTTCATGAGATTTCACACTCCCTAAATGTTGCTTCATTTGCATTTTCAGCTCAATGGCTATGGCATGTTTGCATTCAAAGTCTGCAGTAATGAGAATTTTCACTCCAAAACAGTTGGCTCATTTTCATTCTTAAACAGGCCCATTTCTGCTCAATACCAGGTCCCACAGAAAACAGACCTGGTTTTGCTCAAATAAATCCACCTACCTTAACATTTTAAGCAAGTAGCTTCACTTTCAAGTAACAGTGCAAAGAGATTTGAAATTCAAGTATTTAATTATAAATATATTGCATAACTCTGCTCCAACCCATCTACCTGCCAAATCCTCTCTTCTACCTCCCAAGCTCTATTCTGCCTAGTTCTAAAGCTATAGTTTCTCTAAGGCACCTATAACTGGCTCACTGTTATGTAAGTACTGTATTCCAGTTAAAAAGAGTGCCCTAAAAAGCAAACAAATTTTCATCTTTCAGTGTCCAGGAAATTGTCTTCTGCCTTTTTTCTTCCTTTCTACCTCCTCCCTTTCTGTTTTCCCAACTGTATGCTGGTCCTGGGAAGATGCCATTTCCTAGGCCTTCATATCTACTTTTCCAGAGGACCAACTAAGGCTGGTGCCTGATTTGTGAGACAGTCAGGAATACAAGTCTCCAAACTGCAATACTGAATTATTGTTAAAAACATCTGAGTGGGGCCTAAGGGTATTAACCAATTAGCATTCACAGAAATAAAATTACAAGCAATATAAAATATGTTGCACGGCTGGTTTTGTTTCCTAGTTCTGCGATTCTCTGTATTGGCTGCCTAGGTCAGTGTTTTTCAGACGTCAGCTTGACAGCCCCTTTTTCCAAGTAAAAAATCATCATGACCCCCTTACATTTACTGTAAAAGTAAGAATTTTTTTTTTTTATCCCTGATCAGCCTATATAATGTGTGAAAGAAAAGGTGCACGTGTGTGTATGGAATGAGATTCTCTTGGCTCTTTAGATTGTAACATTTTCAGTGCCTCTTGACCCTCCTGAGTGCCTTGGCAGGGGAGAAAGGTGTTGCTACACATTGATGGAGAAACACTGGTCTGGTTGCTTTACATAGTTACGGAAACCTGACTTTACCACCTGAAACAGCTTGGTGCACTCTCTAATAAATGTGGCAGACATATTTGCATAAAACCTGCCTTGTTGCGTGAGTAAATTTTCACTTATATGCTCAACCACTTTCTGGATGGCCTCGACAGCTGTGCTTAGTGCTCCCAAGACATCCACAGGGTTAGAGGGACAAACTCTCTGCTCATCCTTCAAGGGGGCAAATCCCACCCTCCTAATGAAACAATAATGAAGCAAATTCCCAAGTTTCCTGCTGCTACGTGTTCTCTTTCTCCAAAGAGGATAATCTGGTTCAATGTGTTTAATTGTTCAACAAAGCGTCCCCCCACACGGCCCCATTACAAGAACAAGTTGCAGCTGGTCACATTCAGACTCAAAGGGGTCAGAGAAAACAGTCCTGACTGCAGAGATCCAACGCCAGCAGTTATTGCCCAGTCAAAATTTGTAGCTCCAGAAATGCTGTGCAATGGAAGAACAGGACAGAAAGCAGTTTTGACGAAGATGGTGGAAGTTGGGTTGACATTCCCTGGCTGACCAAAGTCCTGCCTTTCATAACCATGCTGAAATAAGAGGATCTGTATGCAGTAAAAGTAGCTGAGGACTGCTAGAGCTTCAAAATGTAAAATTCCATGTGAAGTTGGTCAGATTACTCAGTCCTCCACAATGAATTACTTAATTTAATCAGTCTATGACATCAGTACAGTTCAGTCTCCAAAACATTCAGAGTTACTCTGGAAGCTTGGTTCTAATGTGCACCTCTCATCACAACTAAGTGGTACTCTGGCACTGCTGAACTGTATTGCTTTTATTTAGTGAAAATTTGATTTTTTTCCTAACAGGTTATGGTTCTTATAATGGAGAAGGAAGTTTGGGGGGTATCAGGTATCTCAGTTTGTGAGATCTGACAGTTTGACTACTTAGAGGTGTTTTATTTTTGTTAGATTGTTCAATTTCTATTTAATTAATTTTAAGAACCCCATATTTCAAAAATGATGGTAAAATCTCTGCATTATGTATAATCTGTTGGGTTCAGCCAGCAGAGGTGCCTATGAGCTTTATGGGGAGGATTTTGGGGGGTTCATTTTTATGTTATATGATGTAGTCTCATTTTGACTTTCCAGTGATTGGGGAAACTTTTGAAAGCCAACGGCAGTATTTCAGGTGGTCTATTTTGTCTTTTTCAAGCTTGCCTTGTTTTGATTGCTTGCTGCTCTGCTTCCAAGTAGGTTAGAATGACATAGTACACTCCTTCCTTCCATAAAATCATACTATCCTTCATCAAGGCAGATAGATTATAAATTTTTTTTTTGCCTTAGTCAAAATAATTGGTGTGATGCTGTATAAAGAGGAAGATAACTAATGACCCTAATACAGGTCATCACTGTTACAAAATTGCAATAAATCTTGTACAAAGTATGTCATGTAATGTATCAATGGAAAGTATTATTATCCTGTTTAAATCCATGTATCATCACTGTATCTGAAGTTACAAATATAGGCTATGTGCTTCTATCTCAAACATGCCCCAAGACAGATTTGCATCAATGCTAGCCAGCCTGCTTAATGGTCCATTAAGGACATGTGATCTAAGACTCCATCTTTTGCCAGTAACATTTATACATTTAGGCCAAGAGCATGGAAACGAGACTGTGACATCACTTCTTTGTCTTCAATCCTGCTCCATATCTCTCGATAGGATTTCTAACAAAGGAGAGCTTTGAACAATGGACTGATGACCCCCAATCGAATGGGTGAACGAGACTTATTACAAGCTAGCAGATTTATCACTGTTATTATCCTGACCTGCAAAGTTTTAAGGCTAAGATTTTGTCAGATACTTTTACTAGAAGTCACGGACAAGTCACAGGCAAGAAAGAAAAATTCACAGAAGCCTGTGACCTGTCCGTGAGTTTTACTAAAAATATCCATAACAAAATGGGGAGATATGGGGTCCTCACATCCTCTGTAGTGGCTGGGCAGCTGCAGAGGCCCCGACTCAACGCTCTGGGGGCCCCCACCACCCATGGGGGGGCTTAGAGCTCAAGGGTCCCCCACTCCCCAAGGGGGCCCAAAGCTGCAAGGTCCCTCCCAGCCACCTGCGGCAGCTCAGGCAGAAGGGGGACCCCACAGTTCCCAGCCTCTACAGGGGGGGAGGGGGATCCTGAAGTCACTGAGGTCTTTGGACTTCATGGATTCCATGACAAAATCATAGCCTTAACTGTAGTGTATATAATTCCTTAAAATAGTCATCTTCACCGTGACTGTTTCTCCCCCTAGGCTCCCCTTAAGCTACAACGTGGTCACCTAACATGGTTTTGAGCATGTTAGGCCTGGTCTGCGCTAAGAAATTAGGGCAGTTTAGCTACATCACTCACCTTCTTTAGGTATTAAGAGTCTGATTCTTTAAGGTGATGGGCACCTACAGCTCCTCTGGAGTCAATGGAAGATGCAAATACTGAGGATATTAGGCCCTGCTCCTTTCAGGGTATGTCTACGTTACAATTAGCCACGTACTGCTGGCCCCATGCCAGCTGACGCAGGCTCTTGGGGCTCAGGCTAAGGGGCTATTTAACTGAGGTGCCTCACAGGATCCTAGAGCCCAGGCTCCAGGCCCAGGCTGAACATCTACATGGTTAAACAGCCCCTTAGCCCAAGCCCCACAAGCCCGAGTCAGCTGCCACTGGCCAGCCGTGGGTGTCTAACTGCCATGCAGACATACCCTCAAAGCTCATGGATGAGCCTCACAGAAACAGAATCTGGATCCTGAACATTAAGCAGAGCAGAGACTAAGGCCCCAATCCTGCAAACACTTATACCTGTGTTTCATCTAAGCATATGACTAATCCTACTGATTTTAGTGGGACTATGCATGTGCTTACACAAAAAGACATACAGATTTTTCAAGTATTTGGTTGCCTAAAGATGCAGATAGGCACGCAGGTGCTGTTGAAAATCCTGTGAGGTGCCTAACTCCCTGTCTACACTTATAGGCACTAAATAGCTTTGAAAATCTGGCCCTTGCTTCTTGTCCCCTCACGGTACGTAACACTAATTTAGACTCCCTTACATCCCCTTTTCTGAGATGTTGCAGGTATTTGCCACCTCCGAAGTTTCCCTCATCTTTGGAACAATGTACATTACTCACAAGTTCAGCTAAACTGATTTAATAAAAGGCTATATCCATAGCTCCATAGTGTTCTCCACCTTCACTCAGTATTCTGAACTTTAGCCTTTAGTTATCACACAGCTAAATACTTTGTACTTCCATAAAATGTCCTCCAAGTGGTAAAATTATGCACATCCTAAAAACAAAAAACAAACCTCTTCTGTTTGCTCTCTCTTTTGGAGAGCATGAAATAAAATTCAATTACACTTTGACTGCTCCAGCTTTACACAGAAAAGAACATCTGTTGATGAAAATGTGGCAGCAGAAGTGCACTATATGAAGGAGGAATGCTCAAAAAGGTAAATTCACTCCAGGAATTTAAGAAATCTTACAGAAGATAATTTTCAAAAGTTACCAACATTTGTTCTTGTGTTTAAAATATGCCTCTCCCTCATATCTAGATTGATGAAGTAAGCTATTTAATAGCCCAAGAGCATAACTTCCATATGTCTATTGTAAGATGGATGACTGAAGAAGTTTACAATCCAATATCCTCAGTTCTTAATGCCATTCTGTGTAATATTTCAGTTTATTGAACTATTTTTTCTGTTAACATCTATTCATCCTTCTGTTATCCTTTAAGACTGAACTCTGAATTACACTGAAATGTCCTGAGTTACGTGAGACGAAACTAGGTGCTTTGTGAGAAATAAGACAGTGATTATGGCATTAGTCACGAAAGAAACAAGACATTTACACTAAAAAATTTACAATTTATTGAGACTATTACAACAAAAAGTGATAAAAGAAAAAAAGAGCGTGAATGACAATGCTTTAATTCTTTGATGGATTATATTTGAGATTTCGTCTTTTCCATTTCAAAAAGAATTTTGTTTGTATTTCTGTACTTTATTACCACATTAAAATATATATTTTAAAAAGCCTGCTAGAATGCATACCAAGAAAATAAAAAGGTTTTGGCTTTTTACTATACAGTCATCTCAGCAGATGTTAAATGAGTTGGTAACTCCTTAGGATTGTAAAACAAATCTTATATAAGCTTAGAATTTAATTTTTGTGAAATCCAAAGGTTAAAAGATGTAAGAGCTTTTGCAATAATACACAGACTTTAAAAGCTTTGGTTTTCTTTATAGTATCACATCAAAATCACACAGAAGACCCCAGTGATCGCTGGGAAATCTACCACAGTCTAATTTTTCTAGTCCAATTAAGTCCAAACTCCGTGGAATAATTTGTTCCCCTTCTGCTGCACTTCGGAAGAATATGCGATCAAATCGGAACTTACATTTGTAATTTGCATCCAGGTTAGAATTGCAGTTTGTGTCCCATGTATAACGGCAGTGCTCTGGTTTGCCCAAAAATTCCCATATGTCCAAAATATTGTTAGGTAAGCCACCTACTTGAGTAACCTAAAGAGAGAAAAACGGAACAACATTATACCCACTAATGCCTTTAATGTAATATGTATGACAATCATTTGCTGAACCTAGAATTTAGATATTACAGCATATTGTTTTTCTGCACAGCACTGGCCACAACAGGAAATCACAACTATTAAACCACTATTTAGAATAGGATAGCCCCTCAAGAATTTCAGAAATATAAAAATATAAACCACTTAAGATACTGATTGTTCATGCTGCACTTTCCAAACCAAAGTGTCTGTAAGAAACCACTGCATTTTTAAGTGGCTGAACCTGATTAGTATTACTCAAGGCCTAGTGTTGCACAAACACCCTCAGATGGAACCCCGGTAACAATTTTTCAGAAGTGACCTTATTTTCAGTCCCTCCATTTTTGGGTGCTCAAATTTAAACACATAGGATCTGACTTTCCAGAAGTATTGAGCACCAACAGCTCTTGCTAATTTCAACTTGAAGTGTCGGTGCTCAGCATCTCTGAAAACTGAGCAACTAAAAATGAGAAATATCCTAATTCTGGGTGCCACAAAGTTACAGCTTGCACAACAGACTCTGTGTATTTCTTTAGAGGAGCAACATGAAGCCAACTGGGGAGGAAAAACAACCATTCCTTTTAATTGTGATTTCACTTCAGCTGTAACATTGCTCCAAAGGATACATGCACAATCAAGCATAAACTACTACTTGGCAGCAACCTCACTTGTCCCACTTTCACGTTTTCACTTAATGGATAGGGACACTACAGGTATGTCTACAGAGCAGCTAGACACTCCTGACTGGATGTGCCAACCTACTCAGCCTTGTTTCATTACTGTGCAGATGTCTGGGCTCCAGCTGGAGCCCAAGCAATAGTAGCCTATGAGGTGGGAAGGTCTCAGAGCTTGGGTTCCAGCCTGAGCTCAGAAGTCTACACAGCAATGAAACAGCTCCGCAAGCTGAGTCCTGTCAGCTGGCATGGGCCAGCTGTGTGTTTTTCTTTGCTATGTAGAAATACCCTAGGAGGCACGCCTGTACAAGTATGAGGGTAGAAAGCTCAACATCTCTGTCATGTATAACTGATTTATGGGAAAAGTCACTGTACCCTATAAAATGAAAGAAAAGAAAACCCCCAGTAGAGTTCACCATGGTGGTTTGTCCTCAAAATAATTCTAAATGGTTTACCGCTATTCACCTCGTGGTCTCTTAGGTTTGTATCCCCTCCAAATATAACGGTAGTTGACTCCGATGCCTCCTGCATTGTCTTTAACACCTGCCTCAGTTGGTTTAGGCGTTCCTTGGCATGACCCTTTGTGCTCTCTAGATGGGAAGTCATAAGGCAGAGTTCATTACCAGATATATTCACCTGTTAGACAAAGAGAGAAACATTAAATCATACGCCATGGAACAAAGTTGAAGGCCAAAGACAAAACGTACTGTTCAAATATTGAATAGAAACATTCTTCTGCTTGTTAAAACTGCTGTTATACATAATAGAAGTGATTGACAACTTGATATTGGGCCTCTCTAATTCTACTGTCATAAGTGAGGTTTTTGACAGTGATTATGCTACTAGCAGCAGGCTTACACATTGATTTTTAAATAAGAATTCAAATCCGGTTCAGTTCACAGCTTATATATGGCAAGAAGTCCTCCTCACCCTAAAATCTTAAAATTTTGCTGAGCAAGACAAGGTCAACCTGTTTAGAGTTCCTTTATGAAGGCAGAATTTTCAACTTTTTATTTCAGAGCCATGCTAACTACTCCATGCTTAACGCTGAAGGTGGCTTTCGGTTAAAAAGCCAATGCTGACCTCTACTCCAACCTAAGTGAAACAAGTCTTCCGAAAATTTAAAATGTATTATCTTATATTAAGGTAGAATATTTTTCTGAAAAGTCTGAGGTGTATATACAACTATTTCGAAGACAGAAAGGTTGTAAATATGCATCAGTAACAGAAGGGGAAAAAATTAACAAGATGTATTCTAAAAAACCAATACACACCTGCCTATCAGGAAAGTCAAAAGTTTAGGTTCTAGTTTACATTATCTGGGTGGTTTTCGTTTTCTTAAAAGTATATAAATGCAGAGCTAAGGTATCCCAAATAATCTAACTTTGCCCTTCATTTCCTACCATCCTATGCTCCCTCTGTGTAAAAAGATCATGTCTGGCAAGTATGAAGGTTAAACACTTTACTTTGGTGGTTTGGTAAAAAACACTGCAGCATAACTTTGTTAGAGACTAAAAATCAGAGACTGACCCACGGACACTGGATTTATGTCTTACTACAACCATCTATAACCCACCAACCACCTGCCCCCCTCCAGCTGCCTATCCCCCTACTTCTGAAGGGGTATTAACAGGCCACTTCACCATGAATGGTCCCTTGAAATACGTGTTATCTACTTACGCTAAACAATCTGTTCCACCTTATACTTAGCTATGACACTCCGAGTATGTCTATACTGCAATTAAAAACTATGGTTGGCTGTGCCAGCTGACTTGGGCTCAGGCTAATGGGCTGTTCAATTGAGATGTAGACATTCAGGCTTGGGCTCCAGCCCAAGCTCTGAGATCCGTCCACCTTGCAAGGTCCAAGAGCTCTGGCTCCAGTCTGAGCCCAAATTACACCGCAACTAAACAGCCGTGCAGCCTAAGCCCTGCAAGTCTGAGTCAGCTGGCACTGGGTATGTCATAAACAGATAGTTAAGGGTTAATGTCTCTTTTACCTGTAAAGGGTTAACAAGCTCAGTGAACCTGGCTGACACGTGACCAAAGGACCAATCGGGGGACAAGATACTTTCAAATCTTGGTGAGGGAAGTCTTTGTTTGTGCTGTTTGTTTTGTTTTTGTTCTCTCTTGGGACTAAGAGGGGCCAGACGTACAACCGGGTTTCTCCAATCTTTCTAAAACAGTCTCTCACGTTCAAAATAGTAAGTAATAGCTAGAAGGCGGATTAGTCTTTTGTTTGTTTTCTTTATTTGCAAATGTGTATTTTGCTGGAAGGATATTTTATCTCTGTTTGCTGTAACTTGTATCTTAGGCTAGTGGGGAGGGAGTCCCTCTAGTCTATGTATAAGCTTAGACCCTGTAAATATTTTCCATTCTGGGTTTACAGAGATAATTTTTATTTTTTCTTTCTTTAATTAAAAGCTTTCCTTTTCAAGAACCCAACTGATTTTTTTTTCCTTGTGTAAGACCCAAGGAGATTGGGTCTGAACTCACCAGGGAGTGGTGGGAGAAAATCTGGGAGGGGGAAAGGAGGGGGAATGGTTTATTTCTTTGTTTTAAGACTCACGGGGGTTTGGGTCTTGGGTCCCCCAGGGAAGGTTTTGGGGGGACAGAAAGTGTACCAAAACACTATATTTTTGGTTGGTGGCAGCGCTATCAGATCTAAGCTAGAAATTAAGCTTAGAAGGGTACATGCAGGTCCCCACTTTTTGGATGCTAAAGTTCAAAGTGGGAATAATAGCTTGACAGGGTAGCCACGGGTTGTTAACTGCAGTGCAGACATATCCTCTGAGTATATTTGCCAGACCTGAAGAAGAGCTCGGCGTAAGCCTGAAAGCTTGTCTTTGTCACCAACAGAAGTTGGTCTAACAACAGAAATTACCACAGCCACCTTGTCTGTCTAATATCCTGGGAACAACACAGCTACAACACCACTGCATATTGCAGGTGGGGATAGATTAGACCTTGTATACTTTGTAGTTCTACCAGCAGTTGAGGACAACTTAATCTATACCTATTTTTGGCTTACTCAGACTAAGGGTAAAAGTATTTGAGGTTTAAGAAGCCCCCAGCAGAACAGACTTACCACAGGATTGGAGTTTAACCATTTAAATGGCTAAACAACAAATAGTGTCTGATGTGGGGAAAATTTAATGAAAAGGTGCAGTGGAATTTCATAGATCTTTGGTATATATATGAAACCTAAGAGGTACAACACTGTAGGTCTCTCTTGTTACGGGAGGGTTAAATGAGGGATAATCTCTGAATAGATGACACATGGTGGGTTGATAATGGTACAAGAAAATGGAGTAATGTGACCTATATAATACACAGTTGTTCGGGTTACCATGATTTGTTAAAAGCACGGGTATGTGGAAGAGAGTACAGTTAAAATTGTTTGATGCATCCTTTTAGTGTTTTTATAGGAGACTTCAAATGTAAATGCCCTACTTTTCAAGTTATTTTTTCTCTTAAATTATGATGACCTGTTGATGCTTTTTCCCTTCAAATTTAGTACCCATATTTACAACCTTAACTCCAGACTAAAAGATTTGTCCCCTTAAATTAGACATTCAACTGCTTTGTAACATATAGTGACCCACTTACATGCACAACTAATAGATTTCTCATCATGGAGGTTGTTGGGAAAGGAATTATTTCTTGCCTTAAAAACTTCACTCTTGATTTTTTCAGCATTACGGCAGTGAAATAACCATCTACATTACCTAAAGAGGAATAAGGAAATGAAATAAAAGTTCAGTGCTGCATGAACTGTATTCATCCATCCCTTCATACAGAAGAATTATATATTTTCACAGAGATCTTTTCAGGGTGCACATTTCCTATCCTAATCCATACATGTAGCTATTTTCATTAATAGTAAAGGATCCGAAAATGAATTAATTTTGACTCTGTCCTTAATTTTAAAATCTGCCTTTCTAAAAGAAAAAAAGCCAGAAGAAAGTGACAGTTAATATATTCATTTATAATTTGCATCAAACTGGATTCCAGAATTTAGAAGCCAAGGAAATTCATTTCACTGATTCCTTCCCCTACTTTTTTTTCCTTTCAGCTTCTACCAATGGTGAGAGGGGTATTAACAAGCCAGCGAGTAGAAAATAACATTTCTTGCTGCTTCTATCCACTTGAAGCAGACTTCTCAATTTTTTAGGCCTTCCTTTTTTACCTGGAATGATTGTGTAACCGACTGCTCTCTTCTGTAGGTAACTCAAGTATGGTGGAATAACCTCCTGTAAAAACACCACATCTGGACTGTATCTGAAATCAGCAAGACAAGTTTACGATATAACTTTTAAAACAGACACAGTTTTTCACATTGTAATGACAATATAAAAAGAATAAGGTTTTGGGTGTAGGGTTTTTTTTTTTTAAACATGAGAAGTGGCTACAATGGTTTCCAAAGAAGCTCTGTCACATTTGTTGGCATTTAAACATGCCACCATATTTGGAGGGAAAAAATAAGATTCAAACCTGTATTTTACCAACAAGGTACTAAAATAAGGGGGCCTCATTTCCTCACGTAGATCTGGATCTCGCAGCATCTGTCTAATTTTATGCACATGAGAGAATTTAAGTTAGTGACGGAAAATATAGCTTCAGGGCACATTTAGAAGTCCTAAGATTTCTAGGAGAGTCCAATTAAGACACATCACCTTTGTGATATCAACATCCAATATCTCCCTGCCCAAACTGACAGGTAAAGGGCAATTGCTCTCCTTAGCCTTGTCTACACTAGATCTTTTTTTAAAATCTTCTGTTGCACTACTATGGGTGGCTCTCCTGTTACTAGTAACACTGGGAGCATTCATGTAGACAGGACACAGACAGCAGCTTGTCACTGTTTTTATGTAAACATGCTCTGAGCAGGTAGAGGGTTTGATACTGGGATAATTTGCATGAAGGGAAAACAGGGCCTTGTTTATCCATGAAAAATTGCACCAGTTTAGTTATCAATTTAAAACTGTCCTGATAAACCAATTTAAGTGTATCTAAAGGGTTAATTTGTTTAAATTGGTTTAGTTTGCACTGCTAAATTACAATATTAAGATAACCAATACAGGCAAGGATTACACCTGTATGAGCGTAATCCATCCATTTTACGGGTTTGCACAGATTTAACTAAAAATAATCATCAACTCTGTAGTTCTAGTGTGTCTTCACAATTTTTACTGCATTCTACCTATCCTGCAAATTTTAGGTTTTAAATTTTATACAAATGGTTCTAAAGTTATCTACTGCAAAGCCATCACAATAGATCAACTGAAGACTGTTGAACAGCAGCATTTTTAAGGTGGGAACTCCCTGTTCCCAACCCCACTCACTTTAGCAAAGAATAAATGTCTCCGATGTAATGAGATTATTTAGCTGCTAACATTTTTAAAATAATATTGAAAATAAATGCAACCCCCATGTTTCATGTTCAGATTGCACAATTCAAATTACAAGTAATATGGAAACAAGAGAACAGTAAGGTCAACTCAGCCACTTTATATGTAATCAGGATTTTGTATTCCTGTTTTTCCTTTTGTGAGTGACCTTTTTATGCTTTGTCTTAGACTACACACCATAAAATAAGGCAAGCTGTGCAACATGGTCAAGTTAATACTGTCGCTGGAAGCACAGCATTTGCATTTCCTGATGTTAAATCTATTATTTCAACCTCTTGACTCATTACTATAGCTAGATATTTTAAAAATAAGCATTAATTGATATTAAAAGTTATATGTTACAGTGACTAGTTGGCAAAAAGGCTTTTTAGTACCAAAGCCTGCATATTTTGGGAAATTAGGTTCAGAACCTCTTTTGGCCAACCAAATTACAGCTTTTAGTCAAACTAGTTTAGGATTACACATATCAAATTTCTGTATTATAGTATTTCTGTATTCGGTGCTTGGATACATTGGGGGTATACATCCTATAGACACTTCAAATACGATATGATACTTCAGAGTCTAAATGTTAAACTGACTTATAAAGGAGATAACAATACTTACAATGCTAAATAAGAGCAGACTCCTCTAGCTCTGTCTTGTTGATTTCCCAGATCCAGACCATCAATATTCCAGGTAAGTAAAGAGAACCTGCTATCATCTTCTTGTTGCCTGCAGTCTGAGCTGTTGACTCCAGAACTACTAGTAGTAACGTCAGTAGTCAGGTCAATGCTAGAAAGAATATTTAAAATTTTGCTTTCAGTAAACAGAGCATTCCCCTGCAGTAACTTCCATCAAGACGTTTTTAGACCTCCCCAACTAAAAACCTATTATTGAACATAATGCAAAAATTAACATGAATTAATCTCTAATTTAAAAACACCTAAAATAAATACACTGACTGAGAACATATGCATCAATCGCCTGGTGAGTTTAGTATATAGCTGTAATTAATTTTTTTCATTGCAGACAAGACAAAAGGACTTGATTCTGATTTAAGTTACGCTGGTGGAAACCATCTTGACACAATTAATTTAAATTCTCTCCACACCTTTTAATCACCAGGGAGAATCTCAGGATACATGAAAGTATTTGAGCAGGTTTAATACTAGAAAAAGAAATAATGGGCACCTAGTTTTATATGTCTGCGTTCTGAAGCTACTTTGACTTCTCTGTGTGTACGCACCTCCTCTAAAATATTAATGACTGTGTATTTTGCCAAATTTTTTTATTTTATTTTTTTGGAAGAAGCACCCTAGTCTACTGTGTTTCAAAGATTAAGGTCCTGTCTACACTACAAACTTTACTAAGATTAACCAGCATGCTTCTACAACGTGGTACACAGACTGTGTTGCCGTATCACTTGAGTTTTCTTGTGGGATTGGGAGCAAACTGTGTTCAAAACCTTGTTAATGAGGTGTGCTCCAATTCAAGTTCCTGTAGTAAAGCTGTAGCACAGCTTGTCCCCCATCAAAACTGGCAAGACAAGATCAAATGGTCTTTTAGGAAAGTTGGGGACACTATGGGATTTAATCATACTGCTTAGGCACAACAAATTTATTGTCAAGATAGGACCTATAACCAAAACATTTCCTCTCTACAACTTTTAAACATTAGTAAGTTATGCACTGTTGCCATGCTTAGCGCTTTAAAGATAAGATAATAAGATCCATGCCTTAAGGAGCTTCAATCTAAACTGGATAAAAAGAAAAGAAACCAGAGGCTGTGGGTACTCCAGGGATATGACAAAGTAAGAGCGAGCTATATTGGGCATGCATTTCCAAGACTTCCCTGCCAAGATTAAATTTTATGGTTATACTATAATGTGAACTCATATCACCATCCTTTTAATGTAGCTATGAGAACATGGGTGTTTGCTTAGTGGTGGAAAGCTAACCAAAGCAGTGTATTTTCTAAAAGGACTTGGAATAGGGAGGACATCCCAGACATAGACTATGTCTGTAGTAAGATTTTTCTATTAATATTTCCCAATTCAGTTCCACTAGTGGAAGGTAAATACATGCTGTGCTCCTGCTGCCAACATGTGCTCCATCTACACTAGTCTAACAACACTGAACTGATTGTGAGAAATTTTAGCAAAAATTTATCAGGCTTTGTCTACATGGGAAAGTTACACCAGGATAATCTCTTATGTGAATTTAGATTGACATAGTTAAAGTAATGACTTATGTGCCTGACCAACCTGATTGCCTTCTATGATGAGATAACTGGCTCTGTGGATATCGGGAAAGTGGTGGATGTGATATATCTTGATTTTACCAAAGCTTTTTATACAGTCTCCCACAGTATTTTTGCCAGCAAGTTAAAAAATAGTATGGATTGGATGAATGGACTACAAGGTGGAAAGAAAGCTGGCTAGATCATTGAGCTCAATGGGTAGTCTTCTACAGCTTGATGTCTAGTTGTCAGCCGGTATCAAGAACAGTGCCCCAAGGGTCAGTCCAGGGGCCGGTTTTGGTCAACATCTTCATTAATCAAGTATCAGAGGGGTAGCCATGTTAGTTTGGATCTGTAAAAGCAGCAAAGAATCCTGTGGCACCTTATAGACTAACAGACATTTTGGAGCATGAGCTTTCATGGGTGAATACCCACTTCGTCAGATGCATGTAGTGGAAATTTCCAGGGGCAGGTATATATATGCAAGCAAGCTAGAGATAACATGAACTGGAGTTGGCAAAAGCTGGGCTGCATGTGCCAGCCAACCCTAACAACCCGGCGCCAATTATTGCTCCACAGCACAGGAAATTTCCCACCTACAAGGCAGGTGATGACACCGAGGCCTTCTTGGAAAATTTTGAAAGAGCCTGTCTTGGGTACAGCATTCCCGAAGACCAGTACATGGTAGAATTGAGGTCACAGCTCAGTGGACCTTTAGCAGAGGTGGCAGCTGAAATGCCTAAGCAGCAAATGAATGACTATAAACTTTTTCAAACCAAGGCCAGATACAGAATGGGGATAACCCCAGATCATGCCCGTCGGCGCTTCAGAACCCAAAAGTGGAAACCAGAGGTGTCATTTCCCAAACACGCCTACTACATTGCAAAAAACTATGAGGCCTGGATAACAGGAAACAACATTCAAACCTTGGAAGAACTGAACCTCCTCATACAAATGGAGCAGTTCTTGGATGGTGTTCCTGAAGACATCACACGGTACATACAAGATGGAAATCCCAAAGATATCGCTGAGGCGGGGGAGATTGGAGCCAAATGGATGGAACTGGCAGAAAGCAAAAAAGCAACTGTCAAGGGGAACGATTACCCCAGGGGGCACACAGACCATAAACCCTACAACCGAGGACAGCCAAAGACCCCACATACCACCCAAGTAAAGCCACAGATACCCTGCCCTTCAACCTCACCAGTCTCCAGTAACTCACCTCGGCCCAGTGACCCATCAGATGGAAGATGCTTTAAGTATAATGAACTGGGACATATCAAGGCCAACTGTCCCAAGAACACCATGCGAGTGCAATTCATTACACCACCATCACACCAAAGATCCCCAGGCCCGGATGCCTCTCAAATACCCTTGGAGCGAAGGGAAAATTTGAGAGTGGGCGGAAAGAAGGTTACTGCGTGGAGAGACACGGGGGCACAAGTGTCAGCTATCCACCAATCTTTCGTTGACCCCAAATTCATCAACCCAAAGGCCAAAGTTACAATTTACCCCTTCATGTCACAAGCTGTAGACTTGCCTACAGCTCAACTGCCTGTCCAGTACAAAGGCTGGTCAGGAATATGGACTTTTGCAGTCTATGACAATTATCCTATCCCCATGCTACTGGGGGAAGACTTGGCCAACCAGGTGAGGCGGGCCAAGAGAGTGGGAATGGTTACACGTAGCCAAACCAGGCAAGCTTCCAGACCCATTCCTGTTCCTGAGCCGTCCACAGAGGCCCCGTCTGTGTTACCAGAGACCCAGGCAGAGGTAGTGGACCCGGATTCCATGCCTACCACTGAAGCAGCCACAGCATCTCCAGTCCCAGGCCCGGAACTGGAACAGCAACCAGCACCAGCAAGTGCAACCACATTTTCAAACTCAACGCCAGAGGGCGCCAGCGAGCCAGAACTGGCAGAAGCCAAAGACAGCCATACCCAAAAGGCTCAGCCAGAGCCTGAAATACCCTCAGGTGCACCAGCAGAGAGCGGTTCACCAGCAACGGAAACAACCCCATCACCTACATCGCTTCCAGAGGGACCAAGCCCAAGTCCACAGTCTGAGGAAGAACTGGTGACCCCAGCCTCAAGGGAACAGTTCCAGGCTGAGCAGGAAGCGGATGACAGCCTTCAGAAAGCTTGGGCGGGGGCACGGAGCACCCCACCGCCTCTCAGCTCTTCTAATCGATCCCGGTTTGTTATAGACCAAGGACTTTTATACAAGGAAATTCTTTCTGGTGGACACCGGGAAGAATGGCAGCCGCAAAAACAGTTGGTGGTTCCAACTAAGTACCGGGGGAAGCTCTTAAGCTTAGCCCATGATCATCCCAGTGGCCATGCTGGGGTGAACAGAACCAAGGACCGGTTGGGGAAGTCCTTCCACTGGGAGGGGATGGGCAAGGACGTTGCCAAGTATGTCCGGTCTTGTGAGGTATGCCAAAGAGTGGGAAAGCCTCAAGACCAGGTCAAGGCCCCTCTCCAGCCACTCCCCATAATTGAGGTCCCATTTCAGCGAGTAGCTGTGGATATTCTGGGCCCTTTCCCAAAAAAGACGCCCAGAGGAAAGCAGTACGTACTGACTTTAGTGGACTTTGCTACCCGATGGCCGGAAGCAGTCGCCCTAGGCAACACCAGGGCTAACACTGTGTGCCTGGCCCTAACAGACATCTTTGCCAGGGTAGGTTGGCCCTCTGACATCCTTACAGATTCAGGGTCTAATTTCCTGGCAGGGACCATGGAAAAACTGTGGGAAACTCATGGGGTGAATCACTTGGTTGCCACCCCGTACCACCATCAAACCAATGGCCTGGTGGAAAGGTTCAATGGAACTTTGGGGGCCATGATACGAAAATTCATCAACGAATTCTCCAATAATTGGGACCTAGTGTTGCAGCAGTTGCTGTTTGCCTACAGGGCTGTACCACATCCCAGTTTAGGGTTTTCACCATTTGAACTTGTGTATGGTCACGAGGTTAAGGGACCATTACAGTTGGTGAAGCAGCAATGGGAGGGGTTTACGCCTTCTCCAGGAACTAACATTCTGGACTTTGTAAGCAACCTACAAAGCACCCTCCGACACTCTTTAGCCCTTGCTAGAGAGAACCTAAAGGATGCTCAGGAAGAGCAAAAGGCCTGGTATGACAGACATGCCAGAGAACATTCCTTCAAGGTAGGAGACCAGGTTATGGTCTTGAAGGCGCAACAGGCCCATAAGATGGAAGCATCATGGGAAGGGCCATTCACGGTCCAAGAGCGCCTGGGAGCTGTAAACTACCTCATAGCATTTCCCAATTCCTCACTAAAGCCTAAAGTGTACCATGTTAATTCTCTCAAGCCTTTCTATTCCAGAGACTTACAGGTTTGTCAGTTTACAGTCCAGGGAGATGATGCTGAGTGGCCTGACGGTGTCTACTACGACGGGAAAAAAGACGGTGGCGTGGAAGAGGTGAACCTCTCAACCACCCTGGAACGTCTGCAGCGGCAACAAATCAAGGAGCTGTGCACTAGCTTCGCCCCATTGTTCTCAGCCACCCCAGGACGGACTGAACGGGCATACCACTCCATTGATACAGGTAATGCTCACCCAATCAGAACCCCACCCTACCGAGTGTCTCCTCATGCCCAAGCTGCTATAGAACGGGAGATCCAGAACATGCTACAGATGGGTATAATCCGCCCATCTACCAGTGCATGGGCATCTCCAGTGGTTCTGGTACCCAAACCAGATGGGGAAATACGCTTTTGCGTGGACTACCGTAAGCTAAATGCGGTAACTCGTCCGGACAACTATCCAATGCCACGCACCGATGAGCTATTGAAAAAGTTGGGATGTGCCCAGTTCATCTCTACAATAGACTTAACCAAGGGGTACTGGCAAGTACCGCTAGATGAACCTGCCAAGGAGAGGTCAGCATTCGTCACCCATGCGGGGGTGTATAAATTCAATGTCCTTCCTTTCGGCCTTCAAAATGCACCCGCCACCTTCCAGAGGCTGGTAGATGGTCTACTAGCTGGACTGGGAGAATTTGCAGTTGCCTACCTCGATGATGTGGCCATTTTTTCAGACTCCTGGCCCGAACACCTACTACACCTGAAAAAGGTCTTTAAGCGCATCAGGCAGGCAGGACTAACTGTTAAGGCCAAAAAGTGTCAAATAGGCCAAAACAAAGTGACTTACCTGGGTCACCAGGTGGGTCGAGAAACCATAAACCCCCTACAGGCCAAGGTGGATGCTATCCAAAAGTGGCCTGTCCCACGGTCCAAGAAGCAGGTCCAATCCTTCTTAGGCTTGGCCAAATACTACAGGCAATTTGTACCCCACTACAGCCAAATCGCTGCCCCACTGACCGACCTGACCAAAAAGACCCAGCCAAATGCAGTTAAGTGGACTGATGAGTGTCAAAAGGCCTTTACCCAACTTAAGGCAACTCTCATGTCTGACCCTGTGCTCAGGGCCCCGGATTTTGACAAGCCATTCCTAGTAACCACAGATGCATCTGAGCGTGGTATAGGAGCGGTGCTCATGCAGGAAGCAACAGATCACAACTTCCATCCTGTCGTGTTTCTCAGCAAGAAACTGTCTAAAAGGGAAAGTCACTGGTCAGTCAGTGAAAAGGAATGCTATGCCATTGTGTACGCCCTGAAAAAGCTACGCCCATATGTTTGGGGACGGCGGTTCCAACTACAAACTGACCATGCTGCACTAAAGTGGCTTCATACTGCCAAGGGGAACAACAAGAAACTTCTTCGTTGGAGTTTAGCTCTCCAAAATTTTGATTTTAAAATTCAACACATCACAGGAGCTTCTAACAAAGTTGCTGATGCACTCTCCCGTAAGAGTTTCCCAGAATTCAGTAGTTAAAAAGTGTTCTTAAAATGTAAAAGTCTGTTAGTTATATACTTAGAAGTATATGTAAAGGTGTATGTGTTGTATTAATCTGTTTATTTTCAAGTTCTAGAAGGAAATCGCCGCCAGTGAGCTTCCCCACTGTCTGCAATTTGGGGGGCGTGTCATAAACAGATAGCTAAGGGTTAATGTCTCTTTCACCTGAAGCACCTGACCAGAGGACCAATCAGGAAACCGGATTTTTTCCGGTGGAGGGAATTGTGTGTCTGAGTCTTTTGTCTGTCTGCCTGCTTTCTCTGAGCTTTGGAGAAGTAGTTTCTACTTTCTAGTCTTCTGTTTCTAAGTGTAAGGACAAAGGGATCAGATAGTAAGTTATATGGTTTCTTTTCTTTGGTATTTGCATGGATATAAGTGCTGGAGTGCTTTGATTTGTATTCTTTTTGAATAAGGCTGTTTATTCAATATTCTTTTAAGCAATTGACCCTGTATTGTATCATCTTAATACAGAGAGACCATTGGTATGTATTTTTCTTTCCTTTTTTATATAAAGCTTTCTTTTAAGACCTGTTGGAGTTTTTCTTTACTTCAGGGAAATTGAGTCTGTACTCACCAGGGAATTGGTGGGAGGAAGAAATCAAGGGGAGATCTGTGTGTTGGATTGCTAGCCTGATTTTGCATTCCCTCTGGGGGAATAGGAAAGTACTTTTTGTTTCCAGGACTGGAAACAGAGAGGGGGAGTCACTCTGTGTAGTTTCACAGAGCTTGTGTCTATGTATCTCTCCAGGAGCACCTGGAGGGGGGAAGGGAAAAAGGATTATTTCCCTTTGTTGTGAGACTCAAGGGATTTGGGTCTTGGGGTCCCCAGGGAAGGTTTTTCAGGGGGACCAGAGTGCCCCAAAACACTCTAATTTTTTGGGTGGTGGCAGCAGGTACCAGGTCCAAGCTGGTAACTAAGCTTGGAGGTTTTCATGCTAACCCCCATATTTTGGACGCTAAGGTCCAAATCTGGGACTAAGGTTATGATAAGCCGGTATCAAGAACAGTGCCCCAAGGGTCAGTCCAGGGGCCGGTTTTGGTCAACATCTTCATTAATCAAGTATCAGAGGGGTAGCCATGTTAGTTTGGATCTGTAAAAGCAGCAAAGAATCCTGTGGCACCTTATAGACTAACAGACATTTTGGAGCATGAGCTTTCATGGGTGAATACCCACTTCGTCAGATGCATGTAGTGGAAATTTCCAGGGGCAGGTATATATATGCAAGCAAGCTAGAGATAACGAGGTTAGCTCAATCAGGGAGGATGAGGCCCTGTTCTAGCAGTTGAGATGTGAAAACCAAGGGAGGAGAAACTGGTTTTGTAGTTGGCAAGCCATTCACAGTCTTTGAATAATCCTGAGCTGATGGTGTCAAATTTGCAGATGAACTGAAGCTCAGCAGTTTCTCTTTGAAGTCTGGTCCTGAAGTTTTTTTGCAGCAGGATGGCCACCTTAAGGTCTGCTATAGTGTGGCTAGGGAAGTTAAAGTGTTCTCCTACAGGTTTTTGTATATTGCCATTCCTAATATCTGATTTGTGTCCGTTTATCCTTTTCCGTAGAGACTGTCTAGTTTGGCCGATGTGCATAGAAGAGGGGCATTGCTGGCATATATTACATTGGTGGACATGCAGGTAAATGAACCGGTGATGGTGTGGCTGATCTGGTTAGGTCCTGTGATGATGTCGCTGGTGTAGATATGTGGGTAGAGTTGGCATCGAGGTTTGTTGCATGGATGGGTTCCTGAGCTAGAGTTACTATGGTGCAGTGTGGAATTACTGGTGATAATATGTTTCAGGTTGGCAGGTTGTCTGTGGGCGAGGAACACAGACAACCTGCCAACCTGCAACATATTCTCACCAGTAACTGCACACCGCACCACAGTAACTCTAGCTCAGGAACCAATCCATGCAACAAACCTCGATGCCAACTCTGCCCACATATCTACACCAGCGACATCATCACAGGACCTATCCAGATCAGCCACACCATCACCGGTTCATTCACCTGCACGTCCACCAATGTAATATACGCCATCATATGCCAGCAATGCTCCTCTGCTATGTACATTGGCCAAACTAGACAGTCTCTACGGAAAAGGATAAACGGACACAAATCAGATATTAGGAATGGCAATATACAAAAACCTGTAGGAGAACACTTCAACCTCCCTGGCCACACTATAGCAGACCTTAAGGTGGCCATCCTGCGGCAAAAAAACTTCAGGACCAGACTTCAAAGAGAAACTGCTGAGCTTCAGTTCATCTGCAAATTTGACACCATCAGCTCAGGATTAAACAAAGACTGTGAATGGCTTGCCAACTACAAAACCAGTTTCTCCTCCCTTGGTTTTCACACCTCAACTGCTAGAACAGGGCCTCATCCTCCCTGATTGAACTAACCTCATTATCTCTAGCTTGCTTGCATATATATACCTGCCCCTGGAAATTTCCACTACATGCATCTGACGAAGTGGGTATTCACCCACAAAAGCTCATGCTCCAAAACATCTGTTAGTCTATAAGGTGCCACAGGATTCTTTGCTGCTTTTATCTTCAGTAATGATCTAGATGATGGGATGGGTTGCACCCTCAGCAAGTTCGTGGATAACGCTAAGCTGGGGGGAGAGGTAGATACGCTGGAAGGTAGGAATAGGGTCCAGTGAGACGTAGACAAACTGGAGGATTGGGCCAAAAGAAATCTAATGAGGTTCAGCAAGGACAAGTGCAGAGTCCTGCACTTAGGATGGAAGACAATCATGCACCGCTACAGGCTGGGGACCAACCGGCTACGTGGCAGTTCTGCAGAAAAAGACACGGGGATTACAGTGGATGAGAAGCTGATATGAGTCAATAGTGTGCCCTTGTAGCCAAGAAGGTGACAGGCGCATTGGGCTGCATTAGTAGGAGCACTGCCAGCAAATAGAGGGAAGTGATTATTCCCCTCTATTTGGCACTGGTGGGGCCACACCTGGAGTACTGCATCCAGTTTTGGGCCACCCACTACAGAAGGCATGTGTACAAATTGGAGAGATCCCAGCAAAAATGATTAGGGGGTTGGGGCACAGGACTTATAAGGAGAGACTGACGGAACTGGGGTTATTTACTCCGCAGAAAAGTGAGGGGGGATCTGATATCTGCCTTCAATTACCTGAAGGGGGATTCCAAAGAGAATGGAGCTTGGCTGTTCTCAGTGGTGGCAAATGACAGAACAAGAAGTAATGGTCTCAAGTTGCAGTGGGGGAGGTCTCGGTTGGATATTAGGAAACACTATTTCACTAGGAGGGTGGTGAAGCACTGGAATGGATTACCTAGGGAGGTGGTGGAATCTCCAGCCTTAGAGGTTTTTACCGTCAGGCTTGACAAAGTCCTGGCTGGGATGATTTAGATGGGGATTGGTCCTGCTTTGAGCAGGGGGTTGGACTAGATGACCTCCTGAGGTCCCTAACCCTGATATTTTATGATTCTACAGGTGTGGGTATCTATGCTGTTGTGCAGGGATATATGAAACAAACCGGACTCAGGGGCAGGCAGCTCACTGATACACACACGATGCACGGGAGGGGGGCTATCAGAGCCCGAGAGCCTCACACAGGGGTGGATTTTGAGACTCGCCCCGCCTTTGGAAAGGGGCTTCACGGCGGGGGACGAGCAGCATCAACAACGCTAGGGAAGCAGAACCTGGCCGCGGAGCCCCCCTACAGCTGCAACGCGCCGGCCAAGGGGGAGTCAGGCAGATGAGGCGGGTGCTGGGCCAGGGCTCGGCTGTCACCTTTCCTGCGAGCTTGACCCCGACCCCCACAGCCCTCCGCGGCCTCGCTCACCAGGTCTCCGCCGGGGCCCGGGCCGGTGGGCTCCCGCCCACGTCTCGCTGCTCCCCGGGCGGCTCGAAGTAGGAGTTCAGCGCCCTCTGGAAAGCAAAGGAGCGGGAGTCAGGGCCCGGCGCAGCAGCAGCCTCCAGCCCGCCCCGCACCCGGACCCGGACCGGGCCCCACCTGCATGTGCCAGTCGTTATCCGCCAGGCAGCAGCGAGCCAGGGCCAAGTCGCTGCTGGTGATGGAGACGAACTCGGCGCACAGGAGCTTCCTGCGTTTCGCCAGGGGCAGCGTCTCCACCTCCTCCTCCTCGGGCCGGGACAGCGCCTCCTCCTCCTGGGGCCGCGAGGGCGGCTCTGACTGCAGACCCCTCTCCCCCTCGGGCCGCTGCTCCAGCGGCCCTTCCGCTGCACTGTCCCCCTCCATGGCCCCGCGTCCCGCACAAACCTCCACCGGCCTCCCGGCCACCTCCAAGCAACGCGCCTGCGCGGCCCTCACCCAATCCCCGCAGCCCTGCTAGCAGACGCACGTTCCGCGCTCGGCCTCGGCGGCAAGGGGGGCAGCGACCTCAAGCCCCGCCCCACCCCACGAAACCTAGGCAGGGGCGCGCGCGTGACCTCCGTGAAGGTGGTAACAAGGGCCGCGAACGTTCGGCCTGTGGAACGTGGTGAATCGGGGAGGGGCCGAACCAGGCTACTGTGGCCTCGAGTGAGGGGCCAGGGAGAGCGCGGGGGGTGGGCTCGGGCCAGCCCCCTTCTCGTGCTGCGTGTAGGTGCCGGTCTCTCTGCGGAAAAAGGACGTCGCAACCAGTCTTTAAACCATGAGCTCCCTCACGATCCAGTCCTTCCGGGAGATGATGAAAAGCCTGCTGAGCTCATCCAACTTTGATCGGGTGTTGAGTAAGGTATAGTTGTAGGTCGGATTGATGCCTGGCAATTGCATAGCGTTTGTTATATGAGACGTGCTTCCTCCAAAGTGTATCAGTAATTTGTGTGTAGCCTTCGACATGTAGGCTTGGCAGAACTTGATTTTCTTTTGGTATGATTTTGATGGATAGTATTAATATTTATCTTAGAACATCTTTCTGTATTTACTACAGCAACAAAAGAACTCCTTCAATGGCTGTAGCTAAATGTCTTCTCTACTGTGGTGCACCTACACCACTGTAATATTTCTAATACAAACAAGCCCTTGGCAACTGTGCTAGCCAACAGTGTCATGTGGGGAAAAAACAAAGCAAACACTTTTCATTAGCATTATGTCAAGTATAAAGTCAGACAAGTCAACTTTCCATTTTTAATAAGAGTTCAGTAGAGTTTGTCTCAAAGAGCTACTGAAAGCTCAAGATGATTAGAATACACAGACAGAGTGCATAGTTGAGACACAGGATGGATGAACTAATATCTTTCATTGGATCAACTTTTGTTGCTGAGAGAGACAAACTTTTGAGCGTACCCAGAACTTTTCTTCAGATGAAGTTGGTCCGGTAAAAGACGTTACTCACCCATCTTGTCTCTCCAATATCCTGGAACCGACATGGCACCCCAACACTGCATACAGTGTACATATTTGTTTTTATAGGAGATATGTATTTCCCTAGGGAAACAATTTGCAGCTGGAGATTTATAAAAACATCTGACTTGACACTTAAACCATAATCAGAGGGTAGCCGTGTTAGTCTGGATCTGTAAAAGCAGCAAAGAATCCTGTGGCACCTTATAGACTAAGGGTATGGCTACATCTGGAATTTCAAAGCGCTGCCCCGGCAGCGCTTTGAAGTGTGAGTGTAGTCAGAGCAGCAGCGCTGGGAGAGAGCTCTCCCAGCGCTGCGTGTAAACCACATCCCTTACGGGTGTAGCGTGCAGCGCTGGGAGCCGGGCTCCCAGCGCTGCTGCCCTGATTACACTGACGCTTTACAGTGCTGTATCTTGCAGCGCCCAGGGGTGTGTCTTTTCACACCCCAGTTGCAGCGCTGCAAAGTGTGAGTGTAACCAAGGCCTAACAGACGTTTTGGAGCATGAGCTTTCGTGGGTGAATACCCACTTCCTTCCATGCATCTGAGGAAGTGGGTATTCACCCACGAAAGCTCATGCTCCAAAACATCTGTTAGTCTATAAGGTGCCACAGGATTCTTTGCTGCTTAAACCATAATGTTTTAGTCCTTTATTTTTCTCCTCCCCTCATTAGTCTAAAAACTGAACCAAGATTTATTTTCAAGTTGATCTGTTTACTTTGAGAGCACTCACCGGACTTGTAATTGTCCAAATGTTTCCCCTTATGGAGATTCTGAATTAACAGAATTTTGTTCCTTATTTCTGTTTGTTCAGATGACAGTTCTTTCTGCAACTTCTGGAAAGGTTGTTTGTGAAATGAAAATAGAGGAGGAGCACACAAACAGAGGTGGCACATTGCATGGAGGTTTGACCGCTACACTGGTAGACGTAGTGTCAACAGCAGCATTGTTGTACACAGAAAGAGGAATGCCTGGGGTCAGTGTGGATATGAACATTACGTATGTATTGAACATGCTTACTGTCAGATGTTAAATCTTAACATTTGATGTGTTCTACTAACAGGGACCAGATTCTGCTAAGTTTTTCTTCCATGATCTAGCTACCACTTTAGTGACAAACTGCAGTCTGAAAGAACAACTTCTAATAAACTCAGTATAGATCTTGTTTGGGAATATCGTCACGTGGTTGAGACACTAGTTTGAGGCAGTCAAATGTTCTTTAAGCTCCCTCTTTTATTATGTTTGGTTTAATGTCCTATGTACTTTTAGGTAACAAAGTCCAAATTCTATAATCTTCTCATGCGTAGAATTTCAGTGGAAACATTAATGTGAACTCTGCCTGAGGAGAAGCTGCAAGAGTGAGGCTTGGGAAAAGGTGCAAGGGGTTAACTGCAAACTAAGTCTGGTAGCTCCTTCAAAAAATAATTTTAAACAGATGAAAGTTCCCTGATTTGTAGCATGTTGTTGTATAAAACAATTGTTCTGTTTTTTATTCAAGATACATGTCTGCTGCTAAGATTGGGGAAGAGATATTGATCACAGCTCAGATTCTGAAGCAAGGAAGAAGTATTGCCTTTGCCAGCGTGGATGTAACAAACAAGGCAACAGGAAAGTTTGTAGCACAAGGAAGACATACTAAATACCTAGGACAGTAATAGAAGAAAATAATATCTAAAAAGGAATGTTTGTGCTTAAGAAGCTAGCATTGATGGTTTTTTTTTCTATTTCAAGCTCTATCAAGTTACCACAATCTGAAGGCAAGTAAATGATCTATGTAAAATAAGTTGGTCTCAGTCCCATTCCTAGTGGAAAAGAGTTCACATTGTAACTGGCACTAATTCTGAGCTTGTTGCAGTCTTGGTAGAGAGACCAAGGACTGAAGAGACATGGAGACCAATGTACTTTTTCTGTGCCTGAAGATAAGGTCAGTATTGAGGCTCACTAGTGGTACTGTGTGGGGAAGCTTTCTGCTCCCCATTTTGTACCTCTCTTATGAAAATCTGTTTCTAGTCTCCAGGGCTGTCAGTTCATAAACTTTCAAAAACCAAAGCAACTAATCAGCTGCATTTTTTGGTCCTATACTGTAAAATATTAAAGTAACAGGTGTTACTTGTGCAGTATTGCTATTTTAAATTATTAATCTGAAATAATATTTTGCAAATGAAAAATGTAATACATTGAGAACATAGGTAAGTCTTTATATTTGGCAAATGCCTAACTGCTTAGAAAATTCAAGAAGTACACTTTTAATAAAAGCTCTCACACTACAACATTAAGGCCTGGTCTACACTACGCGTTTAAACCGATTTTAGCAGCGTTAAACTAATTTAACGCTGCACCCGTCCACACAACGACACCCTTTATCGATATAAAGGGTTCTTTAAACCAGTTTCTGTACTCCTCCCCGACAAGAGGAGCAGCGCTGTAATCGGTATTACTGTATCGGATTAGGCTTAGTGTGGCCTCAAATCGACGGTATTGGCCTCCAGGCGGTATCCCACAGTGCACCATTGTGACCGCTCTGGACAGCAATCCGAACTCAGATGCACTGGCCAGGTAAACAGGAAAAGCCCCACGAACTTTTGAATTTCATTTCTTGTTTGCCCAGCGTGGAGCTCTGATCAGCACGGGTGGTCATGCAGTCCCAAAGAGCTCCAGCATGGACCATACGGGAGATACTGGATCTGATCGCTGTATGGGGAGACAAATCTGTTCTATCTGAGCTCCGTTACAGAAGACAAAATGAGAAAGCATTTGAAAAAATCTCCAGGCTATGATACAGAGTCCACAGCACAGTGCTGTGTGACAAGCATAACGGAAAGCCAAAGAATCAAATGGATGCTTAGGGAGAGAGGGAGGGAGGGGTACTGAGGACTCCAGCTATCCCACAGTCCCCGCAGTCTCCGAAAAGCATGCCTGTAGGGTCAAACACATTGTCCAGGATGTCTCAGGGTATGTGTCATCAATTCCCCCCTCCCCCCCATGAAAGAAAAGGGAAAAAAATCATTTCTTGACTTTTTTATATGTCACCCTATGTCTACTGCTGGTAGACATGTGCTGGGGAAATGAATAGCAGCATCCTCTCTCCTTCCCTCCCCGGTGGCAGATGGTACCGTACAAAAGGACTGATAGCTGTCCTCATCATCCTGTGAGCGCTCCTGGCTAGCCTCAGGTTAGGTCAGCCGGGGGTGCCTGGGTAAAAATAGGAATGACTCACGGTCATTCCTGGTAGATGGTACAGAATGGCTGGTAACGGTCCTCATCATAGCAACTGGGGGCTGATTTCCATCAAACCCCCCCCCCCCACTTCATGTCTAAAGAAAAGATTGTGTACTGCCTAGAATATCATAGCAGCTGGAGGCTGCCTCCCCCTCATTTTATCTCACTAAAAAGTAAGTGTTTCTTATTCCTGCACTCTTTATTACTTCCTCACACAAATGGGGGGGACACTGCCACGGTAGCCCAGGAAGGTTGGGGGAGGAGGGAAGCAACAGGTGGGGTTGTTGCAGGGACACCCCCTAGAATAGCATGCAGCTCATCATTTCTGTGGGATCTGACACAGAGCAGCTATGTTCTCTGGTTCTCTGATAGACTGGTTCTCTAGGACACTTGCCCCATATTCTAGGCAGGACTGACTATTTTTAGATACAACATAAAGGAGCGAATGACTCGGGGTCATTCCCATTTTTGTCTTTGCACCCCCGGCCAACCTCAGTGAAGGTCAGCCAGGAGCACCCGTGACAGCAGCAGATGGTACAGAACGACTGATAACTGTTATCTAATTGCCAATTTACAATGGCACAGCAGACGGTACAGAACAACTGGTAACCATCTCTGCTACCTTGCAAAGGCAAATAAATGCTGTTGTGTAGCGCTGCAGTACCGCCTCTCTCAGCGGCATCCAGTACACATACGGTGACAGTGACAAAAGGCAAAACGGGCTCCATGGTTGCCATGCTATGGCGTCTGCCAGACCAATCCAGGGAAAAAGGGCGCGAAATGATTGTCTGCCGTTGCTTTCACGGAGGAAGGATTGAGTGATGACATTCACCCAGAATCACCCACAATACTGTTTTTGCACCATCATGCATTGGGATCTCAACCCAGAATTCCAATGGGCGGGGCGACTGCGGGAACTATGGGATAGCTACGGGATAGCTACCCACAGTTCAACGCTCCAGAAATCGACGCTAGCCTCAGTACATGGACGCACACCACCGAATTACTGTGCTTTGTGTGGCCGCGTGCACTTGACTTTATACAATGTTTTACAAAACGGGTTTATGTAAAATCGGAATAATCCTGTAGTGTAGACGTACCCTAAGTAAGCTCATTCAGCGCAGACGAAGAAACTATTTTCACTGTGGAAAGTTGTATAGTTATATTGTGCTAGAGCAGTGTTTCTCAGTGCCTCAACCTCTAGGGGTGGGACTGTGCATCACAAAATGCAATCAGGAGGGTTGTGAGATGTTGAAAATTTCACAACCATTCTGAAGCTAAGAATATTTCCAGAATAACTTTAGGGGCAGCCAAAACCTTAAAGTGTTTGAGGTCAAGTGGTAGTAGTTGTATTATAGAGGTTTATCATTAATATTTTTTATTTTTTAATATAAAATGCAACTTTTTCCAAGATGACCATTACCTCCTTTTTAAAAATTAATGTACCGTGTATACTCGTTCATAAGCCGAATATTTCTGGCAAAATGACAGATCAGAGAGCGGGGGTCAGCTTATAAATGGGTCTACACCAAAATTTGATGATTTTAAAATCTGTGGAATCACTGAATTGAATATCTAATACATTGTCATTTTTTTGATTCGCCAGATGGTGCTGCTTTGCCACGTTATATCCAAATTCGTGCTATATCGGGGTAGAGGTGTAAGTGAAAATTATTCACGCAAAAAGGCAGGATTTGTACAAATACGTCTGCCATATTTATTAGAGCTGTTTCAGGTGGTAAAGTCAATTTTCCATAACTACATAAAGCAACCAGACCAGTGTTTCTCAATCAATGTGTAGCAACACCTCCCCCAAGGCAGTCAGGAGGGTCATGAGGCACTGAACATTTTGTTACAATCTAAAGCCAAGAAAATCTCATTCCAGGCACACACACACACACCCTTATCTTTCAAGGTCAAGTATTCTGTGTCAGCCTCTTAAAACACACAAAGGCTGATCAGGGATAAAAATATATATATTCTTTTACAGTAAATGTAAGGATAATTTTTTACTTAGAAAAAGGAGTCTGAAAAACACCGGCCTAGACAGCCAATACAGAGAATCACAGAACTAGGAAGCAAAACCAGCAGCACAACATATTTTATATTGCTTGTAATTTTATTTCTGTGAATGCTAATTGGTTAATCTTCTAAGGCCCCACTCAGATGTTTTTAACAATAATTCAGTATTGCAGTTCGAAAACTTGTATTACTAACTGTCTCACAAAGCAGGCACCAGCCTTAGTTGGTCTTCTGGAAAAGTAGGTATGAAGCCCCAGGAAATGGCATCTTCCCAGGACCAGCTTACAGTTGGGAAAACAGAAAGGAAGGAGGTAGAAGGAAAGGAAAAAGGCAGAAGACAATTTTCTGGATGCTTAAAGATGAAAATTTGTTTGCTTTTTGGGGCACTCTTTTTAACTGGAATACAGTATTTACATAAGTGAGCAGTTATAGGTGCTTTAGAGAAACTATAGCTATAGAACTAGGCAGAATAGAGCTTGGGAGGTAGAAGAGAGGGTTTGGCAGGTAGGTGGGTTGGAACAGAGTTATACAATATATTTATAATTAAATACTTGAATTTCAAATCTCTTTGCACTGTGTTACTTGAAAGTGAAGCTACTTGTTTAAAATGTTAAGGTAGGTGGATTTTTTTGAGCAAAACCAGGTCTGTTTTCTATGGGACCTGGTGTTGAGCAGAAATGGGCCTATTTAAGAATGAAAATGAACCAACTATTTTGGAGTGAATCTGTGAAAATTCCCATTTCTGCAGATTTTGAATGCAAACATGCCATAGTTATTGAGCTGAAAATACAAAAGCAGCAACATTTAGGAAGTGTGAAATCTCATGAAAAAAATGGTGACTATTTTAGTGAGTAACTCCTTACTTTAGTGAGGAGCTGGGAATCTGCATCCACATCTGCTGCTTATTATCAACATTATTTTTAAACATTTGCTTTAATGTGTGAAAGACCCGCCTCCCGCTTACACTGCCCAGAGACCCTCCCCCTTCCCACCCTTCTGCTTCTTGCATCGGGAACCCACCCACCCAAACCCCACACGGCTAGACACCTACCCACTCTTTGCATGGCCCTGAGGCCAGTGTGAGCGGGAGCATGACACGCTACTGCGAGAGCCCAGGGCAGGTTCCATCTCCGGGCCCCGCCTCCTCTACTCTGGTCTCCCGGAGCTCTCCCTGGGAACCCTGGCAAGGGCTGGGCTGACTGTGCAACCTACTGCGCGCACCCCCACCCCTTCCCCTGGGCTGCCTGGTGTGGGGCTGGGATACGGCGCCAGGGGGTGTCTCCAGGCGGTGCTGCTGCGTTAGCATCAGCTGCTGCTGCTGGAAGGTGAACGGAGGAACAGCCGTTGCTGTCTTGCTCCTGCTGCCACCGCACTGGGGATCCAGGCAGCAGCAGCTCCCTGATTGAGCAGCAGGAAGAAGACATTAGGCATCTTGGCCTAGTGCCTGGCTACTGCCCGCCCCCGCGCCCCCCCCCCCTTCCCGGTTGGTGTCCGTTCAATTGATGGAGCAGTGAAGGATGCTGCCAGGCCCCGGGGAAGCGACAGCAGCAGCATCTCCATCAGCAATCTCAGGTACGGTCATCATACCTGCCCCGCTTGCCTATAGGTGCTGCCAAGCGAGTTAACTCTGTATGCAATACATGCCTCGCAGATGGCTGTTATAGATACAACAAAGGATGCTTTAGATCAGAGGTGGACAAACATTTTGGCCTGGGGGCTGCATCAGGTTTTGGAAATTGTATGGAGGGGCAGCAAGGGGACGCTGTGCCTCCTAAAACAGCCAGGCATAGCCTGTCCCCACCCCATATCCACCGGTTCTCCCCAGACTCCTGCCCCATCCAACTGCCCTCCCTCCCCATTCCCTGATGGGGCAGGAGTCCCGGGGGGGGGCCCATCCACCCTCCCCACTCCCTATCCCCCGACTGCCCCCCCCCCCGTGTCCCATCCAACCCCTCCTCTCATTCCTGACTGCCCTCTGGAAACCCATGCCCCATCCAACCAGCCCTTCTCCCTGTCCCATACCTGCCCCTGGTACCCCTGCCCCTGACTGTCCCATCCAACTCCCCCTCACTTTCCTGACTGCCCCCCTAGGGCCTCTGCCCCATCCAACCATCCCTTCGCCTCCTGAACCCCTGGTCTTGCCTTGCCCCAGGAGCTCACAGCCCCGCTACCCAGAGCATTGTGCTGGTGGTGCAGTGAGCTGAGGCTCTGGGGGAGGGGAAACAGCGGGGGAGGGGCTGAGGAGGGTTAGCCTCCTGAGCCAGGAGCCAGATGTGGCCCACAGGCCAGTTTGCCCACTGCTGCTCTAGAGTAAGCAGCATGTATAATGAGGTATGGAGAAACTTATCTGCACTCGTGTTTTCTTCATGCTTTTCTGACTTGTCTTGTGATTACTGCTACCGAAGCCCTTTGGCTGTACTCATGAAGCCTCTTGTTTTCATCACTTCCTTTGTCCTAATTAGCCCACAGTAGTTTCACTTGGTCTGATCATTTTTATTCACTTACCTACGTTCTTCCTTTAAATATCCATAGATGTTATAAATTTTTATAGGAATTATAGTGACAAAGCTCAGATTTTTTTTTCTAGGAGGTAGATGCTGTGTAACAGATATTCATGCATACCATGTGAATGTTGTCATATTTTAGACAGTTTGACTTTATACATGTAACCTGTTCGATAAAATAGAATTTGCACTTAATTATATTGCACTCAGAGTCTGATATCCCTACTCTGAATATGTTTCCCCTATTGAAATGGCAGGGATTACTCAAAATAAGGGACTAATTATTTTGAGTAGAGACCAGAAACTGAGTGCAGGTTAGTCATATATACCTCAATATAATAGCAGTAACAAGTCTCTATGAAAGAGAAATACCAGATCAAATGTCAGTAAAAATGACAAACCAGCAAGTGGAAAAATGCCAGAGCTGAATGGTTTAAATTCATTTTGAATATTACTATAAAAGCTTATTTTCTACCTGGGTTTATAACAGCAAACACACCAAGAGATCGAGAGTTATAGTTTTGGACCTCCCAAGTGTCTAGCTAAAGTTATGGCTCGGAACACAAGATTAACCTGCTTAGTTGCATCCTACACTTAAGATTTTTTTCTGGCATTACAGCTGGTTGGAAACTGTCAAAATGAAGTTTTCTATTAATTTCTTGTGTTCTGTGAATGTTTCAACTGACTCTGATAATGACCTTTTAAAAGTCTGAAAACTATCAGTTTGCTTACCAGTTTCTGTTTACTTTCCTCCAGCTCAGGAACTCCTGCCTTTCTGATTATATTCAGGATTAAAATAAACATACCTATATTTGATTCAAATAGTCCTACAACAAAAATAATGAGGCATACTTGTGGCACCTTAGAGACTAACATATTTATTTGGGCATAAGCAATGCCCAAATAAATATGTTAGTCTCAAAGGTGCTACAAGGACACCTCATTGTTTTTGCTGATACAGACTAACACGGCTACCACTCTGAGTCCCACAATGTTATTTTTGTAATATCTGCATATAGAATTCTACAGAGTTTCTAGACAGAAAAAGTTGGTTAAATTTAGGCTAATCAACCTTGACATTGTCCTTAAGTATGAAGGAGTAAAAGCAGGAAAATTTATTAGTTCAGCATCTCAATGGAAACCCCATGTAAATAATTAAGAACACAAGGTATGCACTAATTTAAGTGAAGGTAGATTAATCAAGAGCACAAAAGAGCAGCATTCTGCCTGATCATTTATTTATCAATTTAGGCTCTGTCTACACTGACAAGTGAAAAACAAAACTTTTGTTATTCAAAGGTGTTGAACACAGACACACACCTCAAAAGATGAGTTTTGCCAACAAGCGCTGGCATGAACAGTGCTTTGTCACCAACACTAACACAGCTCATTGTGGGTAGAAGTTCTCTCCTGCAAACAGCGGGTACACTGCATGCTTTTTAACTGCATGGCTGTAGCAGCACAGCCATGTTGCTAAAAGCTGGATAGTGTGGACATAGCCTCAGGGTTCCAATCCTAAAACCTAATCTGCAGGCAAACCCATGCACCATTGACTTTAGTGGACCTGAGGATAAGTGTCTGCCCTTGCAGAGCAAGTTGCAGGACTGGAGCCTAAGTTTAGTATCTGGAAGTGACCTTCATCTCTATTAAGGTGCGATCTCCATATCATGAAAGTTTAAGAACTCCATACTTTAGAGAAGTTTGAGAGCAGCCTAGTGGAGAAAATGAGTGATTGCCTCTCTCTCTCTCAAGTAGGGACAGTTAAATTCTAGTTAGGTCTTGATGGATAGAGCTGGTTCCAATTTGCTTCCAGGTTGAAGTTCCCTTTCTTGTACAAGTGGGTTAATAACTTATGCTGACACTTCTGTAGTTCCCTAGTTGTGGGAGAACATTATGATCTTTGAATGGCTCTGTGCTTATGCTTCATAAATCATTATTTTAGGGCAGGGGTCGACAACTTTTCAGAAGTGGTGTGCCAAGTCTTCATTAATTTACTCTAATTTAAGGTTTTTAGAAGATTTCTATAAGTCTATAATATATAACTAAACTATTGTTGTATGTAAAGTAAATAAGGTTTTGAAAATGGTTAAGAAACTTGAGGACCCGGGCAGCACGAGTGCCACTGAAAATCAGCTCACGTGCTGCCTTCAGCACGCGTGCCATAGGTTGCCTACCTCTGCTTTAGGGTGTTGCTAGAACAGGGCAGGGAATTGTAACCATTGTTGGCCTTATGAGTTTTTGCAAGATCTCCTGTGCTGAAACTAAAAATACTTTTTCACAAAAACAAAAAACTGCCACTAAGGGGGAAAAAAACAAGTAAAAAAGCTAAGTTTTACACTTTGAAAAATTGTATTACTAGTCCACTTAAAGACCGTGCTACTACTGGCAAAAATCTGCTCCATAAGTGATTGCCAAAGTGGAGGAATCCTCCTCTGGTGTCCAACCACTGGGAAGCAGGGCTTCAGAACTTGGAATTTCCATTAAAACTACTATTCTCAGCAACCCTTCTCCTCCCCCTCTCCGCCCCCTCAAGTCTTCACGTCTCAAAGAAGTCTCTTATAATTCTCAACCCCCCCTCTGCTTTCTTAAGGTCTGTAGTACTCAATGCAGTGGAGGGTGTAACCAGCACAGAGAGGCAGTGGAAAGCCTGCTGCAACAAAAAAGGAACAACCCCCTACTGGCCCTTGCTGCTTTAAGGCCAGAAATACTTTTTGGAAAGGAAAAACCCTAATCTCTACAGGAAGCGGAGGATGAATGATATCTTCCCTTGATTCTAGGCTCAATTAAAAATAGGGAAACAGCTAATCTATACAGTTTGCACATTTGGTTAAAAATGTGGACTATGAAAGTTATCCTTACATATTCCCACACTTACTTTGATGCATGAGACACATGGACTTTCTCCATATACATAACTATAAAAAACTCTCAAAAGTTAAAATTTCAAAGTAAAACACTAAAATATTATGAACACAATCTTAATGTACTCCCATTTTGTATATGCATTAGGATGCTGCCTTTCATTACATAATCATATACTCTTTCCCACAGGACCTTTGGGAGGGGAAAAAACAGTATCAAGTGAATTCAGATGATCCTCTGCATTGTTCATCAGTGCGATTCACACCCAGGGCATAGCTACACTGGCACTTTACAGCGCTGCAACTTTCGCGCTCAGGGGTGTGAAAAACACCCCCCTGAGCGCTGCAAGATACAGCGCTGTAAAGCCTCAGTGTAATCAGTGCCGCAGCGCTGGGAGTGCGGCTCCCAGCGCTGCAAGCTACACCCGTAAAGGATGTGGTTTACGTGCAGCGCTGGGAGAGCTCTCTTCCAGCGCTGGCGCTCCAACTACACTCACACTTCAAAGCGCTGCCGCGGCAGCGCTCCAAAATTTCAAGTGTAGCCGTAGCCATAACCTCAGGGTTTTCAGAGTCACAGCACAGACCTTGACTATTTGAGCTGAAGGAGTAACTCCATTAGCGGGTGTACTATACTGTGTAATGCACTGAACCACTAAGTTACATATGCAGTGATAGCCCCATTTTTGCAGACAGCAGACTCAAAGCACATGGAGATGACATTATTTGAGGTAACTTGACTGTAAATAACACTTGCCTCTGCCATATTAGAGAACTGTGTAAGCATATAAGGCCTTGCTCAGTAATAATGGCTTTGACGTGCACACAATACAAGGCAGTAGTACTACAGTAGAATTCATGATCATCTTCCCAATCCAGTATTTCCGTTTTCGGTCTCTCCTCCACCCTATGTGAAGATTTCATCTCTATGTAATTGCTTTGGAACATGGGTGATGTAATTGAAACTTTCAGAAAATGAAGAAGCACCCAATAAGCTCTCTATGCAAGTACAATCCACAGAAATTTCTAACTACCAAATCTAGATGGACTGGACTTTTACAAGGATAGCCAAAGGCACGTCCCTGTTCCCAGCACTATCATCTTGCTTAATTTCATAGTATTACTTTACACCAGAGCTGTTTTTAAAAAGTCTAAATAGTTAAAATTAGCATAACTTTCTACTTTTGGGGTTTGTGTGGCTCATGTGTGTTCCTCGCCCACAGACAACCTGCCAACCTGCAACATATTCTCACCAGTAACTGCACACCGCACCACAGTAACTCTAGCTCAGGAACCAATCCATGCAACAAACCTCGATGCCAACTCTGCCCACATATCTACACCAGCGACATCATCACAGGACCTAACCAGATCAGCCACACCATCACCGGTTAATTCACCTGCACGTCCACCAATGTAATATACACCATCATATGCCAGCAATGCCCCTCTGCTATGCACATCGGCCAAACTGGACAGTCTCTACGGAAAAGGATAAATGGACACAAATCAGACATTAGGAATAGCAATATACAAAAACCTGTAGGAGAGCACTTCAACCTCCCTGGCCACACTATAGCAGACCTTAAGGTGGCCATCCTGCGGCAAAAAAGCTTCAGGACCAGACTTCAAAGAGAAACTGCTGAGCTTCAGTTCATCTGCAAATTTGACACCATCAGCTCAGGATTAAACAAAGACTGTGAATGGCTTGCCAACTACAGAACCAGTTTCTCCTCCCTTGGTTTTCACACCTCAACTGCTAGAACAGGGCCTCATCCTCCCTGATTGAGCTTACCTCATTATCTTTAGCTTGCTTGCATATACCTGCCCCTGGAAATTTCCACTACATGCATCTGACGAAGTGGGTATTCACCCACGAAAGCTCATGCTCCAAAACGTCTGTTAGTCTATAAGGTGCCACAGGATTCTTTGCTGCTTTTATCTTCAGTAAATGATCTAGATGATGGGATGGGCTGCACTCTCAGCAAGTTCGCAGATAACACTAAGATGGGGGGAGAGGTAGATAAGCTGGAAGGTAGGGATAGGGTCCAGTGAGATGTAGACAAACTGGAGGATTAGGCCAAAAGAAATCTAATGAGGTTCAGCAAGGACAAGTGCAGAGTCCTGCACTTAGGATGGAAGACAATCATGCACTGCTACAGGCTGGGGACCAACCGGCTACGTGGCAGTTCTGCAGAAAAAGACACGGGGATTACAGTGGATGAGAAGCTGATATGAGTCAATAGTGTGCCCTTGTTGCCAAGAAGGTGACAGGCACATTGGGCTGCATTAGTAGGAACACTGCCAGCAGATAGAGGGAAGTGATTATTCCCCTCTATTTGGCACTGGTGGGGCCACACCTGGAGTATTGCATCCAGTTTTGGGCCACCCACTCCATAAGGCATGTGTACAAACTGGAGAGAGCCCAGCAAAAATGATTAGGGGGTTGGGGCACAGGACTTACAAGGAGAGGCTGACGGAATTGGGGTTATTTAGTCTGCAGAAGAGAAAAGTGAGGGGGGATCTGATATCTGCCTTCAATTACCTGAAGGGGGATTCCAAAGAGAATGGAGCTTGGCTGTTCTCAGTGGTGGCGAATGACAGAACAAGAAGTAATGGTCTCAAGTTGCAGTGGGGGAGGTCTCGGTTGGATATTAGGAAACACTAGGAGGGTGGTGAAGCACTGGAATGGGTTACCTAGGGAGGTGGTGGAATCTCCATCCTTAGAGATTTTTACCGTCAGGCTTGACAAAGTCCTGGCTGGGATGATTTAGTTGGTGTTGGTCCTGCTTTGAGCAGGGGGTTGGACTAGATGACCTCCTGAGGTCCCTAACCCTGATATTTTATGATTCTACAGGTGTGGGTATCTATGCTGTTGTGCAGGGATATATGAAACAAACCGGACTCAGGGGCAGGCAGCTCACTGATACACACACGATGCACGGGAGGGGGGCTATCAGAGCGCGAGAGCCTCACACAGGGGTGGATTTTGAGACTCGCCCCGCCTTTGGGAAGGGGCTTCACGGCGGGGGACGAGCAGCATCAACAACGCTAGGGAAGCAGAACCTGGCCGCGGAGCCCCCCTACAGCTGCAACGCGCCGGCCAAGGGGGAGTCAGGCAGACGAGGCGGGTGCTGGGCCAGGGCTCGGCTGTCACCTTTCCTGCGAGCTTGACCCCGACCCCCACAGCCCTCCGCGGCCTCGCTCACCAGGTCTCCGTCGGGGCCCGGGCCGGGGGGCTCCCGCCCACGTCTCGCTGCTCCCCGGGCGGCTCGAAGTAGGAGTTCAGCGCCCTCTGGGAAGCAAAGGAGCGGGAGTCAGGGCCCGGCGCAGCAGCAGCCTCCAGCCCGCCCCGCACCCCGCGTCCCGCACAAACCTCCACCGGCTCCCGGCCACCCCCAAGCAACGCGCCTCCGCGGCACTCACCCAATCCCCGCAGCCCTGCTAGCAGACGCACGTTCCGCGCTCGGCCTTGGCGGCAAGGGGGGCAGCGACCTCAAGCCCCGCCCCACCCCACGAGCCCAGCGTGGGGCGCGCGCGAGACCTCCGTGAAGGTGGTAACAAGGGCCGCGAACGTTCGGCTTGTGGAACGTGGTGAATCGGGGAGGGGCCGAACCAGGCTGCTGTGGCCTCGCGGGAGGGGCCAGGGAGAGCGCGGGGGGTGGGCTCGGGCCAGCCCCCTTCTCGTGCCGTGTGTATTAGAGGTCACCCGGCCTCTTGTTGCTGCAGCTGCTCCCAGCCCCACGGAGCTCAGTAGATGCTCCCAGTTTCAGGGACTTTTCCCAGGTGGCAGGAGCAGGTGCCGGTCTCTCTGCGGAAAAAGGACGTCGCAGCCAGTCTTTAAACCATGAGCTCCCTCACGATCCAGTCCTTCCGGGAGATGATGAAAAGCCTGCTGAGCTCATCCAACTTTGATGGGGTGTTGAGTAAGGTATAGTTGTAGGTCGGATTGATGCCTGGCAGTTGCATAGCGCTTGTTATGTGAGAAGTGCTTCCTCCAAAGTGTATCAGCAATTTGTGTGTAGCTATCGATATGTAGGCTTGGCAGAACTTGATTTTTTTTCGGTATGATTTTGATGGATAGTATTAATATTTATCTTAGAACATCTTTCTGTATTCCTTCAATGGCTGTAGCTAAATGTCTTCTCTACTGTGGTGCACCTACACCACTGTAATATTTCTAATACAGACATGCCCTTGGCAACTGTGCTAGCCAACAGTCATGTGGGGAAAAAGCAAAGCAAACGCTTTTCATTAGCTTTATGTCAGGTATAAAGTCAGACAAGTCAACTTTCCATTTTTAATAAGAGTTCAGTAGAGTTTGTCTCAAAGAGCTACTGAAAGCTCAAGATGATTAGAATACACAGACAGAGTGCATAGTTGAGACACAGGATGGATGAAGTAATATCTTTCATTGGATCAACTTTTGTTGGTGAGAGAGACAAACTTTTGAGCTTACACAGAACTCTTCTTTAGATGAAGTTGGTCCAGTAAAATACATTACTCACCCATCTTGTCTCTCCAATATCCTGGAACCAACATGGCACCCCAACACTGCATACAGTGTGCATATTTGTTTTTATAGGAGGTATGTATTTCCCTAGGGAAACAATTTGCAGCTGGAGATTTATAAAAACATCTGACTTGACACTTAAACCATAATGTTTTAGTCCTTTATTTTTCTCTTCCCCTCATTAGTCTAAAAACTGAACCAAGATTTATTTTCAAGTTGATCTGTTTACTTTGAGAGCACTCACCGGACTTGTAATTGTCCATATGTTTCCCCTTATGGAGATTTTGCATTAACAGAATTTTGTTCCTCATTTCTGTTTGTTCAGATGACAGTTCTTTCTGCAACTCCTGGAAAGCTTGTTTGTGAAATGAAAATAGAGGAGGAGCACACAAACAGAGGTGGCACATTGCATGGAGGTTTGACCGCTACACTAGTAGACGTAGTGTCAACAGCAGCATTGTTGTACACAGAAAGAGGAATGCGTGGGGTCAGTGTGGATATGAACATTACGTATGTATTGAACATGCTTACTGTCAGATGTTAAATCTTAACATTTGATGTGTTCTACTAACAGGGACCAGATTCTGCTAAGTTTTTCTTCCATGATCTAGCTACCACTTTAGTGACAAACTGCAGTCTGAAAGAACAACTTCTAATAAACTCAGTATAGATCTTGTTTGGGAATATCGTCACGTGGTTGAGACGCTAGTTTGAGGCAGTCAAATGTTCTTTAAGCTCCCTCTTTTATTATGTTTGGTTTAATGTCCTAAGTATTTTTAGGTAACAAAGTCCAAATTCTATAATCTTCTCATGCGTAGAATTTCAGTGGAAACATTAATGTGAACTCTGCCTGAGGAGAAGCTGCAAGAGTGAGGCTTGGGAAAAGGTGCAAGGGGTTAACTGCAAACTAAGTCTGGTAGCTCCTTCAAAAAATAATTTTAAACAGATGAAAGTTCCCTGATTTGTAGCATGTTGTTGTATAAAACAATTGTTCTGTTTTTTATTCAAGATACATGTCTGCTGCTAAGATTGAGGAAGAGATATTGATCACAGCTCAGATTCTGAAGCAAGGAAGAAGTATTGCCTTTGCCAGCGTGGATGTAACAAACAAGGCAACAGGAAAGTTTGTAGCACAAGGAAGACATACTCTATACCTAGGACAGTAATACAAGAAAATGATATCTAAAAAGGAAAGTTTGTGCTTAAGAAGCTAGCATTGATTTTTTTTTTTTCTATTTCAAGCTTTATCAAGTTACCACAATCTGAAGGCAAGTAAATGATCTATGTAAAATAAGTTGGTCTCACTCCCATTCCTAGTGGAAAAGAGTTCACATTGTAACTGGCACTAATTCTGAGCTTGTTGCAGTCTTGGTAGAGAGACCAAGGACTGAAGAGACATGGAGAGCAATGTACTATTTCTGTACCTGAAGATAAGGTCAGCATTGAGGCTCACTAGTGGTACTGTGTGGGGAAGCTTTCTGCTCCCCACATTGTACCTCTCTCATGAAAATCTGTTTCTAGTCTCCAGGGCTGTCAGTTCATAAACTTTCAAAAATCAAAGCAACTAATCAACTGCATTTTTTGGTCCTATACTGTAAAGTGATATTAAAGTAACAGGTGTTACTTGTGCAGTATTGCTATTTTAAATTATTAATCTGAAATAAGAATATTTTGCTAGTGGAAAATGTAATACATTGAGAACATAGGTAAGTCTTTATATTTGGCAAATACCTAACTGATTAAAAAATTCAAGAAGTGCACTTTTAATAAAAGCTCTCACACTACAACATTAAGGCCTGGTCTACACTACGCATTTAAACCGATTTTAGCAGCGTTAAACTGATGTGACGCTGCACCCGTCCACACAACAAGGCCCTTTATATCGATATAAAGGGCTCTTTAAACCAGTTTCTGTACTCCTCCCCGACGAGAGGAGTAGCGCTGAAATCGGTATTACCATATCAGACTAGGGTTAGTGTGGCCGCAAATCGACGGTATTGGCCTCCGGGCGGTATCCCACAGTGCACCATTGTGACCGCTCTGGACAGCAATACAAACTCAGATGCACTGGCCAGGTAGACAGGAAAAGCCCCGCAAACTTTTGAATTGCATTTCCTGTTTGCCCAGCGTGGTGCTCTGATCAGCACGGGTGGTGATGGCAGTCCGAAATCCAAAAAGAGCTCCAGCATGGACCGTACGGGAGATACTGGATCTGATCACTGTATGGGGAGACAAATCTGTTCTATCACAGCTCCGTTATAGAAGATGAAATGAGAAAGCATTTGAAAAAATCTCCAGGCTACGATACAGAGTCCACAGCACAGTGCTGTGTGACAAGCGTAACGGAAAGTCAAAGAATCAAATGGACGCTCATGGAGGGTGGGAGGTGGTACTGAGGACTCCAGCTATCCCACAGTGCCCGAAAAGCATGCCTGTAGGTCAAACACGTTGTCCAGGTTGTTTCAAGGTATATGTCATCATTTTACCCCCTCCCCTGTGAAAGAAAAGGGGAAAAAATCGTTTCTTGACTTTTTTATATGTCACCCTATGTCTACTGCTGGTAGACGCAGTGCTGGGGAAATGAATAGCAGCATCCTCTCTCCTTCCCTCCCCGGTGGCAGATGGTACCGTACAAAAGGACTGATAGCTGTCCTCATTATCCTGTGAGTGCTCATGGCTGGCCTCAGGTGAGGTCGGCCAGGGGTGCCTGGGTAAAAATAGGAATGACTCCCAGTCATTCCCAGTAGATGATACAGAACGGCTGGTAACTGTCCTCATAGCAACTGGGAGCTGATTTCCATCAGCAGCCCCCCCCCCCCCCACCCCATGTCTAAAGAAAAGATTCTGTATTGCCTGGACTATCATAACAGCAGGATGCTAGGCTCCTCTTCCCCCCACCGTTTAATGTCCTGCCTGGACTATCATAGCAGTTGGAGGCTGCCTCCCCTTCATTTTATCTCACTAAAAACTCAGTGTCTCTTATTCCGGCACTCTTTATTACTTCATCACACAAATGGGTGGACACTGCCACGGTAGCCCAGGAAGGTTGGGGGAGGAGGGAAGCAACAGGTGGGGTTGTTGCAGGGACACCCCCTAGAATGGCATGCAGCTCATCATTTCTGTGGGATCTGACACAGAGCAGCTGTGTTCTCTAGGACACTTGCCCCATATTATAGACAGGACTGACTATTTTTAGATACAACATAAAAGAGGGAATGATGATCATGAATTCTACTGTAGTACTACTGCCTGGTATTGTGTGCATGTCACAGCCATTATTACTGAGCAAGGCCTTATATGCTTACTTTTCATTAGCCTTGTTAACAGGATTAAAAACTGTTTCTGCTCAATAAATCAAGCATGTAAAATTTCAGCCAAACCAGTTAATTTACTATTGTTATGAACATTTAGAAGTATGGGTTTAATAACAGAAGTGTTATGTTACCTAAATGTGTTACAGCTGCTTGACTTATGATGCATCATTTATTGTAACAATTTAAGTGTAATCTAGTAAAGATCTTGGGAAGGGATTTTATTTAAAGTATAATGGAGGAATAAAGTCTTGTCAGTTATTCAGTAGGTGTATAAGATACAAAAACCTAGTTCAACCTCCAGTAAGCTCCTGGCTCCAGCCCCTTCTCAGGCCCACTCTTCTCTCACCCCAAATGCAACCATTTCCTCATGCTATCTGGTGCACCACAGTAACTACTTACCGGTTTCTTCCTCTGGACAAAAAGCTACGCTACTGAGTAGGTTAGGAGTGGAGATTTGGCATTTTGATGCTTAGGAGGATTATAAAAGTGCTTGCCCCATAAATTCATATATTCCATAGTTGGTAGGAAGCATCCTCTTCTGCAAGCATCCTTTTCCACTGCCAAGGTACATGGAAATCTTGGACCAACCACAGATACTTCTAACTGGTCTGCTCTGTTGAAACCTCTTCAGGGATTTGGGTACAATTCCTATCAGATTCAGACTTAAGAGCCACAAGAGAACTCTACCACCAAGAATCAAGTAGGACTCTTGCTACAACAGAGGTAGTGAGAACAGCCTCACAGAATTTTGTATTTTTCCTATTAAATTGTTTAAGGAAGTACAAGGGTGGTGTACATGTGTCAAAGAATATTAACTAATCAGCTAAACCTTTTCAAAAGGTATGCTTTGAGTGTTTATGCAGAGCTGTTACATATACTTAAGTTAGCACAACTATGTGTCATAAAAGATTTAATAAAATGAACCGTAGCCTTTAGAGTTGTGAAGATTGTATCAGCTCTCACACCTCTAGCAGGATATGACCCCAAAGATGGCCTAAAAACAACAGCTCAATGACATGAACTGCTCTCATAGGGTGGCAACTTTAACACCAGAATATTCAATGTTTTCCATAGTTGGAAATACTCTGCCTCATTTTGTCAATGTGAGAAATTCAACATACTTCCAAAATGTGAGGTCTCGTGCCCTTCCCAAGAGAAGAAAGATGGTGAATCCCCTTCTCAGAGCAAGAGATATAAGTTTCGTAAATACTAGGGGGCAGGGGGAGCCAGCCTCCTATACCTTCCCTGGAAGTCAGAAGGCTCCAGTGACATCCCAACCCACCTATTAAAACCTGTTTCCCTTTCTCCTTTCCTGACAAACTTCTACAGTTCTGTTACTTGTCAGAAAGTTGAAAGTTTGGTAGTGATATACAATAGATTTAATTTATCAAAAAGTGTAAATAATGTATAGCTTGGAAAGGGACATGTTTTCAGAGTATACTGCTGCTTAAATTGAGGTCTCTGCCACATAATGTAGGTCTGATACCTATACATCTAAAATTCCTATACAAATTCACAAGACACCAGCACTATGATTGAGTACAGATTACTTTCTGTAACAGAATTTTAAATTAAGATGAAGAATCTGGCCACTGTGGATAAACCTGGAAATGTCCTCATAAACCAGTATCTTGATTTTCTTTTACGACTGTTAAAAGATTCTATAAAACTAGAAACACCAATTCCCTCACTAACTCTTATCCTTTGAGTCATTTGCTTGTCAGTGACCAGAATCTCAATTGAAATGGCCAATACCGCACCCTATAATTAAAGTTTGATCAAGGACAGAGTGAAACACTAATTTCCACCCGAGATGCATTGCCCAAGACAACACAGGAGCAACCTTGAACAGCTCATCAGTAGGTTACAGCGTTCAAACAAGACTGTTAAAGACAATATTCTAGAAGTGGAACTCAAGTTTCACCAAGCTGTAGTCTGGTATTGCTATTTGTCTTATAGGTCACTGAAAAACAGTTACCAGTTAGGAACTGATCCTACCAGTACTATTGGCAGTAATGCCAATTTTCAAGTATTCTCAAATGCCTAGCAGCATTTTTCAGGATCAGGCCCTAAAACAAGAGAAGTAGGGAAAGAGGAAGCAATTTTTTTAATAGATTGAAATTACGTAATTTCACTTCAGCAGCCCTTCCCTTTTGAGAGACTTGCCAGGACAAAAAACAAAGGGGGAGGGGGGAGAGAGAATCAGAATTCACAGTGCTTCTGACACACCAGCATGCCCTTAAGTGAATTCAGCTGCTTTTGGTCACTAGTTTATTATTAATGTTGTCACATCACTATATTTTTAAATGCCAGACTGACATTACCATAACCATATCAGATGCTGAGAACACGTCAGTCTCTCCAGTGAAAATTAGTGGCAATGCTTAGACTACTCTACAAGCTTTAAGTCGAATATTTGTGGATGACATATTGTAAGAAAATAGTATAAGCTAAGTAATTAAACTCATGAGCTTTGCATAAAATTAACATTGTCATCTTTCACCTAATTTATTTAATTTCCAATTTTTCCAATTCCAAACAAAAGCTAAATACAAATTTAAACAGGTAAGCACTAGTTTTACCCAAAGGGAGCAGGCTTATTTACTCCAGTAAAGTACTCAACCCTTAAGCAAAGCCTTCTTTGTCATTAAAACTATACAGTAGTCTTCCTTATTTCATTGCACAGTCTTAAAATGTTCTGCCAGAACCAACTTTTGACACTCCAAACACTATTTTACAGTGAAGTTCACAACGGCTTTATAACATCTATTTCAAAAACCCTCAGTGGGTTTTCCATAAGAAATGTTTTAGAAACCAGTATTTTCCTGCAGTTCGCCAGCAAGTTTACAAGTCTCAACTCTCAAGAAAAAATAATCCTCTACCAAGAACATGGTTTCTGCAGCTACTATTTTACTTTTAGCTGCTTTAACTACTTCAGACTCCAGGTCTGCCTCATAATCTGTATAAATGTATCCAACTCAACAGAATACTTTTTTATACAGTTATACAGCAACTTGGGGAAAGATCCAAAAGTGAAAGTGCCAGTAAACTTAAACATGGCCCAGCAAAATAAAAAAGGCAAGAAATGCCTACACTGAATGAGATGCTTTTTTCCTTATAGGAATTCTTTCCCCACATTTATATTTCTATTTTAACAGCCACTTTTCTGTTCATTAGAATGAATCGGATAGTGCTCTCTGATACAATCATTAACAGCAAAGCTACAAGGCTTTTATACCCGTTACATTCACTTCTCACCCTCCAAATACTGATGACTAACATCTAATGTTAGGGCCATGATCAGCACAAATGGGAACACCACCGCAAATGATCACCTTGTGCTTTCAGATACATTTGTTTCAGTGTACAACAGTCCTTTCATTTCACATTTTAGTAAGATGCTGACAGTGCAAAAATATGCAGAGCATCCTCTCTTTCACAAGGTCCATGCAGAAAACATTTAAAAAAATTGTAAAGTTCTGATACACAAATGATTAAAAAATAAATCCAGGATGATGAAGTTTCACAATGTATAGTGTTCTGAACATGAGTCCATTTTCTTCTAAATTCTGAAAGAATGAAGTGGTGAGGAAAGTGAGAATTCATTGCTGCATTCTGTGATCTTCCCCATTTTGCTGGCCAGTACCCTACTCTGGCATATAAGGACAGAGGTGATCCTCTATGGTACCAACCGCCCAGTGGGTGAGCTGTTCCTGTGGCAGGTACAGGCAGATGCTGCATAACTTGAAGATTGTAGCTTTGTTTTTTGGAGTCTGGGGGGGGAAAAAGTATTTAGTTTGTTCAGACTTAACATGTAGTCAAACAAAAAAAGTTACATTTGCACAGGTGTAATATTTACCCTTCCCCACTCAAAACAATCCCTAAAAATAAAAAATATTCTTATAACCACTCTGTTTCAACCCCTTCTGTGTATGTAGTCGGATCGAAATATCGGACAATGTCAAACTATTTAACATTTTTACAACCATGAGTGGAATCTGACAAGTAGCACAGTGTCTTTGTAGGAGGGGCTACCAAGTTAGACTTATGTGAAGATTTAACATTAGCTGTATAACAATCAAGAGATTCTCCAGAATATATTTTCATACAAAAATAAGTTATTCAGCTCTGCATGGGGAAGCTACACGCCACATCATCTCAGGCTGAGATCTCAGCTCTCAAACTAAATTGAATATAATCTGGTCAGCATACAGACTAGAGAGGCAGCACTATTCTCTGCTTCAGTACCAAATCAATACCCTAATATTAAGGTACACTGTTTGAGCTCCCCGTGCCCCCGCAAAGATGAATGGCTATGGGTAGTCAGGATCCGCTGAAGATCACTTGGCATTTTGAGACTGAAGGTGGTAGCTGCAGTATTTCCTAGCCAGAACACGGTTTGGATAAATTAGATTTCACCAATTTCCTCCAATAGTTTCAAATAGATACTGTACTTGTCTCCTGTTCTGTCAGCTGCAGTTAACAAGCTACCAAAATAAAATGCTGTTTTCAACCCCAAGATTGCTGAGTTTGTCTCAAACTCAGCAGTAGTACAGCTCATTTACACAAAGCTGTTCTAAATTAAGGGGTGGGAGAAGTAGGTGGTAAGGTGGTATAGAGGTAGGCTTCTGCAACCTTTTGGGGTTTGTGTGGCTTATATGGTCATGCATTACGATTCAGGTCAAAAGCATGAAGAGCTTGTCCAGAACTACCAGCTTTCTTTAGTTGTTTTAAATTAACCCAAACATTTTAAAGTATTTATTTAGGAAACACTGAGGTAAACCCAAGGATTTCAAGGGAATCTTGAAAAGAAGTTACATTTGGAACAGCAGGGGTTTTACAAGTGAGTTTTAAAAGGTAGCCCTCTTCTGATGTTTGAACAAATGAGAATTACAGTTAAGTGAGAAGTCTTTAGATCCTGAATTGTTGGCCCTGCTTGAGGTTATTGCAGCAGCCACTCAATAAGAAAATACTTGCTATTGTTTCTTAACTTTACATTTGGATTTTTTTTATGCCATGGTTATACCAGTTTGATCAGTTTAAAAAAAACAAAACTGTTTCAAGCATTAGTGATTTAAATGTAATACATTTTAAAGTTGATATTGATTTTCAAAGGTCCACATATGGTTTCTGCTGTAGGGAAAGGGGAACAGTATTAGGGATTTGCAAGTCACCAGTAGCCTCCTGGAACACTGGGCTGGGGTCTCTTCCCCCCATACACAAGAAACAGTCCGCTTTCCTTCTCAATTTCACCACTGTGTTGACCAAAGGCAATATTTGGGATAGCAAGGGAAATACCATTAAGAAAGGCAAAAGACATTCAGTAGTCAAGAAGGCAGTTACAGATCACAGCCATCATACAACTATTGATGGAGGAAACTGGGATAGGTTATAACATTGTGGAAGCCCTAATTTGAAGGGTTTGCCTTACTGTTTTCTGAGTGGGGCATATGCAAAGCAGTGTTCTGAGCAAAGCTTCTGGTGAGTCAGTGACTAGTAAGATTCTTCTCTTACACCAGGTATCTTAAACTTGAAAGGGCCTGGAAAGCTAAAGATGCCAAGGGAAAAGAGTGGGTGGCAACTCTTTCCTTCCTTGAAATTTTACATCAAGGAAGGTGTGGTGAGCAAAGGAAGAAAAACTTAGTGAAAACTCCTCTACCCTGAGATTAGGTGGAAGTGGAGACAAATTAGGTTAGACTACTAGATACACACACACAAGCCTGGAAATTTTACTTCAGACAAACTAGAGACTCTTCCAAATCCAGCATTGTATTCTTATGAAAGAAAAGAGGCAATCTGTATTAGCTGTTTCATGCTAGCTACTGTATATGGAAATCAGACAGACAGAGTCACTGGCTTCCTCTTCCATTAGGTTTTACATAATGGTTTAGAGCAAGGGATTGGTCTGAAATGGGGGTCTGTTAAAGGAGAAGCAGAGTGAGCAAAGACCTACGTTTCCACAAAGTTTGTTGTCCTTGTTTACAGGGCTTTGGAGCAGAGCCCGGAGCTGGAGCAGCTCTGGAGCAGTAGGTTTTTGCCTGGAGCGGAGCCGGAGCACAGCTCCAAAGCCCTGCCTGTTTATATAAAGTCCTGACATCTACTCTCACAAGTAGCATGAAAAAACTTGATCTCAAAACAACATCAATATTCTGTGATGACAATCGTTTGTTAACACTGACTCTTGCTTCTGGGTAAGCTAACATAAATGGCAAAATATAAACAGTGATTAGTTTGATTTAGCAATTTCTTCATCAATCTATAGCTAACATAACTAATTGTGGAAGGTATTTTCCTCCTCCAGCAATAGTAATCCTACTTTTAACTGTTGCTGTTCAAAAAAAATTGTTAAAAAGCATTACCTAACTTTTGGACAAAATTATCAGTTTTAAAACCTGCAAGAATAGGGGCTGTCGCAATGAAAGACAGATTCTGTTCTACATAGGTACTAGTGAGCATGGTATAAGAACCTGAGAGCCTTCCAGTGCAGCATGACTAACACGTCATATGTTTGTTCTCTCATCTTCTCCTCGGAGACAAGCATGTGCAGAAATTTTCAAATACATGTGTATACTAGAGAAGGAAAGGTCAAAGAACTTCTCCAAGTTCAAGCTACTTGAGGTGGTGAGGTTTGTAATGGTCCTTAAAGAGCTCATTCCAGTCTTGGGCCAGCCCGACAAAGGTCAGTCTCCTAAACAGCCTAGCTTTACTTTATTGTAGAAAGTGTTGCACTGTGCCACAGGAGCAAAGCTTTCAACACCAGAGCTTTAGTCTACCTTATATGTACACTGAGTCTCTTCAGTAAGGACAAATACAGAGTACTCCACTTAGGAAGGAACAACCAGTTGCACACATACAAAATGGGAAATGACTACCTAGGAAGGAGTACTGTGAAATGGGACATGGGGTCATAGTGGATCATAAGCTAAATGCGTTACATCCCAGAATGATGTTTGATTTATTTATTGGTATTAGCAGGGGTGTAGTAAGCAAGACAAATAGTTTTTCCGCTCTACTCTGCGCTGATTAGGCCTCAACTGGAGAACCGTGTCAAGTTCTGGGTGTCACATTTCAGGAAAGATATCAACAAACTGGAGAAACTGCAGAGAAGAGCAACAAAAATGATTAGAGGTCTAGAAAACGTAACCCATGAGGGAAGATTGAAAAAAACCTGGGTTTGTTTAGTCTGGAGAAGAGAAGACTGATGGGGAACGTGATGAGTTTTCAAGTATACTAGAGTTGTTAAAAGGCTGAGGAGGGAGAAAAATTGTTCTCCTTAACCTCTGAGGATAGGACAAGAAGCAAGGGGCTTGAATTGCAGCAAGGGTGGTTTAGGTTGGACATTAGATAAAACTTCTTTAAACTGCCTAGAGAGGTTGTGGAATCTCCATAATTGGAGATTTAAGGGCAGGTTAGACAAACACCTGTCAGAGAAGTGGTTCTCAACCAATTTAAAACTGTGTGCCATATATGCAGTTCTGTGTTAGGTGGGCTGCATCCACACAAAATATATTACTTGTATGCCCCAAGGATTTCACATGGGCTGCAGTTATGTGATGACTGGACCGCACACAGCCTGTGTGTTGAGAACCACTGGTCTAAATAATACTTAGTCCTGCCATGAGTGCAGGGGAGTGGACTAGAAGACTGAGGTTCTTTCCAGTTCTATGATTCCAGGAGTACAGGCAATTGAGCACCCTGAAAACAGATGTTTTGAAAGAGGATGCTATTTAGGATACTATTCCTGTCTAATGGGAGATTTTTCAGTAGTTTGATGAGAAACATGGCACAGCTCCAAATAGGCCTCTGATTGATCATTGGCCTGAGTAGGAGGGATTTTTGACAATGACCATTTTGTATGTATAAGAATTAAGTCTTCAACAAGATCTGCAATGTTTAGAAGATGAAAATGTTATGAAGCCTCTGAACTGTTCTTCCAATAATTCTCCATTCCAACTGTAAGTTGTGAGTTGAGTTACTTAATAAAAACTACAAAAAGGATTAAGCCAAAATTGCTTTGACTTTCCAAAATATAAGGAATCTGTTCTAAGAGTTATTTCCAATAGATTCCAGAACAAAAAAGTCCTGAATCAATCTTATTTGGCAAGATTTTTTGCTTATATCTAGTTGCTGCATCTTTAAGTCTTCAGAATGGTGGTTTGTAGTACCGTTGGTTAATAGCAAGAATACGACCATGGCAATTTTGTTCATGTAAACTTAGATAAATACTTACAACTAAATCACTTATAAACCTTTGGACAATTATTCTCATTTCACGTGCTTAAAAAAGGATAAAGTGTTGTTGCATAAGCTAAGAGCTAATATTCCAAGTCCTTAGAACTATGCTCTGAAAAGTGTGAAGAGGACAAGCTTACCTGCAAGTGCTGTCTGTCAATGAAGAGAAACACTGACTGGTTAGGATTGTTGATAACAATTCCAGTCTTGTCCTTTCGGCTCAGAACATGCAGAAACTGTTTTTCATAGTCACCATGATGAAATTCAAACTTGGCCTGTACAGGAATAAAAGGCAGTGTTTACAAACAAAGCTTACCACATTAAATTTCTAACATTCTGTGTTTGATCTGAGTAGTGTCAGACTCCTAAAACCCAGAGCTGATCCTCTCTACTGCTCAAATTTAAGCTTGGGGGAAAGACACTATGATCAGTTTTACTGCTACCCATTAGGTTTTTAACAGTGGAGAACACGACCAGAGATGTACGTTTCATTCTGCTACTGGACAGAGACATAAGCAGTGCAGAGGCACATGAGAAAGCTGCAGTATTATAACAAAAAAAATAAGTTATAGGTTTATTTATTTTGCACACCTGACAGCACTTCAGAGTATTGTCAGTTTTTCCTGTAGTATGAGTATGAAATATTTGGGGGGGGCGGGGGGGGGAAGAGAAGAGAAAAATATTTGAAAAAGTTGAAGTTCAATTGATAAAAATGACAACGCAACAGAAGGCCAAGTGTGTAGTACCTAAAAATATCAGTTTGAAATTGACTTTCAAATTAACTGTGTCCTTGCAAGAACTCCAAATGGATTAAACATCTCGCCTGATGGGTGCTGCTCCTTAACTCTTAGACTTTGTCTGAGCAAACTTGCACCCATTTAGGTATATCAGTTTAAACATGCACATATAGCTAAAGTGGTGCAAGGCTGCTTAGACCAGGTCTTAAGAGAGAGACTCTGCAGTGTGTAGCTAGTAAGAGCAGTATGGATAAAAATTACCAATTTCAAGGGCATCAAATTACATCAAGAATGGAAGAACTATTTACAAATGCAAAAGAGACATTAGCATGACTTTACAGGCTGTCAGATTAAGAAACATTTTAACAAAAACAGATTCCTTTTTACACCCTGAACTACTAAAACTGCTTCTTTAGTAGTTACATTCTCAAAACCAGTTTTGTTTTGGGTTTTTTTGCATTTACTTAGCTTTGACAAGAAAAATAGTGCTTACAGTACTTCACTTTCTGGTTCTCATGCACTAGCACTATTTGTGCATTTAGGCTGCAATACAACAGAATGATTTAAATGCGTTTAAAATTAATTTAAGTTCTAATAGATCCCTAGAAGTTTTATAAAGTAAGAAAATCAAAGTGGTTTAAAAACAAAACAAAAAAAACAAAAGCAAAAAACACATATCCCAAGTAGTTTTAAAAACAAAAACCATGCCAGCACCCCTTTGAAGGTGACTGGTATAGCAATGGGTCACATATATTGTACAGCAGACAACTTCTTCCAAGGCTTGTCAATGCTGTTAATTTAATGGGTGGGATTTTTTAAGTCCTTGCCCTCCTTGGGTTTTTTTGGTTTGTTGTAGGTGAAAAACTGACAGGGTAGTGACTTGGAGAATTTGACACCTGAGCAACTTTCCCGACCCTCAATTGAGGAAGATGGGGATGTTTGAGCATTCTGCTGAGTTTTCTGCTGAAACAGAAATTTTATAGACATGTGGGAGATGTCAAGAAAAATACTCAACATCTCCCCTTCAACCGAAAGCTGTGAAAGCAGCAACTTATGATTCTACTCATTGTGAGTGGGCCAATTAAAAACTGGGTCAAAGTCTTCATGGGGCACATCTCTCACTAGCATGAAATGTCATGGTATTTGTCAAGTCAAATAGAAGCTGAGAGACTTTAGACAATTTACACATTGCTAAGCAGCACTACAGGGCACAAGTACTTTTCTCTGCAGTTCACTTTTAGGGCTTGGCTATACTTGGAGATCTAGAGCGCTGGGAGTTAAACCAGCCTTCAAGAGACCGCAGCAGAGGGCTTGTCTACATCAGAAAGTTGCAGCGCTGGTGAGGGAGTTACAGCGCTGCAACTTAGGAGGTGTACACATCTGCAAGGCACCACCAGCGCTGCAACTCCCTGTTTGCAGCGCTGGCCGTACTCCCGTTTTGTCTCGGGTGTAGAGGATCCAGCGCTGGTGATCCAGCGCTGGTAATCAAATATAGACACTTACCAGTGCTTTTCTTGACCTCCGTGGAATAAGCAGGTATCCCAGCATACCTGAGGAAGCCTCTGGTAATCAAGCTGGTCTCCTTCCCCGGTTTTCTCTCGCGTTCCCCGAACCCCGAGCAAGCAGGTCTCCTTCCCTGAGGTTTGCTGGGTGGTTCCGGGAACGCGAGAGCAAACCGGGAAAGGAGACCAGCTTCGCCGCGGTTTGCTCGGGGTTCGGGGAACGCGAGAGCAAGCAGGTCTCCTTCCCTGAGGTTTGCTGGGTGGTTCCGGGAACGCGAGAGCAAACCGGGAAAGGAGACCAGCTTCGCCGCGGTTTGCTCGGGGTTCGGGGAACGCGAGAGCAAGCAGGTCTCCTTCCCTGAGGTTTGCTGGGTGGTTCCGGGAACGCGAGAGCAAACCGGGAAAGGAGACCAGCTTCGCCGCGGTTTGCTCTCGCGTTTCCCGGAACCACCCTGCAAACCGCAGGGAAGGAGACCTGCTTGTTCGGGGAACATGAGAGCAAACCGCGGCGAAGCTGGTCTCCTTTCCTGGGTTTGCTCTCGCGTTCCCCGAACCACCCAGCAAACCGCAGGGAAGGAGACCTGCTTGTTCGGGGGTTCGGGGAACACTGGAGCAAACCGGGGAAGGAGACCTGATTCCCCGCGGTTTGCTCTCGCGTTCCCCGAACCCCGCTTGAAGCCGCCCAACAGCGCTGCAGTGTGGCCACATCTAACACCACTTGCAGCGCTGGTTGCTGTAAGTGTGGCCACTCTGCAGCGCTGGCCCTATACAGCTGTACTAATACAGCTGTAACAACCAGCGCTGCAAAATTTTAGATGTAGACATGGCCAGAGAAAATGCTGCCGAGTGTTTACACACTTAGCTAGAAGCACACTGGCGTGGCCAAATTAGCAGCTCTTCCAACACCACAAAGAGCAGTGCATTGTGGTAGCTATCCTAGCATGCAAGTGGCTGCAACATGCTTTTCAAATGTGGGGGGTGGGGTGGAGTGTTACAGGGTGTGTCTTGTGTGTACGTGGAGGGAGAAAGTGGGTTTTGAGGGGCTAAGAGTGTGTCAGCATATGGTCTTGTAAATTCAGACAGCAGCAGACCTCCCTCCTCACCCCTGCCTCTCTCTCTAATAGGAAGCAGCATTCCTTTGTCCTGAAGCAGATAAGCAACCAGCTGTCAGAAACTGAGCTTTGAAAGGACATATCCACATTCCTACAGCAAGATCAAAACAATGACAAGAGTGGCCACTTGACTTAAGGAGATTATGGAACATTTCCAGAGGTCAGAGCACAGTAATGTAACATCTAGTTCACACTGGCGCCACGGTGCTCCAGTGGGGGCGCAGCAAACGTTATTCCACTCGCTGAGGTGAAGTACCAGCAGCGCTGTACCCGCAGAGTCAGAGCACTCTACATGCCTTGCCAGTGTGGACAGATAGTGAGCCCAGGGCTCCTTTATTGCGCTATAACTCGCAAGTGTAGCCAAGCCCTTAGTTGCAGATGCATTCAGTTTTAAGAAGATAATATATTCAGTAGAATTCTTAAAAAAAAAAATCACTTATTTTTGCAGAAAACTAGTGGCCATCATGTATGCTGCACAATCAAGTCCTTATCAGTTTTCCAAATCTAAGAGTATTTAGATTTTATAGGAAAGAATGATATATTTAATTCTACTTTGACTCGAAGCGTGAAGTGAGATCTGTGCAAAGTCTGTTCGCCTTTCGTTAAGAAACACTAAACTTGCTCTCTGGTGTTTCAAGTGTAGCTGAAATTAAGACAGCTGGCTGCTTAAATAAAAAGTGGAGTTGCAAGTAGTTTCAGGTACTCTGCGGGCTTTCCTTTCCAGCTTGCAACTTTACAACCAGATTTTCCTTTTGGTTCTCACTCTGCTTATTTATGAAACACAAACAGGGGAAGTGATGCTGACTGTACACTTAAAGTGTTGACAAACAAGTTAGTAAACTCAAGGAATTATGTAGTCCCTCACTCAGACATTGTAGGTGTTAACCGTAACACAGATACATTAAAAATGTAGACAAAGGTACCATTTCAACCCAGTGTCTAACAGGAAATTCATCTTGTTTTGTTAGAACACCTTCACATCACCGACGGCAGCACAGCACTTGGAATTGCTTATTGCCCATTACGCAATAGCAAGGAGCAGAGAGCATAAAATATTTTCAGTATCTGAATGTGATAAGCTAACATGTATATAACGCATTAACTTCAAGCCAAGAAATGAAAGAGGACTAGTATCTAAACTTTAGTTGCTTCCCTCTTCCATTTATCAAACATTAACAACTCAATTTATCAGGAAAGAAGGTTGAACTAATCAGGTTTGGATTGTACTGAAAACAGGGATGTCCAATTCCAGTTTCTGCATCTTCTAACATTCACAAAAGTTGGAATTGCATCTCTTTCATATTCTAATAGTGGTATTGGCAGACTTTTAGTACGAGTAACAAAAGAAAGTATGCATTCAATATTTTAGCTGCTTTGTAACAACAGAAGTGGCCAATAAATTCTCAAGCATTTATAAACTATCACTAGTATCTTGATACCAATTAATTAGTTATGAAAATGAATACACTTTCACAAGCAACGTGTACAACACGCTCACTATCATTCTAGTTCAAAAGAGAATACTATGCTAAGTAAAGGCCTGATCCTGCATCACTGAAGTCAATAGGAGCTTTACCATGGACTTCAGTGAGCACAAGCTCAGGACCAAAGAGGAGTAGTTTGACAATATTTGAACTAAAAATCCTTTCCCATATCCTATGGCAAGCTGAAGCTACTTGCACATTCACCTAGCTGTGATGACTTCTCCTGCATTATGTTTGTAGTAGCATTACATGGGCAGAAGCTCACTACACACCACTACAAAGAGCCTAAGGAATAAATTGGTATTTCACAGGAAATATTAAAATCTTAACATTTCAAATAAGTTAATGTGGTTATTTTTTTTTTAAATTTACAAAATACCTGAACAGGCCTGTAGGGCTCATCATCAGATCCCTTCCACCGAGAAAACAGGAGACAGACTATCTTCTCAATATCATTCCGAGGCCAAAGAATGAAGTCCATCTCCTGGGTACAGCCAATCACATCCTGTAAGGAGTTGAGTGGTTCACTTGTAAATTAATCTTACAGCATAATCAGTGCAAAAGCAGATATAATTCACTTTTACATACGGTAACCATGTTCACAATTCTTAAATCTGTCTCCACATTCTTCCATCCTAACCCACTAGTTTATCTGATTTACTTGTTATGTCTAGTCTGAGAAAGCAAATGATTTGAGACAAGAACTGGGAGAAGTTTTCTGTGTGCACAAGAGCTAGCATAGATACCTAGTTGGCTTTTTTACATGCTACGGCAAAGTAAGTGTTACACAACAGTCCCCACTTTTGCAACTTCTATTCTCAAAGAGGTTTATTATAATTTTTTCATGGATTATCTGAGTGTCATTCATTTCAATATTCATTCAAAAATGGAATAAGCATTTAGCCATCCTACAAAAATACTGCTTTTTGAAGATTAATATTTGCCCACTAGAAGAGGGCAAGGCTGGCAGGAAGAAGTATTTTCAAATTTCTGAATATAAAATCTGTCCCATTCAAGTACAAATGGAGAATTTCAATAATTGCACAAATACATAAGTAAATTTGATTCCAGGATAAGCACATGTGCCATGTTTCAGTTCAGCCCTCAACCTGTACCCATAATTCACCATTCTTTACGTACCCAAAGTTCTAGTTCAACAAAAGATTGGAGGAATGCAGGATTGGGCCCAGGATTTGTAAGAACAGCTCACAATTGTTCAGAATTCAGGCCAAAAACTAGTAAGTTTAAACAATAACTTTACCCTGCGCATAGACTGGTAGCGGGGTGCATGAAGCTGTACTACATCCTTCTGTAGAAGCTCTATGGAACTTTCCAAGGAATAGCTGGAATCCCGCACACCTTTCAGGATATTTTCTTCATAATTATTGGTCATGACTGGTATCACTTCAGACACTTCAAAAAGTGCTGACTTCTTCTTCTAAAAAAAAGAAAAAATAGTAGTCACATTAGGGTTCTATAGTTTTTCCAAGCAGTTTGTGATTATAACAACATTTCAAAGCCTGCATGTTTTCCCCTCATTGCTAGTGTTGCTTAAGCACTGAAAGTAGTGTGTCTCAGAGTCATAACTCAGTCTCGAGAAATTATTCGTAAAACTCTTCAAGACAGAGAATAAGTCAGATAGCTCTATTAGATAGATGACTCAAGGCCCAATCCCCACAAAAGCTTTTTTACACACATGCTTCAAGTTAAAAAACACATGCACAAGCATTGACAGGACTGGAACTGTGTCAAAATTTGACAGCTAGATACAGATTTCTGCTGGTGAACCAAGTTAATCAAAGGCATTTCACATCTGTAAAGTTGTCAATTTCCATCAAATGGAAGTTTAAGCATCTCTTCCCCCTACTAAAAAAACTCCACTATCAGTAGAAGGGAGGCAGATCCAATTTGGGAACAATTCTAAGGGCTAGTCCATACTAGAAACACTAGAGTGTGTCTGCAGTCTAAGCCAGACAGAGCTCTCCTGTCAACTTAAGTACTCCACCTCCATGAGGGCCAGGAACTATGTCTGCAGGAGAAGCTATCCCACTGACTTAGTGTAACTTAATTTGCTCACGGGTGTGGATTATTCACACCCCTAAAGGGCACATTATACTGAAGCAAGTGGTAGTGTAGAAAAGCCTTAATTCTAGCAATCAGACTGTCAACCAGTGAAGAGTTACTTCATTTTCTAACTCACTTTCACAGCTGATTCTTGCATGGTTTCCACACTGACAGTTACCTACTAACAACTGCATCAGCATCTCTCATTCATGAGAACACTTACAGCAGTAATTCTCAAACTTTTGTACTGGTGACCCCTTTCATTTAGCAAGCCTCTGAGTGCAACCCCCCTTTTAAATTAAAAACTTTTATATATTGAACACCATTATACGTGCTGGATGCAAAGCAGGATTTGGGGTGGAGGCTGACAGCTTGCACCCCTTCTCCCATGTAATAACCTCATGACCCCGAGGGGTCCCAAACTCCCCCTCTTTGAGAATCCCTGAGTCATAGGAACAAAAAGCAGTTTTACATTGCACATACATCACCTGTAAACAAAGGCTGTTTGCCTGTAGGGCTTTCTTATAACTCACCGAGGCTCTTGACTTCTCTTCTGAACATCTCATTAAAGATATGGCACATATTCAGTCTCTGTAATAGGCATTATTTTATCTTCCCCTTTTTTGCATGCTCCAGGCTGGGCTACTCTTTCCTACACCCATTAAGCTTTCAAACACCCTATGTCTTAGTGTGCAGGTCCAGGACTGACAGCAAGATGGACTCTGGAATGCTCTACTTGGATGTAAGCAAGGTTTCAGAACGCCTAAACAAATTTGCATGCGTAGGACACTTCCAGAAACCATATAGGAAGTTTCCCTGGTATTACCACTAGTCTTCAAGCAGACAAATCTGAGACAATGTAATTGCTGTCATTGCTTAAACATTTACATTTCTCTTAAATAGAGTGGCATACGCTGCCACCTTATTACTGAGCATAGAATCTTAGCATGATAGTGGCCATGAATAAACTAAGAAGTCATCTTTATTGCCCTATGACATAGCAACTAGAGACTAGAAAGTCCACACTATCACGTTCCCATATAGATGTTCACAATAATTTTAGTTTGTGCTCCACTGAAAAGGCAGAGAAAGGTGTAACACAGTTTGACCAAAAAAATCAGTTACTTCGATTTTCACTTCCTTTGCGTCTGGTTTTCACAGATCTGTTATTGCAGCAATTGTCTATGGAATTTGTTCAGGAAGAACAGGGGAGACCAGCATATCCATTGTCATCAGACAAACTCTGAATACCATTTGCCATGAATGGGTATCACTCCCACAAAACTGAGGTTAGAGTTAGATTTAGAGCTAGAGGCTTGCCAACACCACCTCAGAAGTTCAGGAAAGGAGCTTTCAGAAAGTAACTGCAGATTAAGGTCATGTCTACACTTACAAGCAGCACAGATATAGCTGTTATGCTGACGACATAACACCAGCTGAATCAGAGAGAGCATCTCCCACCACACCAACATGAGCACATAAGTTTTGCTGGCATAAGTGCTTATGTCCCGGGGGGGGGGGGGGGGGTTTCCACACCCCTGAGCACCAAAAGTATTGCTGACATAAGTGCTAGTGTAGACATGGCCTAAAAAAGTGTCTTAAGTCTGCTCAGCTTCTTAGCATCACATTCTGGAATATAGCCTCCTTCCTCATTCCTGGAATAAACACATACTGCAGTAGTTAAAAAAGTTTCCATCCTAGTTTTTAAATTTAAACTAGTTTGAATTTCTAGGATAATTCATTAGTATGTCAATCTAATTCTAAGTGAACCGAGTTCTACAAACATTAAAGTGAAAAAATAGCTGCCAACAGTTAGACAGAACCCACACTGAAGACACAAATGCAGGAATAGATGAGTTATCCAAGGAGACAGACAGACATGACAACATCCAGAAGTTCTGTTCACTGCAGCCAAGCAAATAAAACTTGTTTTCAAGCATGACAGCAGCAGCTTCAGATATCCATGCACATTCGTACCATTTCAAAAGGTGTTTTAAAATGCAGTCACAGCCAATTTCTGTTTTAATCTGATAAAGGTGATAACTTCAGTAGTTGATGCAGCCAATTCTCTGTCACACCTGAGACTCTCATAAGCACATTAGCATCAGGGAGCTCGGAGGAGCCCTTTAAATGCCACCCCAGCCCGGCCGTCGAAGCTGCGGGCAGGATTTAAAGGGTTCCACCAGGCTGGGGCTGGCATTTAAAGGGCGCAGAGTGCCACAGTGGCTGGAGCCTCAGGCCCTTTAGTGCACCCTAGGGGCTACCAGCCACCTCTGCAGCTAGGAGCTCCCTGGTTGATTTAAAGGCCCTGGGACTCCCAACCACAGCTGGTGCCCCAGGACTTTTAAATCTTGAGGCCACACCTCTTCTGCTTGAGGCCACGCCTCTGGACTCCAGCAGCATAAAGCTGAAATTGCACATGTTAAATGAGCGTAAATTGCAACAGACCTGTACTTACTTTTTAATTTCCTCCCACTCTGGGAAAAGATTTATTTGGATGCAAGTGTCCCAATGATGAGTTTGCAATCACTATTTACAAGCCTGTGCAAGCACATGACAAATGAAAGCCAAAGTCACTTAAAAGGAAAACCTTAAGACAGTACGGTGACAAATAGATTTTAAATTTCATTTTTGACCTTGGATCATTTCGCAAAATAACAGTTACCAGTATACAAAGAGGTGAAGTCCTATTGTAACAGACAACACAGAAAAGATTTTAAAATGAAGTTACCTTGTCCTTGAATACAAAGGCAATATACATCTTGAAATCAAACTGGTCAGCTAAAGATTCTTTTTTCTTTCTAAGCTGAGCACGAAGTCTGTTCAGAGCTTGTTTCTTCCGGGAGTTTGGGTCCCCCATTTTGTAACACAAGTGGTACTAAAGCCTTTGGAAACTCACTAAACTATGGGCACTTTTTCATAAGACTCAAGTACAACAGAAACAAGTCATTTTATTCCCACTAATACGACTGAATAGATAAAACGCGAATGTAACCCAAAAAAACGCACCTCAGGTTATATTTTATGAGGCTATCACATTAGAGGGGTCAAGAAACAAAATATGTAATCGTCCAACCATGACTGGACAAGAAGCAATTCTGCAACAGTACCAAGAAAAAACAAAACCTAAAAATTCTGAAGAAAATATGCTTGTGTGAAGTGTTTAACCACACGAATAAGTGGGTGAGAATGAAAAGGAAAAAAAAAATCTTATCAAGATTTATGTGTACAATAAAAAGCAACTGGCACAAGCCCAATCCATGTGGGGTTAGTTTTGCCTTGCTTAAAAAAAAAAAAGAAAAAAGAAAAATATATATTAAAAAAAACAAATTACAAATTGCGTTTTACCCCAGCCAGATTCATGACTCTGCTGATTATTATTCTCAGATTTCTGCTATTGCTATGTGGCCCCCTTTTTTTTTTTTTTTGGATTACTACACTTGATGGAGAGCAGAGAAGAGAGTGCAGAGGAGGAGGAGTGCACGTCCCGGGAGGTACGAGATTTCCCTGCCAACAACAAAATCAACTACAAACAACACGGTGCTGGTTTGCAGAAGAGCAAAGAGGAAAGACAGCGGAGTCATTTCTAACTTCATCCTACTCATCATCAGGCACATCATGGCCCTAAGGCTGCCGCTGCCAAGGAGAAGAGGGATCATGATGGCCACAGATGAGGGGTGGGTGTGGGTGAAGGGACAATATTATCTCCCCTAGAGACTCAAACACGACTTGATCCCCCGGTCCCGACTCTCCCCACCGCTCAGGGTGAGAGTCTTACATTCCCCAACACCCCAGTGTCTCCCTGGGCTGCTGATCCCCTGGGGATCCTCCTCTCTCTGCCGCTGCTGCTGCGCTCCGCAGGGAGCCCGATTTAGCTGGGGCTAGGCATGGCCGACGCTTTTCACTTCCCCTCGGGGCCCCTCCCTACACAAGACGGCGGCGGGCGGCCTGTGCCCAGGGCAGCGAGGCACCGACTCAGTGGCCTGGGGTTCCCTCTCTCACTTCATGGTAGCGACTTCACAGACATGGAGCGGCCGGGGGGTTGCTTTGAAAACAGATTTGGGGGGGGGTGCAAATTTTTACCAATTTTTCCCCGTTTATTTCGAAAATTTGGTGGCAGATTTTTTGCAAAAAAAAAACAAAACAAAAAAACAAATACCCTTTGTAGGTTATTTTTGCCTCACTCCAGCCATTTTTTCTAGGGGTTGGGGCTTTTAAAAGGGTTTTAACCCAAAATAAAGTCGTCGGACTAGGTTGAAAAACCCACCGATTCTTTCCTCCCCTCTCAAAAAAACACCCCCAAATCTCCCCCAAGCAGGAGACGGAGGAAACAGGCAGAAACCGAGGCCCGCTCGCTACCCGCAGCCGGCGGGCGCAGGAGGAGCAGTGGAGGCGGCGGCGCTGCTAGCAGCACGGGGAGGAGCCATGTCAAGATAAAGCCACGAAGTCGCCGAGCCCCCCCATCCCTGCTGCACTGGACACGGTGACCGGGCCGCCCGCTCTGCCGCTGCTCAGCCCCAGCGTGGTCCCCATAGTCTAGCTCAGCGCCCCGGTGCCGGGGGAGGGGAAATGGTGGCGGAGGCGGCAGCGGAGGAGGGAGGAGGAGGCCGGGTCCCTGCGCTAGCGGCTCCTACGGAGAAGACCAGGCGATGGCGTCGAGTCCCGGCGGTGGGTGCGTGGGGAAACCTCGCACCGCCCAGGCGGCCCCAGCGTTTCCTCTCAGGCGGCGGCGAGAGCGCAGGCGCCTCTCAGGCCCGGGAGCGACTGGCAGCCACAAGACGGACCGAGAACAAACAACTTAAAATGGCAGCGCCTGCCCGAGTCCCAGAGCAGACGCCGCCCGGGACTCACTGCGCAAGCGCGCTCCGCTGGCCCGTACCATCTCCCAGCTCTGCGGGGGGTGCAGCCCGAGCGTAAGACCCAGCAGGGAGCCCATAGTAGCGGCCGAGCTAGTGGTGCCTTTGGCAGGGGGGAAAAGCCGGCTTATGCCCCGCGTGTGACAGGGGAAACGGCGGGGGAGGGAAGGTTGTGCATCGCTTTACGGTAGGGAACCCGCGTCCGTCCCCCCCCCAGTTCAGCGCAGGTCACGTGGCTCTAGCGACGCACGTGACCCGCAGCCATCGCCGCCGTTTCCCGCTCGGAGACCCGGATGGAGTTGCTCTATCAGACTCACCCTGCCTCTCCCCCTCGTGTCCCTGTTGGGGGAAGGGAGCGGGGCGTCTCGGTCTCGCCCTATGCCCCGCCCTTAGCGGCCCCTCCCCTCGCCCCACAGTACCGCGTGCCCTGGCGGCGGCCAAGGCAGCTGCTGCGCGTGGCTCTGCTTGCGGGGAGGCGGTCCCGGGTTGCTGCGCATCGCCCAGGACGGCCCGGCAGCTGAACACGGAGTTAAGGGGCAAACTGCATCCTCGCAGCCAGTGGCACTGAGAGCCCGGAAGCCACGGCCAAGGAGACACCTAGCACTGGGCTGTGGCTCCAAGAGCGCAGGGTATCATGGAGGAAGGGGCTGTCCATAAATTACATAACGCTTTTTTTGGTAACTTTTCAGTCCCAGCCCTCTCTTGTACCGTGAAAGAAACGTACAAAATTAAGGATCGACTGTTACATAATGTACAGACAGCAGCCTAGTAGGTAGCCACTAACCACCTGCTAGGGTGACCAGATGTCCTGATATTTAGGTGTTTGTCCCATGTCCCAACAGATGTTCGGTCGGGATGAAATTTGTCCTGATATTTAGTAGCACTCCGGTTTTTTTGTTCTTGTTTTTTTTTGCTCTGCCGGTGACCTCTTCCCCCATGTGGCCCGATATTTTCTTCTCATCTGGTCACCCTACCACCTGCAAAGGGGGGGGCACCAGTGTAAGAATCCAAGTCCCATCCTCGTGCTGTGGTGTTTATTTTGTCTCAGTACAACATAATGCTATTGTGCCAGCGCTGAAATTATTTTTAAGTGCAGCATGAGAGTCGGGACAGCGGGTATGAGACTGGGTACGCACAGAGAGTGTGGGAGTAACATTTGTCTATATTAAACTCTGTGAGCAACATAACTAAAGTAGAAAGACTTTATGCTAACAGACACGGATCTGTATGTGGCAGCTAAAGGCCAAGACGTGTATTAATGCCCTTGCAAAATCACTGAATCAGAAATAAGCTTTTTAGAGGGCTAACATGGGAGAATGGGAAACTTTTTAACCACAAAATCCAAACAATGTATGTTGGTACTATATTGTCAGCAAATTCTTAGCTACTCAGTATCCTGTGTCAGAGGGGTAGCCGTGTTAGTCTGGATCTGTAAAAGCAGCAAAGAGTCCTGTGGCACCTTATAGACTAACAGACGTTTTGGAGCATGAGCTTTCGTGGGTGAATACCCACTTCGTCGGATGCATGTGGCATGCATGTGACATGCATCCGACGAAGTGGGTATTCACCCACGAAAGCTGATGCTCCTAAACGTCTGTTAGTCTATAAGGTGCCACAGGACTCTTTGCTGCTTTTTCAGTATCCTCTAGGACTGTTTTTCAAAGTTCGGGTCACAACCCAGTACTGGGTCATGGCATGTAAGGCACTGGATCGCCTTACATGCCATGTACCCAGGGATCCTAGCAGCTCTGGTCAGCACCACCAACCGTGCAGTTAAAAGTCCCGTTGGCCATGCTGCCCAGCTAAGGCACGGCAGGCTAGTGCCTACCTGTTCCGACACCATGCTGTGCCGCAGAAGTGACGAGCAGCGGGTCTGGCTTCTAGCAGGGGGGCCATGGAGCACCGTGCACTGCCTCTGCCCTGAGCACCGGCTCTACACTCCCATTGACCAGTTCCCAGCCAATGGGAGCTGGGGGGGCAGTGCCTCCGGGTGAAAGCCATGTGGAGTTAAGGTGACCAGACAGCAAATGTGAAAAATCAGGAGCGGACAGGGGGGAATTGGCGTCTATATAAGACAAAGCTCCAAATATCGAGACTGTCCCTATAAAATCGGGACATCTGGTCACCCTATGCGGAGTCGCTTGCACGCCTCCACCTAGGAGCCAAACCTGCTGCTGGGTGCTTCCGGGATGCAGCATGGTCTGTGGTGCCAGGAACGTAGGAAGCCTGCCTCTGCACCCTGGCTGCACCACTGACCTGGAGCCGCTGGAGGTAAGTCCATACTCCAACCCCATGCCCCGATCCTATGCTTCAGCCGTGAGCCCCTCCAAACCTGGAGCCCCTCCTGCACCCCAAGTCTCTCATCCCTGGCCCCACCCCAGAGCCTGCACCCCCAACCCAGAGTCCTGACCTCCTCCTGCACCCCAACCCTCTGCCCCAGCCCAGAGCCCTCTCCCACACCTTGAACCCCTCATCCCCAGCTCCGTTGTGTCATGAGCATCAACAGTTTTCTTCAAAAGGGTCCCCAGAAAAAAAGTTTGAAAATCTTGAAAACTTGCTCTAGGACAGTTAATTCTCAAATAATTGTACAAAAAAAAGCTCAGGACAGGTATGAGCTAAAGAGTTTTTCCTTTTTACTAGTCAACAGAAATAAAAGAGAACTGTTGAAAAACTGATCTTTTCCACAGTACTTAGATTAATTTAGAACTTGCAACATTAAAACTAATTTACTCCCTCTGCCTAATGGGGAGAAATGATTTGAACAGGGATCTCTCACTTCTCAGGAGCATGCCCTGGGCTATGGGATATTCTGGTATGGCTCTCACGCAGTCTCTCCTGCTGATTCTGTTCCACTTTGGATTAAATAGAGATATAATCCAAATGAGAATGCCTTTGTAGTCTGCTGGTTACCACACTCATCTAGGAGGTAAGAGACCTAGGATCCTGTCCTCCTGTATCAATGATTCTTTATTATCTAAAGTGAAATATTTTCAACAGGAAAGATTGTTGGGGTTTATGCATGATATAAGTATCTGGACTCCTAGTGTGAAGCATTGTGCACATGCCCAGGGGAAAAAAATTAGATGCCTACAGGTGTTAGATGCCTACAGGGTTAGCTGAGCAGGTTTTTGGGGTTTTTTTGGACTTAGGTGGCTAAAATAGAGAGTTAAGTCCCTACGGTTATGTATACACTGCCCTGCAGTTCAGATTATGGGCATGTGAATAGCAATGCGCACCCAGTGCTGAACTGTATATCCTCCATGTGGTACTGTGGGGTGCAACTTAAAAGGTTCCTAGTTTGCATTAATGGCGTCCAGAGCAAGAGGACTATGTTATCACAAACTTGGAATCTTTTATTTCACACCCACAGCATCCACACGGGTGTTACAGCATAGCTGTAGTGCACACAGCTATTCATACCTCCGTAGTCTGAACTTCAGAGAAGTGTAGACAAGCCCTAAATCCTATTGTGGATCTGGGCATAAGGTCCTGTGAGGGAGAGCTTTATGCAATATCACTCAATATTTCTCCTGACCACATGGCTATCAGTACTTCAATATGGTTATGCTTCAGATTGATTGTGTAATACCATATCATGTTAAATCCAGTCAACACAAACTTTATTTTTAAGACAATGCTAGAGAGGTTACAGTTGATTTGAGAAACAAAAGTCTGTTTTAAAATCCTTGAACATGTTGATCTTGTTTAGGTTAAACATGCAAAGCAAACGGTTAATGTTCCTGTTTAAAAAAATAAGATCATTTAACAATTCATTTTATACTTATGAATTTTTAAACTTTTAAAAATATTCTGTTTTGCTTCTGTTTTTCTTTTGTTTAATTTGAGAATTATAGTTTTTGTAATTAGAATAATTTTCATAGTTTAATATAAAGGAATTCTAAAGAAAGCAAAAATGGTAAAAATGAAGTTTTTTAAACTTTTGAAGATTAAGTTGCTAAAACAGACTTTTACTAAAAGAGCATCTTGGGTTACCCCTCGTTAACAAAATGCTATCTTAATTCAGGACTGCTACTGTATCAACTATGAATTGAGTGTCAAATGCTCTGAAAGGGCTGTTGCAGCACCACATTTTTTGTTGTGATAATTTATGTTTGTGATTGTTTTGTTTGTGCATATGTATGTTATCTGTTTTATTTTTGATGTTGATGTATTTTTTGTTGTTGTTTTGTTCATGTAAGACAGCAATTTTGGGATACAGAATTTGCAAACCTAAAATATAACTAAGTACTTTTTCTTATATACTAAACATAAAATAAGATTTTTGTTTTACAATTGTAGCTTATGTACCAACATTTGATATCAAGTAGATATAGTTCATAAAGAGTGGAAATGTTCTATAGAGGCCTGTGCTCTAAGTTGTGAAGGTAACAAAAGTCTAACTCAGCCCGTTACATACAATTGTTTATAAAAGTCAGCAAAAGTTAAAATCAGAAAGACCTGGATTAGTCCAAACAAAAAGGCTTGCTGATGCCATCCAAGGACTGTATTAAGATCATGACTAGTAAACAAGAGGAGAAGGGAATCAGAAATTAATGGACCAGAATTGGTGTATTGGAAATTAGGCCTAACCCGTGGACAAAATATAGAGGGATGGGCTATTCTGCCCATCTTCCCCATTTTGGGATCCTTAAATATAAATAAATAAATAAATACTTTAGGGGAAGGGCGGGGGATCAGTACACCAGGTTGGAGGGTGGGTGAATTGGAAGAAGTGGACTTTACCACCCTGAACATCTCCTGTGACACCAGGTTCCACTGTTACATCATTAGACCACCATCATCCTGATCCTGAGAGCTGTCCTGACTAGACCGTCCAGGGAGAGGGAATTGATGACATCACCATCTCCACCAGTTTCAGCTAAATCATGAACACAACCTGGAGTAGGACACTGGGTTTCTGCTGTTACCCCCTCGTGTGTGTGTCCTTTTCCTTCCCCACCATTCCCCCCCCCACCCCCCACTTTCATATCTTTCTCCTTTTCACTTCTGTTTAATGAGAGTCTGGCTTAGCTGGCCAACACTATGTATTTTGCAACATTGCTGTGAGCCCATGACTATAAAAGCAGCTAAAACCAATGCCCTAAACAGCCTGAGTTTAATACTAGTTTGCCAGGTCTCAGAGTGGCTGATAAGACTTTGAGCCACGCCTGTATTTTTCCAGAGGCAAGGTTGCAAGTAAAAGCACAAGAGACAGAAGCTGCATTTTCCATCTTGGCTCTTTTTTCTCTCTTTTTTTGTGCATTTGTCTTATTTTGTCTTAAAGGAAGTGTCATAAACAGATAGCTAAGGGTTAATGTCTCTTTCACCTGAAAAAAAAGTAACCTGAAGCACCTGACCAGAGGACCAATCAGGAAACAGGATTTTTTTCAACTCTGGGTGGAGGGAAGTTTGTGTCTGGGTTCTTTGTCATCTGCCTGAATCTCTCTCAGCTATGAGGAGGATTTTTCTATTTCCTGCTTTCTAATCTTCTGTTTCCCAGTTGTAAGTACCAAAGATCAGATAGGGGATTTTTATGTTCTTTTGTATTTACATGTCTATAGTTGCTGGAGTGCTTTGAATTGTATTCTTTTTGAATAAGGCTGTTTATTCAATATTTCTTTTAAGCAATTGACCCTGTATTTGTCACCTTAATACAGAGAGAGCATTTGTATGTATTTTTCTTTCTTTTTTATATAAAGCTTTCTTTTAAGACCTGTTGGAGTTTTTCTTTAGTGAGGAACTTCAGGGAAATTGAGTCTGTACTCACCAGGGAATTGGTGGGAGGAAGAAGTCAGAGGGAAATCTGTGTGTGTTAGATTTACTAGCCTGACTTTGCATTTCCTCTGGGTGAAGAGGGAAGTGCTTTTGTTTCCAGGACTGGAATTAGAGAGGGTGGACTCCCTCTGCTTAGATTCAGGGAGGTTGCTTCTGTGTATCTCTCCAGGAGCACCTGGAGGGGGGAAGGGAAAAGATTTATTTCCCTTTGTTGTGAGACTCAAGGGATTTGGGTCTTGGGGTCCCCAGGGAAGGTTTTTGTGGGGACCAGAGTGCCCCAAAACACTCTAATTTTTTGGGTGGTGGCAGCAGTACCAGGTCCAAGCTGGTAACTAAGCTTGGAGGTTTTTCATGCTAACCCCCATATTTTGGACGCTAAGGTCCAAATCTGGGACTAGGTTATTGACAGGAAGCAAGATAGATTGGAGCTGTTGTTACTGTTCTATCTCAGCTAACTGTCTTTTTCCCAGAAATGACAATTATTACCATCTTTAATAACATCTAAAAGACACTCAGACAAGGAGTTTTCCCCATATATATTCTCTACACATAAAGGGAAAATGAATAAGAGATATTATTAAAGTAAAAGATTTACATAATATGCTTTTTAAATGCTTTAATTGTTTTTCCTTCTTTTTCTGTATCTTTAATAAAAGGTTATAAACAGATTTAATGGAGGTTGTTGCCAGGGAACTAAACAGTCCGAAGTCTCTGTACTCAAACCCATGAACCATGTTTAATTGTTTAGTGTTGTACAGTGACAGGGTCATGTTAATAACTTTGACTCTAGGCCTATTTATTCCATCAAAATTAGTACAGCAGTGGTACGAGGAAGCTGCCCTGGCTATAGTCAAGGGCGGCAGGTTTGTATAATTTTTGGTGGGGCCTAGAACAGGTCCAAGTCCCGTGCGCCCCCTGCACCTACTTGCCTAAGGCTCTGGAAGGGGGTTTGGGTGCAGGAGCGGTGCAGGCTCTGGCCTGGGGCAGGGACCTGCGGTGCAGGAGGGGGTTCGGTCTCTGGGAGGGAGTTTGGGTGTGGGAGGGGTGCGAGCTCTGGGAGTTTGGGTGCTGGGTGCGGGCTCTTGGCTGGGGCAGGGGGTTGGGGTGCAGGAAAAGATGAAGGGTGTGGCGCTTACCTCGGGCAACTCCTGAAAGTGACCTGCACACCCCTCTGGCAGCGGCTCTCCGTGCACAACTGCTCACAGGCACCGTCCCCATAGCGCCAACTGGCCACAGTTCCTGGGCAATGGCAGCTGCAGAGTTGGCGCTTGGGGCAGGGTCAGCATGCGGAGATCCCGGGGCCCATAGGGCCATTCAAGCTGCTTCCAGGAGTAGCGCGGAGTGAGGCCAGGCAGGAAGCCACCTTAACCCCGCTGTGCTGCCAGTGGTGGCAGCGGTGACTGGGGGCCCCCAGGTCCTTTTAAATCACCCGGGGGGTGGCAGGCGGGGCCGGGAGATGCTTCGGGGGAGGCGCGTGGGGGGTGGCAGTTGGGGCCAGGGGAGAGACCCGGTCCCGAACGTTGGTGGAGCTGGGCCCCCAGGCCCTGAATATTCCTGGAGCCTGGAATATAACCCATATAACTTGCCACCGCTGGCTATATTATCAATTTACCTTGTCCTTTCCTAGGTGAAATTCTATTTTTCCCATTCCACACTTCTTAATGACCTTTAAGTAGAGCCTCGCCCCCAATTAGCTCAGCAAAGATAATGTTCTTGCATTTTTATTCATGGTAGAGCAATATGGTAGGTATAGTGAGAGAGCCTCTGTTTGCCTCCCACAACCCAAGTATATTGGTTGGTATGTTTTACTCCTCCCTTTGTTCCTCCACTTCCAATGACGATTTCATATGTTATTGGGTGGCTGTGGCCCTGTAGCCTTTGAGGAGTAAAATTCTTTATATGCATACACATTTTAGGGGCTTTCATCTCAGCAGGACGGGAAGCGCAAAGATGGGGAACAATGTTCATTTGTCTGTTCTAAGAAGCAAGCAGAATCAGGCAGCATGGGCAGACACCATATAGGAAAGAGCAAATATAAATACATTTCTTGTTATAGGCTATTCAATTGAATAGAAAGAGTTGCAGTAATGTAGTTCTGGGGAAAATTTAGGCTCCTAAGTTATTGAGGTGCTTTTGAAAATTTTACCCAGGAAAATTTTACCTAGTCTCAATTGTTTAGATTAAGACAAAAATTGCACTAATTTTAAACAAGATATTTCTAGGGTACTGAGAGGGAAGCAGAAAGGTGTGTCTGCTTCTTATGTTCTTTGTGGATCACAATCTAAGGCAACATTCCCTCATCCATTGTATAGGATCCTAGGCACTTAACTCAGGCTTTGTGGATCTCAGGATTGTCCCTGTGATTTGCTAGGCACCTAAAAGTTAGGTGCTGCAACGCCTAAGTCTCTGTGGATGTGGGACTAAAAATTTATGCTAGTCTCTGAAGTCAGCAGCTATGTCTCTGAATACTTAGAGGGAACAGAGTTATTGCATTTTTTTACATAGATTTTTTCAAAGTAAAACCACATGTTAGAGATCCCGTTATATGTGAAGATATGGGCCCTAACACTGTTCCAAGAGACAGCTTTAATGATTCATACAATTCTACACTAAAGAAAAATCTAGGAGGGGAAAGGCACTTTTCAGCTTTCTCCTTTCATATTTCTTCTTTGAAGCATGAGGGATCACTATACTTGTAGGAAACTCTCTCATTTTAACAAGGAGGAGGCTATCACGGATGCTCAGGGGAGAGTTAATTTATAGCAATGGGGACCACGATAAACTGGCATGCATTGTGACTAACTACTTTGAAGATTGTGTATGGATGATGATAATTTCTTTGAGGATATTTTAATAAGACTGCAACCTTATAAAAATAAATAACACAGGGAAAGAGACAAACTACAAAGTGGTTTGTTGAATGCACAGGAACCTAATATAAAATAATACTCTGACCAAAGGAACTGAAATGTTAAGCAAATTGATGTTACACTGCCACCTAGTGGACTCCTAAAGGGTGCTAAAGCCTAGTTTTTACCAAGTATCTAACCTTAAGGGAATGTCTACACTGAAATTGAAGGTGCAATTGCATCTCGGGTACAGGGCCGGCTTTAGGAAGTGCGGGGCCCAATTCGAACACTTTCGGCGGGGCCCTGGTAGGGATGACTTAAAAAGAAAAAAGTGTAAAAAAAAGCCTTCCATTTCTTCCATGTATTATTTACTTTCCATAACTATATAAATAATAAAATTGTATATTATGTACATTGCATCATATATGCTGTTGATGGGTTATTAATGACTGCCGTTTCACATGTGTGGGTCCCCGCCACTCCCTGGGGGCGTGCACATGTGTGGGTTCCCGCTGCTTCCTGCCCCCCTCATTGAAGCAGGTGTGCAGGTTACTGGCCTGGGAACTGCAGGGCAGCAGTGGACATGGGGCTGGTTCGAGGCAGGGCAGGGGCTGACTGGAGGTAGGGTCTGGCTGCAGGCAGGGCAAGGGGTGCGGGGCTGGCTGGAGACAGGGGAGTGTGCGGCGGGCTGGCTTCAGGTAGGGCCACAGGGGGGTGCAGCAGGGGTTGGCAGGGCTGGAGACAGGAGTATGGGACTGGCTGGCTTCACACAGGGGGGTGCAGCAGGGGTTGGCTGGAGACAGGGCAAGGCGGGCAGTGCAGGGCTGGTGCGGGCAGGGGTGTGTGGCAGGGGTTGGCTGGAGACAGAGCAGGGGGTTTGGTAGGGGCTGGCTGTGGGCAGGGGGTGCAGAGCTGGCTGCAGGAAGCGGGGGGCGGGGCTGGTGTGGGCAGGGCAGGAGGTGCAGCAGAGGCAGCTGGAGCCCGGCCCTTTAAAAAGCCCCCAAGCCCCCCACTATCCCAGGGCTCTGGGGGCTATTTAAAGGGCCCGGGACTCCCCTGCTTCTACCACGCCTCAGACCTTTTAAATAGCCGTGGGAGCCCTGGGAAATGCATGGGGGTGGCGGGGCTCCGGCAGCTATTTAAAGGACCGGGGTGGCAGAGGCAGCTGTAGCCCTGGCCCTTTAAATAGCCCCCAGAGCCCCCTGCTACCCCAGGGCTCTGGGGGCTATTTAAAGGGCCCAGAGCTCCAGCCAGGGGCACGGGGCTTACTGCGCTCCAGCTGGAGCTGCAGCCAGGAGAGTGGGGCCGCAGGGCTTGCGGCGCTCCGGCCGGAGCTCTAGCTGGGGCCACAGGACTTACTGCGCTCCGGCCAGAGCTCCAGCCGGGGCCGGGAGGCTTGTCGCGCTCCGGCCAGAGCTCCAGCCGGGGCCGGGGGGGCTTGTCACGCTCCGGCCAGAGCTCCAGCCAGGAGAGCGGGGCCGCGGGGCTTGCGGCGCTCTGGTCAGAGCTCCAGCTGAGAGAGCGAGGCTGTGGGGCAGCCTCGCTCCCACAAGAGCTTTGGTCAGGGGAGCGGGGCCATGGAAGACCCCGGAGCAGACCGCAGCCAGGGTAAGTAAAAAAATTTAAAAGATGCCTAAAGCGCAGGGCCCTCTTAGGCGCGGGGCCCGATTCCCAGGAATCGGGCGAATCGGCCTAAATAGGCCCTGCTCAGGTAAACATATCAACACTAGTTTTATCCACACTAGCATGGCTAAAAGTAGCTGTGAAGATGTGCAGCACAGATCCCAGCGCAGGTTAGGAACATAAGTACATACCCAGGGTTTTGGGTGAACTTGGACTCAAAGCTTGTGCCACCGTGTCTTCACTGTATTTTCAACCACACTAACTAGATTAAAGCTGGTACGGATATGCCTACCCAGCTGCAGTCACACCTTAAGGAATAAATTCAGTCCTGGAGTAAAAGTTCAGAATTGCTATTGTCTTTATTAGGAATTACACCTGTTTACTCCAAGTTCTCAATTTTTTTTTTTTAATCTTTCTGGGGAGTGTAGGGAAGAACCAACAAATTCTATATCTAAAGCCAGATCTGTGTGAACACCTGCCCACTAGAAAATGAACTGAGACTACCAACTCATTTAACATAGGCCAAGGTTTCGCAAACATTTTTTATAACATGGAACACAGCTTACTAGATAGATAGGGCAAGATTCTCACCCCCATTCTGGCCCCTTTATGTTGGATAGAAGGGCCAGAGCAGCATGAAGGATCTCTGTCATAAACAGATAGTTAAGGGTTAATGTCTCTTTTACCTGTAAAGGGTTAACAAACAGGGACCCAAACACCTGACCAGAGGACCAATCAGGAAACAAGATACTTTCAAATCTAGGTGGAGGGAAGCCTTTGTTTGTGGGTTTTGGGTTTGTGTGTTGTTCTCTCTGGGTCCTGGATGGGACTAGAGGTGCAACCAGGTTTCTGCCAATCTCTCTGCTACAGTCTCTTATCTATTCAGAATAGTGAGTAAATACAAAAGGTGGTTATAGTCTTTTAACTTGTTTTTCTTTATTTGCAGATGTGTACTTGCTGGAAGTAGCTTAAATTGTGTTTCGGCTGGAGAAAGCTTCTTTCTATTGTCTATAAGCTAAAAACCCTGTATATTTACCATCTTGATTACAGAGACAGTTTTTATGTTTTTTCCTTCTTTATTAAAGTTTTCTTCTTTTTTAGACTCTAATTGATATTTTGGTTATCTTTTGTAAGACTCCAGGGAAGGGAGTCTGCACTCACCATGGAATTGGTGGGAGAAAGGAAAGGGAGGAGGGAAGAAAAACCTGCTCTCTGCGTTTATCTCTGTATCTCTCTCCAGGGAAGAAGGGAGGGGGAAGGTAACCTTCCTCTCAGGGTGGGTCTCCTAGTGTACCCAGGGCGGGAAAGAGCTGGGAGAAAGAAAGGAGGGGGAAGGGAAATGGTTTATTCCCCTTTGTTTTGAGACTCAAGGAATCTGGGTCTTGGGGGTTCCTCAGGGAAGGGGTTGGGGGGGACCAGAGGGTATCAGGCCCTGGAATTCCTGATTGGTGGCAGTGCTCCAGAATCTAAGCTGGTAATTAAGCTTAGGGGAATTCATGCTAGTACCCATATTTTGGATGCTAAGGTTCAGATTTGGGAATTATACTATGACAGGCTCTTAAAACCCTGGTTCCTCCTGCTGTGGGAAAATTCCACTGGTGCAGTCCAGAGATTGGAGAAGACAATCTTACGGCACCTCTCTCCCCGCTGAGGTCTGCCCCACAAGCTTTGGCGTATGGGCGTGGCTGAGGCAGGAAGGGCATGGCAGGGCTATGTCTCTTAGTGGTGCTGCACAGTGACAAGATCTAGTCTCTTCAACCATCCTACCCTCCAATTCACTCTCCCATAACAACACTGGGAGTTTTACAGCAACTGCTTACATGAAAAAATAATATTAGGAAAGTATTTAAGATTTTTTATCTATATTTGATTCAGCAGCTGGAAATAAAGAGGATCCTTAGCATCATCTGGCCAGGCAGTTCTCTATGGACCACAAGTGCCCAGACCACAGTGTGGGAACCTCTGATATATAGGCCACAAAAAGCTGTCGGATGGAAATGACTTTTGGTCACAACCTACCAGGGCTAATTAGATACAGAGATCTGGGTCTCAACTCTGCAATGAGCTCCACATAGAAAGACCCATGTAATTTCACACAGGTGCAGGGGTCTGCCCACACAGAGATAGTTGCAACATGGAAGCCTTAGAAATTAAAATAAATCATGTATTAAAAATCCCCTGATCCAGCCAGACCTTTAACTAACTGCTTCTATTGTCATGTAAAATAGATTAGAACATTTATCATTTGCCACACATTATAAAAAACCCTAAAAAATAAATGCATTCTCTCTGGCACTACACGATCAAACAAACTGGATGAGCTCAATGGGAAACCTCTGTGTATTTATTCAGATTCTACAGAAGGGCAAATGGTCATAGTTATTCATGACATTCAGATTTTCATTCTCTGTGAAACAAACACACTGAAACCAGTATGGCACACTGACCTTGGAAAGAGAAATACAGCTAGTTTTGAGACTGAAAATTGTTTAAATCAATCTAAAAAAGGTCACATCATCTGTTTTTTTAAACTAAACTTTTGTGCTCAGTTGGCTTAGTTATAATTATGCAACCTAAAACTTTTCAGTGTGATTTCTGGTGCAATTACAATGGTCTCCACAATTAAATCCTATCAGTTAGCTTCTGATAGAAGGAAAAGATCTAGTGAAGGGATTCTTTACAAATCCTTCAAACTGAGGAGAAAGAAAACTCACACTGAAGCATAAAGGTGCACAATAGCAAAAATTCTTCAACTGGTTAAATGGAAGGAGTGGCTCCATTGTTATCCCCACCTGGATAGCATACCTAAAGCAAGGGACAGATTAAAAGGATAAATAAACAAAACTTGAGTTTATCAAATCACAGCCTTCTTTCACTACATCAGCTCATTCTAATTACCAACATTTCCAAAAGCAATTATGCCATTTTTCAGAGATAAATCTCCCAACACTTTAATTCTTTTTATAAATGCAAACACAGCTTTATAGAAGTAACTGCAATCATCAACTAAGATGAGTTTGAAACAAAACACATACACTGCAATTTTGCATTATTGTTAGAAAATATTTATATAGTGCTATATATATAGAGAGAGAGAGAGAGAGAGTGTACACGTGTATTACAGATAACCATGCATTCCTTGCCACAAGAAGTATACAAACTAAGGCCCTAATCCTGCAAAGGCTTATATATGTACTTGACTTTAGCATTTAAGGAGAGGAGGCTGTCCAGTCCCAGTTGCGCTCTAGCCATAGGAATTATACCTATGGACAGATTTCACGATGCATGACAGAAAGGGGCCATGACCGAGACACACTGCAGTGCAGAGTCAAAGTGAAGGAGCTGTGGAACACCTTGTTATAAACAGATAGCTAAGGGTTAATGTCTCTTTCACCTATAAAAGGGTTAACAAACAGTGACCTGAAACACCTGACCAGAGGACCAATCAGGAGACAAAATACTTTCAAAACTGGGTGGAGGGAAGTTTGGGTGTTGAGTTCTTTGTTCTTTGTCTTGGTTCGGTGGCCCTCTCGGCTCTGAGAACGATCTCTCTATCTCCAGGTTTTCTAATCTTCTGTTTTTAAGTTGTAAGTACAAGGATAGTAAGACAATAGGTTTATATTGTTTTGTTGTATTTACATGTGTGCAGTTGCTGGAATGTTTTAAATTGTATTCTTTTTGGATAAGGCTGTTTATTCATTTTTTCTTTTAAGCAATTGACCCTGTATGTTGTCACCTTGATACAGAGACCATTTTTATGTCTTTCTTTCTTTCTTTCTTTTTATATAAAGCTTTCTTTTGAAGACCGGTTTGGTTTTTTTCTTCCCCCTTGTTGAGGCTCGAGGGAATTGAGTCTGTACTTAACAGGAATACAGAAGTGGGGGGAAGGGTGAAATCCCTTTGTTTAGATTCACGGAGCTTGAATCTATATATCTCTCCAGGAACCCAGGGAGGGAACACCTGGAGGGGAGGAGGGGGAAGGGAAATGGTTTATTCCCCTTTGTTGTGAGACTCAAGGAATCTGAGTCTTGGGGTCCCCCAGGGAAGGTTTTGGGGAGACCAGAGTGAGCCAGACACTGAAATTTTCTGGCTGGTGGCAGCGATATCAAATCCAAGCTGGTAATTAAGTTTGGAGGTTTCATGCTAGCTTCTCATGTTCTGAACTCTAAGGTTCAGATCTGAGTAAGAAAGTTATGACACACCTACCACAAGGCACGGGAGGCAAACTGCCACCCAGGAGCTGCTGGTTCTACAAAGAGCTGGATGCAATACTTGGTGGCGACCCCACCTCCAATGTGAAGGCCACTGTGGCTACTTTGGTGGCTCATGTGCCAGTAGAGAGTGGACTGAGCTAGGAGGAGGAAATCTTAGATGAGGATGTGGAAAGGGAGAGGGATGCAGAGGTCAGAGATGCATGCAGCCAGGAGTGCTTTTCTACCCCGGAGGAGGCTAGCCAAACACAGTTGTCAGATCTTGGTGAAGTGCAAATAGGAGAGGAGACCCCTGGGTAAGTGAGTTTGATTTTGGGAATCGCTGAAGTGAGTTGTTGGGAGCAGGAGGTTTGCAGAAAGCAGGTTTGTGTCTGTATGATGCACATACCATCACATGCCTAATCTGAGTGGCAGAACAGGCTATTGATTGATTCCGTCACTTCATGAGAATCTGCCTCAGTGCCGCAAGTGTGAACATGCTATTGTGCAGGCAACTGACAGTGTGAACACAGAACAGCGGTTTTCCTTCAGCGCTCTCTGAGCAGTGCTGTAAGTGCCAGCGCTGGAACTCTGCCAGTGTAGACATACTTTAATGAATCTAAATAAGACAAAACACAGGACAATACTTCAGAAGGAGAAGAAAGAGGAATTTATTAATAATTAGAAGAAGGGAGAAAGGTTACTGTGACCCAGGGACCTCATGGTGCTGACTGGTAGAGGGTAGAAGGGTGCATAAAGATTACAGGGATCCCCTGGATCTCGTATCTACATACTATGTAAGATACCAAAGAGTACCACGTAAGGTCTTTACATAAAGGCTGTGTCACACTCGTCTTCATAATCATTGTGAATCACATGCATGAATTATATGTAAGGATTGATGTATATATGCTGAAAATTATGTTCTTAAAATCTGGGGATTTGGGGCTGGTCACCAAAAATGTGAGGAACTGGTTTCTTTCAGGCAAAAGATGTTCATTTATCTGTCTGGTGACATGTAACTTGAGTATTGTATACTTCACAATGAATGCCTATTTACAGTCTGAGTAAAGTGCTAATCAAGGGTATGTCTACATTACGAAATTACTCTGATTTTACAGAAGTCGATTTTTGGAAACAGATTGTATAAAGTCGAATGCATGCGTTCACACTAAGCACATTAATTCGGCGGTGCATGTGCATAGTACCGTGGCAAGCGTCGACTTTCGGAGAGGTGCACTGTGGTAGCTATCCCACAGTTCCTGCAGTTCTCGCTGCCGATTGGAATTCTGAGTTGAGCTCCCAATGCCTGATGGTGCCAAAAATTTGTTGTGGGAGGTTATGGGTAAATGTCATCAGTAAACCCTCCCTCCGTGAAAGCAACAGCAGACAATCATTTTGCACCCTTTTCCCTGGATTGCCCGAGCAGACACCATAGCATGGCAAGCATGGAGCCCGCTCCCTGTCCCCGGGACTCCTTGCCCGTTATCCATCCCCCCCGGCCCTGGCCCCTTACCATGCCATTTACCCCCGCCTCCCCGCTCTCCCGAAGCCTCAGAGTGCTGTGTCCAGGAGCAGCTCTGGAGAGCACTGCAGCGAAGTGGCTCTGGCAGGGCCTGTGCTCCTCCTGCTCAAAGCAGTGTTGTAAGGGGGTGGGGCTGCGAGCTCTGGACTGACCAGCAGGAGCTCAGGCCCCGCTGGAGCCACGCCACTGCAGCGCTGTCCAGGGCTGCTCCTGGATGCCTTGCACTGAGGCTCCAGGAGAGGGGGGAGGCGGGGATAAGCAGCATGGTAAGGGGCTGAGGCTGAGGGGGTTGGATAAGGGGCAGAGAGTCCTGGGGATGGGGGGGGTTGGATGGGGCAGAGGTTTGGGGGGGGTGGTCGGGGATGAGGAACGGGGGGGTTGAGTAGGCGTGGGAGTTCCGGAGGTCTGTCGAGGTGGTGGTGGATGAGGTCGGGGGCAGTCAGGAGACAGAGAGCAGGGCGAGTTGAGTGTGGGGGGTTCCTGGGGGGCAGTTAGGGTGGGGGGTCTTGGGAGGGGGTGGTCAGGAGACAGGGAGCGGGGGGTTTGATGGGTTGTGGGTTCTGAGGGGAGAAGTCGGGAGCAGGATGTGGGTTGGGGTTGGATGGGGGGTGAGGGGAGAGAGGTACTTGATGCTTGTACTCACTGTGCAGTTCCCTACTGGGTCTTCGGCGACACTTTGACAGTGGGTCCTTCACTCGCTCCAGGTGAAGGACACTCTGCCAAAATGCTGCCGAAGACCCAGAGCAAGTGAAGAACCCGTCATCACCACTGAAGTGCTGCCAAGTACAGGGTGGGGAACCGATTCTAGGATTTTGGGAGCTCATCACTGCCCAGGGGTAGTCAATAGGAAGCCTGCAGTCAATCTGGACCGCCAGAGGCTTCTCAATGGACCAGAGGGTCCAGCGAAGAGCAACAAGAATGATTAAAGGTCTAGAGAACATGACCTATGAAGGAAGGCTGAAGGAATTGGGTTTGTTTAGTTTGGAAAAGAGAAGACTGAGAGGGGACATGATAGCAGTTTTCAGGTATCTAAAAGGGTGTCATCAGGAGGAGGGAGAAAACTTGTTCACCTTAGCCTCCAATGATAGAACAAGAAGCAATGGGCTTAAACTGCAGCAAGGGAGATTTAGGTTGGACATTAGGAAAAAGTTCCTAACTGTCAGGGTAGTTAAACACTGGAATAGATTGCCTAGGGAAGTTGTGGAATCTCCATCTCTGGAGATATTTAAGAGTAGGTTAGATAAATGTCTATTAGGGATGATCTAGATAGTATTTGGTCCTGCCATGAGGGCAGGGGACTGGACTCGATGACCTTTCGAGGTCCCTTCCAGTCCTAGAGTCTATGAGTCTATGCTGAAACTTGTGGCTTCAGCCCCATGGGAGCATTGCAGGGACTGATTGATGTCCCCACAGCAGGGCTGAAGCCAAGAGACCCAGCACACCTCCAGTGGGGATGAAACCATGAGTTGCGGCATGCCTCCCACTTGCACTGGGACTCATGGCTTCAGCCCTGCCGAGACTCACACCAGGACTTGGGGCTCCAGCCCCACAGGAGGCGCACCAGGGCCGAAGCCTCCCCATGGGCGCTGAAGCCTCGAATCCTGGCACAAGCAGAAAGTGCGCCGGGACTTGGAGCTTCAGCCCTGCCAGAGGTGCCCCGGGACTCATGCCAGAAGCAGGGAATGGATCACTTGATGATTACCTGTTCTGTTCATTCCCTCTGGGGCACCTGGCACTGGCCACTGTCGGTAGACAGGATATTGGGCTAGATGGACCTTTGGTCCTACCCAATATAGCTGTTCTTATATTCAGGGCTTCATCCCCACCTGGAATCAGAGCTTCAGCTCTGTGGGAGGCATGCCAGGACTGAAGCCTCCCCCACAGGGTTCAAGCCTTGATTCCCAACGCAAGTGGGAGGTATGCTGGGACTCTGAGCTTCAGCCCTATTGGGACTTGGGACTTCAGCCCACCACTGCTGGAGGTGCGCTGGGACTCGCAAACCCAGGAGGAGTACAGGTGAGGCTAAGGGCACTAAACTGGGCTTTGATGGGTAATTACGTGGGCAGTACTGGGTTTATGTTGCCAGGTCCACACTGGGAAGGGGCCCATTAAGTACCCATCTAACCCATCCACACAGCCAGGTCTGGCCCCTCGCCTGGGGGAGTCTAGCTCCTGGGACTTGCTGTGTGTCCAGCAGCCGAGCTCCACCATGCAGGCTGGGCAGGACTGCTGGCTGTGGGGCTTGTGGGTGTAGCTGGGCTGGACAGGCTCTCAGGGGTTGCATCCTAGGGGTCTACCCCAGTACTCAGCACAGCTCCAGCTACTGGGGCCTCACCTGCCTCCTTGGGCCAAGCTTCCTGGTACCACTGCAGAGGCTGGGCTGGTCTCTCAGCCAGTGGGGTAGGGTCCTGGAGGGCAGCATGCCCTCCACCCCGCCAGGCAAGTGGGACTTCTGGCTGGTCATGCTGCTGCTCCCAATGGGCCGGAGCACTGCCCAATCCACCCAGGACACTTTGCCAGCTTGGTCTGGCAGACACAGTCACGTCCCAGTGGCGCCAGTGAGTGTGGCGTGTGAGGCAGGGCGTGGGGGAGTGGGTCTCTGGGTGGTTTTGGGGGGGTGCTGGGCAGTGAAGGGTAGGGGAGGTTTGTTTGTTTTGGAGTACTGGGCAGTGAAGGCTCTGTGTGGGGGGTTGCTGGCGGGGGGTGGTGGGAGAGGTCTTTGTGAGCTGGGGCACTGGATAGTGGGGGGGGTCTTTGTGCGGCACTGTGCAGTTGTGATGCTGGTGGCATAAGGAGTGCTGGGCAGTGGAGGTTTTGTCTGGGGTCCTGTGGGGGCACTGGGCAGAGGGTGGTGGTATGCAGGGTGCTATGCAGTTGTGGTGGTGGGGGCACTGGGCATAGAGGACTGGGAGGCTGGGCAAGGGGGCATCATGGCACATAGTGTGGGCCTGTCCCCAAAGGTGTGCAACTTGTGGCTGCCAATTTGTAAACATTGCTCTTGCACTTTGCTGCGCAGAGAAGGGCACCATGCCCCACTGCCCACTGTTGGACTCTCCCTTTGGAAACCAACACCACCAGTATGGCCCATTGCACCCATGGGGGCCCGCAAATATGTTTGGCACCAACTCCGAGCCCACAAAAGGTCAATCGGCCTGTATGTGGATGGAACTAATGAAAAGGGAGAATGGATTGGGAGGACAGGAGTCATTGCTGGGTATGACACGAGCAGAGGGAGTTGAGAGCCCTAGCCACAGGTGATCAAAATGACCGTACCGAACACATTTGGGAGAGTGGGTAACATGAATTCTCTCTCTCTCTCACACACACACATACAGAGAGATTTTGGTGGGGGGCAACTTTAACTGTTATTCCAGACAGGGGCTACTTAAGCACCTGGAAATGTTAGGTGTTTGTTTGTTTGTTTTTTTTTTGCAGCTAATAACATTTCAAAATTAGCTGACAGGAGCACTCTATCTAATTCCTCTATAAAAAAGAGAAATAAATACACACAGTGGGATATGGGAGTGCAAAAGTCAAAGGACAGATAAAAGTAACAAGCTCTGATTGTGGTGGCAGGGGGCTGGGAGGAGGGCTGGTTTATGGTTGTTGATCGCCTGAATCTGGCAATACTGTAATACCCGCTGCTTGGAGAAGAAGCCCCACTCGCCCCGACCTACCCTGGCCACCGCTGCCAACCAGGGATTTGTTACCACCCATGGTCTTGGCCAGCGGCAGGGAGGCTCCGGAGCTGTCCCTAGATCTGGTGCAACCCATTAGGCGACCTAGGTGGTAGCCTAGGATGCTAACATTTGGGAGGCGGTAACCACGGCAGCCGGACCTTCTGCCGCCTCTGTCAGGGGTGGCATTTCGGGGGCGGGACCTTCTGCTGCCTCTGTCAAGGGCAGCATTTGGGGATGGGATCTTTCACCACCTAAGGTGGCAAAAAAGCTGGCGGCACTCCTGGCCGCCCCAACTGTGGTCCCAGCTTGGGTTGGTGAGGGGTGCAGGCAGGGGCAAAGGGGGGGGCCTAACTCAGGACCCCAATCCTAAAAATTGTCTCAGTGCCATGGGCCCTACCCCTTCTGGGGGCCTGTAGCTAGGCCACCCCCCGCGCATGCGATTTAAGTTACTTTCTCCCCTGCCCCCATCCCAGCCAGCTCTGTGCAAATGAGCGAGTGAGTGAGGCTGGGCAGAGTGAGCGAGAGGGAGGGGGATGGAGTGAGAGGGGGCGGGGCCTCCGAAGAGGGACAGGATCAGGATGTTCCCCTTCTCCCGCCCACTACCCGCCCCCAAGAGCGCCCTGCCCCCTCCTTATCCCGGGGGCGGGGCGTAGTATTACCACGCAGGGCCTGCTGGTCCGGGATTGGCGGGGAAGGAGGAACAGGATACGGTTTGGGATTGGCGGGTGGGGAGGCGATGAGAGGACGTAAGGTTTCACTGACCCCACCCCCTGCGCCGCGCGGAGCTTCACGGGAGGAAAGAGGGTCACGAGAGGGCACGTGACCTGAGCCGGTGGCTATTTATAGGCGCGCGCGGGGATCTGCAGACCGATCTGTTGTGCTTCCTGGCAGTGCGAGGCGGGACGGGCGAGGCACGCGCGGGAGAGGAGTCGGGTGAGTCTAGGGGCTCTGTGTCCCCTGCTGGGCGGCGGCGGCGGCGCAGGGTTCCGAGGGGTGGGGGGCAGTGTCTTCCGGGCGGTCTCGCGCGATTCGGGGTGGAGAGGCTCGCGCTCGGCTGCGGGGCTGGCTGAGTGTTCGGGTTTTGGCGGGTTTCTCTCGCCAGGTGCGGTCTCGCGGGGTTGGCCGTTGGCGCGGGCTTGCGCCCTGCGGTGGCGCTGGCCTGGCGGTTGGGGTTTGCGCGCGCTGGGATGCGGGGGGCGAAGCCGGGGCAGGAGGCCAAGGGGCACGTCAGCCGCTCTCCCGGGGGCCTGGCTGCAGCAGTAACCCTGCCACAGGGGGCGGCCGGCAGGTGGGGCGTGGTCCCGGCGCGTGGGGCGCGGTGTGAACCCATTGCAGGAGACTCATAGCTGTGACTGGCTCAGGAAGCTGCGCTGGGGCTCACTGCCCTTGTGGAAGGTGGGAGCTGACAGACGTGCATGCCACTGGGCAAACTGAACTTGTGCTTTCTGCTGTGACTAATTTGCTTTTCTGTGTCTCTGTCTCCATTGGTATAAAACACAGCTTTGTAGTCAGATGAATTTTAGCATGAAGCAGAAATTGGATGCAGGAAAAGCTGCAGGAACGATAAAGGTTTGTAACCTGACTTAGCATTATTCAAGTCTTTAAAGTGGTATGTGAACCTAAAAATAAATAGGTCAGATTGTAATGACAGACTTTGCACTGTCATCTGTATTTACTCCAGATGTAGCTCAGCTCTTTATCGCTACACCCTTTTATAATGGTAACTAAAAAGAGATCACGTGCCTTTCTTATCATGAATGATCTCAGACTGATGCTCTGGAGACTCAGTCCTTCTGTTTTTTTTGCAGAACAGGTACATAGCTAACAAAGATGTTGAAAATATGCGCCCCCCCAGGATAAAAAATTACAAATGGCTTAGCCTGCACTGAGTTTTCTCCCAGTACTTCAATGATCTTTTAAGTGTGTGTTTAGTTCCAGGCACATGTTTGTATATGGCAAATTTCAAATGCTAATAACCTGGCTTGCACTTGAATTGGTGACCCACTGGCTTTGTATCTTGTTACCAGTTCCCTAAGCCACCCAGTCAATATAGAGCTAATTATACTAGTTTTACAGGTTTTTATCATGCAATAATACATAAAATAGTATAACTGATTCGAGAACTCTTTCAAGTCTGCAGTTCCCAGCCATGTAGCTGGCTTCCCTTATCTGCATGGGTCTTAAACAGCAAAGAAAATAAACCACAAGAATTAGAGGGCTTTTGAATCAATTCCATATGAGACTACTTACTTTATGAAATTAACTCATTTAAGTTAGGTTTGGTCCCTCTAAACTAAGATCCTTATAAAAAAAAACTTGCAGTTTTCTGAAGCAATGCTCTTATTTTCATGCTTGGAAAAAAATCATTAGACTAAGACTAACGCAAGAAGTTGGGCACTTGACCATTGCGTTAGTCTTCAGGTAGTATTTTTGGATGTATACCATAGCATAATTCAAATATGCTATGCATATAAAATTGTCACTAAATGCACAAGGGGGACCAAGTTATTAAATAGACTGACTTTAAGGTTGGAAGGGACCATTATGATCATCTAGTCAGACCTGCACAATGCAGGCCACAGAATCTCACCCACCCACTCCTGTAACAAACCCCTAACCTATGTCTGAGTTACTGAAGTCCTCAAATCGTGGTTTGAAGACCTCAAGCTGCAGAGAATCCTCCAGCAAGTGACCTGTGCCCCATGCTGCAGAGGAAGGCGAAAAACCTCCAGGGCCTCTGCCAATCTGCCCTGGAGGAAAATTCCCTCCCGACCCCAAATATGGTGATCAGTTAAACCCTGAGCATGTGGGCAAGACTCACCAGCCAGTAAATGTCTGATTTGTAAGTAGAACTGCCATAATACTAATCTTCAAAAAATTCCCCACTTTGGGAACTCTAGAGCATGTAAAACTCAAAATGGGGTGCCTAAGATAGGAAATTACTGGGTTATTTTTATGACCTTTAAACTGAGTGAGGATTTCAAGAGATCACCTGCCAATATCAATGTCCAGCCCAGAGGAAAGGGCTATCTTCACATCGTGTTTGGCTTTAGTAGGTAATGTAATATGCTGTGCAGTTAGTACCCTAGTAATGTTGCTTTAATCCTTTTTTTAGATTTGCCTAGTATGTAGTCAGTCTTAAATCCAAATCTAAAACAGAGTAGAGCAGCAATGTACCCAATACAAGATGAGTGTAATCTAGGGGAGGATCCAAATTCTAAACAGTTCAGAACAAGTATCAGACTTCCCTAAGAACCTGTAGCAGTCTTGAGTTTATTTGGTGTGCTGGGTTCAGTCCTGGATGACAGTCATGGGGGTAAAAGTCACCTTGAAGTAATGAGGGTATTATGTTGAGTGGCACTTAATCATATGTTCCTCATTCTGCATACTGCAAGAGCTGTATTCTTGTCATCCCTGTCCTTCCCAAAGAAACTTACAGGAACTTTAAAATTGCTCAGTGTTGTAGGATGTGAAGACTAATTCTGTATCCTTAAGTCACTTTTAGTGAAAAGGATCAGGCATGTCCATGGCTAAACATTTATTCTTGAGCTTATCTTAGTGAACATATGGCCTTTATTTTAGAGTCTGGCTGACTCACTTTTTTGGATGCTTCACTGGTTATCTCAAATATGAAGAACAATGAGTTAACTTAAGCACCTGGCATAGTATTAAACTGCATTTTGCCAGGGGAACATTGACCAATCAGTCTTCAGTAGCTGCAAATAGTATCTGTAGTGCTGGTTCCCACAGTAGCTGGCATTTGTCCTCTAGTTCAACACCAAGATAATTGGTGGCAGAAGTTTTACCGTGGGAAAAGTGAACTGTTATGTGAAGTACAGTGTGAATCAGTAACTTTCTCACGCTTGTATGGTACTGTGTTCTTGCTATCCCTGTTTGATTGTCTACCATTGTTTACTGTCCCGTGGTGGCAGTGTAACTAATGGTTTAAAAAGCTTTAATGCAGGAAATAGGTATTGACATAGGACAAGGAAAGGTGATAAATAACAAAACAATAGCTTTCCTGGATCAGCATGTTATGCCCCAAGCAAGGAAATTCTAGACACCTCTTGATGAATGATTGAAGCAGAACTTCTGTTAAATGCATACAACCCTTGAAGAACCATTTGCCTATAGATAGTAAAAAAAAAAAAAAAAATGAACCTTACATAATTACCTGTGCATGTTTTCCAGTTTAAACTGGTGAAATCACCTTGAACCAAAAAAATCACTAACACTTCAAAACAGTTGTCAAAGCACAGAAGCATTCATCTTTAGTGAATGGCTAGTATAACTTGCAAGATTAAACAGAACACTTTCACTATAATAACTGAATTGGGAATCCAGTTAGAACACAGCTGCTATCTGACCTGTTTAAAATAGTTCCACTTCATAGTGTAAATGAGACTGAGCATCTTAACCAAGGTAAGGCTTATGGAGGTTTTCAGCATTTTATAAAAGTTAAGATCCAGCTTTGCTACAAGCTATATTGTAATTGTAGTGTAGTAAACTCTAAACTAGATTAAAACAAAACTTGTTAATCCTGTCTGTAGGAAAGGCAAGTGGATTGAAAGTTTAATCCATTACCTTAATGTGGCATTCAAAACGTCATAAATTACCCTTCTCCATTGAGGAGTTTAACTGATTTGTATTAAAACTTTCTCTTTTCAAGAAGTACTTCACAGACAATGCAAGCTCAGCCCCAAGACGAACTCTTAAAATGATTCAGCCTTCAGCAGCAGGTTGCCTTGTTGGCAGGGTAAATGAAGTAAGTATTAAGATGTAATCCTACAACAGGGGTTCTCAAACTGGGGCTTGGGACCCCTCAGGGGTCATGAGACTCTTACATGGGGGGGGTTGAGCAGTAAGCCTCCACCCCAAACACCTCATGTTCTTAATTTATAAGGAGGGTTGCACTCAGGCTTACTATGTGAAAGGGATCAACAGTAAAAAGTTTGAGAACCACTGCTATACAACACAATTTGTAACAGAAACTAAATGCTGTCATGTTTAATGTAGAAGGGCTGAAGTACTATAATCAGATCATAAATAGCATATGATACCCATTAACTGTAATGAGTACCTTAAACTGTATAGTAATTACATCATTTAGCTTTGTTGAATAGTAAATCTAGCATAAATATTTCAGATACTTTGAAAGCACCTGAAAAGAAATTCTTGGTCATCAGACCTATACTGCTAGTGCAAGAAAGCTGTCCAAGGGCTGAGAAAATGTTTTGTGAGTTAAGCTTGTTGACAAGAAGTTGTGCCACACTTGAAATACAGATTGCCTGTTGCTTATAGGTACAGATGTTAAGGAGAAACTCCATCTGTTGCCGTTAGTATAGTTTAGATGAGTTTGCAAGTGTATGAAGACATGTAAAATGTCAAGGAGAAATAGCATCTCAGAAAACCAAACTTATTGTATTACAGCCTGCTAAATGTTCAATCAAAAGGAAACTTTGGAGTGATCAGCTAATTGCAAAGACCTGCAAAGCTGAGGTGGTGGATCCAGAACAGAAAAATGAAAATCTAAAAGGAGTCACTCAAGCTGTTGATCTCATGGTAAAAAGTATGTTTTCTTTTACACTTCAAACAATATGCTATTGCTGGGAACTTCACATGTATTTCTCAATACTACTATTAAATTTTGGTATGCTACTAAAAGCAAGTAATAGGCTTAGAATTGTTAAATTGGCACTTGCCAACATTAGGTAGCAACACTAATTATTTTAACGATCACATCCTCTTAAGCATCATTCACACAGATCTATGTAGAGTTTTACACTGTCACTTAAGGTGAGTTGGCCAGCAGTAGGTGAGGCTCAAGAGCATTTCAACTTCAGGAATTGTACTTTAGTTTAGCATGCTGTCACAATTCAGGCCATATTACCACTTGCCAACCAAATTATGCAGATAATCTGACCTGGTTTTTTTAAATACTGTTCTAAAATAGATGAGAATATGTGGGTTCAAGCTATATGATTGGTGGCTTGGAAGTTGTCAGCCTTTGCTACTTCTAGTGAGCCTATTCTGCTGCTACTCATTGCAGAAGTGATCAATGTGTCTTGCAGTTGGGACCATTCTGCAAGTGCATGTTGTGACACTTATTGAAGTGGCTTCAGAAAATGCTATTATGTCAAAAGCAAATTAGTATAACCCTGAATTTGACCAAGCTGCCAAATCAAATGTCTCAAGTTACTAAAAGCTCATTTGTTAACTTTGGTGGTTTTTTGAAGGTCAGAATGGTTAAAGAATATTGAAATGACAAATACTCAAAACACATGGAACCCTGTGTTTAAATTTACTCTGTTTTAATCGTCTTGAATTTAAGACTTGTTTACATAAGAGGTGCACAAGTGATTTTTTTTTTATATTAAACTCTTCCTACAGAAAATCCTTCCTCTCGGTACTGGAAGGAAGTGGCTGAAGAGAGGAGGAAGGCACTGTATGAAGTGCTTCAGGAAAATGAAAAGGTAGTTAATCAGGTTAAATACCTCTTCACTTCTTCTCTTGGCTAGTCCCTATATAAAACATCATCTTTTTTTCTAGCTGCACAAAGAAATTGAACAGAAAGATGGTGAAATTGCCCGTCTAAAAGAAGAAAATGATGAACTGATATTACTTGCAGAACATGTGCAGTACATGACAAACATGATTGAGGTAAACTCACATGACTTGTTTTCAATCCATAGTGTTACCTGTGATGTAAGTGACAGTAGGATCTAGATCAAATCATGACTTCTGTTTTGAGTATATTTTGCTATTCTGTATAGCAAAAGTACCTGATCATAAAGTCAATTTACTATGCTGCAAGTGCTGGGCACCTAGCTGAGTGAGTGACTTAGAAGCAATCACAGTGTAAGCAGTCCAGGGAAATCAACTTTGTCTTATCAGCTTGTCCCACCCTTCTGATTGTAATGAAGGAAATGAAGTTTCTCCACCTGGACAGAGATCTGAAGTAAGACGCTGCATTGAAGGGTGGTATCCACCACCACATGTAGGCAGAATGGAATGAAGAGAAGGCAGGAAGGGACTCTGCCTAAAAGGTGGACAAGACCTCATGCACAATGAGATCAGCCTGTGGGTCACAGGATTTCTTGCCTTTCAGAGATCTTTAGGGCATTTTTTCTAAATGCTAAAGCGACTGGTTAAATTCTTCTGAAAATCTTGTTCGTTGCCTTCTGCCACTGTCACCAAAGGGATTAAACTAGGAGCCAGAATTACTTACAACAAAGTAGAACTCTGGGGAAGCATGTTTAAGCAACAGGGGCTTAGAAAGCTTGAGGCACTGGTTTTATGGACTAAGGTTGTGGGACTCCCCAGACCCACAACCCAAGAAGGGGCTCTCAGACAAGGTCTGTGCCAATGTGCCTTAGCCAGAATCTGTGCGTAGACTCTACCCAGACCTAGAGGGGATTAGAAGGGTTGGGTCCACTTTCAACACACAATCTGGCCCTGTCCTTCTGGTCAGAGAGTAACAGTAATTGTTCTGCCAGGTGCTGTGGCTCTTGGAAGATAAACTGTGGGTGACTGAAGCATCTTCAGACTCTTGGTTGGAGTGCTTCCAATATGAATTTGGGTGAAAGATGAGTATCTAGTGACTCTATGTGATGGGGACTCTGAAGTTGGAAGTACCCCTAAAGGAGGTATTTGTGCTGAGTAAGATTGAGGACTTCAACCTAGGAATCTTGATTAATTCTTTCAAAGGCCTGGTCTAAACATTTGTACTGATATAACTAAAGAAGTCTTACCAGTGGAGACCCAATGTGGACATTTGTATATCCGTATAGCGTGTACTTGTAAGCTTACAGACACAAGCTAAACTGATAAGCCAAGTTTAAATCAAGATAGGTACTCGCACAGGGTTTTGAACTGATTTTTTGACTAAACTAGTCTAATCTGTATATAGACAAGCCCTGAGACTGAAATGTATGCACAGTGGTGCTTCTCCAGTTGGATAATTCAACTCTTGTTACAACATTTTTTGTACAGAGATTTATTCCTTCCATATTACTGTCCTATAGGATTGTAAGACCACCGCCAAAACTACTGTAAGAGGGATAAAGAAAAGCTTTGCTCTGAACTGATATGAATAGTGAAGGTTGCTGTTCATAATGCAGTAGTTAAGTTTGTCTAAATGGGGCCCAAAGTCAGATGTTAGCTGACTCTCTTGAATGCTCTAAAGCTTGCTGTTATATCTGATAAAGAGAAATAACGTAGACAAATTGTTCTGGGTTACCTAAATCTTCAAAACTGTGCAATCTGCTCCTCTGGGACCAAGAACCAACAGGTCATTACTGAGCTTTTTGCTTCTGGCTTGGCAGCTTGTTAAACTACTTGTAAGGCTAACATCATAGACTTTACTTTGTCATGGCAATATGTTGTGTGGAACTATGGAAACACTATTAAGGTGGTATAGTAATAAACTTAATCTCTCAGTCCCTTATCAAAGTTCATCTCTTGGTTAAAATACTTTGCCTCAGCTGCCTGGAAAATGTGGAAGATCTTAATATCAGCAAGTCAAATGCAACTTGCAATTGTAGACTGCATTTTTGGGGTGAGAGCTTCTGCTTTTTAGTAGGCAGGGTTTTTGTCGCTCAGATGCATAACCTTATCACTTGAGGGCTTAGCTAATATGTGACTGATCAGTAAAACTGAATGCATGTAGACTCAGCACTCTAAACTTAGTATCAATATCTTCTATGGAAATAAGTGCATCCTTATGGAAACACAACTTAACACATCTTTAAGAGTTCTCTCCTGTATCTTTTAGAGACTAACTGGGCAGGTACCTGATGGCCTTGAGTCACTGAAAAATCTAGACTTGGAGGAATTTGAGCAGGAGGATGAAGAGAGTGATTCTGAGGGTGACGTAGATGGTGATTCTGAAGAGTTGCCTTCACAGGTTTCTTGTGATTCTAGGGAGAATGCCACAGATTCATCTGCAAAGAAAGCTAGAAGTCTGTGAAAATGGCTTGGCAAACTTGAGTGGCCAGTGTGCATATGGCTTCCTATTTTAATTGCTAAATGACTGTTGGAAGAATATACTGCCAAAGTTTACCTCAGATAAAAGTTACAAGTCTTGTGGAAGCTTTAAAAGTTCACAGTGGGTTTTAACTGGTAATATGTAGCAATGGAAATAGCTGTATACTACCTAAACAAGGTATTACAGACTGAATTTGGTCACTTCTATAAAATGGAAATACTATGTATTTCTAACTTGTGTAAATAGTATCTGTTGCTTTGACATGAGAATGTGTACTTGATAAATAAACTAAACTCTGCCAAAACACTCTGCCTCTTACAATGTGGTGCACGGGGACAGGTTGTTAGTCTCATACTCTGGGAGATGTAGCAGTCTGGCAGTCACTGAGCAAACAAACATACAACATAAGCACTTGATAAAGTGATACTTAATGCCTCATGGAACTGCTCAGTGTAATACAAATTTGAGTACTTTATAACTGGTTTTAGAAGTTCTTTTGTCTCAAACTAGAATTAAAGATTAACAATTCTCTAGGCAAGCCTTTCTGGGTGAATTGTAAAATAAAATCTACAGCTGGGCTATTAAGATATAGGATCTAGTTACGGCAGTTCTGTCTGTAGAAGGGCATGGCAGCATCATGCTACACTCACATAGGATTTTCCCACTCTTTCATGTTCCAAGTTGTATAGGCTAAAGCTGCAGTTCTGGCATGTAGTGGAACTCTCCCCAAAATAGCTGTTTGGGGAATATCTTGCATGGATGGTGTTATGGATGGATTAGTTAACTCCATTGTCACCTGCTGTTTCTGGTAAAGACTAAGCTGCATCAAGAGGAAATCTACAAATGATTTCTGTGGAGAAAGGAAGATAGGATAAATATCCAATGGGAACTATTGATACCAGACACCTGTAATCACTTCCTGCATCTTATCCTAGTAGATGCTCCTCAAATCCAGGTACAGCTTGTGTACACACTTCTCTCCAGTGTTAAAAGTAGTTCATAATGTTCACACTCTCTGCAGAAAGAGAAACTATTGAGTTTTTCAAAACAAATGTTGAGGGGTACTGGCTTTTCTAAAAGGGGGGAAATGGCTACAGTCAGTGCTGAAAGCAAAAACACCTCATAATTGTATTATGTTGATGAGTCAAACTTCATTAGTCCCTACCCCAGTGCACTAACTTGTCTGTACAACCCTTAGTGCAGTAGAGTCCAACCCATTAGTAGTCTTGGATACTACTGCAATATACACACTTTTGTTCTTGTTAAGCATTTAAATTCTACTTAAAGGGACCACTCTGAAATGTAATTGACTTTTGTTAGAATATTTGCCAATAGCCCACAGCTAATAAACTAAATCAGACAGCTAAGTGGTGGTGAATTTTTAAATAAGGTTTGCATTTTACCTAAAACAACTCTAGTGCAGTGGTTCTCAACCTGGGGCACATTCAGCACACAGCTCTGGCCCATGTAACATCCTCTTGGCCATACAGGTGGTTGGTTGTGTTTACAGTAACTCATTGTTTAACATTGTAGCTATGTTCCTGAAAAATGCTACTTTAAGTGAATCCAATTTCCCTGTAAGAATTAATGTAAATAGGGGGGTTAGGTTCCCTGGAAATTCTTTTGCTAGACAAGATTTTTTATATATACAGTGTAAGTATTAAACAATTTAATATACACACAGTAATGATTGTGAAGCTTCATTGACATGGTGAAATAAGAGGGTGGTATATTTCTCAGGGAATGCCTTACTGATAAATGATCTAGTACTGGGCTTGAGCCCTCAAGGGTTAACACTTGTTAATGTAGCCTAACACTCTACAAGGCAGCACAAATGGAGGGGAGACAGCATGGCAGAGACATGCTGTGTGTTATGTGCATTGCCCCTTAAGTACACTGACCCCACTCTAAATACCTTGCCTTTTTAAGTAGATCAGCATGGTGAGACAGCAGTTGCTGCCAGCAAGCTCCCTCTGTCAGTCCCCCTTACTCTGTAGAGTTGGAGGACACCGTGACATTAGTACTTCCTTGCACAGCAAGCAGGAGGCTCCCACGAGCAGTCTCAAGGCGGAGGGCAGGAGTAGCACATAGCAGTGGGGGGAGGAACACCTAAAATTGCTTGGCAACTGAGAGCCTGCTGGCTGGCTGCTGCACAGGGGAGTGGGGAGCTGATGCAGGACTGCCAGTCCACCCTGGTTCCAAGCCCTCACCAGCTAGTTCCAATGGGCTGCGCTTCCTGCAAGCAGTGGACAAAGCAGGCGGTTGCCAAACAACATAAGGGAGCATTGTGCAACTTTAAATGAGCATGTTCTCTAATTGATCAACATAACAATGTTAACCAGGATGACTTTAAGTGAGGAGTTACTGTATGTATTTGTGTATATATTGGATTTGGCCCACATAACACAACTGCATATGTGGCCCACAATGGTAAATAGATTGAGAACCACTGCTCTAATCAACTAAAAATTTTTCTACAGAACTGACAGCTATCTAGCTCTTGAAACAGAAAATACTCTGGGGGAAGGGTTTAATGTAGCTGTCAGTCTACCTTAAAATGAAAGGTAGAAACCATTGTTCAGTAGCAATACTTAAGTGACCTATATGATCAACAATTGATTTACCTTTATCTCTGCAGTGTGAAGGAACAGTGAATTATGTAATTTCCTTCAGTTTATGCGGTTTCAGTCCTCATTTTTGCTATAAAATAGTTTGCTTTTTGCCTTATGTACTCATCCTCAGTACACTGCAATAAGTATTTTTATCATGCACTGCCGTCCTGTGTGTTTCTGTACATGCTTCAAAATAAGCTCCCTCAAGAGCCCAAGCACCACCTGTAAATGTGCTCCATAAGCTGTTTGCTTTACATGTCAGAGTACATCTGCTCTTCCTCTCACTTCAGAAGCCTACAAGCCCTGCTCCTTCCCCAAGTCAAGGAAGAGGTAGGACCTGCTTCTAGGGAAGTAGGCCATAGTGAGAAAAATCAATGAAAAAGGGTTCTTGGCATGGTGGAGAGAGGTAGCTTCATCTGGCCTTTTCTTGCCCTCAAGTGCCTCTAAGGTATAGGCAACTAATCAGTATTACCACTCTGAAGTGTTTTAATAGCGCGTACATTTAAAGCACTTATCTGAAGATCTCAAATGTAGTCCCATTGATCTCAATGGGAGTCATAGTAAAGATAATCAGGTGTTTGCACAATGAGAAGTAGTTTTCCTACTCAAATTTGAAAATTTGCTTTACGGGACCTCCTACTGATATAACTTTTGATGTTCTGAAAATGTGAGCTCTGTTTCTGAAATGTTAGTTTAAAAAATATTTAGTCATAATTTACCATTTGACTTTTTTCTCCAAAAAAGTAAATGAAATATATAACTGTCTGTACAGCTCTTACATGTTAAAAAAAATGTACAAAATACCTGCCTTTGTAGACTCCCTGAATGTACTTGCCATGCACCTCATTATGTATTTTCTTTATATAAAGTAGCGTATGTTATAAGGAGGGTAGAAACTGGCTTGTATTTTCTCAGATGTATGCAGCCTGCCACAAGCAAGTTTTCAACAAGTTAAACATTTCAATCATAAATGAATGTTTAGTTTGCTTTTACAATTTGTGGTATTTTTGGGACAACTGTTTCACATCAAATACATCATGAAATACAGTACTTGAAAACAATTCAAATATCTTTTAATTTTTAAAGACAGTCATCAGGAAAAGGTGGTGAAGAAAAAAGTAAGATCAGAGCAGGCCCGCCTAACAGTGATTACACAAAAACATTGGGGCAGGAGAGGGAGCAAATATTGATGCTTTTTAAAAGTGAGACGTGATGGATTGTAATACCACATTCATGCTCCTATCATAGCGATGGCTTGTTCACCTACTGTTCTCAAACATCAAGCAGCAGATCCTTAAAAGACAACTAGTGGTGTGAGCATAGAAAGCCAGGAGCACTGGAATCAAGGAGATGGTATCCAATATAGCCATGTCTTACCCTTAAGGCCTTTCAAATGCTCCTTCTCCCCTTTGATAAAACACTTTGGGATCTAGATGAAGATTTCGATATGAGCAAAGTATTAAAAAAAAAAAAAAAAAAAAAAAAAAAAAACCAAAAACCCCTCAACCCTACCACCTTAAAGCTTATTACCTGTTCATAAGCGATCAATGCATAGGTGTGGGGTGGCCATAGTGGCTCATTTGAGCAACTATGTTCTAAACAAGTTTAAGGCTAGATGTGCACATCTGGAAGCTCTGAAACTTAATACAGTAACTCCTCACTTAGTCATCCCAGTTAACATTGTTTTGTTACTAGGTTGCTGATCTATTAGAAAACTTACTCATTTAAAGTTGTGCAGTGTTCCGTTATAAGGTTGTATGGCTCACCCTGGTCTGCCTATCTGCCTGGCGTTCCAGATGTGGCTTGGGGGCTTGCTACGCTCTGCCCAGCACTGCTGTTGGGCGATGGGGTTGTGTCATAAACAGATAGTTAAGGGTTAATGTCTCTTTTTACCTGTAAAGGGTTAACAAACAGGGAACCAAACACATGACCAGGGGACCAATCAGGAGACAAGATACTTTCAAATCTCGGTGGAGGGAAGCCTTTGTGTTTTTTGGGTTTTGCTTTGTTCTCGCTGGGCTCTGAGAGTGACCACACTTACCTACAGGCTCTCTAATCTTCTATTCCAATTTAGTAAGTACAAAAGGTAGAAAGGCTGTTTAGTCTTTTTGATTGTTTTGCTTTATTTGCAAATGTGTATCTGGCTGGTAGGGGTCTAATGTGTATTTGGCTAAAAGTATTTTAAATTGTATTTCTGCTGGAGAAGGCTGTTTCTCCAATTTCTATAAGCTGACAGACCCTGTAATATTCCATCTTGAATTTACAGTGATTTTCTTTATTCTTTTTTTCTTTTATTAAAAGTTTTGCTTTTAAGACCTGTCTGATTTTTCCCCTTGTTGAGGCTCAAGGGAATTGAGTCTGTACTTAACAGGGAAGGAGAAGGGAAGGGGAGAGAAAGGGGGGAAACCCACCTGATTTCTCTGTGTTGTGATTCAAGGAGTTTGAATCACGGTGATCTCCTAGTGTACCCAGGGCGGGAAAGATCTGGGAGGAAGAAAGGAGAAGGAGGAATCCCTTTGTTTAGATTCACGGAGCTTGAATCTGTATATCTCTCCAGGAGCCCAGGGAGGGAACACCTGGAGGGGAGGAGGGGGAAGGGAAATGGTTTACTCCCCTTTGTTGCGAGACTCAAGGAATTTGGGTCTTGGGGATTCCCAGGGAAGGTTTTGGGGGAGACCAGAGTTTATCAGGCACTCTACCCTAAGTCCTGGTTGGTGGCAGCACTACAGGATCTAAGCTGGTAATTAAGCTTAGGGGAATTCATGCTAGTACCCATATTTTGGACGCTAAGGTTCAGAATTGGGAATTATATTATGACAGGTTGGTGCAAGAGTGCTTGCCCCATTCTGTCCGCCTGGCATTCCAGACGGGGAGTAGGCAAGTCGTCGACTCCACTACCCAGCAGAAGCGCTGGGCAGGCAGAGCCGGGCAAGCCCCTGTCTTCTGACCCTGCTACGTCCCTGCCTAAGGCAGGCGTCACAATCACTGGTGAGTACAGTATTGTTTGTTTAAAATTATTTAAAACTTATACTGTATGTATGTCTTTGGTGAAAAAAATTTCCCTGGAACCTAAGCCACCCCTATTTACATTAATTCTTATGGGGAAATTGGATTCACTTATTTCACTTGAAGTAGCATTTTTCAGGAACATAACTACAACGTTAACGAAGTTACCATATGTACTTTCAAAGGACTGTATCAGAACAGGTGCAGTTGTTTGGAAAACTATCATGGGAGAGGTTCCCAAAGCACTTCCTGCTTTATGAGCTGTACCTAGCATGTACAGCAGTGAGAGGGGACCTTTCCCAGAAAATGCTCTTCAGTTTATAGGGCAGGCATTGAGAGAGAGCCTGGCAACAGGGTTTTTGATGGAGATACTAGAGAGCCTCTGTGTCCCAATGTGATTTTAAAAGATTCACGGTCCTGGCTCTGTTCATTGGGACTATTTGTATGTGTAATTGTTCGAAGCATTCAGTCTTATGATAAACTCTTCAGGACAGGGGCTTTGTCTTTATATATGTTTGTAAAGCACCTGGCATCCTGCGCACATTTTGTAAATCATAATCTCATGCTTCATGTTTTCAAGACCTTGCTCTCTCTCTCTCCAAATATCCTACTTTATTGTAAAGGCATGCACCGAAGAGTGGGTAGCAGAGGGAGGCTAGCTTCCTGAAAGGTTCCTGAGCCAGTGCAGGGGAGAACAGATTTGGGTGGGTGATTAATATTGATGTATCTTACTATTCCTTTAGAATCTGATACTACCCATTTATTGTAATGTTAATAGGAGCAAACCTTTTAGAAAGAAGCAATGTGCACTTCCCCAGGTTCTGCTGAATTGGTATGCTGACTAGCATCTTCACACAAATCACATCCTGTTGGGGCTATGGTGCACTAAGGTCATACTAACCCCTGCTCCAACGTAGTATTCAAGAGAGTATTAGTCTGGAATCCTTTGAAGTGACTGTGCAGGGTGTGTCAGGAAGGGAAAGGAGAAGAAAGGTTTTTAGTAAGGCATTGGCTCAGGAAAATGAACCTGATGGCAGATTACTTGTTCAGTAATGTAGTCCTGACTTTCCAGTCGGGGAAGAGGATGAAGAATGGATGAGCATAGGAGCTGAGCTAGGTAATTTATTAAATTCCAAAATAGTTCTTGGGGGATGGGGAAGAGGAAGAGTGACACTATTTAATTTTTATTCATTTTCTTTATTATGCCATGTAAATAGTTCACGTTATAACAATCCTTGAGGGTTATTTCATTTTAAATAGCAGAAGTAAGTTGACCTTTGTGAAACCCCAAAAGGGAAAACAGTACTTCTGCATAATTATCAGGCCAGCCAGACCATTCCATGTGAGACAGGCTTTTCAGCTTTGTTTCCAGCATTTGACCTCCCAGTTCATGGAGTATTCTGATGTATGGGATATTGTTGCAACAAAGGACAGTCAGAAGGTAACAAACCCAGAACTTAACCACGGTAATATGGTTGCTAGCTGGGGATGAATTTTCATCTTCAGTGAGACAAACAAAAAGAACATCAGCAAGACTCAGATCTTTTACCTTGTTTTGGTTACTGTAATTTATATAGCAAATACCACACAGCCCTTGAAGCACCAGGATCCTCACATTTGCTGAAGTATCTGGCATGTGCAAGATAGCAATTAAGTCCTGGATGTATTCTGATGCATAAATTCCAGCATTTGGCCCACCTGCAATGGAAGAAGCTATTTTTATCTCTAGTAGGTCATTGGCTAGTTAATCATTTGCATGTACATTGGAAATTCTGAGCTAAGGCTACTACAGAACCTTTAAATTAGTTCCATTGTGTTAGAACACACCCAATCCATTGTGTGTGCCACTAAGGAAACTACTGTATAGGTGAAGGATAGCCATGAGACTGAGGCCCTGTCTACAATGGCAAGTCTGTGTGCAGTAAAACAGCTTTGAGCCCTGTAACTCCTGAGGTGTACACACATCCAAGCCACTTAGTGCACAGAAACTGCACACATTCAGTGCTTTAAAAGAACCACCCGCACAAGAGGCATGGATCTTTGAGGTGCCAGTATAGACACCGTGGTGACTACAGTGCTGCAATTGGCCTCTAGGAGGTGTTCCACAAGGTCTGTTCTTACCTCTCTGTCAGCCCCACTCCATAAATTCCTTTGAAAATTTGAAAGTCCCCTTCGTGTTTGCTTGGTGATGTGCTGAGACCACTGCACACACCTTTTTCAGATGGCCATGCCTGCTCCACGCACCAGGTGATCCCCCACTTGGAGCTGCTGGACCTCATTGGTATTTGGGGAGAGGAGGCAGTGCAGTCACAGCTGCGCTCCGGCTGTAGGAATTATGATACCTATGGACAGATTTCTATATATGTGATAGAAAAGGGCCATGCTGGGACATGTTGCAGTGCAGGGTCAAAATGAAGGAGCTGCAGAATGCCTACCACAAGGTGTGGGAGGCAAACCACCATTTCGGTGGTATGCCCACGAGCTGCAGTTCTACAAAGAGCTGGACGTGATATGTGGTGGTGACCCCACCTCCACTGTGAAGGACCCTGTGATTACTTGGTTGGTTTGCATGCCAGTCGTGAGTGGACCAAGTCAGGAAGAGGTAATCCTAGATGAAGATGGGCAGGGTCGTCCTTACCCATATGCAAAGTATGCAGCTATGCAGGGCACCAGGAAATTTGGGGCACCAAATTTCCTGGTGCTCTGCATAGCTGCGTGCTGCCCCAGCTCGCTCTAACCCAGGGCCCCCTCTCCTTCCCTGTCCAGCCCCACCTCCACTTCCCTGAGCTCTGCAGCGGGGCCAAGGCTGCACTTACCAGTGGCGAGAGGGCAGGGACCTGGCCGCAGCCACACTGCTGGGGAGTGCAGGGGGGTGGGATCTGCTCCTCCCCCTGCAGAGGCCTGGGGCCAACCTGGGCATGCCCCACTCTGCAGAGGCCTGGGGCCCGCTCCTCATGGGCTCCCCCTTCAACATGGAAGTTTGGGGCCAGCCCCCCTGCTCCCTCCCCCCTGGAGGCTTGGGTGTGCCCCACCCTCCACCCCATGGAGGCTTGGGACCTGCTCCCCCTCCATGGAGGCCTAGGGCCCACTCCTCACCCCCACCCTACATGGAGACCTAGGGCCAGCCCCCCTGCTCCCGCCCTGTGGAGGCCTTCTTCCCCCCTGCCCCTCGGTTTGCTTGGGACCTGCTCCTTGTTCAGCCTCCCCCCACGGAGGGCTGGGGGCCAGAAATGCATGCAGTCAGGAGCTCTTTTCTACCCTGGAGGAGCCTAGCCAGTCACAGTAGTTGGATCTTGGTGAAGTGCAAACAGGAGAAGAGGCCTCTCATAAGTGGATCTGACTGGGAATTGCTGAAGCGAGTTGGGGGCAGGAGCATTGTAGAAAGCAGGCTTGTATCCCACCTCATGCCTAGTTTGAACTTCAGAACAGGCTGTTGATACACTCCCTCACCTCATGGGAATCTCCCTCAAAGATCTCCAGGAAACTCACATGGAGATATTGGGCAATCTGCTGCTGCAGGTTCCTCAGCAGAGCTGCTTTGTTTCGTGCCCCATTAACGGTAACTTTCCCACAGCACTGTGCCGTCATAGGTCGGGGGGACCATTGCTGCACACAGGCTAGCCTCATAGGAGTCAGGGCGGATGCTGCAGGCTTGGGGAAGACCATCCCTTGATTCCCTGCTCGCCCTCAGCATCAAGATATCTTCCATAGTGATCATCTGTGGAAAGTGTGGGGACAGGAATGATTATCAGGCCCACCCCACAGTGCTGGCTCTCCCCAAGTGCCCAAGAGCCACGTGCCTAATATACAGTGGGGTCCGGGAACAGCGATTTACCCTGCCCCTGTGGCTACTCACCATTTTGAGGGTCTTGTGGCTTTTGTGTGCTTGCCTGGGGTCAGCCAGTTAGTGACAGGTATGAGAGTACTGGCTGTGTTTTAAAGTACTGAAACAGTGTTGTCTGTGTTGCAAACAATGCTGTTTCTGTAAAATGTTGCATTGAAACTTCACAGCGATGACCTTGGGAGCACAGCCTTCCTCTTTATGGGCGGCAGAATGGTTGCAAAAAATTAGAAAGCATCCAAGAAGAACTATGGAGGACTTTATGCATGAGGTTTTGATGCACTCCGCCACCAAGAAAAAGGAACTGAAAGAGTGGCGGAACAGTGAGAAGAGGGACCGAAAAGAGAACGTGGCACACCAGAAAGAAGCCATGGAGCAGCTCTTAACAGTTATGGAGTGCCAAGTGGACATGCTCCAGGCGTTACTAGCTCTTTAAACCAAGCACCTGTGCGCTCGCCTTGCCCTGCAGCTGCTGTTGCAAAACTTTCCCATGTGTGTGCCCTCCCCACTCCCACCACACTCTTATCAACCTCCTGGCTCCAGGCTTTACCCGCTGCATTCCACTCCTACCCTGTCACAGTCCAGCCCTGCAGACTCCCAGTACCCACTGTGCTCAACACCTGTCCCTCTGCAGTTTAGCCCTGCTGAAGTACAGCACCCATGGCTTTGTTCTCCAAAGGAGAAGGTTGGGTATGATCCCTGGACATACACAAATCTGTAGCCATCCCCAGACCTCTTTGCCTCTTGAGACCTTCCCTTCCCCCATTCCCATCCCTGCTGATGATTTTTTTCTTTTGACTCTTTCCTCTGATTGTTGTGTTTGTTTGAAAGGAAAGCAATCTTTATTCTATTAAGTGAGAGCAAAAAGAGCACTGCAAAGCAACATACAATTATGTTAAGGCCCCTTCTTGCATCAGGTGCACTAATCCTCTCCTTCCAAGCAGTGCAGTCCAGAGCATAGCAACACACATTAGTGGCTTTCAGCTTCAATTTGCTGTCTCAAAGCATCCTGATCTATTATAGGCCCCTGCTGTGCCCCTCTTATAGCTTTGGTCTTGCTATTCAAACTCAGTCTCCAAGTGCTGAGCCTCTGGTCCAGCCCTGAGTGAAGCTTTCACCTTTCCCTTCACAAATATTATGGAGTGTACAGAACCTGTCTCTAAGCATATGAATGTTGTCATTGGCCATGTCCAGCTTCCCCTATAGGCATTGCCAGGGGTCTTTTAAATGGTCTAGTGCACACTCCAGTCATTCTGCACTTGCTCAACTTTTTGTTGAACTGCTCCTTGCTGCTGTCAAGTTGCCCTATGTACGGCTTCATGAGCCACAGCATTAAGGGGTAGGCGGTGTCTCCCAGGATTACAATGGGCATTTTGACTTCCCCTATGGTGGTGATCTGGTCCGGGAGGAAAATCCCTGCTTGCAGCTTCTTAAACAGGCCAGTGCTCCAAAAGATGGGTGGGTCATGCTCCTTTCCGGACCAGCCTGCGTTAATGTCTGTGAAATGCCCACGGTGATCCACAAGCGCCTGGAGAACCATTGAAAAATACCCCTTGTGATTAATGTACTTGGTGGCCTGGTGCCAGATTTGGAATGTGCTTGCCATGTATTCTCCTCCGCAGTTAAGGAAGCCCATTTATGCAAAGCTGTCCACAATTTCACTCATGTTGCCCAGAGTCACGGTCTTTCAGAGCAGGACGCAATTAATAGCCCTGCACGCTTCCATCAACGTGACTCCAACAGTTGACTTCCCCACTCCGAACTGGTTAGCAACCGATCGGTAGCAGTCTGGAGTAGCCAGCTTCCATAGTGCAATTGCCGTGCAATTGCCATGCACTTCTCCAGCGACAGGGCAGCTCTCATTCTCTTGTCTTTGTGCTGCAGGGTTAGGGTGAGCTCATCACACAGTCTAATGAATGTGGCTTTCGTCATCCAAAAGTTCTGCAGCCACTGCTTGTCATCCCAGACGTACATGATGATGTGATCCCACCACTCAGTGCTTGTTTCCCAAGCCGAAAAGCAGCATTCCACTGTGGTCAGCACCTCCATGAATGACACGAGTGTTCTTCTTGTGTTATAGCTAGTACGCGTGGTGAGATCAATGTCACATTCCTTTTGCCTTTGTAGTTTAAGGAATAACTCTGCTGCCACTCATGACATGTTGGTCAGTGCGAGCAGCGTTCTGGTCAACAGCTCGGGATCCATTCCTGCAGCCAGAAAGAGGCAGGGTAGGGCATGCAGTACACAAACTGTTGAAAGATGGCCCCAAATGCGGATGGAAGCACAGGGATTGCTGGGACGCAAAGCAATGCATTATGGGGCATTGGGACAGGAGACAGGATGCCCTGCAACCACTTCCGCCTTCCCACAAGTCTTAGCGGCAAAAGAGGTGCTCTGTGGGATAGGTACCCAGAGTGCACCACTCCGAATAGTGCTGCAAGTGCAAACACGCTATTGTGCAGGCAGCTGTCAGTGTGAACACACAACAGTGGTTTTCCTTCAGTGCTCTCTGAGCGGCGCTGTAACTGCCAGTGCTAGTTCTTTGCAAGTGTAGATGTGCCCAAAATTGTAGGACTGGGAGATGAAACACAGAGGTTCTCTTCCTCTCTGCCACACGCTTACTTTGTGACCTTGGTCAGGCCACTTGTACCCAGATCCTCAAAAACATAGGTGCCTAACTCTTACTGATTTCAATGGCAGTTAGGCACTTAAATTCCTTTGAGGATCTGGGCTTTAACCTTTCAATGCACCAATTTCAGTATCTGAAACATGGGGCCAATATTTGCATATGCCCACAGGGGTGTTGTGATTAATTAAAAATGTTTACAAAGCACTTGAAATATGCTGTAAAAGTGCAGAGTTGGATTTATTACAATATATTATCCCAAGAATCCTCATATACTTTTCAAATTTAATACACAAATTAAAAGTATCCTACGTGAGACTTGGCAATATATATATATATAATCAGTGATAGTCACTTGACATATCCTGCATGTGTATATACACACACTACATCTAATATGTATGTAAACTACTTCCTATACATACTGTAGGCTGTTTATGGTTTGTGTGGTAAATAAATAGGGAACACGTTTATGGAATGCAGCTGTGTTACAAAAGCAACACTACTTAGCAGATGAACAGAAGAACTTGATATCCAATTAAACTGCAGTGGGAATTTAGTTTGGCAGGATAAAATGGCCAGTGATAGAATCGGAATATACTGGGCCTGCTTTTCAAAAAGCCAGGCACACCATTGTGCCTCTTCATTGGGCAGCTGGCTCACTTTCCTTCTCACATTGCTGATTGAAATAACTCCTCTCATTGCCTTAAAGGAATGGGGGGCCTGTCTGCTTCTATGCTGTGGTCCTAGCATGTCTTACTTGAAGTGTGCTCTGATGCGCTTGGGCTCTCGGGAACTCCAAACCCTACAGGTTTGCCAGATTGGGAGTTAGACTCCCCTCAGATCTCAGATATTTCAGCAGGGATTGTTTGTGCAGAGATTCGGCATAGAACCAGCTGGCCCCTGTTTTTTTATAGTAGGAAATAAGGGTACTTAAAAGTAGTATGGGGAAGAGGCGCTTATTTACTGGCAAATAAAGCCAAGTAACAATGAAAGGTAAAATTTAAAAACCCATTCTACCCAAGGCATAACATCTGAAGGCGTATGCATTATACATACTCACTCCCTTCCATTTTGGTTTTTATTTTGTTTAACACTTCCCCGGAATGTATTGGTTTTTGTTATAAAAAATGAAAAAGTGCAAAAAAAGTCTGTTTTCTGGGTAAATATTGAGGCTAATGTTGGGGGGATGGGAGGGCAGAAAAACAGCAACAATTAGCAAAAAGTAAGGATATTGAGAGTAAAAGCAGCTTAATGCTGTTTTATTTCATGAACTAGTAACAGTATGGACACATGCACATGTATGTATCTATATGTGTGTGTATCTTCCATTATATTGCCTTACTTTAGCAGCTTCACATTTTCACTTAGTTTAATTTATTATTAACATCTACTTAATGTATTGGATTTTCTTAACATAATCAGTATTTTCATGTATGTCAGTGATCCAAAACTTGAGCAAAAATTGGTAAAAAAACAAATAGCTTTTGTAAAACCTGGGAAATTTTCCTTAAAAATTGGTAAAAACTGAAAATGAAGGGCTTTTATTATAGTATAATTACTTGGAAGGGCTACTGAAATCCCTTGGTATTTGGCACTGAGGTGCCTACCCGAGGCATGTTGGTCTACTGTGTTTGTTTTCCAGATTGCACATGTATAAATATGTTCATCAGCAAAGAGGATACACATTGCATTATTTACTGTTCTTAAGTGGTATTTCTGCATGTGTGTTACTCCTGAGGACATTCTGCACCAAAAAAATAAAAATTCTGCACACAATATTTTAAAATTCTGCAAGTTTTATTTGTCAATGAATAAAGAAAGAGGCTCCAGCATGGCAGTGTGGAGCACAGGCCACTGGCTGTATAAAGGTGGGAGATAACCCTGCAGCACCCCCACCCGCGGGACACACTCAGTGGTGAGGCTGCACCTGACACAGCATAAGGTCTGGACTTGCCCACACCCTGGGGCTCTGTGCCAGCACAACAGGTGTGGGGCAGGCAGGCTCAACCAAGCAAGATCCAAGTGTGGAGGGGCTCAATGTGGACGGATAAAGGTGTGGGGATGAGAGGCTTCTGTGTGGGACAATCTAGGTGCAGGCATCTCGGGGGGGTGGGTGGGAAATCTGGATGCACAGATGCTCATTGGGGTCAGTGTCATGGGGGTCTGGATGTGGTGACTCAAGGTGGTGTGGGAAGGGGGCTCATTACTGGAGGTTTGAGTGCAGGGAACTCAGTGGGGGGTGTGGTCTGGTTGCAGGGGTTGAGATTCAGTGTGTGGGCTTCAGGTATGCAGTGCTAGGGGGGTTCTAGATGTATGGGGTGAGGGTTGGCAGGGGTGTCTGAGTATGAAAGGTCTGGATGTGCAGGGGTTAGGTGGATGGGGAAGCAGCTCCCTGTACAATGATCCCTCCCTCCCACAGCTGAGGAGCGAAGGGGGCAGGAAGCAGGGGTGGATGCTGAGCTTCCTGTAGCTGAGGGAGGTTGCTGGGGGCAGGTCTGACATAGCCCCAGCCACTCCTTACAGGGGCAGAGGAAGTCCCGTCCTCTCCTGCCTCTAGCCCAGCCGGGACTAGCAGCTGATCCCGGCTCAAGGTAGGCCCCACTGGCTGGGATATCCTCAGCCCCAGGGTGATTTACCTCTCTTCTGGCTGCCTGAAATGATGTACCTGCACTGCTAGGGAGTGGTGCATGACTGGTCCTGCAACTTCCCTTTGCTTCCCTGTCAGAAAGTCATTTTTTTCTGTGGGGAAGCAAAGAAATCTGCAGGGGACATGAATTCTGCGCATGCACAGTGACGCAAAATTCCCCCAGGAGTAGTTTGTGTTTTTTCAGAACTGCACTTGATATTGGGGGCTAGCAACTTGAAAATCTGCTGAGCCTTTGAGCTGCTTACAGTCTTGTTCTTTAATCTGATTAGGATATTTATCATCTGTATTTCTTGCTAGAGGGCATATTTATCACACATTATTTTTCCTTTTTTTCAGAACAATAGCACAATGCAATTCAAAAAAAGGATTTCATGTCCTAAAAAAAATTTGGGGTCTTTGTCCATGGAATAAATGCTGAAAAGGCAACTTGTGGCGTCAATGTTGTTACTAAAATGCAATCTAGTTACATAAGGGTAAATCTGTCACTGCCCCCTCTTCTCTTTCCTACTTCCCTTTCACCACGATTCGCCCTCTGTCAATGCAGAATTCACTGCGTGCTGCAAAACCAATGTGGTATCATTCAGGAGTGGCAGAAGTGAGACAGAATTTGGGGATCTCAAACCAGTTGTGAACAGCTACATGGACGAGCCATGTAATCCAGCAACATAGGCAGGTTGAAGGAAGAATTGAGAGCAGGCTCAGTAATATTACAGGTCCACCAGTCATTCCCATCAAAGAGCTGCAGCTCAGCTTCAGAGAACATCTTCCCCCACAAACTCATCAGGTCTCTCCAGTGCCCCGTCTGGTTGATTGGGCTGTGCAGTGGGGTCAGGATTTGCCATTTAATGCAATGAAACTGTCAGTGGCAGCAGATGGAATAGACTGGAAATAACCTCAGAACAAGAACCACTGTGTTGTCTTTCTTGCAAATGACAGGTATCATAGTGGTAGCCGTGTTAGTCTGTATCGGCAAAAACAATGAGGAATACTTGTGGCACCTTAAAGATTAACACATTTATCTGGGCATAAGCTTTCGTGGGCTAGAACAGAGTAAAAGCATCTTTTTTAGTGGCAAATATTCATTTAAGTGAGCATTTTAAAATGCAGATGTTACTAGTCATGGTGATTTATGTGGGTTCTTGGGCACTGTTGTTGCATAAATCCACTAACTGCTGCCAGTCTTGCTTCTGAACTTGGCTGAGCTATTCTCTAGAAAACTTGGCCAGATTGTAGAACACATGATGAGTGAGTTACATGTAAATTTTCTGTGATAAAAATTGTATGATGGAGACGACATGTCCATTAGATCTCTCATTCCGTGACTGGCCTTCTTATTCCTGATTCTAGATGGCCAAAAACCTGACTTTCACATCTACTGAACCACTTTCTTTTTGAGTTTTGGCTGACTTTACACTCCCAAAGTAATAGAGTTTCTGTCAGCAATGTGTACTTGGATCACAACATACCAGTAACTTTTCTCTGTACTTTTTCTAACATTTAGAAGGAGGAAGGTCTCCTCTACCCACAGTGGTACTATGACTTTAATTAAGATATCACATTTTTGAACATTGATGGCAACTGATTATGAATATTTCTGACAATTACAGTAGGCTTGCTGTCTGGCAGGCTCAGAGAACCCCTTCTTTTTTTAAAAAAGCTCCCTATATTATTACTATTTATCCTTACACTTCATACAGTTTTAAACTGTAGTGCAGTGCTTCTCAACCAGGGGTATGCAGAGGTCTTCCACGGGGTACGTCAGTTCATCTAGATATTTGCCTAGTTTTTCAACAAGTACATAAAAAACACTAGCCTTATTTTAGCACATATATGAAACCGTAGGTTTAAATTATACTGAAATAGCAAACAAGAAAGCAGAAGAAATATTTCAACAAGCCAGTTTGCCTTGTTACCTGTGTACGCTAGCAGTCCAATATTTTTTGCAGCTTGGGCTCTCTGTTCCAAGGGTAGTTGTGTGTTCCTCACGTTGGTGCCATATCTAACAATTTTTTGCTTATGAAAAATGCTGCCAGTTGGATTGTAGGGCTCGTCCTTCACAGAAGAAAAAAAGGTTTTGATGTAAGTTTCATAACAAACTTGGAGCTTCTTAAACATCCTTTCAGGGACTCCTCAAGAAGTTGTCCTTAATGACTTTTTTCAATGTGTGTAGAAATCTGTGTGCTCTGAAATTAAATAGGAAACAGCTGGAAAGCAACAGTATTAATTCTGATTTTGAAGAAAATCACTCGGGTTAGTAACTAAGCAACGCTTTAGAATAAAATTAGTAAACAGAATGAAAAATAGAAGCAACTCTTTGTTGTAACAGAATCTGATGACCTCAGAGGATTTATTTTAGCAAATGAATGTTCTATGCCCTAATACCCCCATTTCATTGTAACACATTATCATCTTCAGATGTCTGAATGTAAATGTGTTCTGTTGGTTTAAAATGGGGTTCTCAAACGGGGGGTCGGGACCCCTTAGAGGGTCATGGTTATTACATGGGGGGGTGCGAGCTGTCAGCCTCCACCCCATACCCTACTTTGCCTCCAGCATTTATAATGGTGTTAATTATATAAACAAGTGTTTTTAATTTATAAGGGGAGGGTCACACTTAGAGGCTTGCTATGTGAAAGGGGTCACCAGTACAATAGTTTGAGAATCACTGGTTTAAAACAATGTGTGCAGCATGCTATAACCAGGGGCTGTAATCTTATTTTAGAGTAGGAAGGGAAGGAACAGAAACCAGACACAAGCCTATTATATTTCCAAAATAATGTTTTTATTTAAAACACAATTAAAATAATTTCTCATTTTGCTTTGCAGAAATTCAGATAGTACCAATCACATAATAATTACCCCCCACCCTGGGTCTAGTGTTGTGAAAAAGCTCTACACCTTAAATAAATCTGGCTTGAAATGCCTTGTGTACATGGTGGGTACTGGAGACTAGCATTAGAGCAGGGATAGGCAATCTATGGCACATGTGCCAAAGGCGGCACGCAAGCTGATTTTCAGCGGCACTCACGCTGCCCAGGTCCTGGCCACCCATCCAGGGGGCTCTGCATTTTAATTTAATTTTAAATGACGCTTCTTAAACATTTTAAAAACCTTATTTACTTTACATACAACAATAGTTTAGTTATATATTATAGACTTATAGAAAGAGACCTTCTAAAAACGTTAACATGTATTACTGGCATGTGAAACCTTAAATCAGAGTGAATAAATGAAGACTCGGCACAGCACTTCTGAAAGGTTGCCGACCCCTGCATTAGATCATTGGCTCCACGTTTCTTTGACTTCAGCTAATCATACCCCTCCACCTTTCCATGCTGATTTTTCTTCCCTTTGTTTTTTCTGCCTTTTTTGTGTGTGTTTTTGGTTTTAATAACTAAAACAATATGTCACTGTAGTGTCTCTTGGCCAGCAGAAAGTTAGGGCTACAAATCTAGTCACCCATGAAAAGGCAAAAGAGGAAAAAAAAACCAAGTTAGCACTGCAGTTTTTGCCATTGAATTCCATGAGAAGCTGCAGTACTGCATGTCTGCTACAATGTTGTGCTGTGTACAGGGGCCCAGCCCCGTTCACGTTTCCAAGGACTCCTGGATGTAGTGAAAACCAGAGCACTTAGGTCAGTGGACCCCAACCTTTTTCATCTGGTGGGTGCCAGACGATGAGCCATGGAGGACTGTGGCGACGGATGAGCATCCGCCGAAATGCCGCCAAGTGGCAACATCAGTAGGCGTCACCGCCAAAATCGGCAGCATTTTGGTGGCGACGCCTCTGGATGCTGCTGCTTGTCAGCGGCATTTCAGTGGATGCTCATCCACTGGCCAGTACACGGGCATACTTAGACACACCAGCGGGCGCCCTGGGGCCCACGGGCACTGCATTGGGGACCCCTGACTTAGGTAGTGTTGCACTAAGGTTTAACCATGATTAGCTGACATGATGTTGAATGGGACTTCTCCTTGGCAACGCTAATCGCAAAGTAGTGGATAGCATTGTTATTTAACTAGACTTTTCAAAGTTGTGTCTTAATTTTGTAGTGAAGACAAGACCTGTCAAAACAGAACTATTAATCCCTTCCTCAGATGTTCTTATGAAATACCTTCATGATAGTACATGAGTACAACAGTGAATCTCTCCTTGCAGATTGTTTCCTGGGAGACTGCACAAAGGAAGCTGCACAAGTAGCAAACTAAGACCTTAATTAACTATTTGGGGGATTTGCCCCAGTGCCAGCCTGAAAGGAGTTGCACCATTGGGAACTGAGGCTTTTCTTGTCCACAATGGATGGGCTCTGCCCTGGGACAGCTACAGTGATTAGCGCCACCAATGGCTGGTGCTGGAGGCCAATTTCCAGTGTAGACAAAAACCTGAGAAATGTGTATTAAGATTATTTAGTCTTCAGAGTGTAGAAGGTTGAGCACACACATTTTATAGTTTGGATCAACGTGGTTAGTGATTAAAAATATCCTTTATTATAACTTAAATGTGATAGGAAATATGAATACAAATGCCACAAAACTAGAAGGCAAAAAATAAGCAACTGTCAGAACAAAAGAACATGATGGGAGAATCAGCTCATGCAGTAGCTGCGATATAAAACCTGTGACATGGTTATTTAACCTTCTGTAAAAAGAGCCTATTTTCTTCAGTAAACGAGTAAATATTTTAGACTGTACAAATGCACCTTTAATTAAAGGAAGAATATATATATATATATATTTATAAATATACAGCTGTATGTACATTGTTGGTAACATTCACAGTCAGAAAAACTGTCTGCCAATGTATTTGGCGCACAAGGCTTCTTTTTGAAGTGAACTATTAGTGATCATTTTCTGTATAGTCTATCAGAAGCTGGATCTTTTAATTAACATCTAAATAGTATTTCATGACAGATCTACTGCAGTACAACAATGCTCTTCTGTTAACAAAAGAAGTGAGTGTAATTTAAGGGCTATAATCAATAGTTTGAAGCACTCAGTCTTTCATACTTGGAGTTGGAGGGAGAGGAAATGCTTTTATTTGCACTCTGTCTTTAACAGCTCTAAGGTCTTCTTTAGTTTGCTTTAATTCTTCATACTGAAATTACTCTATAGCAAGCTGCTATGCACTAGCCAGAGTGCACGTAACCCACTCCTTCTTGTAACCTAGGAAACAAAAACAGCTTCAGGGATTCATGCAATTGTATTATATTCACTTTTTCTTTTTGAACAATGAGCACATGTAACCTTCCATTTATTTCTATAAAACCTACGTAATTGCTTGATAGCACAAGCAAATCCCTGGATTAATCATGGTTCATTACTGGAGGGTGAGAGGGAGGAAATAAAAGACCAGCGCAGAGGCATTTAAAATGAGTCAGTGAAATAACATCTCCGGGGGTTTACAGTCTGTTGTTTCTGGAGACAAAACTTGATTTGAAGAAACTTGATCTATATTTCATCAGTAAAATAGATCTGGGTAGCTGAGTTTCAGTCCATGCTGCTATAATGCTGCAAGGTATCCAACACTTAACGCAATGTGGAGAGAAAGCTGCTTTGTAGCTCCACTTGGTTTGCTCCCTGCTTTTCCTTTTTAGATGCAGCATCACATTTCAAGCATACACAACAACAACTTCAATAAAACAAGTGCAAAATTATGTAAAATTATTAAGATGCTGAATTCTAAAATCTTTTAGAAATTTGCTGAGACTGATTTACTGCAACTACATCATTTACTCTGAAGCACTTGAAGAAACATGGTCTTCAAGATACAACTGTTCCATCATAAGCTAGGAAGAAAAGCCAATAGGAACTCAATAACTGGAATTTACACTTTTTTTCTTAAAGTCTGTAAGTTGCTAACTTTCAGGACATTCTTTAGCATTCTTCAAAAGGTGGTTTGTTTTTAAAGCTGTTAAATTATAGCACCGTTCCAGTTAATGTGAACAGTCATAATGACTGTTAACTGTTAGGTAGATTATCTTGAGTCTAAAAAGCTGTGGCAACTTCAGTCCCCCGACGGCCTCCAACTTTAACAAATTCCCGAGGAAATTTATCCAGCTGTTCATATGCCAGTCGCCCATCTTCACCTGACACAAAACAGTAAAGTATAAATAAAACGTTACATCATTTGTGTACACAAAATCCCACACACTGCACTCTTTTCTGTGGAAAGAACTGCTTTGTTGATGACTTTTTCTATAGGAATTTTCATATGTTCAGTGCAAATTAAGAAATCAGTCACAAAAATTGAGCATGCTGTGAATGGTCAAACTATTCCTTAAAAACTTTTACTCTGCATCTCTGTGGTAGTGAATAATCCACATACCGTTTACTTGCATAAATATATTGAAACACCATTGCCTACTCTTTTCCACTATCTGTCTTCTCAAAAAGCTATCTTCTATCAAACGTTTTTGCATCGTATATACAAATTCTTGCTATCACTTTCACACCACATTTTCAGAGGAGATAGATTAATACGTAATAGGATGGTGGCCAGAGTGTAATTTTTAAATTTTATTTGTACAGGCAATCTACTAAATTCACTGATGGTGTAGTAAGGATTCAGTTTTATATGAAATTGTGGACACTTAATCAAAATAAATAAGCAAAGGATTTGAGTAAATTAAAACATGATATACTCTCTCATCTTTAATGAGAGCTACGGATCTGTAATAAGGAGTATGGATTTGCAGATGGTCTGAATAGCATTACAAAATGTTTGGGCTAAGTGGAGAAGATTTGTTTGGAGCAAAGATGAAGCAGGTGAGCCTTGTGATCATGTGATGCTGTTTGCACAGGTGTACTGCTAAATGGTCTGTGTCTTTCCAAGCTAAGTTTACCTATGTCACAAATAGAAAAGAGCAAAGAATCCTGTGGCACCTTATAGACTAACAGACGTTTTGGAGCATGAGCTTTCGTGGGTGAATACCCACTTCCTCAGATGCATGAAAAGAGTAAGCAGTGATTTTGCTGTGTCTTATCAGCCTTCCTTTTTCATTATTGTATTCTGTTTGAACTTCATCACATTATGTCCAATCTAACTAATATTTTGCATGTGCTTTCAGAGAAGTGAATGAGGTATCCATGTGTCATAAGGCAGGTCAGAGTGGCAATGTGATCTTTTATGCAAACAACCCTGGGTTAAGGGTTTTTTTGGTGTCCCAAGCAATACCATATCCAATAACAGAATGAATTCTTGGTGAGCCAATAAGAACTCCCATACTGGGTGAGACCAAAGGTCCATCTAGCCCAGGGATTGGCAACCTTTGGCATGCGGCCTGTCAGGGAAATCCGCTGGTGGGCTGGGACGATTTGTTTACCTGCAGCCTCTGCAGGTTCAGCCAATCGCAGCTCCCACTAGCCGTGGCTGGCCGTTTGAGGCCAATGGGGGCTGTGGGAAGTGGCGTGGGCCAAGGGATGTGCTGGCTGCTGCTTCCCGTAGCCCCCATTGGCCTGGAACAGTGAACCCGCGGCCAGTGGGAGCTGCGATCGGCCGAACCTAAGAAGGCTGCAGGAAAACAAACCGTCCCGGCCTGCCAGCTTTCTCTGACCGGCCGCATGTCAAAGGTTGCCAATTCCTGATCTAGCCCAGTATCCTGTCTTCTGACAGTGGCCCATGTCAGGTGTCCTAGAGGGAATGAACAGAACAGATAATCATCAAGTGATCCATTCCCAGGTTCTGGCAAGCAAAGGCTAGGGACACCATCCCTGCCCATCCTGGCTAATAGCCATTGGTGGACCTATCCTCCATCAATTTAACTAGTTCTTTTTTGAACCTGTTACAGTCTTGGCCTTCACAACATCCTCTGGCAAAGAATTCCACAGGTTGACTGTGCATTATGTGAACAAATACTTCCTTTTGTTTGTTTTAAACTTGCTGCCTATTAATTTCATTTGGTGATCCCTAGTTCTTGTGGTATGAGGAGTAAATAACACTTCCTTAGTTACTTTCTCCACACCAGTTATGATTTTATAGATCTCTACAATATCCCCACTTAGTCGTCTCTTTTCAAAGCTGAAAAGTCCTGGTCTTATTAATCTCTCCTCATACGGAAGCTGTTCCATACCCTGAATCATTTTTATTGCCCTTTTCAGTAGCTTTTCCAATTCTAATTTTTTTTTTTTGAAAGTGGGCGACCAGATCTGCATGCAGTATTCAGGATGTGGCTTACCATGGATTTATAGAGGCAATATGATATTTTCTGTATTATCTATCCTTTTCTTAATGATTTCCAAGAGTCTGTTAGCTTTTTTGACTGCACTGCATGCTGAGTGGATGTTTTCAGAGAATTATCGACAATGACTCCAAGATGTCTTTCTTCAGTGGTAACAGCTAATTTAGACCCCACCATTTTATATGTATAGTTGGGATTATGTTTTCCAATGTGCAATACTTTGCATTTATCAAAATTGAATTTCATCTGCCATTTTGTTGCCCAGATTTGTGAGGTTCCTTTGTAAAACTCTTTGCAGTCTGCTTTGGACTTAACTATCTTGAATAGTTTTTTTTTCCCAGATCCTTTATGAATATGTTGAACAGTACTGGTCCCAATAAAGACTCCTAGAGGACACCACTATTTACCTCTTTCTGTTTTGAAAACTGACCACTTATTCCTACCCTTTGCTTCCTGTATTTTAACAGGTTACTGATCCATGAGAGGACCTTCCCATGACAGCTTACTTTGTTTGAGAGCCTTTGATGAGGGACTTTGTCAAAGGCTTTTGAAAATCTAACTACACTATATACACTGGATTACCCTTGTCCACATGCTCATTGACCCCCCTCAAAGAATTCTAATAGATTGCTGAGGCATGATTTCCTTTTATAAAAAAACGTTAACTCTTCCCCAACAAATTGTGTTCATCCATGTGTCTTATAGTTCTGTTCTTTACTATAGTTTCAACCAGTTTGCCCAGTACTGAAGTCAGGCTTACCGGCCTGTAATTGCTGGGATCGCCTCTGGAGATTTTTTTAAAATTGGGGTCACATTAGCTATCCTCCAGTCATCTGGTACTGAAGCTGACTTAAAGGATAGGTTACATACCACAGTTAGTAGTTCTGCAATTTCACATTTGAGTTCCTTCAGAACTCTTGGGTGAATACCATTTGGTCCTAGTGACTTATTACTATTTAGTTTATCAGTTCCAAAACCTATTATAATGGCACCTCAATCAGGGACAGTTAGTCAGATTTGTCACCTAAAAGGAATGGCTCAGGTTTGGGAATCTCCCTCACATCCTCAGCTGTGAAGACCGATGCAAAGAATTCATTTAGTTTCTACCTAAGTGTCTTATCCTCTTTCTGTGCTCCTTTAGCATCTCGATCGTCCAGTGGCCCCACTGGTGGTTTAGCAGGCTTCCTGCTTTTGACGTACTTAACATTTTTGCTTTTACTTTTTGAGTCTTTGTCTAGCTGTTCTTCAAATTGTTTTTTGGCCTTCCTAATTATATTTTTACACTTCACTTGCCAGAGTGTATGCTCCTTTCTGTTTTCCTCACTAGGATTTAACATCCACTTTTTAAAGGGTGCCTTTGTGCCTCTCACTGCTTCTTTTACTTTGTTGTTTAGCCACAGTGGCACTTTTTTGGTTCTCTTACTATGGTTTTTAATGTGGGGTATACATTTAAGTTGAGCGTCTATTATGGTGTCTTTAAGAAGTTTCCATGCAACTTGTCAGTGAGTGTGAGAAACTGAAAAGAGTGTTTGAAGAACTTGTGTAACTTTCATTGAAGTGGTGCATGTAGCCTCATTCAAAGACTCAGTTGCTCTGCAATAGTGGGTTTAGGTACTCGGTATCTCCATGGGAAAGAGTCCAGGCAAAAGGAATCTCCCCTTCCCCACTGACACAGAGTAGCTGCAGAGCTGCTTTTAGTGATTACTCCAGCCTAATGACAGATTGAACTCCATGAGGAGGCAGAATGGAGGGATCTACACAGTCCCCCCCCCCCCATTAATATGGCCCAGTAGATTTAACAACCAAGAGGCCTTCACATCCACAAAGGTGGAGGCTAGATGTGCTCCTCTGTGCCTGATCCTGCATTCTTTCATATTCAAAACTTCTGTGAACATCAGTTTCAGGTGCATAAAGAATGCTGGATCAGCTCCTCAGCGTGTTTCTCCTTTATTAAACACTAGTACACCAGTGTCGTTTGGTTAGTGAGAAGCGAGTGCACTGTTACAAGAGAAGAGACACTATTGTGAAAATCACTATGGTGCAGAGGGTCACAAAATCCTCTATGCTACTCTAGTTGAATCCTGCTTTGGGGCTATGTAGGAGGAAAGCTTGTGAGGCGAATCTGTGGACTATCAAAGAGCTTCATAACAGCCCTGCAGAGGGTGAGCTTGGTGTGGGTCAGGGGAATTTAACTCCTTGCAACATGTGAAAAAGGGGCTGTGACCATTCTTCCAGCTCATGAGCTAGCATAGCAATAATGGGGAATAGAGCAGCACTGCCGGCAGGACCCCAGTTTGTCACTCTCCCTCTTACACTGAACAATATCTGTTCATACAGTTTGTATGCGTGCAGAGTGAATTTCATAGAATATCAGCTCTAAGATTTAGCTAGTTCCTTGTGGCTCACTCTCCCTGCTCCCCGACAAGGTTGCCAGTATAACTGTTATAGCTACGGCCCCAGAGTACTCTGTGGCAAGGTCTCTGGACCCTGGAGAAGCAGCTGTTGCAGCTTCATTTAAATGAAGAAAAGTTTTTTTTAATGAAATATGGAAATATTCCAGTCAGTGCAGAAGCCCTAGTGGTGGTAACATTTGTATTACAGTTTAAGCTATTCCCCACATTTTCACTTTTCAGAATGCTGCTGGGGCTTTTTAAATTGACATGGTACCAATGCATTGCAGGAGCTATCTAGTGGAAAGGGAAGTTTTGCCAGCTGAGCAAAGAACAGATCAAGCTTTTAGCCTCTGAGGAGGTGTGGGAGGCAATGTGGGGTTGGAAGTTCCTGCTGAAATGATCACCAGTGAAACAGTTAACAATAAACACCCTACTGAGCTTAAAAGGCCAGTTTACATCTCACAGATTTATTGTTTCTAGTTGTCTGCAGACTCAAAAAGACCATCAACATACACTGTTCCTGTTTGGAAGGGTTTCTTCATAGCTGCGAGGGCCAGAGATACAATTTTCTTAACAATTAAATCTTTGATTCTGGAAAGAAGTTCAGCAGAAGGGATTGGATTCCCTGGCTGCAAAACCTCAGCATACCCAAGAGCTCTAGTTATTAATATCCCTTTTCTTTCTCTATACTTTTTCATACCCTATATACATTGACCTGCAAGGTAAATGAGATAGACTTGATTGCTCTTGCTTTGTGTCCCAAGGTTAATTCTATTTGTGTTTGAGAAAAGAAGGCCAAATTTGGGGCTATATAGAGGGGTTAGTAACATGCTGGTTTGTCATGGTGAGTGTATGTCAGTGTAGTTTACTGGCTGAGGGCACAAGGGACAGAGTTGTAGGGACCCCCCCCCACCACCAATAGGGCCACATTAGAAGATGCAAGTTGGATCAAGGTCTCTCAATGACTGGTCCATAGACTGGTGCCAGTCCCTGAGATCTCCCTGACAAGAGTTTACAAAGGCAGCAAGCTGGTCCCTGGTATCAAAAAGGCTGAGAAACACTAAGTTATAAAACCTACCCCTTTTCTCATTTTACTTTGCACAGGGTAGGCCATTATGGAATTTTTAATATTTGTGGTCCAGGTTGCCAGCAAGATATTTCTGTTCTCAACCATTTTTAGCTTCTCTTCTTCCTCCTTTTTGTATGATTCCCCACCCCCGTTTTTTGGTCCAATTTCTTTTGGTTTCTTTTTCTTTCTTTTTTTTTTAAGCTGTTTGAGTCTACAGGTCTAGTTGTATTTTTATTGTCTTAAAATGTGTATGCTTCTTGGCTGTGTTAATTAGATACTGTATACAACAGTAAAATAGAACAGACACACAACTCACCAAGAGAGAGAAGGGTTTCAGATGCTACTTTTCTGATTTCTTCATTGTCAGATTGGCAGAGTGTAACTAGCATTTTAATACTTTCAGTAGCCTAGAAAGTGAAAAAACACATGTTGACATTACCAGTTACTATCTATTCGTATTCTTGAGTAGGTATACATAAACCTCCTTCTCCACATCTCTCTCCCACCCCAAACACATACAAACAGTGATTTGCATCTCTGTGTTTGAGCTCAATTTGTTACTTTCCCAGAGAGCAAGGAGTAACACTTCTGATGCAAAAATCTCAGACCTTTGGACAAAGCAACAGTTGTGATTGCCCTTGCCATGGGTGCTATAACTGTGAAGGTGGTGATGAGTGGAACAGAGATGGGTGCTGTCCCATCACCCCAGAAAGAAGGTGTTTAAAGGAACATAGATCATGTGGCTTCAAAATATGAGATGACTTATTCTATTTTTTTTTTAAGTTTAATGTGATGTCTTTTTCGAAATAGCAATTCTCTCCTTCTCTTCTGGTTCTTATATACTTCACCCATCACTGTAGTATCTGAGCACTTTCCATTTGCGCATTAAGCAACATAACTATCTGTCCTGGTTCATTCTCTCCTATCTCCTCCCCAGGAGGAGAATAGCAGAAAAACCTAGACAATGGGGTAGGGCTAAGGTTAGGGTGGGTGTGGAGGTCAGCTAAGAGTAAAATCTCAAGTGTTTCCATTTTCCATTATAGACCGGTTCTTCACAGATTCATAGATTTTTAAAGGGACCATTAGATCATCTGGGGTGACCTCCTGTATAACATGGGCCTTTAATTTCACCCAGCTACCCCTGTATTTAGCCCAATAACTTGTGTTTGGCTAAACCATATCTTCCCAGAAGTCCCCAAATCTTGATTTCTTGTAGTTTGCTCCAATGGTTAATCAGCCTCACTGTTAAAAATATGTTTCAGAGTAGCAGCCGTGTTAGTCTGTATCCGCAAAAAGAACAGGACTACTGGTGGTAGAGGGATCACCACTCTGTAATGTCTATATTTCATTAAATATAACTTTTTTATATATATATATATTTGGATGGGGCACCTACTGGAGCTACCTAACTTCAGGGACCATATGAGGGTTCAGGGATTGAGAACAGCTAGTATGTCGCCATCTCTCTCTCTCTCTCTCTCTCTCTCTCTCTCTCTCTCTCTCCCCTCCCCCTTTTACATTTTTTGGCTATGTCCATTATAATTTTGCTCAAGAAGATAATTTTTTTCCCCTCTACCAAGACTCTGTACTCTGTACTTTTTTATTTTTTTTTCCATGTAGGACATACCCTCTATCGCCTAAGAGAAATAAGATCCTTTTTATCAAGGCTCAAAGAGACAGATGCCTAATGCATAGTTAATCATCATCAGAAACTGATTGCTTTAAAAACCAAGATTCTAAACAATTCAGGCCAACGAGCCATTTGTAAAATATCAGGGCACAAAATACAAAATAAAAAGCAATGCTCATGTTGCTGCTGCTGCTTGCATCTTGCTGTATGTGCATCTCTGTGCTCAAGAGGCTCTACTGCAGGGATTCTCAAACTTCATTGCATCACGACCCCCTTCTGACAACAAAAATTGCTACATGATCTCAGGAGGGGGGGTCCAAAGCCTGAGTGAGCCCACCTGAGCCCCACTGCACTAGGTGTGGGGGGGGGTCAAAGCCTGAGCCCCAGTGCTCGGGGTGGGAGGCAAATCTGAAGCCCAAGGACTTCAGCCCCAGGCAGAGAGTGTGTAACCTGAGCCTTGCCGCCCAGGGCTGAAGCTGAAGCCTGAGCCCCTACACCCAGGGCTGAAGCCCTTGAGCTTCAGCTTTGGCTCTGGGTGGTGGGGCTTGGGCTTCAGCAAGTCTAAGCCAGCCCTGGTGACCCTATTAAAATAGAGTCGCAACCCACTTTGGGGTCCCAACCCACAGTTTGAGAACCGCTGATCTACTGAATAGAATCTTTACTTTGTTCTCCCATGGAAGGTCAAAGCAAGAACAAAGTTCAACCACTGATTGCATCACATTTTACCTGAAGGCATTTCAGTGCCATGCAAGCTGCTTTCTGTAGGTGGAGGTTAGGCTGTGTTAGCACTTCACAGTAGTAAATTAAAGCCTGGAAAATAGAAGGACACCAATTAAGATGTTTTGTAGCTGTGTTGAGCAGAAAAGTAAAAGTAATGTATGTATTGCTACATTTCCAAACATGCAAAACCCAATTACCTGACAATGTGGATACAGGATTGAAAAGGAAAAATCATCATGTATTGGGTAATTGGATGGCTCTGGATATGATAATGGGGTATATCATTGATTGGCCTCTCTGAGAAACTTCCATCAAGGGCACCAATTATTGTTGACTGCTTTAATGTGCACACTTTCTCGATAAGAACTGGACCAAGACCACTAGCTCTTCCCATGAATACATCACAAAACTTGGGCTGGATTTCACATGAAGTAAGTGGGTCATGACTGAGACTGAACTGCTCTTTCCCTTTTCAAGGTGGTCCCTCTAGGCCCAGGGGTGGTAATGACTTGGCGTCACTAGAGACCTAGGCTGGATTGTAATGAAAATGACTATCACAAAGCTATCAGAAGCTGCTAAACCAAGTTCACAGCTCAGTTCTAGAAATGTTCCAGTCACTGCTAAACAAACAAGAATCTCCGTTAGTCGCAAATCTCAAGAGCGGGCAGCTCCTAGTGAATTCTAGGGTGTTTTGATACAAGCACCATGGCGCCTTTTCCCTTCAGCAGTGAACCAGACATAAATGCAGCAGGCCTGTGCTAGGAGAAGAGGACATTTTTTTTGTCTATTGCAGAAGAGGGGCAAGGTAGCACAGAGCACTGATATTGCACAATTAGAAAATGAGGAAGGATAAAATAGAGAGACACTGAGGAAAGAGAGAATAGAGGGACAGAGGAAGATGACCAAAAGGAGAATGAGCATTTTTCTCTTCCCTTCTTTTGCATTCTGTCGTTTCCCCTGTGACACTAAGCACCTCTGTATTCACACCCTCCACACTCTTGTAATAATCTTAGTACAAAACAGGCCTTGAGAGGTATCATTTGAAAACTAATAACTGACTGATTAATATTCTCATGTGTACACAAGTAAAGGTATATGCTAGGCTTATGACTAAAGTGTGTTTAAACCAAGCATTCCAGGGGAGTTGGTAAACAGGTCTGCACTAGACAAAGGAACATGTTTTCCCTACCTGTGAGTTACTTCCAAAGTATTCTGAAAGACAATGAGAATGTATTTACTTATCACCTAAACAGATCCATCAAGTTAAAGGGTGGAGGCAAACCTCACACTAAGAAGTGGGGTAGGAGACATCCAGCAGGAGAGGGAAGCTTGGTCTGGGTTTTACTTGTCAAAGACTACATTGCAAAAGGTTTACTAATCTAAAGACGGTGGGTGGGACTTCAAGCGATAAGCAGTTGAATCAACCGATTGTATACAATAGTACTGTGTTATACAAGTGTACAGAGTGAGATCTTTTATGATATGCTGGTGATTAATATCATGTGAATTATACGCACTAGCACTATATAAGGCATTACTGATACTCATTGATATTAGGCTTTCCAATCTGGGGAAACACAGGTTCCCTCCCAGGCAGGAGAGAAAGGAGCTGTTTATCTGTTTCCCACACACCAGACTTGGGGGGATTAAGGTAGGCTAGATGGGCCAATTAACTGCATAGGCTGCACCTGGAGGGAAGCCAGGGATCCATAATGCTTAATTAAGGATGAAGCTCACCTGGGCAGGAACAGGCAGGGCTTCTATAAAGCTAACACCAGAAGGTGGCGGCAGACAGAAAATCTGTAGTCACTCTCTACCAGGAGAGAAGTATGTTAGAGATTGCATGATCTGGCAAGAAGCCCCAGGGGAAAGCAGCTATGGGGAGCAAAGGAAGCTCAGACAAGTGGCAAACCCACAGGTTCCAGAGGATAGAAGGAGGGAGTAGGACAGAGCCCAGGAAAGGAGCACCTAGGTCTGAGAGAAAGTAGACCATGGTTCTGGAGCATAGGGTCTGTGAGCTGGAACTTGGAGTAGATGGCAGGCCCAGTTTCCCCAACCAGAAACTGGGGAAGTGGCACAGCCTTGGACATAAGATGGAAGACTACCTGGAATAGCTTATCCAGAGAGACGTTGACAGACACTAGAAGGGGAGGACTTGGCTGGAGGGCCAAGTCACGAAGAGGGAACAGCTGTGTCACAAGGAAGACTACTACCCTGGTTTCTGAAGTGTGAGACTGAGACAACAGGCTGAGTGACTGCAGGAAAGGACATCCAACCAGTGGCAAACTAATCCCCAGATTAGCCATGAGGAGGTATGCCAGCAGTGAGTAGTGAACCTATTACACCTGTCTTCTAGATAAATTAAGCATGGTGGAATCAAAACAATGGAAGCCTCATTTACATACAGGGGGATGAGAAGCCCATAGGAAGGGAATAATGTTATGAGCACATCCTGCATCTTGAAATAGTCATAGAACTTTGGAAGATATAAGCAAGGACAGAAGCCATCTTTGGCATCCATGAGTAGAAAGACAAGAGACCAGAGCTCTTAGCATGCTGAGAAAGATAGGTCCATCAACTAAGCTGCGGCTGAAGTCTCTGGAACTGACTATAGGTGAGAAGCCTACTTAGGAAGACTGTTGAAATCAGCCCCTTATGCTTTTGTAGAAGGTCATGACTGAGAAAAAGTTAATTATGACCGGTGAGAGAAACCATGTTGAACAAAACCCATGTCTTACTCTGTTAAGTTTAGATGCATGTTTTCACTTTCATTTGCTTGTGACCTTTTCTAACTTTATTCCAGTTACTTGGCATCACTCAACCTATGACCTATTATTCATACATTTGTTTTAGTTTTACTATGAACTAACTCAGTGCAGTATTAAATGAAAGGGTGTATTTACCCCAGTGAAGTGGTAGGTTATTTTTTAGAAGAACAAATGGACCTTATTATTTATCTGAACAGTCCAGGAGAGGGCTGGATGTTCTACAATACATGACTTGGGGGAAATTTGGGACAGGGAGCTTGCCAGGTCACTTTGCTGGTTTTGTAATTAAAGCTGCTGGAAGGCAGAGTGGAGCTATAGACAGGCTGCTGGGGTCAGAGCCACTGTACAAGGGCTGTTTAACACACAGACACTCAGGCTGTGACCTGCAAGCTGGTAGGCTGGCTGTGAGCAGTCCAGGCTAGGAACTACAACAGCAAAGCATTGTGAGGTGCACCTTGGGTTGCAGGGCAAATAGTGACGCAACCTCTCACTGATCTGGATTGCTGTTCCCACCCCCTCTGGACCCATCACACCCTCCTCCTGTTTCTGCCCCCTCCTCACAACCAGGGCACCCAAGAATGAACTTTCACTGGGGTAGAAGCAGAAATGGGGAAGGGTATTGCAGGTACAAAAGTCAATCATTACCTCTCCCTTCTCTTTAGTTTAATTGTTTACACTGCCTTAATTTCAAATCATGTTTTATCTAAAGTCTTTGATCCAAATTCTTTTTATCACCTAATTAGGGACCATGAAGCTGATTGTTTGGTCATCAGCAATTCCCTTCCTCTAGAAATTGTGATGCTGCCCAGATCTTACCACCATCTCTTTCCAAAAGGGCAGTGCTTGAAGAATGGCTCAGCAGCATTTCAGTAATCACCAGATAAACAATCTAGCACACCCACTAATGCTGAAACACGATAGATGGTTGGAGAATACAGTGCAAACCAAATAGTTTTAAATTAGTGACCAGATATGATTGTGACAGGTATCAACAGGCATACCTGCATGTTTGTATATTATTGTCAGACTTGGAGAAACAAGATGGGTGAGGTAATGTCTTTTATTGGACCAAATTCTGCTGGTTAGAGAGACAAGCTTTTGCACTTACACAGAGTTCTTCTTCAGGTCCAAATAACATAAATCAAGTCAAAAGACATTACCTCACCCACCTTGTCTCTTTAATATTCTGGGACCAACATAGCTACAATAACACTGCATGACTCTGAGAAGTTACTTTACACGTTAGCCGGAACATGATTATAAGGTTTCCTATGCTGTTTTTTCAGTTAGGTATTGTTCCTCTGTTCCCTACCTTCTCCCTGAAATGCCTGTTTTTTGCTGAAGCTGACAAGAGTAGTGTCACAGCCTCGCCAATTTCATTTTTATTTTCAGTCAGAAGTAAAGCCAAGGACCTCAGTACTTCCTGCTGAGGTGGAAGACTGCTGGAGGTTAGCTCAGCTATATTCTGTAGCAGTTTTTCATCTTTTAATGTCTGCAGCTTCTGAACCACTGAGGCTAGAATGTAAAAGAAAGAGATGTCAATATTCTCCTTTTGTTCATTTCTTCTCCCCATGTATTACGTTACTCCTTTTCACTTAAAATAGCTATCCACTGGCACAAAGAGGTGAAAAAATCCTGCTTCATTGAGCTGCCAGCATTGCAATGCTCTGACTTGGAGTGTTTTAATTTTTGGGCTGTGTATCGCAGATACTCTTGCTGAGAACTGGCATACATTCTCAACAGGAATAACGTGTGGATGTGCTAAATGGAATGTTAGGTATCTTATTCCCAGCCCAAAGTGAAATAATCAAATCTTACTGCAGCTAGAAAACCCAAGTTCTAATCAGTGATTGTAGCAAAGGAAACTTAATATCTTACGGGGAGAGTTGAGTTTGAGGCATGTTTTCCTTAGGCATGTTCTGTATCTAAGGCCACGTCCAGACTACCCGCCGTATCGGCGGGTTAAAATCGATTGCTCGGGGATCGATATATCGCATCAGACGCGATATATCGATCCCCGAGCGCGCTTATATCAATTCCGGAACTCCATCAACCCCAACGGAGTTCCAGAATCGACAGGGAGAGCCGCGAACATCGATCCCGCGCGGTGTGGACGGGTGAGTAATCCGATCTTAGATATTCGACTTCAGCTACGTTATTCACGTAGCTGAAGTTGCGTATCTAAGATCGATTTTCCCCCCCGTAGTGTGGACCAGCTCTAAGACCACATGTCTTGAGTGGCGTTTACACTGAACACTGATATCTGATTATAGTAATAGTGATGTTATATTGGTTATTAGTTTTTGTTTTGTTTTTTAGAAAAGTGACTAGACTCATGAGAGTGAGTGTCTAATAGCATTGGCTTCAGCCAGCCACATTGAGAGCACGCTTTGTGCAAGCTTCTCCACACAGCCCCATGGAAGCACTATGTGGGGAGGCCTTGCTTTGAATCAGATCTTCTCCTCTGCTATATATTGGTACCAAGGACATCATGTGCCAGTTTTTCCTGCCCACTTATGTCCATCTCTGCTGACAGCCCCTGCTAACACGCCTTAGTACTGAACATCTCTCCTATCCCAGTCCTTTGGCTTCTGTTGAGTAAAAGCTGGCAGCTATGCCAAGATGTGCTACTGTGTCATATAGAACAGGGAACTAGGAGGAGTCCATCAAACTCCATTTCAGATGCACTAGATTAACAACTGAAATTCACGTCTCCAGGAGCGAAAGTCTAGAGCATGATGGGCTGGGTCTCAACAGGTGCCAAGTGTCTGTTGCCCTGTTGAATTCACAGGGCTAGGTCTTCTGAAGTGCTGAGCACCTCTGGCAAGGCACAGAGTTTGCTCAACTTCCTCAGCACTTCCCAAGAGGGGCTCGGCACTTCATGAGATCGGTTCAAAAGGGATGATGGGCACAAAGAGACTGAAATCAGTAAAAGCTGTGGGCACTCAGCACCTTCCAAATTTTGGGACCAAACCAACAGTACCATCCAGCCCCAAAACATTAGTTCTTTCTACACACTTGTTTTTAATACTCATGAGCATGTAGGGTAGGGGAGGGGAGGAGGGAGTGTCAGTTGGACATTCCCGCCCCTTTATTCAGTATACACATGTGCCATTGAAATCCTATTCAAACAACCAAGGCAGTTGTTTCCCTCTTTTCCCTGTTAGTTAATGAAAAACCAGCCCAAGGGCTGAATTGTTTCATCTGCTGCTCAAAAGCACCTTGATACATTTCCCTTCTTCCAGCCAGAACTTAAACACTCTACCTTCTTTTGCAAGTTGCAACAAATAGCTTCCAAGGTCGCTAACACCGTTGCTGGCAAAATAATTGTAATACTGAAAAACTGTTAGGATTTCAGAGGGCAGACTGGATGAGAGGACTGGTTCTGTTCGGTCGAGGATCTGAGACAGCAGGATTCTGAATACTACGTGCAGCAAGAAAAGACAAAGGAACATTGTATTAACAAGAGCAAAAAACTTTAGGCAGAGAAAACACTGCAGTTAACTTGGTTTGACACTTTAAAACATGAAAGAAAGGTAGAACTTAAAAAAGAAAAGACACCTCCCAGCATCAGTATTTCTAATCTTCACTAAGGGCAACATTGTCCTCTGTCTGGGCCTCGTCTGTGTAATATCAGAGCTCCTCACAATCATTAATAGATTCTGTCCTGATGAAACTGTGTGAGGTAGGGAAGAACTATTGCCAACTTCCAGAAGTGGAACTGACCAGTTTGTGACTTGCCCTACATCACACAGGGTGTCTGTGGCTGTGGCAGCAATTGAAACTCTTGAATCCAATGCACCACCTTGTCCATTAGACCATCCTTTCTCTCCACCTGACAGTGCATTATTAAATAGAGGACCAAATGTTGTGCCCAGTTGCACCTCTGTAATACCACTGAAGTCAATGAAATTGCCTAGGAGCAGGAGTTGGCCTGGAGCATGGATCTTTTGCTATTTTATGTTCATACGCAAAGCTTCTATTGACATCAGTGTGAATTTGGCAGGCAGAACAGGCAAGACAATGACCTGGGCAGTGCAAATAAAGAATTTCCCCCTAATCTCTGACTAAACTAATGCACTATCAGAGCTAGCCATGCTTTTTTTTTTTTTTTTTTTTTTAAATAATCATGGGCTTTAAAACAGTTAATTTCTTTAGGTTTACTATCTTAGGCAAAATCTTCTGGCTTTACAAGTTGTGGTAAAAAAACCAAACATTTAAATCAGTTACTCTCAGGTAAGGTTTTTGAACCACATCCCAGTTGACTTCTGTGGGAGTGAAGAATTGTAACTGAAGATGAGCAAAACTTGGTCTCCGCATATTGGCATTTTTCAGAAGCCCACTACAAGACAGATTCTGCCAAATACACCTTGACTTATGGATAGAAATTTTGTTTTTTGAAGAATCTACCTGTTTCTGCAAGTCCTGGGCACTCTTCATTCACAGCTGTGGCAAAAGTGACATCCAGCTGCTTTATCATCTTGTCTGTAGAGGTATGATACACTCCTGTGGGACCCGTGCACTTAGTCCAGAAAGACAGCAGTGTTAACTTTTTATGAAATTCTGGAATTGCTGGGGAGGAAAAACAAAACCAGCGAAACAAAATTGCAGAGATCAGATTGCTGTGTTAATATAACAAAAACATAAGGGTAGATAAATACTTGTTCCCACCCCATGGCTGAATAGTTAACTTCCCAATGCACAGGAAGTGCCAGCTCATAGAGCTTTTAAGGAGTTTTGGCTTCCCAAAATGATGAAAGCAAGCTTGCTTCTGATCCAGTATTGGGAACTGGAAAATAGTTATTCAATTACCATGAAGTACCAAAGAGATGTGAGGTAACAGTGTGAACACAGGACTGGGAACCACAAACTCCAGAATTCTAAACCTGGCTCTGGCGCACACTCCTTTTAGGGCAACTCACCTAAGTGCTTTGCCTCTGTTTCTTGCTCAGCAGAATAATGCTAACAATATTTGCCTAGTCCACAGTGCTTGTGAGGATTAATAATATTTGTAAAGCTCTTTAAAGATGCTACAGAGCTTCTAAGTGTTAGTCAATAATGGTAATTAAAAGTAGTCTCCTAAACAAACTAGTCAGAGACGGTGTCATTCCTCTGATCCTGTAAACTAGACCTCCCCCAAATAATCTCAGCATTCTGGACAAGGAGAGGTGGAGGAAGAATCTGGCTTCTCAGAGGAGACCCCACACCAGTTGCTTTGGCAATATCCTTTACTACTGCAGCCATCTGCTTTTTTGTGTGTGGTAAAGGAAAGGAGGCACATTGGAAATAGTGAGCATCTCTCCCTTCTCCCCTTGCCTTTCTGGATATCCTACCTTAGCCCCGCCTGATGTCTCCTGCCACCATCTTTTGACTGATACCAGTCACTGTCCATTTGCATTTGCAACTGTGTGTGTCAACCTTTAGTGCAATGGAATTTACTAAAAGTGAGACAAATCACTGCTTAGGAAGACACACACACACACGCCCAGCCTTTCCAAAGAGCAAACCCCCTTACTGTTGCTTACCTTCAGTTACAGAGATGATGTTCCCCATGTTCTCACTACTGATCTCTGCAAGATTCTCCAATACTACGATCTCCTTGGACAGTTTTTCCAGGAGGTTTCTTACAACAAATGGAGTTTTACTGGAGAACACAATTTGCTAGTAAAGCAAGGGTAAAAAAAAATAAAAAATTACTGAACCCTACTAAGAGTCCTGAAGATGTTTCATCTTGCTGAAATAGTCTGATCTGAATACAGATATTTTTAATCTAAGAACTGTAGTGAGAAACTGATTGTTTGTAATTCAGAGGTTCTATAGTACACCTCAGGAATGGAGGTTGTTCATAACTGAACAAAACATTATGGTTCTTTCAAAATTTTACAGCTGAATATTGACTTAATACAGCTTTGAAACTTTACTATGCAGAAGAAAAATACTCATTTCCCTTTTTTAAAATAGTTTACATTTAACACAGTGTACTGTATTTGCTTTTTTGGGGGGGTCTCTGCTGCTGCCTGATTCTGTACTTCTGGTTCCAAGTAAGGTGTGTAGTTGTCTGGTCAGTTTTTAAACTCTGGTGTTTAACTCTTTAGGTTCTACTGCATAGTATCTCCTTAAAGCTTCTGTGTGTGTATGTCTTGCAGTTGTCTTGCTCACTGTTTCTTAGGGGCCCAATTTTTATGCCTATACTGAAATACCTAAATACTCATTTAAATAGCAAAGTGCTGCTTTAGGCACCCAACTCCTTCCATAGAGTTTAAGACTAGGGCAGAGCATTAGATCATCTAGTCTGACCACCTGCATAACATGTGCAGCCCATAGAATTTCATGCAGTTACTCCTATATTGAGCCCAATACCCTTCCTTATTCTATATGGCTGGGATTTAGCTCTCTAAATCAGCAAGATAATAGAAGCAGGACTTGATTTCCATTCTAGCAGAGTGAGCCTGTGGCCACTGGAAATAGATGCCCACTCTGTCTGTATGGGAATGAAGAGCCTAATGCAGTAAATGAGGCTCCAATATACAGTATTCCAATACAACAGGAAAACACTGATGTTCTCCAAAGGAGGCACCCTTCAGGAAGCAGAAGATCCTGGGACAAGTTTTTACTTTGGTTAGGGAGGGAAAACTTCCTGGAATGTATAACTATCCAGACTTGGTTCACACAGAGACTGGACTTCAGTGCAACATTCCACTGTGCTTCACACAGAGTTCAAAGCAAAGGTAGCATTTTACAGTTCCTGCATTTAAAGAATCATCTTGTTTTTTATACCCAAAATACCTTTTGCTTTTAAAAAACACACACATCTTGGTTGACTTCCAGTGGCCTGGGGTTTAGCTAGAGTTAACAGTGAATGTATGGGCTTCCATGTCAGCTCTGGAAAGCCTGTCACAGAACAAGGCTGACCTGCAACTGCTCTGAGTGTGGAGTGGAAGTCAGTGGCAGGATCAGTGCCAGGATTTGGGTCCAATGGGAAAGTGAATTGAGCGGTCTGCACTTTCTGTAGTGGACACCAGTAGTTCATGTCACAACTGCCCTATAGTTGCAAGTCTTGCGCTCAGCTCAGAAGAGGGCCAGGACTGGCATAACATAGGTCTGGCAGGTCACGACTGAGGCACATTAAAAGAGCTACATTTGCAGAAGCTTTCTTGGTGTCAGCCAGTCCCTCAACTGGTTCAGTCTAGCAGCACTCCTGCCTTGCTTTCACCCAGTACTAAATTCATCAGCCAATTTAAACTGTAAGTAGCTGGCACACAAAAGCCTCTAGGAATATTATAATAAAAATATAACCCAAAAGCAGTGGTACCTGAATGAGCTGTGTACAGTACTGTAAATGCTTAACTATTGTGATATCAAGACTCTCATTCCCTGTGGTCAGTGGGAGAGGACTTCCAGCTACACTGGTCCCAACTCCTGTGTCTTCAGTCAAAGCTTCACTAAGGTGCCCTCTGGCTTCTAGGTGATCTGACCTGTAACTGTTAATGCAGAAAGTTGGGTAAGGAGTTGATTTTCTTCTCATGCAGACAGAGCACATTAACTCAAAATGACTAACATCAGGCACATGAAGAATTGCTGCAAGCAGTGATCTGTAACCAAATAGCCGTTGATAAGCCAGAAACCTTTTAATAAATACATCGTATCTTAACTTGGCAGTAACATTGTGTAATGAATGTGGAATGATTGTACACATTTAAAAGACAAATTGCTTCCACAGTGGTCTACTTGTTTCTCCAGAACAATGCCTCTTTTGTGGAGAACTCACCAAGAAGTCTTTGAAATTTGCCCTTCTTAGCACTTGTTATTTTTTCATCTGTTGATATTATTAGTTACCAAATTGTTCCGGATTAAACTGCATTATTGATTTGTGGTTTATCAAAAATTAAACCATTAAGAACTCATTTCAGTGTTTTGCAGGCACCAGATTTAATTGTCAGTAAAAGAAAACATAGCTGGAATAAGAGACATGATGGTTCCATCTGCTGTTTTAGGCATAGTGTGTATAACAAACAGTTCACCATATTTTTTCCACATGATAATACTTATTCTCACTGTGTGTAAATCATTTCCATTTTCTTGTTGTTGCAACAATGTTCTCTCACGGTTTGAAAATAGGGCCCGATTCAGATTTCCAATATGCAAACACATATTTACATGTTTTAAAAATCACAGCACCTGCATGCCTTTAGGTGGACGCTCTAAACTATGCATTCAAATTCACCTAAAATCAGAGTAGGAACTGACGCTGCTTTCAAAAATCTTCATTAGGGAAAAAAAAGGAAACCTTTTCATTTTAAGCTAGTTCACTTAACTCATTGCTATGGTGCTTATATAAGGCCTGACTCTGCAGGCAGTTTTGTCATTCACATCAGCAGGAGCAGGATGAATTTAATAATGCCTAGGTTAGCAAGCAACGTAATCTGCATAATTTATTTCCATGTTAAGTCCAAGGTTGTTTTTTTTGGGGGGGGTGGGAGGGGAGTATGCAATGAGGTGGTTCTCTCCCCCACCCCCCATGGCAGAATGGTGATTGCTTGTTGTGCTGGAAAATCCCTTACAAGTGCTATGATGGGAAGTGGGAAATGTAGCTTCCCTTTTAGGAGACTGCGGTGTGTTCTTTGCTCGTTTTGCAGTCATATTTGCGGTGTGTAGACTTCTTGGGTCATGTTTTAGTTCTCCTCAGGTTACAAGTGTATACATGAGGATCTAATGATAAAACACAGTCAGCTTCACAAGGTGACATGACAGCACATAACAAACACACAACTACTTCTCTCACAAAGACAGTGGTGGAATGAGGGCAAGTAACATGCAGGGCCATGAACAAGTACCAGTCATCACTCTTGCATTCCAAAGGAAACCTACACCATGCAGTTTAAATCTGGCCCTGTGTTACTGTTACTGACAATCCTAATCCACTGCAAAGACTCATTGGGCTAGAGAGAAAAGACAAGGGTGGGAGGAAAAACAGAGAGGAATTAGTTACTAAATCCAAACCAAGGAAAACCAGGTCCAAACCTATATCAAGGAAGAAGCTCTGCAGATATTAAACTCAGTGTGCAAATTTATTACACTTCCCTTTTGGGGGGACAGAGTGTAGTTGTTTGAACAAGAAATTGATACCTGCATTTGCAGTGTTTCATGTGTGTTAACCACTAGAAAACCTCTTGATTTATAACTTCAAACATCTAGTTTCATCTTCCTTGATTAACGTGTGCACCAGGATCCTCTGTTAGTGACAAAGAACTAGTGTAGTGGCTTGCCTTGAGAAACACAAGCTGGCTGTCACTATTGACTTACCTAGTCTTCTCAGTCTCAGTGTCTGAAAATACTGAGTCAGCACCTCCTCCACCATTACAAACCTCATCACCTCCACCATCCTCATCATCAAAGTCAGAGGTGTTCAGGAAATCAAAGCTTTCTAAAGCACTTTCAACTGTTAGACTGACACTGGAGGACCTGCTTCGGTTTACTGCTGGCTTGCACTGCAAAGGCAGAACAAACCAGTGAACACCAAAAATATGTTTAACTACTGAAAAAAGGATAACATTGAAGTTTATAACTTTTTATATGCTTTAAAACTTAATTTTATTGGATTATATTAATTTCAAACCTTCATAAGAAATGCAATCAAAGTCTACACACTGAAAAAGTTCCAAATAGAAAACATGTCAGGGCTGGGGTTCAGCTCTGTCATACATTTCACTTAAAGTCAACTGAAAAGATCTTCAATGGCCTTAAAGAGGACAATCTGTTAATGAACATGTGGGAGGCTGAAAACGCAAGGCACATTCCATAGCAGTAATTTTAGGTACAAGAGCTTAATTACATGCATGCATTCAAGCTGTACTGGGCCAAATTCACTCCTGGGATAACGCCAATGGAGTTTAAATATGGTATGAATTTGGTCCCATCTCTCCAGATTACTGTACAGGACTGGAAGCAGGAGAAAAACAAGACATTCCTCTATCAAATATGGCACTGGACACTCCAGGAGACAAGGAGACTCCTAAAGGCAATATTATAACCCAGAAAGTAACAATTCCAACCAGAGATGCCTTCTTTTCATATCAATAGGGAGGAACTGAGTGAGAAACTCAGAACAACAGGGAGAAAATGTAAGTAAAGCTTCATGGCCTTTGTAAGAAATCTCTAAGACCCCAATCCTGCATAGTGATCCATGCAGGCAGACCCTGTGTTCAGCCATGCTGAAGTCAGTGGGGCTCTGCATGGGCACAGATGTTTGCTTGTGTGGATCATCTTGCAAGATCAGAGTTTAAGTTGGTAACTTGACTTAGGATCAGCTTCAGCAGTTTTGCAGAGCAATTTCTACAGTTGTAGCTATACTTATCATCATCATCAGAGATGGCTCGAAGCCACAAAGTATGGTTCCAGAACAGAACCTTCCCAAAAATTGGTGTTAAGATTCAGGGTTCTGGTTTAGCCCATTAGTGAGGGATGAGCTACCTGGGAAGTTCAGATCTGATTCCAGAACCACACTTTTCCACACCTTGGGGTGATTTGGAGTTTTGCATCTATGCCATCTGTACATAATATTAATACTTTAGCATTTACAGTATCTTACACCTTCAAAGGTTGTATAAGCATTAAACAAACAATCCTCACAACACCCCTGTGAGATAGGTATGTGTTATCCAGCCTTTCATTCAGTTTACATGTTTGATGGGCTAGTAATGCAGCTTCCTGTCCTGTACAAAATAAAACTCTAGCAACTGCACTATCAATTTTCTCTTCCTGCTGACACAGTCAAGAGAAGCTTTCTTCAGCTAGAACAAGCTTCTGTCTTGACCTTTTGAAGATGAAGTCCAGCAACTTGGTTAGTGACCCACAGTCTCAATCTTCAAGCAAATTAACAGGTTGAGTGGCGATCTCAAAGAAGCAATGGTCTCAAGAGTCCAAGTATCCCACCTGCACATGCATCCCCCCTCTGTTCCTTTGTATGATATGCTTCACCGACAGAGAAAATGAATATTTTCCCCTGCCCCAGTACTGTTCTGACAGCTGACCTCATTTGCACAAGCAGCAGAGCAGCTGGGAAGTTCAAAAATAACTGATACTTGTAGTCTCTCATGTACAAATCCACTTCGGAGCTAGTTCAGGGAGTCAGAGCAGGAGGAACGGGCTGTCAGAAAAGCACTTAACTTGGAAAAGTATCATGTAGCTGTAAATGCCAATGGAAACACAGATGTTAAAATGGTAACGCAAAAGGACAACCTCTCCCTCCTTTACTTAGTTATGCTCTTCTTCAATTATATGGCTAATTCTACACTACTCAGATCATTCCAACAGACTGTCTGGCATATGAATATGAAGCATTTGAAAGCAGTTATTCTCAATTAACTCTGTCCTCATGATAAAGAATCATGAATATCTTCATAGGGGAAAAAATGTGCATCACAGTGATTAGTGAAGAGCTGTGAAACAAATCTAAGGTTAAGACATTATGTACTTTAACATATGTAAAATACTTTTTCCTTTTAGCTTCAGTCTCATTCTTAGACTAATTACAGGATTTGTAACATTACTTAGTCCTGCCTTGAGTGCAGAGGACTGAACCAGAAGACCTCTTGAGGTCCCTTCCAATCCTACACTTCAGTGATTCTATGATTTAGATACTTAGGGATGTTAGTTACAGAGAAGCCTACATGATTTAAGAGCACAAGTCTCACTAACTTTCAGTAGACCTTGTGCTCCTAAGCCACCTAGACATTTTTGAACAATTCCATTCATCCAGGTATAGGGCCAGAACTTCAGCTGGTATAAACTGGCAGAGCTCTATTGATGTCAATAAAGACAGGCTGAATTATAGCAGCTGAGAATCTGGCCTGTAGATTTTTATGGATAGAAGGGACTGCTGTGATCTGACCTCCTGCATAACACAGGTCAGAGTTTCACTAAGTAATTTCTGCAGTGGAGGAAATTTATTCAATTATTTGTTGATTATGGTACCCCATTATTTTTTTCAGCTTCTATCTAATTAAATTAAAATACAAATTGCTCAAGAACGTAAGGTAATAGTAACCAAACTGAAAACAACATAGCTTTAAAATGTGTCACTCTAAAAGAGATGGTTGGTCAATCAAGGTTGGAGTGAAACAGTTGGTTTTAGGTATTTTTCCAGTGAGCTCTTGATAGACTAAAAAAACTGTACTTTGCTATTTACAATTAATAGGGTTGCTCATACTCATTCAGATTTTCTTTATGTTTATGTTTTCTGAAAATATACTTACTTTGAGAATATCATCCAGATGCATCACCTGCTGGTCCAGGTCCTGAAATTCTTTATACTGCTCCTTGTGTGGCTCAAGGGCTAGGAGAAGCCCCTGAAAGGCATCTTCTATGCTTCCATCTAAATAAGACTTATATCCTTCTGATTCACCACTTATTGATCCCTCACACTGCAGCCTTTCAGGTGTCATTGGAGCCTCTGCAGAGGTGAGCCTTTTTACCAGCTGTTTGGTGATGTTGCCTTCATAGGTGTCCAGTTCCACCGGTTTCAGCTCTGACACGTCATCTGTCTCCTGTAGAAGTGACACTGGGATACTAGAATCTATAAACAGGTTATCACTCCCAGGGCCTGGAGGCTTTTGATGAACTTCAGAAGCTACCCTGGAACTTTTCTTGTTCTCATGTACTGGTGTATGCTCTGGCTGTGACTTCAAGTCTTTTGACTCAGGTGTAGAGTCCAGGGATGAGTTTGTGCTGGAACTGTCCATTGCTGGGTTTTTTGAGGATTTGTGCTCTGGAGGTGTAACAGTAATTTCAGGACTGGAAGGGTCAAGGGCAGAGGCGGAATCTACAGCGATGGGTGGGGAAGCACAATCTCCATTGGGTATATCGCCAAAGCTGAACGATATTGGTCTTTTCTCAGTGCCTGCCATCCCATTTTCAAAGATGTCATCTGGCGAATTGGACTGCAGAGATAATGTAAACTTGTAAAAATAAAACACAAGGAATGCATCACACACGATACGTGTGTGTAAAAGAGAAAGAGAGACAAATTCAGCCCTGGCATAAGCTGACACATCTCCTGCGCATTTCAGTGGGAGTGCTACCGGCTACATCAGGTCTGGGAAACTTGGTCAGTATCTTTTCCGTTGGCAAACTAAACTGAGCCCACTATTGAGAGTGACACAACAGTAAGATCTGAACAGGTATAATTGGATTAATTCTTAGCAATTTAATTTTCATTATTCATTTTACTACTTCACATAGAAAAGCTTGTTCATTATTATATTGTTACAGTCCTTTTGTGCACGTCTGTACTCGTTTAGTGATTGCTCAGACTTCCTGTTTTGTTTTTTCCATTTCTAAAGCAATAAAAAAAAATCCTAGAATCACAAAGCTGTTTAACTAGCTCATGTTAATATTTAATATTACATGATTTTCAGGGACACACAATCTTACTCATGCAATACTTTTGACAAAAAAAATAATGTATTTGTTATACTAAGAGTAACTGGTGAACGTAGGTCACAAAGAAGTGGTCACCAACGTATCGATTGCGATTGACTGGTCAATCCTGGAGCCACTGCCAGTTGATCGTGATCTCTGGGCTGATAAAAGTCCAGCAAAGCAGTGGGGCTCCAGACAGGCTGCCTGCCTGCCATGGCTCCATGTTGCTCCAGAAAGTGGCTGGCTGCTGGCACAGCCCTGCAGCCCCTGGGAGCTGGGGGAAGCAGCTCCGTGCACTGCCCCCGCCCCCAGCACCGTCCCTGCAGCTCCCATTCAAAAAGTGATCTTGTGTGTAAAAAGGTTGGAGACCACTGACATAGAATCTCAAAGATAACAGAGAACTTGCATGATGCTTTTTCCACCAGTTCTCTGACAAACTGACAGGTAGAAGACAGTAGTGTATACAGACGGACAGAATTTTCTACATTTAGGTCTATGCAGTGGACCTCCGCTCTCCACATTTTACACATGTGCACATCTCTCACTGACCTCCATGGGAGTTTTATACATTGTAGGGGAAACAAAATTTAGGAGCCAAAACTTGCCATATAGATCTGACTGGAGAATTTCACCAGAATGCATTTAAAAAAATTTTTTAAAATAGCTTTTGGTTAGACAAGGCATCAGTAAAAAGGAGCAAAATGTATGAATATCTCACATTTAACTCTCCTTTAGTATAAATAATGTAGCATTAAAAAAAATCTCTACTACCTTCTTCACTATAAATAGGTTTGAGCCATCCTGGAGTTTCAGAACAAATTCTTCTGTTATTTTAACCAATCTTTGAAGTAGATAGTAGGAAATGAAACATAGAACATTAAAAGGATAAAAAAAATCACAGCAAAATGGGAAGTGTAAGAATCTCTTTAGAATGACATTGAAAGCCTACAATATAACGCTTGTTGTTTAACGTAGTCCTTACCCTAGAATGTTTTAAATTGCACGGCAAACTAGGTCTCAACTCACATATAAACACAACACAGATGAAAAATGACATATTTTGCTGACAATTTGCTGAAGAAAGCTGCAAGCATTTATACATTGGCTTAGTTTATAACATTAAAGCATCCAAAGTTCTACTGAACTTTTGCCCAGTTCTCTGTATCTTTCATTCTAAGTCTAAATATATTTCAGATTCTGTTTTTGTTTTTTGCTTTTTTCCATGTTCCATTTTTAAACTTTCTTTCAGTGCTAGAAGTCAGATTACAAGAAAAATATAGAGCATCGACCAAGCTAACTTCGCATTCCTAAAGACGGGTTGTCTGACTATCATTTGTAGCTTAATCTCTTCCCCATCCCTAGATAGGGGCTGTGATCCTGATCCTATTGAAGTCAATGGGAATTTGGCTATTGGCTTTCTTGAGAGCAGCACTGGGCTTATACTCATAGTCTCTCCCTTGCAACCAGTCAGCAAAGTAGATGATCTGTGATGCTAAAGATCAAACAGAGCATGCATGGAAATGAGGAAGCCACGTGCGCACTGAAACAATCATTCATTACACACACCCACACCAGCAAAACTCACATATTGCTCTAGCCCTGCTTTAGGCCTCAGCCTGAGAGATGGCAGGTCACTGAAAGAGCGACTGCGCTGCAGCCTGTCAAAGAAAGTGTCTTGCAGAGCATCTAAAACTGACAACTGCGGCCTGTCTTGTGGAGGATGTAGCCATTTCTTCAGCAATTAAAGCAAAAGGGGGAGTTAGTTGAATGCATCATAGTTACAGCACTTAAACGGCCAGCTTTAAAGATATTAATTGCAGGTGAAATTCACCTCAGTGCTAGGCCAATGCACTACTTAAATCCTACTTAACCCATCAAAATATAGTTTAAGTGGGACTTGTGCAGATCCTTTGCATAAGGGTGAATTTCACCTTGTGTTAGATTAAACAAACTAGGTTTATTCTAATTGTTTTAAACTGCTGTTGCCAAATAGACATACATTGTATAAAGTCTCCTCAAATATTACAAGCAGAAGTATGGGCATCCAATAACTGACCATATTATATTTTAGGGTTACAGGAACCTAAACATGCTTTACTTCTATGCTGAACAGCTAGAAGTGTGTTGCTTTTCATAGAGTTTAACATGGCATAATGATGAAGCTGGGAAAAATGCATTTTAAAGCAATTAAGCATTTACTATTTTGATGAGGTAGTGAGGGTCTCTTTACATAATTATGTGAGGCCAAACTTAACTTACAAAGAATGAGTGATTCTTGAAGGTAGGAGTTTCTGGAGTCCCTTGGCTATACGTGGACATTCTTCTTTGAAGAGCAGATGCCTTGTTCACATTGCCTGTGGATGGGGTCAAGTCCTCAACATCAAATGGGCTGTAGTAAATAAATAAATATATATCACCCTAGGTAGAATGAGACTGCATCACAATTACAGGGAAATTGTTTCCTTTGTTTATTATTATTCATTTAGTTCATTAGAATAATCTGCACCTGACACACAAGAAAAGTAATAGATTTTAGCAGCAAATCTAAAAAGGAGAATTCAGTTTTTAAGTGAAGCATTAAAGAGAAAATCTTGTTCATTGGACAGTTAGCTCAGAAGTGAGATTCTCATTTAGGATAAAAAGCAGTCCACTGCCAGGAATAATTTTATGTATGCTAATATGATGTGACTCCTACAGCATGAAGAATTTTCTTCCATTTGAGATGAGAGGTATCAAAAATAATTAGGAGTAAGGCGCTCTACTATTAATATAGCTGTTACATCACAATGGAATACAGAAGTTGTCATGACTGGTTTAATGTTTTATTGCATTATAAGATATAACATACACAAATGTAAATATTAAATACTTCACAGTTTGTTTAGAGAGGACTGGTAGATACTTCTTTAAAATGCCATAAAATCTTGCTTTGAATCCTTGCTCTATCATCCGGTGCTGCTTATTGCTGTGGAGTGAGCATGTCAAGGGATTTCCCACTACCCTGAAGCAATGTGTCAAGCATGTGAAGGCTAGTTTTTAATGCTCTGGGCCAAATCCTGTTCTTGGTTATTATGCTAGTGTAAATCTCCATTAAAATTTGCACCAGTGTAACTGAGATTTTCATGCATATAAGAAGGGCCCAATTTTGCCGTCAGATGTTTGTTTGATGAGGCAACATCTATATGCCCCCCATCACTGTAGCATTTGAATGCCCCAGTCTTTAATGTATTTATCCCCATAACACCTCTGTGAAGTGGAGAAGTGCTATTCTACCCTTTTGTACAGGTAGAGAACTGCACAAGCACACTAAGACCTTGTATACACTTGCGCCGATATGTCAAGTATGTGCTGCTACACTCTGCAGTGAGACAGGCTGTGTCCACACTCGTTACTGTGGTGTGTAGCTATAAATGACAGGAAAAGGCTCTGGCAGCGGGGCGGCAACAGGACACTATGCTGCTAAAAACAGCAGTGTAGACTTGGGAGGCACTCCCAGGGCCTGTAGAGAATAGGGTTGCCAATTTTGGCTGAATGTATTCCTGGAGGTTTGGCAACCCTGGTAGAGAGCCATGTAGGGTACACACACTAGGGTGTAGGGCAGTCTACATTATTCTGCTCAACTACGTTGTGCCTCACTGTCTACACTGCTGTTTACACCAGGGTTAGCTGAGTGTGCAGTGTCTATACTCTGCATGCTGCCCCAAATGTGGCTGTATCTTTAGTGACTGTCCCCAGGTCATATAGGAAGTCTATGGTAAAGCGGGGGTCACCACTGTCTACCAATGCTCTTCACCAGGGAAACAAGAGGATATGAGATTCTACTTGGCTTTGAGAAGCTGCTGACCCACTGAAAAGTAAAGCAGTTTTACTTACTACCAAGTAATTTCAAGGTTCAGCTTTATAGTGCCAAGGTCGTTAATGTCAACAGCTACCACCTGAGGCCGAGCTGCAAACAAGTCCTTTGTCTCACAAGTAACACTTCCCACTAGAGTGTGAGTAGCAAGTCCTTTTACTTCTGTGACCTGCAAGGGTAAAGAGCAATAGTATTTGGAACAGGGCCTCATATTCTATTTCAGCCTTATGGACAGCTTTTAGCAGCAGGTGGCTAGACAGTACAAATTGGTGTATTTACCTTAATAGAGATCAGCCCAACAATAAGAGGGAGGAAAACCATTTCTTCTCCATCCCAGCTTTGCTTGCCATTCACTTCAATTTTGCCTTTCAATTTCCATCGCTGGCGGCCATACCGCATGAAAATCTATGAGAAAGAAAAGTCCTCTTAGTTCCTTGGCATGCATGCTCTACCTGTTCTCAGCAGACAAATGTCAGACAAAGATATGAGGAAAACGGCAGTTTCTGAAATACACCTGAAGAATAGATGCTATGAATGCTGAACTCTGCATGGAGGAAATCTATGCTGAAAGGGCACTGCATTGAGTTCTCACATTCATTTCATAATGTAAACCTGCTCTCATAGCACTAGATGTCTTGCAGAAATACTTGCTCCTACTGATCCATAACCCAGGGCAGAAAGGGAAGGCAAACCCTTAATACCAGAAATTCCTTCCCTCTCAGCAGCTAGGGCTGAGAAAAAGGAGATGTCGATGTCATTAGTAATATTGCATCATTGCTAGAGACCTGAAAAGATTCAGGGATGAGATTTGCAAAAACACCACAAGTTGATACGCTTATGAGAAGCTTATCCGAATGACTTTAGGTGGCATGAGGAGTCCTGTTCTCTTCTCCCCACACAACCTCCTCTGGCCAAGAGACGGCAGCTTCACTTATCTGCTCTATTATCTCTGTATCTAGGGAACAGAATCACAGGGCTGGCCATCTACCTCTATTTTCAGGCACCAGGATTCTCTAGGGGCTGACAGGTTCTCTTGGGAAGACAAAAAGGAATCCTGCATGCTCCAAGATTTTGTGAATTCTGTGGCATAAACGTAAGTGAAGCCCCCTACCTAATGCTACATTTTAAAGCAGGGAGAACAGCAGGCCACCCTAGCTGGAGGATCTTGGTATGGAAGAATTAGGCTGCCTGGTCAGTCTTCTATAGAGAGAACCTGCCCCTAGCTAGTGAACTGTCTGCCCCCAATGGAGGACCTGCCACTGCAAATAAGAAATGGTGACTGGTGGATTAATAAGTGGGTTTTGGTAAAAGGGAGGGGTGGGCGGAATTCTTATCAAACTATTTCTAACTTCCAAAAGGTTCTGGTTGGTTTTGATCTGCATCTGATAAAAGTTGACATAAGGATGGCCATACTGAGTCAGTTCAAGGGTCCATCTAGTCCAGTATCCTGTCTCCACAAAGCAGTCATTAATGGTGTCTAGAGACTTTATTTCTGCATCCTGTCCTAGTTGACATGTACCCAGTTAATATGGGGGAGCTGAAATCCCCATTATTGAGTTTTCTATTTTTATAGCCTCTCTAATCAACCTGAGCATTTCACAGTCACCATCACCATCCTGGTCAAGTGGTTGGTAGTATATTCCTACTGCTATATTCTTATTATTCAAGCATGGAATTTCTATCCATAGAGATTCGGTGATACAGTTTGATTCATTTAAGATTTTTACTATATTTGACTCTATGCTTCCTTTCACATATAGTGCCACTCCCCAACCAGCACAACCTGTTCTGTCATTCCTATATATATTCTGCCCTGGTATTAATGTCCCATTGATATAGTGTTGCTCTAATAGATCTGGTCTATTCAATCTGCACTGACTGGATAAATGAGGCATCTTCTGCACAGAGGAATTGGAGACTTATGCTAAAAATGAGGTATTGTGAGACAAGATTTTTTTCTAAAACAAAGCTAAAGACCTATTGTTATCTTAATAGCCATCATCCAGTACTTTGGGTCTGATCTTGAAGTCTTCACCGTTGACACATTCAGTTAAAGACAACAGTGGGGCTTTTCTTGCTATATACCTGAGGAAAAAGCAGCTCTTTCCAGAGGTGTCACTACAAGAAGTTACTTTCAGGATCATGTACAAAGTGATGGAAATCCCGCCTCTTCCCCGCACCCCCATTTTACAGTAAGGGAACTGACATGATACTTACCTCATATTGATCTCCAGGACAAAGACGAGCAAAACCAGCCAGACCTAAGAGCAAATGACATTTGAGATCATTTTCAGAAGACACACTTTATTTAACACCTTCTTCCCTTTCTAGCTCCTTTTACTTGTATAAACTGAATGCTTAAGACCTGATCAAAACCCTAGCACTCCTTTTATGGCATCAGTGCAGTCATGCCATATGCATCAGCACTTTGTACATCCTTTCTGAAAGAATTGAACCCACCAGTATTTTTTACTGTTTGAAATTCAGGCTGCCTCTCTGGCTTCTATAAAGATCCCACAAATGGCAGGGAAGCTGCCGAGTTCATTTTTTGTTGCTGGGCAACATGAGAGTAGGATGCATTGGTAGCTGAGAGAGTAACCCAATCATGGATTTCGTTTGTTTGGTGTTTGAATGTCTGATTTATGCTCCTGGCTGGATTTTAGCTATGAAAACTTCCTACTAGCCCCTCAAATTCTTTAGTGCAGCTCTACAAATCAGTTAATAAGACAAGCCCCAAATCTCAAGTATCTTCTGGTGGATTGGAAATGCATTTCTTAGCCACTACTACAGCCCCCAGAAATGGAAATGCATCAAGAACCGAACAGCTTTAAAGGAGACATGACATAAGCTTACAACTTCGTTCTTTTTTCATGATTTCTGTGTCATGGTTTATTATAAATGGTGATCATGTGAAATGAACAAAACTATTTGAACGTAACGCAAGTATACAACAGTCATGCTAGAGAGATCTTGGATAACTTGCTGTCTGCTAGTTTGCTTTTTGTTTGATATACTCACTATCCAAACTGGTAATAAGAAAATGACAGTGCGTTTTTTCATTCTATTTTTTGTCCAGTGATATTTGTTATGCCACACGGTCAGATGGGGAATTTAATTATAAACTCCTGATAAAACTGAAACAGGTCACCACATTCAGCAACATGTAGCATCCTATATTGACATAAATGGCATGAGATACATGCCATGACATGTTTGGGGTCAAATTCTGCTGTTGGACACGCACATAGTTGCGACACCTCTAATAAATTCAAATGTTCAGTTGAATTGCATAAAGAAAGCTTAGATCTGCAAGTAAATTGCTTCCAATACCATATGCAATGTTGCCTGGTGTATTTTACACACACACACACACACACACACACACACACACACACACACACACACACACACACACACACACAAAATTGAGAGCGGAATCCAACCTTAGTTTGTACGGAGAGAACTTAGCTTTCAGGCAGTTAGTCAAGTGGTCACTAAGTACATAAACCTGGTGTTTTGCAGGCTTCCAATAATACTGTGTTCTATTCTCAAGTCTTGTCTGTAGATGGCAGCAATCCTTCACAAGCCTAATTTACCGTTTCAGTAAGATTTGATATAAGAATGCCAGTACTGCCAGCCCAACAACTGCTCAAAAACCATGAGTCGAGCCTCAAACAAATAATGAGATTGGTTAAAAATAATTAATCTGGGGGGTTCTTATTTGCCTTTTGCAGAGTCTTCAGGGTTCAAGTTTTCAAGCTTTTTTCTGTAAGCATGAGGGCTGAAAGCTTTATATTTAAAAAATAAAAAAGTGGAGATTCTCATGTAACCACATGACTTCAGAAGCTGAGGCTTTAAGAATAATATCTGATATCATGAGGCTGCTAAGAGTTGGCGTCATTGATAACTGCATTACATTTACTTGCAAACAGTTACCAAACTAAGATACAAATTATAACGAGCAGGAATCTTTTAAGATACTTTCTCTTCATAAATGCATAGGAGGTCGAGACACCAATTATATCACTCTCCCTGCCCATGCAAGACTGTTCCCTACAGCTACCGGACACATCTGCTATTTTTTCACAAGCCTAATTTAAATTGTCTCACATGAGGGAACTTCTTCCACTTTCTTGCAGACTCTCTTATCTCCTTATTAGGAAGCTATTGCTGATATTTGGCGTAAAAGTCTTCAACTTTATTTCATCCCATTACTCCTAATTAGACCTCTTTATAACACCCTAAACAATTCTTATATGGGCCCAATCACTATCGCATCTGAGTAGCTTACAAATTAATGTATCCTCTTAACACCTTGGTTAGGTAGGGAAGCATTATCCCTGTTCTACAGATGGGGAACTGCAGCACAGAAAAACTAATACCTCAGACGTATTAGTTACCTCACTCCCATGGATTTCAAAGGGAGTGAAGTGCCTAAATACCTTTGAGGATCTGTGCCTATGTGACTAACACAAAGTCCCATAGGAAATCTGGCAGAACAGAGAATCAAACTCAAGACTCTCTTAGAGTTCCAGTCTTCGCTGCCGTACCCACAAAACAAACCCTCTTTTTAAAAAACAAGAGGTATTTAGATCCAACCTACTGGAGGTAAACTCAATTATTTTACTACTGGTTGATCTATCGTGGGTCATTGTGTTAAGAATCTGGACTCAGACTCTTTCCTTTCACTTCTTTAGTGGGTTCTTTGAACAGAACGCAGCATATCCTCTACTCTCTCCTGAACACTGGGAGCAGAAGAACAAAGCAGCCCTCTTGTCAGGGCTCTTATTGCCTCCCACTTCCTAATTTATTTATTGTTTATAAATAATTTACATTTACTAGCACTCTGCTGATGCTCTCATCTCCATAAAGCTGCTCGTATCAGCTAACTTGGACTCTGCTGGGCAGTATCATTGAACATATTTTATGTAAATAAAAGAACATTTTCTTCATCCCAATAGAAGGGGTGGAGAGGAGAGGGTGGTATAAAACTGCAGCTCCATCTTCGTCTTTGATCAGGGGGATTGGCCTACAGCATTTGTTTGAGTGAAGGGACACAGAAGGGGGTGGTAGGGAAAGCAAGTCTGAAAAGCAGTATGAAAGCACTGGAGCTCTTGGTATTACTAGGCTAACCCGGTAGGGCCATGCCTCTCCTCTGTTGTTGTTCAAACAGCTACAGCTTGATCAAAGTATATTTCCATAGAGGTTGGGAGAGGAATACGGGGAGGCTAGTTGAGTTGATTGTGTGCCATCCCCTAGCACTTAGTGCTGTGACAGCACCTAGAGTACTGGAGATGGGTGGCACTCCATGGCACACATGTGGTGATGTTTAGTACCCATCCTTTAGGTGGGGGAGTTAATCCTGAATGGAAGGCTGGCACGGCCATTGTCCTTACTTCGTAAAACGATCGTGATTTTTTTTTTAACATCATATGTTATGAAAATAGAGCTAAATCTCTTTACCTTCTGACATTATTGTTTGTTCAGTGCAAATGGAGGAGACTGTGTTGCTCTACTGTTATTAATGCATGACACAAAATAAAAGTGATTTGCACTGAAATGACTGGGGACGTTTAAGCTTTTCAGAAATGTATATTTCAGCTCCACCCTTGGATCCTAGGGTTACAACAGTTTTGCTTAATCACCTGCATTGAACTTCCCAGAGAAAATTCTGATGATGCATCATTTATCATTTCTCTTCTCCCATTCTTTTATGTTAAGGGTTTCTGCATGTAATCAGGATTTTTAAGTACTCTGTTCCTGATGCTTATTCCTCACTGATGTGCATGGAATGAAGAATCAGGTTACCATAAAATCCCATTGATTTCACTGGAAGCTTAGGGTGTGCAAGAATGCAGGGTCAGGTCTTTGAAGTTATGCCATTTATGACAATCATTTCTACTGTGATCAGTGATGTCACAAACATCCCATTATGCACACATCAGTCTTGCAGGGATGCTGACTTCTAGAAGTAGCTTTTTGCATCATCTGTTCTTTTAATTGGTTTAGGGTGTACACACAGCAGTTTTATTTGTTACAGAACTAAGTTTACACTTTCCATTCATGGCATGTCTTATAGCCTTGGTTGTATCAGTGCATTCTGGAACACCAGACTGCCTCTCTGCTAGTGCCCAGCACTATTGCTGCAAGCAGGGGCTTTTAAATGGGAGACATTGGACTGTGGATGGAGTTAGGAGTGGTTAAGTGAGTACAATTGCAACACTTGTCACTTCCCATCTCCACTGGGGACAAACTATTGTAGGCTGAATCAATTCAGTGTGATCTTGGCTAAATCTAGATCTTGTCTCAGATGTTGCAACCTACTGATACAACCAATGTTTGTAAAATGCCTGCGAGAGAGTGGCACATGGAAGGCAAAGTCTTTTTATAGGTACTGCAAGCTCAAGATACTCCAATTGATATTTTCTGCAATGTCTTTTCATTTAGTGTGGACAGGAACTATGACATCAAGTGAGGAAAATACGTGAAAGCGGCAAAGAGTTCTGTGGCATCCAACAAAGTGGGTATTCACCCATGAAAGCTCATGCTCCAATACGTCTGTTAGTGTATAAGGTGCCACAGGATTCTTTGCTGCTTTTACAGATCCAGACTAACACGGCTACCCCTCTGACACTTGAAAATATACATAAGGAGCTTATGAATTTTTCAAAACAAAAATTTTGTTTTCATGAGTATCTTAGTGCTAATGTTTGACAAGAGTGAAGAAAAAGTGACAAGTAGAATTTAATTTTAAAAAGCTCTTTTCCAATTTTTACTTCAAGCACTGAGTCTTGAAACAAGACTTAATTCACTGAACCTGTTAAAGGCTGTATCTGTGCAAAAGTGCTTCTATTGTTTTCAGAATCATTAATCTTGTAGGAGGAAATCAGACCACGGTAAAAACACAGGACTTATGGCTGAAACATAGATTACACCCTCGAGCTAGGTAGGGGTCTTTCAAAAGTAAGGTGCTCCTACTCTCTTTTTTTAATTTTTACTCAAAAAACAAAAACACCCGCCTCCACCTCCCCGCAAAAAATCAATCTCTGCAAAGCTAAACGACTTTCAAACTTGGTATCAAAATAAGAAAACATTTTACAACCACATCACACATTCATCTTGATAACCAAAGCAATGCAGTCTAATTACCCCATCTCCCTGAAAAATAGAAGAATTGTCTTTGAAGAGCTCACTGTACAGATCTGAGCATCAAACTAGTATGATCAATTCTACTCGGTGTGAGTGTAAGTCAGGGTTCTGAAGGCTCAGCAATTGATGTGATGGGAAAAACAAACCTCTCATACATTAAACCTAAATTAGCTTTTGCTCTTAGAGCTTTCAGGAACACACACAGAGAGCTCTGGCAAGTCTGTTCATGCAGAAGGGTTGGGAGGGAGGCAATTACCTTTCATCTTGATGCAAAACTCTCCCAATAGGTTTTCCAGCTCTCCTTCAATGGTACACATGTTCTGTGTTGGAAAACGGAAGATTGACATCAGACCAACTTCCCACTTTTTTTTTAAACCACACACAAAAATAATAGTTTAGAAAGAAAAGATCCCACAATGTTCAGTAGATAAAAATAAGTATCTCAAATTAAAATCAACATGCCAGAGTAAGCCTGGAATAGACAGATGCAGCCCTATTGACTCCAGGTCAGCCAAGTCTGTTTACACTAAGGCTGAATTTGGCCCAGTGTTCTTCTTCTGTTGAATTATAATCCTTGCATTAGCAGAATGAAGTCTCTGCCATCATGGTGTAAGCTGATCATTTTCCCACCCCTCCCTCCAGCCAAGGATTTGTGCCAAAGTGGATCTCAACATGCTTTTATGCTTTGAGCTATGTGGAACACACTATGGACTCTTCCCAATGCATTCTCTGTATTTAAGGAGATTCCTATTACCTAGGAGCTGCGGTGGTTTTCACATCTTTCTATAGTTTTCCAGATCATGATGCAATCACATGTTAATAAAGTAGATTTGAGAATATTGAGTAAGATTAGAAAAGATGCAGCAGATGTCTTCACACAAATGGGTTCTAGGCTAATGGAAACTGTAATGTACTGAAATCTGCAGAATTGGGAAGAATTTAGTTGGGGTACAGAGAGACAGATTCAGAGCAGTCTTATGCCTTTTCCTGAACAGTGGCCCCAGGGCGCATGTTTAGATGGAAATACTGTAGTATTAAAATATAATTTCACTGTGCCCTCTCCATCCATCTCTGACAGAGTGACAAGCTTGTATTTGCAGGTCTCCTACTGCCCCATGGAAGTAAATATAAAATAGTCCCATAATATTTCTAATCAGTCAAATATTTCAAAAGTGAAAAGTAATTAGCTGTAGGGGCTGATCCTGCAGTCCTTATTCAGACAAAATTCCCATTGAAATCTATGGGAACACTCCCATTGATGTCAAGCAGTGCAGGACTGGACTACACAGAACAGCACATACCTCAGTGTATTCCTTGTAACTTCTGTTGATTTCAGACAAACTCTCTCGAGCCGCTTTGCTAGCAGGCGACATTGCAAATGCTTGCTTCATTTTGCTGGCACCGTCACAAAGACGTCTTTGGATACAATAGGCTTCGTACAGCTCATCCACCTAGCAGGAACAATGGAAGCACACTAAAATAAAGAAACCCAAAGGAATCATAAAATAGGTTCCATTAAAAGGAAATAGAACTGAACAATTCTGAATTTTTTTTTTTAGATACATCAGTGGGTAAACAACTGTAGTTTTGATGCCATCACATTACATTTAAAAAGGATGCAATATGGAAAAACATCCTCTGCTGTAAAACTTCAGCAAGACAGAGACTCAGCAATTTGTACTTTAGTTCTGCAGACCTCCAGCTACTGTTTTCCATTTTTATCTGGAATATGTAGAACTCTTTAAATCTCTTTTAAAAATCAATTTCAAGCTTATAAAAGAGCTTGGATTTGACAGCCCTCGGGAGTACTAATGTCCTCCGTTTGGTCTCAAAACCAAGGACAGCACAATAGTGGCAGTGGGAAAGTAGCTGAGTTTCCAAATAGAGCCTTGGCCACTATGCTGATGGCAGGTAGTGTCAGCGGTGAGTGCTGCAGTGTGAATGCCAAGACCTGGGTGGGGGCTGAGACAGATATTGCAATTGCATGCAATATCTTTGGGGACAGTATTGCATGAAAGCAATGAATGGTTTATGTATGATTATATTCTGCTCCACAAGGGAAGGTTACCACAGCTCCTCCAGTGACTAAAAACAGTGAGAGGTGGTTAAAGTGAATCAGTGAAACCAAACAACTCTAGAGAGGTATCACCCCCTGCTGTTATCTGTATATTCTGATTCAAGCTGGGTTTTCCAGAGACTAAGAGACAACGGAAAGGCTTTTGGGATAAAAGGATAAGCTTGAACTGACTCAGGGCCTTCTTTCTGATCCAGCAAACGGACAGGAGCTTCTCTCCCAGTGTGGGACCCAACCCTTGCAGAAGGGTTGTGAGGACTTTGACCTACAAGGGCTCTCAAAGACTGATGGTGACCTCGGATAAGCTTTTAGCATGCATGCAGGAGCTTTTATTTATTCATACTTTTCTGTGTAATGGCTTTACCTTAAGCAATAAAGATGTTTGCTGAGAAAAAGCTGGTAACCTGTAACTGCTGGCAATACACTGGTCATAAGCCTTGAGGAGAAAGCAAAGGCACTGGCCTTTAGACAGACTGGCTTGAGGGGATATCCGAGTGTAAGGGGACTATGCAGCTTAAAACTCCTGGAGTGGGCCACAGGGGGAGGGAGGATACAGATTCAGTTACGCTGAAACTGTGACAGAGGCTTTTAACTCATTTCATATAGACCACTGAACAGCCATTAGATAGTAACAACTTGGGTTAAGATGTTCAAAAGTAACTCTGAAAATCAGCCCCTTGAAAGTGTCTCACATTGGGCACCCAAGACCCCCTAATCACTTTTGGAAATTTTGGTCCTAGTTATCTAGGAATGTGGGCCAGTTTTAGATCATAAATTTAGAAGAAAAAAGCTCCCTATGCTATTATTAATTCCATAAGCTTATCCAACACTCCAACTGTGTTTTTCTTTTAAACCCTCATCCTTCGTGTGCACACTAGTTATAGCGGAGTTATTTGCAGGGGCTTGCAGCAGGGGGACTTCCACATGTTCGGATTCAGCAGCCAGCTGCAGGAGCTGAATCTGATTGTTTCATTAGTAAAACAAAGTTATTTTAAGAGATGGATTTTTTTCTGTGAAACTAAAACTACAAGTAGGTTGTCACATTAGTTCTTTCCACTGTTCCTGCTAACAGTGGACAAAATTCAGTTTTTATATATTCCACTTTTTCCTAGCGGATCATGCACTGCATCCTAATGCTGCTCAGTCGTGGATCTTTCACAGCAGAACTTGCCTCTATCAAAACTTGTGTTAACTTGACTTCATATACTACCTGCCACCATGACTGTATTTTATCTACATTAGAAATTAACCTGAACCAAAACCTGGATCCCCAAACTTTAGGAATGTTCAGATCCTAAATCAAAATGTCCCATTGAGCTCTATCTCTAACAATGCTGTTGCCTATATCCCAGTTGAATGGGAAACAAGAAGTGTGATTGAGTATACCCCCTCTGGGCCCCCTCCATCACAGTTTCAAAAATTGAAGTGTAAAAATCAGGCTAACAAGGCTGATTTGGGTTCATAATGGCAGATATAATTTATCTGAGGACCTGTAACTAAAACAGAAGTCAGTTTACAAGTAGAATACTTCAACAAAGATTAATAGAAGAAAAGGTAACTTTATTAACACTTCAGAATTACAAACCAAGCTTATCTGAGATGCAAGCCCTCTACACTTAATCTTTCCAGCTAGCAACCCTCTAGTCTCCATTCTAAAGAGCTACTATAAATAGTTGTCACTTGCTATTTATGTCCGTAATCAGGGTGGGGCCTACCCCTGTGCTCAGACTCTGTGTCTGCACATGTGAGCCCGGTTAAGATGAATTCATCTGCCACTGTAAAGATTCGCCACCTGTTACTGCACTTCCTGTTTTCCATGCTTTGTTTCCTGTATAGAATGACAACAGTACTTAGCATTGATAGGGCATTGCTGTTATCAGAATACAGCATAGTTTGTCCTTGTTCTGAAAGATTCTTCTGCTTCTATCCATTTAAAATCGATTTTCCTAAATAGCTGCCTAAGATCTGATGTTATAAAACTCTCGCACACAATAGTCTATTTATTTGTCACCATGGGTTATAGAGCAGTGAACAAACATACTGAACAAGTAGAGTTGTTTTTATTAGTTCCTCTTATGTTTAGGATCATTTCATAAACACAGAAACCAGTAGCTCTGTGCAGGATGTGGATGGCGTAGAAAGGATTTAGATAGAAAATGTACTTTAGGCTTTAATTTTGACATGAAGGTTACCAGCAAAGAAGTGTATTGTTTGGACAGAAAATTTCAACCTACTGTATTTTGTAAAGATTTGCTTTGAGCTGCGTGATTATGAGAACAATGAAATTAAAGTGTTTTTTGTATGCCTGGTCACTCTTGTATATAACAAGCAGTGTGTGTGTTTTTTAAATGAATCTCAGTAGACATTTCATCTATCATAAATGCATCTTTTGTCAAGTTGGGAAAAATGTTAATTGGTAGATATATTAATGACTAAAAGAAAATATACTGTGGGTTTGATTCTAAGCAGTGTAAATCTAGAGTAAACCGACTGACTTGGATGGAGTTATTCCAAGTATACACTGGTGTAACTGAGCAGAATTTGGCCCAGTGGAATAAAATGGTGTAAAAACTAGTGTTGAAATCCAGAGGACACTCGCAGTCTGACTGTGAGACTTTTAACATGCAGTAGATCAAATTGTGAACTTAAACTTCTTGCAGGTGCAAATGTACCTTTACCTGTACCTTTAAAATAAATGTATGATGAGATCTTAGCTTACCCATCAAGGGCCTGACCCTGCATTTCTTTTGCACCCATTATCAGTGGGCGTGTTTGGTGTGCATGTAGAACTGGCGAACCTCAGAAGTTTTAAAGCTTTTAAAAATCTTTTCTTTGTTTCTGTCTCAGGAGTTATTGCTGTAATTTAACTGCATTGGGGAGAGGCAGCGAAGCGGGTCCCTCTGGAGTGGAAGCTTTCACACTAGGCCCTGGGTAGGCAACCTATGGCACGCGAGCTGATTTTCAGTGGCACTCACACTGCCTGGGTCCTGACCACCAGTCTGGGGGGAGCTCTGCATTTTAATTTAATTTAAAATGAAGCTTCTTAAACATTTTAAAAATCTTATTTACTTTACATTCAACAATAGTTTAGTTATATATTATAGACTTATAGAAAGAGACCTTCTAAAAATGTTAACATGTATTACTGGCAGGCAAAACCTTAAATCAGTAAATAAATGAAGACTCGGCACACCAGTTCTGAAAAGTTGCTGACCCCTACTCTAGGCAATGGTTGATTTTCTTAATATAAAAGCAGAAGAAACATGATAGAATTGTTCATTACCATACTAATGTGGAACTCCAGCCTTCTCATATATCTTTCTATCGCTTTGATTTGCTGCAAAATAAATAAATAAATGAGGAATGAGAGATTTTTTTCACCCAATAGCTCAGATTATTGTATTTTTATAGATTCCTTGCAGAAATCTTCTCTTTAGCTGGTTTTCCTGTCTCAAGCCATTGTGAGCGTCAAAGAAACTCTTCTTCTCCAAACTGTGAAGCTTTCTTTCATTCTGAAGAGGTTTTGGTACATGAACCTCAGATCACGTGCTTTATCTTAACATAATTAGTTTTTCACTCAAAAGTAGAGCTAGTTGAATTTTTTCCATCCCAACCTATTTTGTCCAAAAATGGCTCTGACCAAAACACAAATTTTTGACAAATTTTCATTTAAAAATATTTTTTCAATTAAAAAAACCTGAAAATTTTTCATTTAAAATTTGTTGGTTTTCAGTAAAAAAAAAATAATTACATCAATCAGTTTTTGGTTTTCAAAATGCCAAAGTGTTACCAGAAGTTCTTTGAAAACTGAAAATGTTTTGATTTTTACATTTTTTTCCCTTTGTTGTTTAAAAAAAAAAAAAAGAAAGAAAAAATTTGACAGTTCCCTGTGAAGAACTGCCATTTTTCAACCAGCTCTACTCAAAAGCTTGAAGGCCTTTGCTTTTTGCAGGATCAGTAGTCAGCGTACAGACTAGAAATACTCTGAAGACTTGGTGAACCACTGGTGTACGTGGGCACAACGCCACTGAAGTGCCCTAGCAGTAAATTTGGCCCTCTCTTGTTCAGGAGTGGTGCCAGGGTTTTTGGCGCCCTAGGCGGGGGTCCTTCCGCGCCCCCAGTCGTTGGTGGCAATTCTGCAGCGGGCGGTCCTTCCGCGCTCCTGGTCTTCGGGGCACTTCAGCAGCAGGTCCCGGAGCGAGTGAAGGACGTGCCGCAGAATTGCCGCTGAAGTCCCAGAGTGCGGAAGGACCCCCTGCTGCTGAATTGCTGCCAAAGACTCGGAGCGCGGAAGGACCTCCCACCGCCGAATTGCCGCCGAGGGCGGCAAAATGCCACCCCCTCAAATCCTGGCACCATACGTGACCGCCGGCCCTGCTCTTGCTAAATGAAGAGGTGGCAGATGTATGTCCACACTCCAGAGCAAGTGCTGGCCGGAGCCAAGGCAGCTATCAGAGAGAGTTCTCCACTGACTTTCTTTATATTTTTCTCTAGAGTCTGTTTTGGGGGTAACCATTCTGTTTGTAACCTGCCTGAAGCAGGTTCTTTCTGAACTCTCTGTGGATTGTTTCTGACCCCTCAGGACTTGATCCTACTCCCATTGAAGTCAGTGGCAAATCCTGCCTGCCTCTCTCCCTCAGTGGTAGTATCTGATTAGAGAATCAGGTTCTGAGAAGCTCTTTGTGACAGTTGTCTCCAGGTCTGGGTATGTATCACTCAACTTTTAATGTTTTCTTTGCACACCACTGCCCCAGAGAGTAACGTACCTTGTCTAGATCATAGAGCACCCCCTGCAATAAAGAAAGGGAGATGATGATTAGCTTCAGAGGGGTAGCCGTGTTAGTCTGGATCTGTAAAAGCAGCGAAGAGTCCTGTGGCACCTTACAGACTAACAGAAGTTTTGGAGCACGAGCTTTCATGGGTGAATACATGCGTGCATCCGACTAAGTGGGTATTCACGCATGAAAGCTCATGCTCCAAAACGTCCGTTAGTCTATAAGGTGCCACAGGACTCTTTGCTGCTTTTGATGATTAGCTTGTGTATCATACTGTTCCACTGAATGATACACTCTCCCAGTGCCCTGTTATGTTTAAATAGCTGAAATATCAAACAGGATCCTGGGTTGGAGCTCACCTAGGGTTGTCAACAGTCCCTTAGTACAAGGGATGTCCCTTATTTTTTCATCTCTGTACAAGTTCAGGAGTTGCTGAGTGCAGCAAAAACCAGCAAGAAATACCCCTGCCAAATGAAGGCGAGTACTGTTTATTATTATTATTGGTGATGATGATAGTGGGAGGAGGAGCGGGGCGGGGGTGCTAAGAAAACAGTCCCTTATTTTTGAAATACAATGTTGGCAACCCTAGAAGAACTGCTTTTCTTTAAAACTCCCTTGTTCCCCCTTTTCCTCCGATACCTGGAAAAGGTTACCCTTGATCTGTGCAAGTAGCACAGAACACTTTATCATCTGAATCGTCGGATAACACATACCAGCCGTGAGTTTCTTTTCATGTCTTTTAACTGAGCAGTTAACTTATCCAGCTCTGTCTGGTGAACTTCCAGATACTCACTGTAAAGATAAACCAGAAAGGGAATCGTGAACTCTGCTACATTTCAGTACATAGGGTTCTGATCGCTGACCTCTGTGAAAGGAATATTTGTGTAACAAATAGCTATTCTCACCACATGCTGACTTAAACAAATACAACATGTTTACAGTGACCTGACTGTCATAAAAACTCTCCATATCTCCCTAGTCCTTGGCATGTCCAACCTTCATGTGCCACACCAACTAAACAAGCAATAGGAGCATTTCTTTAGCTCTTGAGTAACAGGTTAATGCTTTCAGGCACAGTTAACAGCTGGGTTTTGTGAGAACTAAGCTGCTGTTTAGTTTGTGGGCTGCCTCTGTCCAATCACTGTCCTTGTACCTATCTAACAAAGGCATTACTATGTTCTGTGATGTTATCTTGTATCATATTGTGTGGTGTGACTCTCCTATGTGATGGCAGGCAAATCTGGAGCAACAGTCTTGAGATGAAATCTTGACCCTATTGAAGTCAATGGGAGTCATGCCATTGACTTTAATAGAGTCAGGATTTTGCCCAGTGTGTTTTTGCTTCCTGTGCATATGTGGGTTTAATACAGGAGAGTAGAAGTCAGCAGTTGGATTTACCCTACCATGCCTGAGGCTCCTCACTCCCATGGCCCATTGCTTTCCACTCTAAAGTAGTAAAGAAAGCTTCAGACATCCAGTGATAAATTCTCTTACTCCAATCCATTCTTTAAGGCCCTGTAGACCTCTTCCATCCTTTGAGGCTGGGGCTCTTTGGAGGTGGTGCTGTTCTTATGCCCCAAATTGTGCGTTTTCTTCACCTTTGCTTGGGGCTTCTTAAGTGCAGAGGAATTTTCAACAAAGGAGTTACACCTGCAAAATGGACATGAAAGGAAAACACTATAAATCACAATGATCTCAAAGGACTATTGCCTGACGTTATCTCTTTGGGCTTAAAGTAATCTTCTTATAGTAGTGCTGTTGGAGGACTGTTTGTTTACAGGTTAATAGGTCTGAGCTGTATTGAGCAGTCTTGTGCTCAGGCTATCAGCATCTGATGTGCCAGTTGCTGAGACTTGAATGCCTGTCTGGTAAACAATAGTTTATGCCTGAGGCTTGCTCATAGCAGACAGCTCTGTACATCTTATACTGGGTCTGTCCTATCCAGCAATGCTAGGGAATCCTAGAGTAATGGGATTGAAAGGGACCTTGAGAGGTCTTCTAGTCCAGTCCCCTGCAGCAGTGCCTAAGCTACACCCAGTTGGTGAGAACAAAGGCAATTTTAATAATACAAAACCTATATGCTACTAAACAGCGCTGTCTTGATATTTGTCCAGTGCACAGCACAACCGTGCTCTTATCTCACCCACAGCCTCTAGGCACTATGGCACTGCAAATAAATAATAATTTTACTATATTATATGAATCACACTCCTATGGCTTCTGAAAATTCCCACTGAATTCTTTTCTTCTTGTTCCCTGCTTCACTGAAAGCTTAAAAAAAAAAAAAAGGGCAGGATTTAATCAAGTTAGCAGTAACTTATGTCTACACAGCCCCTGGAAGCGAACTTCCCAGCCTGGATCAACAGACTCAGCTAAGCTAGTGGGTCTTGCACAATAGCTCTAAAAAACATCTGGGTAGACAGCATTTTGAAGTTGTGGCTGGGGTTCCGAAGCCAGGGAGGGAGTGGGTTTCAGACAGTTCTGGACATTTTACATGTTGAAAAGATCACAACTGTATAATTTAATGGACTAAAATCTATACTCTGGGATGCCAGCAAAATTTCTCTGAGATTGAGGCCAGAGGGTGAACCCTATATCAATAAAACCAACGCCCAATAGATTCCCGGCAGTGGAGAGACAGGGTGTCTTCATACTTTATTCTCCATGCAAGACAGTGGAGTTGCAGGGAGAATAAACAGACAGTCTGACCTACAGCACACAAATTCAACTCTGAGGACAGAAACCAAAAATTTTCCAGTCTCCAAAGCGAGTTTCAATTCTTGAGCTGAAAGCTTCCCCCCCAAAAGATGGTACTTGCCTGGATCGTCTTTCTTGAAGACCGCTGAAGCCAGCGAAGGATTGACTTCTGATAATCCCATTGGGACCACCTGGGGAGAATGAATGTGATCCTACTGACATGATTTCCGGGAGCCTGGAAGATATTCCTGCAAGATAATAAAAGGTTAGTGACAGTGGTAAGCTACAGACAGGTTGAAGACAGAGAGGATACTGCATTCATCGGAAGTGATAAAGGGTAAATTAATCCCACAAGGTGAATAGTGTCATGAGATGATTAGATGTTTACAAGCCTGACTCTTGATAATCTGTTTGTACTGACAGCTCAGTTTTCAGAACAACAGGAACATCTGCAAAGGCATTTTCTCTATTTAATTCTCACAGAAAATACAAAGGATGGTTAGAGTTTTGCAGTTGATTTATTCACGTTACTAAGCAATGCCCTTCTCAGAACTAAACTCTAGCAACTTGCACATCTCTTGTGAATTCCAGGATAACATCTATGGACCAACCCAAGAGCAGTTTTCTTGAAAGAATTACATTCTAGATGTAAAAACACAGGCTAGAGAGAAAAATGTAGTCCATTGGTTTTAGTACAGGATTGGAAGCCAGCATCTTCTGAAGGCTAATCCTAATTCTGACACAGGCTACCCCTTTAGCCTGGGACTAGTCATTTAAACCCTCTGCCTCAGTCTCCTCATCTGTGAAATCGGAATACATAGTTACCTGCATCATAGGGATTACTATGTGTTGAGAGCCCTGAAGATTAAACAGGTTAGGTATTATTACGAAGACAATGATGAGGATTCATTGAAACATATTAGTCCTAAACCTGTCCTCTTAGCTTTCCTTATCTCAGTAACTGTTAGTGTCTTATTGCAGAGAGAGATGGGGTAGGGGGAGATAATGTGGGTGTATTGCAGGAACTCTGGGAAGGGAAGGGAATTATCTGTGTAGGGTGATAGAGAGGGAAAGTGCACTGTCAATTCACCAGACTGTCTCTGCTATCTTCTGTGGCAAGAATGTTGTCTATCCCATTCAGCATCCTAAGTGAAATGAACTGGAGATTTCAGTTCATTTCCTAGTAGTATTTTTTTTTTTAACGTGGACACCTATCTAGCACAACTGACTCTTTAGCAACCTCAGCAGAGAGGCAGGGGCTGAATGTGCAGTCGGGGAGACTGAACGGCCCTCTTACCCCTAGGCTTGCTGAACAACACTGAAGCACCAAGGCAAGGCATTGTGGTTCAGACTACGCTGTTCTTGCTGTCCGGTGGGAAGAGGACTGCTCCTTGGGCTGATAATCTAGGACCTTTCACAAGCATTAAATGAACTTACTAAAAATAGGCACCGGAGATATGTAGTAGCTTTATCCTTACTGCATTTCAAATGCACTAGATGAAGAAAGTTAATTCTATTTTTGAAATGTCACAGGCAGCCCAGTTATATTTTGATTAGTAACTTTAAAATGGCCAAATACTCTTTCAGATTTCATTAATCACCACTGGCAGCTTTGACTTCTCCTATACAATTTCAGAAGGAATTCTATTTAGCACGAAAGGGTGCTTCTACAAGTAGCTTTGTGAAGCTCTGCCCACAGTATTTCCAGCCCCAGGAATATTGTCACTATTACTAACCTGAAGATTTCTGTGTGATGCAGCCAGCATTGATCTTTGTGTTTCAAAAGCCAGAACTGATTGGATTCTCATGGTTAGTCAATCCAGAGTAAATATGATCTTGGTTTTGTGATATGCTGGTCTTGTAATTGCATCAGGCTGTGACCATCTTTCATCTTTACCATAACTAGTAGATAACTGTGATCTTTGTTAAAGAGCCCTAAGAATCTCTATTAATATCTTAATGAACTTTGTGAGTCTTATTTTTTTGTGAGCAGGAACCTGGAGCGTCTGCCTTAAAATGGACTAAAAGTACTGTATTACAGAGTATACAGAACGCATATTAGGTATTATACTAGTTATAGCTTATTAGCCAAATCTTCAGATGCATGCAGGGCATATGTGAAAAGGAATTAATAGCATTTTAGTGTAATATTTTAGGAATATGACACTTGCAAAACTTTGTGCCATGCCCCCTCTCACAGGGCTTCCACAGATGCCTTCTGTACATCTGTGTCTGTGCCATAACTGCATGAAATCTTATATCAATGCCTTTTCGTTAGACCTGTAATGCTGTATTATTAAGTAGAGCAGTAACTATTAATAAGAAGAAAATTTTGATCTAATTTATGTAATGGCATAAATTTCCTCTATGTATTGCTGGAGATACTCCAGCTTGACATCAGATTAACTGAGACCAGAATCAGGCCCTATGTTAGGATCCAGTCCTTCAAGACACTGGGCACCTCCTGTAGAGTGCAGTTTCTCGGCTTCCATTTGATGATGCTTAGTACCTGGCAGGAGCACCTTACAGGATCAAACTCCCATATATGAATACAGTACAGAGTCTAAGCATTGATTAGAGTTTGAGTCAAGTAGTTTAAACCCAGCTGAGAAACAATAGAGACATAATAGGGAACAATCTGATTACAGTACTTTCGGGTACCATGCTGCAAGTTTAAGATGTTCTCTCTATTTTCTCAAATGACTTTAAACTGGCTAATCTGTGTGCTGCATGCTGCAATTTGTATTGCTTTAAAAACAGATCCAAATCAGTAGTAATTGTTCAGTGTTTGCCTGATTTGACATGATGATTAGTGCATCCCCAGACAGACTCTAGAGATAATATTTTTACTTCAAGGTCCCAGAGAGACAGACAAGGTTTTCATCTTGAGGCTAAAAGACCAAAAACATCAAGACACTTGATCGTGGCCTTGGATAAGCCAAGAGACTACTCACACTTGATCTTAGCTCACAGAGAGCCGAGAAGCGATATGGTGTGAAGGTAAAAGATAAACGGCTCTGACAGTCAGCTGGGTTCAACTGCAGTAACATTTATACAGATCATCAACATTCCTCAAAAAATAAGCAAAACAAAAACAAAGAAAGTTTGGTATTAGTTATGAGGACCTGGGCAATATCTGATGAGGTACTGCAAATTCAAAACTCTACTCAAAATGCTAACACACACTACAACAATTATCTATTCCATCAGGTCCCTATTAGTCACAAAAGAGTAAAAACCTTAGTGTGACAATGTGTTGATTTAATAAATATTTATCAGTCTAAAAGAAAATATTTCCTGAATGTTTGTGTATGATAGATACACACACAAATATTTTCAGTTGTCATCAGTAAAAAGGAAATAAAAGATTTTTAAAAGGTCATTTTCCACCTAACTTTTTTTGTTAAAAACATTTTGACCAACTTTACTCTTCATATTTCATGCTGATTTATTAGCTGTGAATCTGCTTGTGAAATCCACGACATGTGGAACAAATACAATTGATGTTTACTTTAAGACCTGTCTATATCTACTTTTGCATTGTCTTTGTATGAAATGGAAAGAATCCAACTCACCTCTCAGATCTGGCAGTTAGAAGGAATACATCTTTTTATTTTTGAACTGAGCAAATTAAAAATGGGAGGAACAGAGACAACAAATATAGATCCCCCACAATGCCATGAATTGAGTCACTTTTCAGAATAAAATAGCATTTTACGATGAGTCTGTTAGTATAGGCTGAAAATATACCAGTCATTTGACAGGATTTGACTCCTAATTTTATAACTTGTGATTATTTCTGTGTTTGGGGGGGGGGGGGAATTCCTCTCTGCAGCAGAGCTTCCAATACAGCCCATGAGCTGGGACTGTCAGAGGAATAGTTTCTCTTTGAATAATTTTAAATCTTGCTTTAATAATTTTAAATCTGCAAAATCCAGTTAGATTTCAGAGTTGTACTTTTATAGATTGCAAACACTATCTATATTTCAGATTTAAGCTGATTTCACTGAAGCCTAAATATTTTCAATTGGCCCTACAGACTCTCACATATTCTCTCCAGCAGAAGTCATTTAGTTTTAGATTTGCTTAGACAATCATGGTGTATAGGTTACATATTGATTTGATTACTTGTAATATTTAGAATTAAGTGTATTTCAGGTAATGGGTGTTTACATAGTTGTATATTACTTTCTATTTTCCCTAAATATTTTAAATAATTTATTAACATATTTTTAACACGCAGTCTTTGAAAGAGACCATCCCTGAATTTCATAAGACAGCCATATGTTAGCTAAATATAAATAACATATTAATGAAAGGTGTGAACAAGAGAGAACCACAAAAGATACAGTCTCACAGACCTGCTAATGATATCAATATTGGGATCTCTATTGAAGGGAAACCTTTTGTGTTTTGATCAATCATCTTTTGGTGCCAACTGCAGTAGGTGTAAGTATAACTTATTTTAAGTCAATGGGAGTTTTGCCTCTGACTTAAACAGAAGCCAGAGTAGGTCCGAGGAAAGTACAGGGGTTGCTGAATGGAGCATGGGAAATCTTAGCAACAGAGGAAAATAACTGAAAACAAAAACATCCAAGGACTTGAGAATTATTTAACAATTAGGATGCCCTACATTCTCTACGTAGAGAAAAAATGAATTCCTAGCCAGTAAATCCTGACTTCCCTTTTTGGTGTATGTAAATTGGACTTGATCCTGTAAGAGAAGCGTCTTGTATGTTCATTAATATACCGTAATTACCATAAGGCCAAATCTTCAAGAGTTTACTCAGGCAAATCTATTGACTTCAGTGGGATCCCATGACGATTAAAATTAGTGAGAAGGTTTTTGTTTGTTCTCTGTGATGACTGAATTCCAAATGTAATAGTTACCTGATATACTGATGTACTTTACAAGTGGAATGTTTTCCCCTCTCTTAATATAAAGTGTATTTTGAAAATAAGATTAGATCAAAATACAACTAAGGTTTAAGAGTTCCGTATTAGTTTTAAATCAATTAATGCTATTATATTTCAAGACGTGGTGTTGATGGATCACTGGTATTTGATTTTAAAATGATCTACTTAAAGCAAATATAAATATACACTATAGATTAGCATAATTTAATACACTTAGTATTGCCTACACTAGTTGTACATTAGCACAGTCTCAACATAAGAAATGTGAACAGATTTCCCCACCCCCCACTTCTCAGTGACAGCTGATAGCAGGAAACTGCAGATAATTGACAATGTCTCTGTCCCTGGGGAAATAAAAGCTCCATCTCTCCTTCCATTATAGAAACATTGGTGAAGCAGCTGGGTCTAAGCTAATTAGAAGGGAAGGTATTGGAGGGAATAGTCTTTCTACAGAAGGACTCCTTTTCAACCAGTATGAGTATGGACTTAGTTTTCTATAATGCCAGAATATTTGATAACCAGTGTTTACTTAGACCAGAGCTGAGAGTGGTAAATATACTCACAAACGTGTTCGCTAAATCTGACTGATGATACAGTAGTGGCTGTACACTTCTACCCTTTTTGTTTGTTTTTCCCCTGAACAATTCAGGTAACTGCATTTTGTTCACCTACATTTTTGTGGAGGACCTATTGTGGGTATACATGTGCAAGTGAGCATATAAACAGGCAAATAACTCTTGGCACTGTGAAGGCTCCCCCAGCCACCTGATATATACTGACTTCCAGGGCGGGTGCAAGGATGTTTCGCGCCCTAGGCGAAACTTCCACTCTGCGTGCTGTCCCCGCCCCGAGCCCTGTGGAAGCTCTTCGCCCCCCTCCGCCCTAAGGCGACCCCCCGCGGCAGCTCCCCACCTCTCCTCCGCCCTGAGGCACCCCCCCGCCCGTGACAGCTCCCCCCATCCCAGGGAGCCATGCGGCAGCTCCCCGTCCCAGCTCACCTCTGCTCCACCTCCTCCCTGAGCACACCGTCGTCACTCCACTTCTCCCGCCTCCCAGGCTTGCGGCACCAATCAGCTGTTTGGTGCTGCAAGCCTGGGAGGGAGAGAAGCAGAGTGGGGCGGCGTGCTCAGGGGTGGTGGCGCAGCAGAGGTGAGCTGGGGCGGGGAGCTGTTCCCGTGTGCTGCACCCCCCCCCCCCCTTGCTGCAGGCGGCCCTCCCTGCACCCCCCTGCCCCAGCTCCCTCTGCCTAAATGCTGAGGATGACCAGGGTGGCCAAAGATCCAGCCACCGAAGGACCTGAAATGTCACTCCCCAATGCTAGTGCCCTAGGCGACCACCTAGGTCGCCTAATGGGTTGCACTGGCCCTGCTGACTTCCTGTGTTTTGGAGTTAGAATAATAGAGGCAGAAAGACCATAAATAGGACAGTGAGAAAATCTGTGATTTTCAAACAGGTTACGTCAATACAAATAAGTGATTATTTAATAGCAGCAGCAGCAGCAGCGAGTAGGATGAGTTAAAAGAGAGAGGAGATAGCGGGGATCAGACAGCAGCAAACTCCCTTGCCTGGAGATACATGATCCAGCCCCAGAATTTAGAATGAGGTGTCTACACTGAGGCCAGATATGAAGGTAGGTGGAATCTGCACCCAGGGCCAATGACTGTATAGAACCATCTTTACACAAGGCCACATGTATGGTCCTGCAAACAGATGCAGCTACCAATGCAGCTTCGGAAAGGTTGCTGACAGGAACGCAGACCATTGGCCTTGTGTCCATCATCAGGAAAAGTCAGGACTAGCAGTAGCAGTGCCAGTCAGGAAGGCACACCAACAAGCACAACAATTATCAAGTGTGAACATAAGAGAAAACTGCATGTAGATCCCTCTAGACTGCCACATACATCTGGCTTGTATCTTTTTCTCTGCCGCGGCAGGGGAGGAGCTCGGCTATTTTTAAATCTGAGGTTCACACAAGTAGCCAAATACAGTACTCCTGTGCCAAGGAAGACAGAAAGGTACTAAGGGGATGCTGACGTCTAACAAAGTCATATCTGAGGATAGAATTTGGCCTAGGAGTAGAATTTAGCCCTGTGAGTTTATCCCCTTTACTAAAGATATACTGTGTACTAGACCCTATCCAAGTTTCACTGAAATCAGTGGGCATCTTCCTGTTAATTTCAATGGCAGTTGGACCAGGCTGATACTGTGCTTTCCATGGCTGAAGTGATTTGTGTATTTGGAGTCTTGGCCATTCACCAAGGATTCTTTTAGACTCTGGCTCTTTTGGGATAACTGATTTATTTAGAGTGGATCCTTTTAACATCTCTCTGTGTTATATCAATGGAAAGTTTACTTGTCCCTTTGTGAAAGAGATGATCATTTTAACCATTTGTGACATTGCTAGTTAGTCAACGGTTACTTCAATAGGGGCGTAAAGGGGCACACACCACCGGTGCTCCCTGCTGGTTAGGCAGAAGTGTGGCAGTTTGTCTCCCTCCCAGAACTGTAACTGGAAAGGTGGGGTGATGTCAATCTTGTGGGGTCTGTCTCTTCTTTGGTGACTCAGCCCTCTGGCTGGATCACACATTCCAGTCCAGGCTTTTCAGCATATACCAAAAGAAAGTCTAGTCACAGAGGAGTCTTTCAGCATCCTCACAGGCTTCAGGGCTTCCACCTTAGTTCACCTTAGAACTTGAGGTCTGGGCCTTTGAACATTCAGGGCCTTCCCCAGCTAGATTCTCCACTGAGGTAAAGGAGATTTGTGGGAGTTGGTCGGGAAATCTACACTCACGCTTTCCACTGGGCTCCAATCCAAGGTGCAATGGTGGACAGCTAAGTCCTGCACCTCAGAGTGCTAAGCAGCTGCTTCTCTGGATCCCTTTCTACTTAAGTATCCTCCCCTCCTCTCTAAATTAAAGAACCACAAATAAAGTTTGACTTTCACAATCAGTCACCAATCTCTCCTTTGCAGGCTTTATCAGGACTCTGTGTTGCCAGGTGTCAGGCAATGAGAGCTCCTCAGCACTACTTCCCAGAGCTCAGAGCAGAGATCTACCCCCTTCCACCACCTGCTTCCTTCTGAGCTGCCATGCTTCCCTTTTTAAATGCCACCTCCAGCGTGTGTAGGCTTTACAGGTGCAGTAGCTTAGGGCTGCCTGAGCCCAGAGCTGTTCCTTAACCCCTTGTTCACCAGTGTGGGGTTTGTATGCCCTATCACAAGGGATTAAAAGGCAGTCACTTCCAGACTTCTCTTGTAAGCAAATATTGTATGCCATGAGCCTTATCGTAGGTAAAATAAATGAACAGACACACAATTCTCCCATGGCTGGAACTTGCTTGCAAAAAATTTTTTTGTATAAAAAGGAGGAGTGGGGGAGGAAGATACCATTAGAAAGGAAAACGAACACCAATCACTTTCTTCAAACATATAGTTATTGTAACTAAAACTAGAGGCGGTTCATTGGCACAGCACCGGGGCCTTGTGGTAGGTGTTCCGCAGCTCCTCCACTTTGACCCTGCACTGCAGTGTGTCCCGCTCATGGCCCCTTTCTGACATGCATTGTGAAATCTGTCCATATGTATCATAATTGCTATGGCAGGAGCGCAGTTGGGACTGGACAGCCTCCTCTCCCCAAATGCTGATGAGGTCCAGCAGCTTGGCATTGCTCCAAGCAGGGGATTGCCTGGGTACGTGGAGCAGGCGTGGCCACCTGGAAAGATGCGCTAAGACCACTTCACACATCACCAAGCAAACAGGAAGGGGATTTTCAAAATTCCAAAGGAATTTAAGGGGTGAGGCTACAGTTGGTCACCTGCGGGCAGGTCGGTAGAGTTCAAACCGATGATCAGAAAGGGGAGAACATGCATTGTGGGACACCTCCCAGAGGCCAATCCCAGCACTGTAATCGAGCAGGATGTCTCCACTGGCACCGTGGTGCTATATCCCCGGGGCAGAAAGTTGTATGCCTCTTGTTGGGCTTTTTTTTTTTTTTTAAACAGAGCTGCAACTGTGCAGTTTCTGTGCACTAAGTGGCTTGGCAGTGTACATACCTCGGGAGTCACAATGCAGAAAGCTGCTTTACGGCACAGAAACTTGCCAGTGTAGACAAGGCCTGAGAATGGTCTTCCAGCCACTTGTGCATCCAACTTATAGTAGGTTCATATAGGCTATATTTCTCTAGTTTGTTTATGAGAAGGCCATATGAGACAGTTTCAAAAGTCATATCTCAAGTTCAGTAAGGCATCTATGCTTCTCTCCTATCCACAAACCTTGTTACCCTGTCAAACAGGGATATTAGGTTGGTTTGACATGATTTGCTCTTGACAATTCCATGCTGACTGTATCTTCTAGGTGATTATACATTGATGGTTTGACTATTTGCTCCATTATCTTTTTCAGGTACTGAAGTTAAGATGAGTGGTCTATAATTCCCTGGATTGTCCTTATTCCACTTTTTATAGATAGGTACTATATTTGCCCTTTTCTAGTCCTCAGGTTTCTCTTCCGTCTTTCTCCATGAGTTCTCAAATATAAATCGCTAATGGCCCATTCCTTTTCAGCCCGTTCCTTAAGTATTCTAGGATGTGTTTCATCAGGCCCTGCTGACTTGAAGACATCTAGCTTGTCTAAGTAATTCTTAACTTGTTTTTTCTTCATTTTACCCTTAGATCCTACCTCACTTACATTGATTTGCACTATGTAAATCGTCCAATCATTGCTAACTTTTTTGGTGAAAACTAAAACAAAAAAAGGCATTTAACACTTTGGTCATTGCTGCATTTTCTGTTATTGCCTTTTCCTCCTCATTTAGTAATGGCCTATCCTCTCTCTCTGGTCTTCCTCTTGATTCTCATATTTATCAAATGCTTTCTTGTAACCCTTCATATTCCTAGTTTAATCCCATTTTGTGGCTTGGTCTTTCTAAATTTGTCCCTACACACTTCTGTTGCTTTTTTATATTCATCCTTTGTAATCTGACCTAATTTCCACTTGTCTGACTGAATTTCAAATCATTGTAGAGCTCCTAGTTAAGCCAGCATGGCCTCTTACCATACTTCCTGTCTTTTCTTCACATCAGTATGGTTTGCTCTTGTGCCCTAAGTAATGTCTCCTTGAAAAACTGCCCTTAGACTTGCTTCTCACAGGATCTTACCTACTAATCCAGCGTTTGCTAAAGTCTGCCTCCTTCAAGTCTGGTGTCTTTATTCTGTTTTCTTCCTTAGAATCATGAACTCTTTATCATTTCATGACCACTTTCTCCCAAACTGCCTTCTACCTTCAGAGCCTCAACAAATTCCTCCCTGTTTATCAGAATCAAATCCAGAATAGCCTCTCCCCTAGTTGTTTTCTTCACTTTCTGTAATAAAAAGCAGTCTCCAATACATTCCAAGAACTTGTTGGATAATCTGTGCCTTGCAGTATTGTTTTCCCAACAGATGTCTGGCTAGTTGAAGTCCTGCATCACCACCACCAAGTCCTGTGCTTTGGATGATTTTGTTAGCTGTTTAAAAAGATCCTCATCCACCTCTTCTTCCAGGTTAAGTGGTCTACAGTAGACCCCTACCATGACATCAGCGTTGTTTTTTACCCCTTTCACCTTACCCAGAGACTTTCAACAGGTCTGCTTCCCACTTCTATCTGCTCAACCTCACTGCAAGTGTATACTTCCTTCATGTGCAAGGCAACACCTCCTCCCTTTTTTCCCTGCCTTTCCTTCCTGAGCAAGCTGTACCCTTCTATACCAATATTCCAGTCGTGTGAATTATCCCAGCAAGTTTTTGTGATGCCAGTTATGTTACAATTGTGATTATTCACTAGTATTTCTAGTTCTTCCTGTTTATTCCCCCTACTTCTTGCATTAGAACATAAGAACGGCCATACCGATATTTGTTAGATTTCCCATCCATGTTCCCTGTTGTCTCTTCTTTGTCCATGCTGTGATTTCCCATGTTCCCCCAGATTCCAACCCTTCACTCAGGTGTCCATGCTTTGGATATACCTATGGAAATTTGTCTCCTGCCCCTGTCGAACCTAGTTTAAAGTCTGCTCCTATTCCTATTCTATTCCATATGGGTTTTTGTGCTGCACTCATTACTGTACTATCTGAGTGCCTTCCAGAAGTGCATTAAGCAAAATGACTAACATTGGTCACATGTTGTTTGTTCTTTCATTCTCTCCCTAGAGGGGGAAGTGTGTCTAGTGGTTTGTCTTGTTGAGATAGGTTGTTTTAAAATATACACGTTGCAATGAGTTTATATTGCAGAAGGCAAGGTCAAATACATGTGTCTTGAACTTGGAGTGGAAGGTGTTAAGGTTTGTGATGGTCCTTGCGATTGGGTTGCTATTCCCTTCTGCTGGGTAACAGGCATGTGAGCACCACCTGACGAATCATACTTGGCCGCCAGAACAAAATCATTCACACTTGTTCCATCCGAATAAAAGCAATGAGATATTCCTAAATAACTGCAGATATATATATTAAGCAGCACACATCCCAGGACTATATCTACTGGTGCATGGCTGGTAGGAGCTGTGAGATAATGTTAACTTGAGTATGCAGAAAAACAGTTAGGTGAGCTCATATAGTTTCAGCAATATTGCTGTGGAAAACCAACATTATAGAGATTGAACTGTAAATAACAAAGCTCATTCCTTCTGACTGTTTATGCTGGATCATGATTGGAGGGGGTAGGGGGAAGGAGGTTGTTGCTTCCTCACCCCTGTTGTCTCCAACAACAGTAGGTGTTTGAAGGAAGGCTGCTAGAAACCTTCCATCTCCAGCAGAAACAAAACTGCTAGGCTAATTTGTATCAGCCAGCTCTGCCTTTCCTTACTGACATATGGAACATCTTTTCAGAGGGAGCTTTATTCATCATCCAGGGGGCTGAGTCTCATTTCTCATTACACTGAAGATATTAGTATTTGGGGTGATTTATCTGAAGACTTGTGTTCCTTTTTCAGTTTATATCGTCTCCATGTCAGAAGTGTTTATGATGATATTTTTAAAAAATATTTTTGGTGGACTCCTGTTTTTCACACTAAACATCAGAGGAGAGGTCCTTAGAGAACTCACCTTACTTATTTGCACACAAAGCACAAATAAGTGAAAAATTTCATTTTAATAATCCAAGTTAATAGCAATATGGTAAAGTAATTTGGGTTTAACAATATGAGGGGAGGGGTGTCGGATTCTTACACACGCTAGTTTTATGCTGCTGTAACTCCACTGACTGCAGTAGAACTAGGTCTGACCTACACCTGAGAGCAGAACCGGTGCTAGGATTTTAACCTGACAATATCCCCTTCAAATTATGATAAAATATACCTTTGGAGCTAAAACCTGCTTGCCTTGCTAACATGCAACTCCGACTGATGTCAAGCAAGACAAACAGCATTTGTCCCCGTTTTTGTGTAGTACCATTATTAATTCATTCCCTGTGGTTCCCTCCATTGTTTTATTCACTCCTTTTATTGGAGTGCTTAATACATGCCTGCTCTCTTTGGCATTGTAGCATAAACTGCCCGTTCCCCTGCTTGCTTTGCCCGCAAAGAAATATTGGCAGCATTTTTTTCCTTGTGTGTTCCTTAACCTTCATTTAATGAGCACAAAACAGAGTTATTGGGCTGTAACTAGGCAAGGAAAAATGATTTTCTGTAGGTACTCAGTGGCTTCCACATGACAGTTGGGTTCATAGTAACTGCTCCTTTTTTTTTGGCTTCTACATTTGTTTTACATTGACATCTGGACTCCAAGTATGTAATACAGTCACTGATGCGTCTGATTCTGTTCCATTACACCTTCATAAATACAGGGTAATCCCATTGGATTTATACTGATATAAACAAGCAAAATTTGGTCCACTGGGGCTGTAGGAGTATAATTGAGAGAGCAAGATGTGGCATCTGATTGGATTGGATTTTCATCTTCATTTGTTTTGGTTTCTTTAAATACATTTGTATAAATTTGCCAAATTCTTTTGTTTGTTAGTTATTATCTTTCAAATGAGATCAAGCTTTTTTAGATATAATTGAATAATGATTTCTACAAAAGCAGCAAAGAGTCCTGTGGCACCTTATAGACTAACAGACGTTTAGTCTGTTAGTCTATAAGGTGCCACAAGACTCTTTGCTGCTTTTACAGATCCAGACTAACACGGCTACCCCTCTGATAAATGATTTCTACGTATATCTTAAATGAGGCTGTACTGATCATGGATTGATCTTTGTCAGTTACAGAATCTGTAAAGTGCTTTTTAAAATGGAAAAAAAAAAATCTACTCCAAGCGCCAGTGTTAGTACCTTAGGTAGGTAAATGGATAGACTAATGCTAATAAAGAACAAACCTAAAAACCATGCCAAGAACTACTAATTTGGGCTCAAATTCCACCCATCATCGAATCCACACAAGACTACTGACGTAGGTGCAGAATGGTGACTTTAATAGTGTTGCACTATAACTAACAGGGCAGAATTTGTTCCAATATGTATAGTGAACCCATGTTTGAGGGGCCAAACTAATGAATGGTACTTTAAGGAATTACCTGACTCACCCCACAAACAAGCACTATTACAATTGGATGCATTATATGGAATTTCAACTTCAGCTGACTAGACAACAGGGACGGATGGTTGGATCTACTGTCACAAATTCTATATGCCAGAAAAAAGTCTGTTCTATATCAAGTTGCAAATGCTGACATTACTGATGATCCTAGTGAATAAACAGTTGGTGCAGGTAATGTTCTTTACTGATCAAAAGTATCAAGCAATAGACAGACGAGTTAATTATGGAAACAACTGGCCAATCAGCTCTGATGTAGGCACAACTCCAATGGAAGTCTGCATCCATGGTGATGTTAAACAGTAATTGTAAATTACATACCAAGCATTAAGTGGTAAAGTAGTGCAACTTTCACAGATTTTGCATTCAGTGGCTGTATAAAACAAAGGTGTCATTTGCACAGAGAGGAAATAGAAGGGAAGATGTTGACAGGAAGAGCAAACTAACAAGAAGCAGATTTAAGATAAAGTGGTCCTTAGGAGAGCAGCTTTGTTATTCCTGCCTGTTGGTGGTAGTTCTGCTCTCTAACCCCCTCATTCATGTATGTCAATGGCAGTGTACTGATATGGGGTTACCGTGACCACAGTTTTTTGAGTGTGAGAAAGTAATCAGAGCTAGCTAGATGCAGAATAGCCAAGCTACCTACTGTAGTGCTCTGGCAATAGAAATTTATTAGTCCTCTTCCATCCAGAATAAACAAACTGCATTTGTACTCAGTATACATTTCAGCAATGTGTAAGTAAGATAAAGTAGAGAAATTAAATAGGCTCATCACTGAACAGAGCATAAAATATTTTCAAGGCCTTTCAGTCAGTAAAATGATAAAGATTCTGAATGGCTATTCTGTAAAAAGTAAATGATGAGAGATTAATTAAAAAGCATCAACCATTTAATATGGTAATTCTGTTTCACTGGGTGAATCAATGATACATTACTTATTACTTTGTTGTTAAAGGCACATTGTCAGGTGTGTTAGGACAACATATTATACTTAACTCTTATACAGTGCTTTTCATTAGTAGATCTACAAGCACTTCACACTCTTCAATGAGTTTATCCTCGCCATACCCCTGTGAGGGAGGGAAGAATTATTACCGTTTTACAGAAGGGAAACTGAGGCACAGAGAGGCAAAGTGACTTACCCAAGGTCACACAGAAAGTTGGTGATGGAACTGGGAACTGAACCCAAGTCCTAGGCTAGTGCCATAACCACTGGATCAGGCTTCCTTTATAACATACCCTATAGCTATTTATTCTTGTACCAAATATGAATATTACAACAAAATATTTGTTTTGATCTTTCCAACACTTAACAAAATTTGTCCATTTCAAAAACATCTACATAAAAACACAGAGCTGGGTGTTGTTTACTTCCATAGCACCTATATGTTGGTTTATTCATCTTTAGGCTACAGGATAAGTGCCTAGGAAATTTTATCTATGATGTGTAACCATACAGGTGAACACTGAATTCTAATAATATACATGCATGGTGGGGAGGAGTTCAGGTTGTGTGTTCAAATTTAACTTTTTCACGTCTTGGCTTCTGAGAATTTAAATCAATAACCTGAATGTTACATTAGAGGAGTTTTTGGGTTTTAGTACAGATATATAAACATTAGGATTTGTCTTTAAAATCCCACGGGTGGTTATTAGTCACATGACAAACTTTATTTTAACCATTAAATCCTGAAACATGTAGGAGGCAGTAGTGTAATAATGACCTCAACACTAAGGTACAGTTTGCATACTCTGACCTCCCAGACATCTGCCAGCAAGCCGTTAGCATGCAGACCTCAGCCAAAATCTTACAGTGTGTCATAGAGGTGACATCAGGAGAATATTAAAGAAATCCAAGTGTCCTATGGAAATTAGTTTGAAATCTTGTAGAACTGTACAGAAAATGATCTCCATCTCCTTTCTACAGGTTTTTTGAACCATTTATAGAATTCTGTAGTAGGGATATAATTCTCTATCAAATTCTGAGGGATAGTTAAAAAAACACTATACAAAAGTTATTTTCTATTAAATTCTATAGGTCTTTTCCGTAAAAGCCTTTCCTTATCCCAGTTCTGCACTTAGGGCAAATGGGAGGGAGTTAGTTAAGAAAAGACAAAATCAGTTCCTCCCACTCCCCCACCAAAATTCATTATCAGACTTGCACTTAAATTTTCTATGTTACACCAATGCACTTGTGTTACTGAAAGATATTTTGGCCCTTTGGTCTATCTGCCTTTGTATTTTCTTCTACTTACATATGGCATGTGGACAGATAATCTTGTGAACATGATTTAGTTCTTGCTGTGGTAATTACAGTCACACCTAGTAAATCCAAATCAGCTAACTATTTGTAAGGCAGATTTAAAAAAACGACCCCCCTCAGGTTAAGAAGCCAATAGTACACTTTGTACATGCTACAAGATTAGTTACTACCAGGGGTTCTGGAACAATTTTGTATAGTGGGATTGCTAAGAGCCATTGAACCACTTGCAAACCCTGTATATAATGAAATCCACTTCAAGCCGGGGGTGTGGCAGCACCCCCAGTTGTAGCACCTATGGTTACTACTAGAATTTTTGAGATAGAAACTTGTGGATAAACCAAGCATGAATTAATCGGATCTCACTGCATTCATTATTATTGAATTGCAAGGTATTTATCTGAATAAATTTCCCTTGAATAAATTAAGGCTGCATGAATTTATAACACTATTTTCTCACATTCTGTCATTAAAAACATTCACTGTGACTCAAACCTCCCTTACTGCAATTTAAGCCCATTGCTACTTATCCTATCCTCAGAGGATAATGAGAACAATTTACCTCCCTCCTCCTTGTAACAGCCTTTTAGGTACTTGAAGACTGTTACCATGTCCCCTCTCAATCTTCTCCAGACTAAACAAACCCAATTCTTTCAAATCTTTCTTCATAGGTAATGTTTTATAGACCTTTAATAATTTTTATTGCTCTTCTTTGGACTTTCTCCAATTGGTCCATATCTTTCCTAAAATGTAGCACCCAGAACTGGACATAATACTCCAGTAGAAGCCTAATCAGCACGGAATAGAGCGGAAGAATTGGTATATTTACAACCCGCAGATCCCTTTCTGCAGTACTCCTTCCTAGGCAGTCATTTCCCATTTTGTATGTGTACAACTGACTGTTCCTTCCTAAATGGAGTACTTTGCATTTGTCCTTATTGAATTTCATCCTATGTACTTCAGACCATTTCTCCAGATCATTTTGAATTTTAATCTTATCCTCCAAATCACTTGCAATCTCTCCCAGCTTGATATTGTCTGCAAACTTTATAAGCATACTCTCTATGCCATTATCTAAATCATTGATGAAGATATTGAACAGAAACAGACCCAGGATCAATCCCTGCAGGACCCCACTCATTATGCCTTTCCAACTTGTCTGTGAACCACTGATAACCACTCTCTGGGAATGGTTTTCTAACCAGTTATGCACCCACCATATAGTAGCTCCATCTAGGTTGTATTTCCCTAGTTTATGAAAAGGTCATGGGAGACAGTATCAAAAGCTTTACTAAAACCAAGCTATACCATTTCTGCTGCTTGCTCCCTAGCCACAAGGCTTGTTGCCCTGTCAAAGAAAGCTATCAGATTGGTTTGATGCGATTTGACTGTTAATTAATTTAATAAGATAAGGTGATAAGTATTACTTACACCTTATTATACTTAATTATTTGCTCCATTATCTTTCCAGGTAATGAAGTTAAAATGGCCTCTGCAGCGTGTACAGGAGAGATTAGGGTTACGCTTTTCTCTGAGCAAAGCTTGTACTCCACCATGTCTTCCAGAGAAGTTTGCAGCTCCATCAAATGCACAAGCAGCCATCTGTTTGGGCTCCAGTTTACAAATATTTGACTCTTCTAAGATGTAGGTTGTCACAGATGCAGCTAATAACCTGAACATCTAGAAATGCATCTATTGGTCTGACATCAAGATAATATACACGATGAGTTAATACTTGATGCCAATTTGCATGGGCGCATTTATCAGTCATGTAGGCAAATTTTTTTTACTGTAGTGAGAGAGAGTTCTTCACTTTTTCAGTTGCAGTGTCTTTCATTGTTGCAGTGCATGCTTCTAGCCAGTTAGTTGAGTGTCTTGCAGAAAGATAGTGAGCATTTGTTGGTCTTGTTCGGAACCAGCATCCGACTTCAGGGTTAACAAGTGAGAATGCATTTTAACATTGGCCTCCAGTTTGTAGTATGTGCTATCTCTTGCTTAAATAGAAAGTAAGATGCGAGAGCCATGTTTGTTCACATAAACTGTGTTGTGTTCCCAGCATTCTTAACTGCCTCATAAAGTACTTCTTAAAATTGGCTATGAGTGACTAGCTTATAAGGCTTTCTGCACATCAATGGGGACCAGGCTTGGTGTTTTGCAGATTTTTCATCTAGTCTGTCAGCACTGGCTTTGCCAATTGGTCTGGCAAATCAAACTCCTCCAGTTTTACCGAATTGTAGCAGTGGGAAGCTTTCCTTCTTCTTAAGCTTTTTTGCAAGAAGTGCGTTAGTAGCCATCTTTTCTAACTTCAATAAATGGGAAAAGTTTGACCAACAAACTTTGGGAACTGCCTTCAAGTTGTAGAGACACTGTTTATTCAGTAGGAAGTTGTATTTGTGTTTTGGGCTGTTTGGATATAGATACAACACTTGAATCTGCAGATGACATGTTGGTATAGTCTTGGTATGTTCTTCATTTTGGTTGGTTTGATCACTGGAAAGGTGATGGGGAAATTCAGGTGGGGTGTAGGGAAATCCCTGCTTTTGCTGCAGATGTTGAAACAAAACACACCTATGGCTATTTGCTAACTTCCTTGTTTCCAATAGATTCACTGAAAGTGAGTTCATCCCTTTGATTAGCCTGAATGGAGAGACTTAAATAATGTCTGTCCTGACTGAACCAAACCAGCATGATGTTTTCTCAAAGCTAAAGTGTAGGCTAATCCTAGCACTGTGTCATAAACATCCTGATCAAATTCTGTTGCAAATCCAAAAGCTGCTCTAGTTGACAGAGGTTTTGCAGTTTTCTATTTAATGGCATCTTTTGGAGAAGGTTAAATTTGACAACTCTCCTAGGTGCTTTGGCTAAACTAGTATTTCCCTCTGAAAATCAGATTACTAGAAACAGATACGGTGTTACCAGCAGGCTGAGCTGATCTCAGAAGCTCCAGCTACTGTAGTTAATCTGAATGTTTGAGTGTTTGATGAGTACATATTGTGAACAGTGGGATAGCAGAAATTAGATGGCTGACTCTGTCAGTCAAGGTCAACTTACTATATGCACTAAAGGACTATAGTGCTTCCGATGCTTTAAACAGCTGGGAGATAAAATGTAGAAGCATTCACAATACTACGTGTATTGCGTTGGTTCCAGGGAACTGTCAGTTTCAATTTGTTCCTTCTACTGAAAAGCAGAAAGATGCCTGCATGTTTTGTGGCTAATCTATCATTTCTTTTTTGCTTACACAAAATTAGAGAATACAAGAACAAAAAAAGGCAATTAAAAAAATTAGCTTTTTTTTTTCTTGGTTATTGTTGCTCATGCTCAAAGAATTCACATCCTAAGGAGGGCATTAGCCCCAGAGTTTGTGTAAAAAAGACCAAGGCAAGCATCTGTAATTGTTGGTAGCAGACTGCAGTACCAAAAGCAATTAATGAAGAGTTGGGTTGCCTGCTTTATTCCATAACTTCCTGTTACACAGTCTGGGCTGATAGTTGCTTTTTAAACAATGCCAGAGTGCAGCAAGATCTTGGTTGTGTTTCTGCTACTCCTTAATTAATCTGGCATCGGGCATAAGTGGGCTTGTGCATTGTTAAGAACCACCCCTCACTTCAGTATCAAAGGGTTTAAAAAGCTGCAATTTGTATCACTCTCAGGGCTCTGAACCTAAATCCCATGGAAACTGCCTTGGGGGCCCAATTTTGCTCCCACTGCACTGCCATAGACTTCAACAGGAGCAGGGGCTGGTCCTTCACCACACATATTTCCAAGATACTGATTATTACTATGTACAGAAGGTGGCGTGTGTTTTTCTTTGCAGTGAGTGTTTGTTTTATTGATGGTGAGCAGCAGTTTATACCAAAGTGGACCTGACTTACCCTTCTGCCATAAGGAAATGGAAATTGCAGCCCTCCCTACCCCCCCGCCCACATTCCTGCTGCAGTGAGAGCTGCTGCACCATTCACCCCTGGGGGAAGATATGTGGTGTTCGCATTGCTGCCATCTATCTTCTCATGCAAGCTCTACTAGGAAAGGAGACTATAGTATGATGGGGATTGGACTGGAGAGTCAGTTTCAGGATAGGCTAATTTGGTGTGAGACCTGAAAAATCAGGAATGGAAACGCGTCACCAGGCTGCCGCCAGACAAGCACAGGCCCCTTTGCTCAGTAAAGATATCTGTCCTACAACTTTCCTAGCTGCATCCCTTATTATTAATGAAACAGGCTAAGGGCTCAATAGGTGTGCTGCTGACAGGGTCTCAGTGTATCATCTGCTGAATGCTCTAGTCACATTCCCCCAACCAGCACTCTTCACTGCAGGGAGAACACCGGCCAGCCACTGGTCCTGCAGCACTGCAGGGCCTGAGAAAGCTTTTCACCACTACCATCCACTCATCCACCTTCCAAAGGGATTTACAGCTGTGGATGGGCTTTCAGTCTGGGATTTACACCTCTGGAAGGACGTTATGTTCTGCTTTCAGTTCACACCAATGTAAATCTGAGGTCAGTCCACTGCCATCAGTGGGGTTTCTTCCCAGTGTAAATCCAGAGTATTTGGTCTTTCATCAAAAGACCTTTTTAACTCATTGTGGCCTGATTCTTCTTGCTGGCTCCCACTGGTGCAAATCGGGAATGACTCTGTTGAAGTCACTGGTACTATATTTGAGCAAAACTGGCTTGAGCAAGAGGCAAATCTGTCCCTTTTCTTCATTATAATATTCAGATTCTCTAAACAATAACATTTCCTTTAAAGAGATAATGAGAAGGGTGATGAGAAGTGAAGCAGAGTGAATCTCACAGAGAAACCAAGCTCCTGCTAAAAGGGAAAACACACAGAATTCTTAGCATTTCACTAATAGAATCACCCAGTAACCCTGTAACTTGAGGTTGACATGACGACAGCCTGTATAACACTACTGCACATCCCTATCTACATCTATGAACCAGCTGTGTGTGCATGCTTCTAGGGCATTGCTACATTCAGTTCCTTCATTGTCCATTTTCAGCTGGTATTCTTTGCTGCTTGGATGACCACAAACACAAGCTGCCTGTCTCTCTCTCAGCCAGCAGCTCTGGCAGATGAAAATTACCCCAGTAAACGAATTGTTCCTGAGTGTACAGTGTTGCTAGCCACTGCTGCACATAAAGCCAGATCAGGCATCCCTCTTTTTTTGGAAGAAGTGGTGCGCATATAAATACTTGCTTTACTTTTATCCCTACTCCTTCCTAGTTAGAAGGCAGTTGTGGCCTATTTCTAAGTCAATATGTATTGTGAAAATTATCTATCCTCTTGATCAGGTTTATATGCAGGGCAAAAGGCTGCTATTTAAGTTTCATGAACACAGTGCTAGCAGTTCCACTCAGCATAATAGAATAAGATCTATCAGCACATGATCAAGGCCAGGCTTTGCATTTGCAGATGCATGAAATGGTCACACACTTTGACACAAAAAGCAGTAACAGCAGCAAACCATTTTACTTGCATATGCTGGGATGGTCACCCACAGGCTCCTTGAAGAGTCTTTTTCCTTTGAAGATCCTAAAGTGCTTATCAAATATTAATTCAGTTTCATAGCATTCCTGTATTCTCATTTTACAGAGGTGTAAACTGTGACACAGAAAATTTCAGAGGAAGCCTTTGGTGGAATCAGCAGTGGAACCCAAGAGCCCTGAATCTCAGTTTACTGCTCCAAACACCAGAAAACACTGTCAAGAAAATGTTGCCTGGATACAAAAAGGCAATTCAGTGTCAGGATACAATTTTTATATATCTTAAGCAATATGTGGCTTTTCAAAGACTTAAAATCCAGGTTGTCAAAGTTAATATATACTGACAATAGGGTGACCAGATGTCCCGATTTTATAGGGACAGTCCCAATTTTTGGGTCATTTTCTTATCTAGGCTCCTATTACACCACACACACACACACACCCCTCACCACCACACACACACCCCCTCTGTCCTGATTTTTCACATTTGCTGTCTGGTCACCCTAAGTGACAAGTATCCTAGGCAGCGCCCCACCTTTTCAGGCTGCAGGAATTTTGAATTTACAGAACAAACTGTGGTGTGTTTGATGTATTTTAGAGCAACAGTGTATCATTTATTTAACCGTAACCCATCGATGTTGAGTTATTATCAAAAGACAATTTGCCATATTTTCCTATTTATTTAAAGCAGAACTCCCCATTGATTTCAGTAGGAGACCTGTTTGAATATGGACAAGACAATGTGGACCACAGTAGCCCTGTGCAGCATATTCTGCCTTTTGTGAAGAACCACTTTTAAGTAATTTCTCATCTATGACAGGCAGCTTCTACAGTGGAGTCTTTTCCAGGGAAAACAACTTCCTCATCCCCTAATGCCACTCTCATTGGACACATCCCTGCCTTTTGTTTATTCAAAGAGAGAGATCTGTTCTTGAATACTAATTAGCTGTTGGAGAATACTGATGATAATGCTTCCAATTTGGGAGTGTTTCCTGCAGCCTCCCGCTGTGTGACAGCAGCTAAAACACAGTAATTAAGATCAGCATGGCAAAATGCAGAGTCAGATTAAATAGTGCAAAACTGATGCTTGAAAATGTGCAGCTTTGCCAAATATCTTTATATTTAACCTTCAAAATGGCAAAACAAATAAACAAAAACAAACACCATCTTCCAGAAAGCTGCCAAACAGCCTTTTTAAAAGTTTAAAGATCAGATAGGATAGGAAGACAGGATTAGAATGACCTTTTGTGACCAGACAAGATGAGTGAGGTAATATCTTTTATTGGACCAACTTCTGTTGGTGAGAGACACAAGCTTTTGAGCGTACACAGAGCATATAAAGGTAAAGTGTGATGCAATGCAAAAGTGCAGTATATTTTCACCAGTTTGGCTTGGGCACTGCCCCACGGATAAAGGGGGAAAAGTTTAAGAGGTTCAGTCCTTTCTCAAACTGATAATACCATAAAAGCTTGCTGGAATAGAAAAACAAAATCAAAAGGAATTCTGAGATGTCTTCTGAATAGAAACAAGCTTCTATGCAGTGATAAAAATGATTAACACACTTTTCCTGGCACAACTAGTCAGATACTTAAAGAATGCACACAAACAAAAGGGTTTTTTTTCAAATGTACAGATTAAAAGTACACAAAAGATTGTTTCAAGCTCTCTCCCCCTAAAATCCCACACCAGTGCACTAGGACCTTCATAGACGATAGGCTTGGTACAGCAACTGCTTCTGTGACAACAGCCTTAAAAAAAAAATCCTATAGCTACTAGCTTGGTTACTTGCAATCTCTTACCATTTAAATTTTTTATTTTTCATTTATAATATTTTTCCTTTCCATTTAGTCCCCCACTATCTTATCTGCTCATTAGGGCAAACTGGCTGGCAGTGGTGGCCTAGGTAGAAATACCAAGGACAACTTTTCCAAACTGAGTGGATTGTTTCACACTATTGACCTGTGACTGCTGAGCCATGGAGACATAACATACAGATTCACTCTTATAGTATATACTTTCTATACCATTCTTCCCTACTCGAGCACTTTTCTTGATGTGGCACATTCATACTTTAGAATCCACCACTTTTTTCAGACATTGTGAAAACAATCACAGATTCTGTGATGCTCAATTCATTTTACAACTTTGAGCTCCACACATAAATTCCATGTTGTACCGGAGTGTCACAATAATCTCACACATCTATTTTAATAGTAATGATAACATCCATCTTATCTGTATTTAATATTGGCAGTTACAAAAGCATTTGTTGAAACATAACCATAATTACTTCTAGAGCTTCTAACAGACTGCAGACAGCTAATGCTCCAAACTACAGCACCCAAACCCACACCATTCACAGCAGACAATCAGAAGGATCCAAATTTACACTTCTCATTAAAATCAGGTGTGGGAGAAACCAAACCAAGTACCTACCTAAATATAGAGATTCACATTCATGGCAGGGTTGTTGAATGCACTGGCTTGTAACCCAAAGTTCCTCTTGTACAGTACAGCTTCATAACAAGTACACTAGGATCTGACTAGCTGGATGTATTCTGTTGTCTTCACAGGCAACCCTGGTTTAGTTGGTGTTTCAGATTAAAAAAAAGGGGCTGGTGGTGGAGGGGAAGTAGTCATCAGCTTGTCTTCAGCCACTGTCTCTGATCTGACTCACACTTCTCCCGAGAAGCAGCAGCAACTACACTATTTCCCCTGATAAAGTTACAGGAGGAGACGGAGAGGGAATGTGTGTACTGAGAGCGTGAGGAGATGGGTGGACGGACGGGAGCAGTGTCTGATTAGTGGCATGTGTGCTGGGAGCAGAGGCTGCTTGACAGATAGTTTTATCTAGCTATCGGAAGCGAGGGCTGTGCTTTTCTTTCTGCTTTCAGCTGATCACTCTGGCATCCTCCCCTACAAACATTTCTGTAATGCAGTTCCCCATCTCTCCAGGGAACTGGGTTTTGGTTTCTTACATATTGATTATTTAAATAGAAGTGACTTTTTTTTTTGCCTAAACTAATATAGCACAATCCTTTTTATGTGGCCTCTTTGTTAACTGCTCTGCAGCTAAAATAGTCATTTAAACTATACAGGGATCTATTTTGATTAAAGGCTTTATAAAATAATGAGGTGGGTTTTGCATGAATTTATTCATTTCTAATATGCTATGTTTAAAAGGGCATGGTCAAAGTATGTTTTATACTCTTAAAAATCTCTGTTTTCTAGAATGAACTCTAGCAATTGACATCTCTTTCCATTAGATGAACACACAGTTGTTATTGCAATAGTATAATCATAAATGATGAGCCACTGACCTTATTTTTATAGAATAAACATAAAATCTGCCATACTGTAGCAGGTTACAGGTCAATCTAGTCCTGAGTCCTGGCCCACTCACTACTTGATGCCAAATGTGCAATGCTGCATATAGGTGACTCCTTTCTGATTCCTGTCACGTTCATGTTATGGTCTTATGCATGAGATTTGATTGTCTTTATCTCAGCATGTGTAATTACAAATGTAATTTAAATCTAGCCATTGTATCTGCTTGATGACTTCTTGTGGCAATGAGTTCCACAGTCTGCTGCAGGAAGAACTATTTTTTAATTTGGTATTATTTATATAACACTCAATAATGCACTAGGTGCTATACAGAAAAAATAAGACTGGTCCATCCCCCCAAAAGCTTACAATCCAAGAGCCTCATACTACAGATACATATGACTGATCATAGCGTTTATTATCAAGAGTAGTTCATTGATCCCAAAGACCCATTTGCAGTACTGTGCATTATAGTTGGTAGCATCTGCAAGATCAAGTCCCCAGTTTAGACACACTAAAGTAAAGTGTAAAGACAACACTAGAAAGGTGAGTCTAAGTGAAAAGAGGGAACCTTACATTTTTTTCTTGCACTACCATAGGGCAGGATATAAAGAAAGGAATGACCAGGTTTCACGTCAAATTCTCGAATATTTCTTTCAAGTCAAATCTTCTTTCTTCTAGCATAAATAATCCCAGTTATTGTGATCTCTCTTCATATGTCAACCCTGACAGATCTCAAAGCACATTTAGTACTGGTCTCTAATCTTTTTCATTTTTCCAGTGCAGCTTTTGGACACAATACTTTAGGTATCGTTCAATATAAAGTCTGCACAGTATTTCCTGTATTAGTTTCTATCCCTTAACATTTTTAGCTTCTGTGCATTGGGCAGATTCCTTCAATAAGCTGTCTACAATGACTCCTAAATCTAAGCATGGAAACGTTTCTTTTGAGGGGTAGGGGGAACCTGCAAACAATTATGCGGATTTGGTAGACAAATACGATTTTGAAGAGTTAATCAAATTTGCGGCATGCAAGCACTGACACTGTCCCTTAATATCTACATCTTTATACGTTCTGATTAAGTATGTCATGATGGATGAAATTCACCCTTTCAAATGTAAATATTTCTCAGAGATGGCACATGATCTTTCACAAAGAATGGTACTTTAAAAGTGAGTTTAAATAACAGCAAAGAATAAGCGGGTTTAAAATTAGGACCTGCTATTACACCTTGTACAAATGAAAACATGAGAGTATATGTTCTAGAAAACATACAGCTTGCTGAATCTGATTGCCCCTTGGTCTTAATCCATTTCAAGTCACTGTACTGAAGATATTTTATTCACATTGTATATAGAAATTAAACAGGATGCAACAGCTTTGAAAAATAGTGGAAATGAGAGCAAGTTTCTCGAGATTCAATTAAAGATGTTCTACGATCTCCCTGGCTTATGAATCAGTTCAAGCGAACTGAACTCGGGATGCAATTCAGAGAATTTGCTGCCTGAGAAAAGCAGCTGTGCTCTTCGGGCTGCAGAGTGTCAGGGGAAGAGGAGAGGGAATATTTATTAAAAGTTATAAATGTTCCTTCATCAGGGCTGGCTCCAGGCACAAGCCCAGCAAGCAGGTGGTTGGGGCAGCCAATGGAGAAGGGCGGCACGTCCGGCTCTTCGGCAGCAGTTTGGCAGCAGGCCCCTCACTCCCTCTTGGAGCGAAGGAGCAGCCGCCGAACTGCCGCCGAAGACTGAAGCAGCGGTAGCAGAGCTGATTGTGATCATGGCTTTTTTTTTTTGCTGCTTGGGGTGGCAAAAACCCTGGAGCCAGCCCTGCCCTTCATGTATTCTTAATATGCTTCTGAGTCCATTTCAATCTTTTGAGGGGGTGGGTGACAGGCAGTGAATCTGGCGGCCTGGCTTATTTGTTAAAGGTTCTCAGTGCTGGGCTCTAGTTGCTATATCTCACCTTGACCCTAATGCTCCTCAAATAGATATTTAGCAATTACTGCATATATCCAGTGTGTTGCAAACTTCCTCTGAGTCTTGCTATGTCCTCTTTCAGGAGGTTTTTAGAACTTAGTGTTACAGAAACTAATACTTCCTCAGTTCCAAACCTCCTTTTCTTTCCAATGAAATATTTCTTTATCCCATCTGCGGCATAAGCCAGGGAGATCTAATCTGTCCTTCTGGGACTTCTCAATATCATTTTGCAGTAGCAAATGCAGACAGATAATGACCCTGCTTCTAATGCTATAGCCTGCTGAAACCGCAAAGAGTCTCTATAGTTTTAACAAAGCTCTATGGGTCTGTGTATTTATCAATAAATCCTTTTTAGCTTCTCCTGGCAAAAAACAAAAAACCCCAAAGCTCTGGATAAAATCTTCTTTGCCCCACTGTCCTTCTGCATGTTCATTGACCCTGGCACTCCTGCTTTTGAAAGAATCAGTCATTTCACATGTCTGCTGTTTTGCTAATTCAGTGGACAATGCTGGAGAACACTGCCTCCCTCCATAATTAGGCAGGCCTAAAAGCTGCCATTGTATTGTGATTGGGATAGTGCTACCATACCTATAAATTATTCACTCTGCTGAAGTGTAATCTGCTGTTATGTTAAAAATAGGCCACCACTTATGTTCTAAGTACAAATCTCAAAGTGGCAGAAGCAAAACTGATTCTTGCTTTACTCTACTAAACTAGAGTGACCTCTCCAAAGTATTCTGCATTAAAATTAACCTGAAGCTGCAATGCACACACGTTTCCATTAATAATACACTCTTTCATATTACCTGGCAAATGCACAGTGATTTCCAAATACTAATACTCAGAACAAGCCTGAGTGGTATTCACCTCCACTTTATAGTTGGGGAAACTGAGGCAAGGAATCTTAAATGATCTGTTAGGCTGCTCCAAGCCTACTTGTTCCACATGGTTTGCAAACAATAACCCAGGCTAAAGAGTGAGTCAGGGCTAGAGGAGAGATGAGAATTCAAGAACACCTAAATCCTGTGCTCAGACCAGAAGTGTGTATGCGGCTCTGTCTCTCACAAGGGCTGGACATGTCTGCTGGCAAACAGACACTGTAAGCTATGTGGCAAATCTCTTGAAAAGTGCTCTAACTTTTCTGTTGTCCCATGGTCCCTGTGGTTCCAAGCCATAGAATCCCCTAGGGCAGCAAGGGGCAGGAGAGTTGGAGGCATTCAGCTCCACTGCACTGCACTGCCACTAAGCTGGAAAGGGAAAATAGGGCCATGCAGTCTGGACAAGAGGCCTCTCACAAGTTGCCTTTGCCTTCAGCAAATTCACACAGATCTGAAGGGATCCCACTGGATTTGGGGGCTGAACCCTGAGGTCATTTAATGGGGGGGGAAGCCTTGCCCCCCTAAAAGGGACAATCCGAGGAAAACTCTGTGTGGGCCCTTATGAAGAATGTGGCCAGTATCAGCATTTTTAAAAATAACTATTATGGGAACTGCTGTCTATCTGATTACTATCATGCTGCCTGCTACATGGGTGCAAAGAGGTAACCCAGTACTGGGTGGTTTTATACATTGGCAAGAAGGCAGACAATGATTGTAGATAGTCCAGTCACTGGTAATCAACAAACCAGACAGGTCCTCTTAAGATTTATCACCACCACACACTGACCAACAGGCTGGTGTAATGCCAAGCTGGAGGCAGGGAATCCAAGTGGGAAAAGTGAAACAAAGGACTTTGAAGGTATTAAACACCTCAGTCCTGAAGCTAAGAGTGAGTGGAATGCTATGTCTCTCCACTCCCAGATTTTGGAGTGTCTTGTGATAAGTTAGACCTGCCTAAGTTGTACAGAAAAATCAGGGTCCTCAGGGAAACCATTTTGAAGCACTTGGAGGAGAGGAAGGTGATCAGGAACAGTCAACATAGATTCACCAAGGGCAAGTCATGCCTGGCCAACTTGATTGCCTTCTACAATGAGATAGCTGGCTCTGTGGATATGGGGAAAGCGGTGGACATGATATATCTTGACTTTAGCAAAACTTTTGATATGGTATCCCACAGTATTCTTGCCAGCAAGTTAAAAAAAGTATGGATTGGATAAATGGACTATAAGATGGATAGAAAGCTGGCTAGATTGTCAGGCTCAACGGGTAGCGATCAATGGGTCAATGTCTAGTTGGCAGGCGGTATCAAGCAGAGTGCCCCAGGGGTTGGTCCTGGGGCCAGTTTTGTTCAACATCTGTATTAATGACCTGGACGATGAGCTAGATTGCACCCTCAGCAAGTTCATGGATGACACTAAGCTGGTGGAGAGGTAGATACACTGAGGGGTGGGGATAGGTTCCAGAGTGACCTAGACAAATTGAAGGATTGGGCCAAAAGAAATCTAAAGAGGTTCAAAAAGGACAAGTGCAGAGACCTGCACGTAGGACAGAAGAATCTCATGCACTGCTACAGGCTGGGGATCGACTGGCTAAGTGGCAGTTCTGCAGAAAAGGACCTGGGGATTATACTGGATGAGAAGCTGGATTTGAGTCATCAGTGTGCCTTTGTTGCCAAGAAGGCTAATGGCATATTGGGCTGCATTAGCAGGAGCATTGCCAGCAGATCGAGGGAAGTCATTATTCCCCTCTATTCAGTACTGGTGAGGCCACATCTGGAGTATTGCATCCAGTTTTGGGCTCCCCACTACAGAAAGGCTGTGGACAAATTGGAGAGGGTCCAGCGGAGGGCAATGAAAATGACCAGGGGGCTGGGGCACATGACTTATGAGGAGAGGCTGAGGGAACTGGGTTTGTTTAGTCTGCAGAAGAGAAGAGTGAGGGGGGGATTTGATAGTAGCCTTCAACTACCTGAAGGGGGATTCCAAAGAGGATGAAACTCGGCTGTTCTCAGTGGTGGTGGATGACAGAACAAGGAGCAATGGTCTCAAGTTGCAGTAGAGGAGGTCTAGGTTGGATATTAGGAAACATTATTTCACTGGTAGGGTGGTGAAGCACTGGAATGGGTTACTGAGGGAGGTGGTGAAATCTCCATCCTTACAGGTTTTTAAGGTCCAGCTTGACAAAGCCCTGGCTGGGATGATTTAGTTGGTATTGGTCCTGCATTGAGCAGCGGGTTGGACTAGATGATCTCCTGAGGTCTCTTCCAAGCCTAATCTTCTATGATTCTATGATAAGACAATCTGCATAGAGGCCTTTGTTGTTGTTTTAACACTTTTCCTCCCTATTTGCTATGTGCGTGTAGATAAGAGTAATACATTGCTTTGAAGAGGCTGTCTTCCAGAGTTACTGCGTTTTCATACTGATCACAGGGTCCTGAAAGGAAGTCTCTGACCAAAGCCAAAGGCAGTTGGGTCTGCTAAGAAAAAATGTTTGAGAAAACAGAAGGGTTATGACCCAGTAACTCAGTCTAAAATCACAAATGTCACTTGGAAGGGGTGCTCACAAAGAAACTGAGGGGTCCAAGGAACAGCTTCCTCTAAAGTGACAGTCCCCTTTTCACAAGAGGTGAGCAAATAGGGTCAATAATCAGGACTGTAACTTCCAGGTTTGATTGAGAGGGAGAAAGTTCACGTTCGCATCCGTGAGGTAACCATATTATAAAAATCCAGTAACCCCTCCCATGTTCTAAACTGCCCTCCCTTATTGCTCTGTTGGTTTCCTCCCACTACCATCTTCATCCCTTTTCTTGCTCTGCCTTGTACATGCCCTCCCAATTGCCATACACCAAGCATCCTTTGTTCCACAAAGCTTCGCCAAACCTACAGATTTCACATTACGTGCAACCAATAACCCATGTACATCTTCCATTTCCTCCCCTTTACTGTGTTGCTACCTCACCTGTACTCATCATTTGAAATGTTTTACCTTCTCTTGTAATAATAAACAGCATTTGCACATGTAGTGCTTCTCACCTGCCTCCCTTAAAGCACTTCATGAAGTTGGGCAAGCATTGTTACCCCCATCTTACAACTAGGGCACAAAGCAATTTTGTGGGTTAGCCAAGGTTCTGCAATGAGTCAAATTAGAACCCAGTTCTCCTGAATCCCAGCCCTGTGTTCAGTCCACAGCTTCACAGTAATTCCTTTGCCACAGTTAAGTAGATGATTTGGGTGCGTGTGTGTTCTTGGGGGCAGGGGAGTGAGGGAGCCCCCCCCCGTACCAGCCAATTAGAAGAGGGAACTGTGAGGGTCTGGGAGAGTGCTGCTAACTCAAGGCAGGGACAGAAGGGGGAGTTTCTCTCAGCTTTTAGTAGAGGGGGGAGGAGCTGCATGTTCCCTAGCTTATGCTTGCTTTTCCCCATGCTCTTTTGTGTTGCACTGTATCCACAGTGATCTTAGATCATTAGCCCTCAGAGCAGGGACTCTCCCATCTGTGGCTGTCTGAAGAATGCTGTACACACCTATGGAGATTTGAAAATCACAAATTGTAAGAATGAATGTCAGTAGATATAAAAATAAACATATGCTTTCCTGCACTCATCTGTGCAACTTTGGGGCTGGGCCGTCAGGGAGAGAACATCTGAATCTATTTAAGCACTATCTTTTTCAAAATCCCACACTTCACATTCTGTGCTATCAGCCCCTCCTATGTGCAGGTTTTTTATGGCAAATGAAAAAAGCTCACAAGAGGGCTTGACTGAACTGTACATTCCAATTTCTCATAATGCTTAGCAACCAGTGAAGGCCAAGCAGCCTTTAAGTGCATGCCAAGTGTGTGTGTACATACGTATGTCTATTACTGTGCCTTTATCCTGTTTTTTCCTGATTTTTTTTAAAAGCATTCCATGTTCCTAATTAATATGCATGAAAAGCTGCTGAAAACTCATTGTGTCTTACTAGACAGCCAAAAGTCAGACGTGACGAGATGATCAAAGCTAATGTGATAATCTGAGATCTAAAGCTACAGGTGCTGAGTATCCTGTTTGTTTTTCCCAAGAGAGACTGTTCCATTGTTTGTTAATAATTGGTTTATGGGAAGGATTTGTGCTGGATAACTAAGGCAGGGCTACACTTAAAATGATGCAGTTCCAGGTATGAGAGCCCCAGTGTTTGATATTTGGGTTCACGCACATCCCTAACACAATAATGCAACACAGACACTTCTGCTGAGCCCGTGTGATGAATGCTCTAGGCCAAATTTTGCTCTCAGTTCTACCAGTGTAAATCCCCAGTATCTCTGAAATTAGTGAATTTACTCCAGGTTTACATTGGTGTAGCTCAGCAGAGCTCAGCCCTCAGTGTTTTAATATCCAGCTGAATTGCCATTATTATTTTTTTTTACACTAATCACCCCAATACAGGTAATGTCTACACTGCATCTGGGAGCCTGTTTCCCAGTGTGAGTAGACAGACATGGGCTAGCTCTACTCAAGTTAATGCAGTAAAATGAGCAGGGTAGCACAGGCATTAATTTGGGTTAGCTGTCTGAGTACAAACTCGTTCAGACCCCCTCGGGCAGCTAGTCCCAGCTACTGCCCATGTTGCTCCCCCTGGTTACACTTTAGTGCGCTAGCGCGAGCAGCCACAATGAGTAGTGCCATTTAGTCACTATTCAGAACAAAAATTAGAACCTGTTTCATAACCATACTACTGCTAAGATACAGCTGTTGCTTTCTTTTTCATACACTTGTCAGTGCATATTTCCATGGCTTAAAAATAGCGAATGTAAAAGTGCACAACTGCTGTGCGAGTGAACTGCCTCCCTGAGTGCAATAACGTTTCTGCTTCTGTAAAGCAATGATCCTAAACTGCATCTGCTAAATGGTTAAATAGAGACACCACAACAGACAACAGTTTATTTATCCTAATTTGAACTCTCCTAACATCCGATGGCAGGAGAATAGGGAATTGGTGGGTTCCAGCTTTCTCATGGAAACTGATGTTTAATCACCTGCACAAATCTAATGTTATTACTGAAGAGAAAGAGACCATTTCCTCTCAAGAGGGCAAACAGCAATATCATCACGCCTCTCACCAGCAGACCCGGGAAAGCTTTTCATACCACATCAGCGGGTCTCTCAGTAGATTTCAATTAAACAAAGAAACAAAGGATATTTAATGCAAACCAGGAAAACATGTTAATTAGGCATTTGGCATGGCTGCATGGCTGAGGTTGAATGGCAGTGATGACCATTTTCCAATGTATGACCTCTGGGTACTATTTTCAGTACAGCATTTG